>NC_133129.1:135536189-136736189 GCF_048418815.1 Hemitrygon akajei
AGAGTTTCAGCCACCATAGTATCTTGATTTTGACCATAGCTCATTTGTTCTCATTCAGTTTACTGTGTCACATTAACTTGTTATAATTCATTAAACTTTGGCCTACCGCCTATATAAATATCATATACTGTGTACGCCAAGTTCTTTGCAGATATCGTTATCAGCTCCCTTGCTTGTGCTGTCCTTTGTGTTCTGAGCATTACTGTGAAGTGGAAAATTGCTTTAAACAAATAAGCTCATGAAAGATCAACTTTAAAAGAGAAATATAGTTTGATAAATACTGAATTTTAAATGCTGTGGAGCTAGATAATTTAGATTATCAGTATTTGAGTTCTCCGTTTCTTTGCTTTTACTGCTGGTTCTGTTCCCCTAATGATCAAGTGGTTGGAAGGACATAATATTGAACTGTGTAGATCAGGTTGTTCCAGTTCGATTCTGATATGCTCCGAGTTAGTTAAACTCACCAGGCAACACTTCTAGAATGACAACTTTCTTCTCATTGTGCTACCGATTACCAAGCTCAGTGGCAAGCTTTTATCTTTTCCAGCTGAGGATAATTCGGAGATTTCCTGATGCAGTTTTCCTGGTTGCAGGTAGATATGCATAAATACTGTAAATCATTTATTTGATATAAAAACAGAAGAAGATGCTGTAAATACATAGCAGGTACAGCACCATCTGTAGAAAAAGACACCATCTGTCTTAGAGCAGAGCTGCTCGTTCCAGCAGGAACCCAGCAGTGCTATCTCCTGCTTGGAGTTTGCCCCACAGTTCTTTGGCATGGCAAAGTGCAACACAAGGACTGTCTCAGCATAGGCATCTGCTGGACTCTGAACTACTTTGACAAACAACGATAGCAAATTTTTAGAAACATTTTAAAAACAATTACATTACCAAAAACTAGTAGAAATTCACCTATACACTATAATTCAATTGAAATCATTGAAACTAACAGATAAGTAATAAAAATATAGTTACTTTTCTTTCAGGAAGTCATATACCCCATGTATCTGAATGCGAATTACATTGAGAGCAAATTTCCCAGGCTGAGAGTTGGGAGGCCTGTGGACAATCACACTGTTCAATTAGATTTATTTGAAGCAGGATAGGGACAACAGCAGCTGGGAGAAGGGTGGAAGATGCCATCATCAACTTAGGTAAATGGAATGCTGGACACCAGGCCTGAGCTATGCAAGTGAATACTTTTAGGTAGTGAATACGACTTTATCCCAGAGTATTTCCAGCATTTCTGGTCCTTATTTCACATTTTGTATCATTTACCTTCTATTATTTCATTCATCCAGAACAACCTTCAGTCCTGCATTGACCATGAAAGTGAAAGTTCTAGAATAAGGCTTTATGCTGTATGGTTTCCTTGGAGCATTCACATTTCCAATATGACAAATAGGACAATACTCATTTCTTTTGCATTTTCTTTTACTGACAATACCCAGATTTACTAGCACAAGATATGCACAAAGTAGTTTGCAATTCTTGGAACAAACTTGGAGAGTTTCGATCTCTAAATCATGACTCTGAATGTTGGAACGCCTCATCTAAAGAATGATTGGATTTGCCAATTTCCTCTTTGATTTCTTTTTTTTTCCTCTGGCGAATCTTAATCTGTTTTGCATTTTCCTTCCCACAAAACTACTGCAGGAAGCATGAACTAATTTTGTATTGCAGTATCAATTGTGTATTATGTACAAAAACGCAGTTTACCTTGCAATGCATGTACCACATGATTATAATACCCCTAAAATTTGGTGATGAATACAAAATACAACGGTCTTGAAACTAAATGTGTTAGTACATGTTTTCTGGGCCATACCATTGACTTCGGATGGAAAATTGATCAGATTATTTTGCTCAACAAATTATGCACTAACAGGAGAAAATCTGCGGATGTTGGAAGGCAAAGTAATGCACACTATGTGCTGGAGGAACTCAGCAGGCCAGGCAGTATCTATGAAGCCAGAGTTCTAATCTCTGTTTTCCAGTCCTGATGAAGGGTCTCAGTCCAAAACGTTGACTGGTTACTCTTTTCCATAGATGCTGCCTGGCCTGCTGAGTTCATCTAGCATTTTGAGTCAATTACATTATACACAATGAGATCTTCAGTTGGCTGCTTTTACAATGCACTTATGCTCAGAGTACATACAGTGAACATTCAGGGGTGGTTCCAGGTTAATACCAGTCGATGATTCATTTGACCTTGAATCATGGATATGAAGTATAACTGGCAGCCAATTTGAACTTCAGAAAGTCAGCCTCAACTGCAGGAACTGTCCAGTACTTTCCCCAAAAGACTCTTCAATTACCTATGGATTTATTGTGGATTCAGCTGGTGTTGAGCCCGATTTATTCCACAATAATAAGATAGCACACACCCTGATGGTTTCTGATTCTGACAAGATATCACACCGTGCCCCCCCCCCCCCCCCCCCCCCCGATGGTTCCTTTATTGTTGCTGGCAATTTTGACCCTGCTAACTTAAAGCAATCCTGCTTAGATTCAAAATTCAAAGTAAATTTATTATAAAGTACATTTATGTCACCATATACAACCCTGAGATTCATTTTCTTGCGGGCATACTCAATAAATCTGTAGACTAATAACCATTGACTTTGCTACCAGAGGTGAGAGCACATATTAGACCTGGTTTATATCAACATCCATGGTGCTTACAAAGCAGGTCCTTGCCCCCATCTTGGATACTCTAACTACTCATCTGTTATGCTGATCAAACAAATCAAACCAGTTCAAAGGGAGATAAGGACCTGGCCAGAAAGAGCAACCTCAGTATTGCTGGAATGTTTTGAAAACATGGACTGGAGCATCTTCATGGAGGTGGTTCCTGTGACCACTGATGAATATGCAGGATTTGTGACTGGCTGCAAAGAGAAGGATATTAAGATCTCATCGTTATTAATCACATCTCTACGAGGGCAAGTCAGAACTCATCTGCGACAACAGAAGTCTAGGCACAGCCAAGACATCGGACACTTCCACAAGCATCCAATCCCTCCACCATCGACGAACATTTGCAGCAGTGTGTACAATCTACAAAATGCACTGCAACAACACACTGAAGTTCTGAGGCAGCACCTTCCAGACCCTCGAGCACTGCCCATGTAGAAGGACGAGGTACCTGGGAATGTGACCACTTGGAAATCCCCCTCCAAGTCACATCATCCTGACTTGGAAACATAATGCCATTCCTTCATTGTCGCTGGGTCAACATCATGGAATTCCCTCCCATTCCCAACCCCCCCATCACTACCCTGTTTTCTGACCTTTCTGCTAAGAGAAATTATCCTGCTTCCTCTGTCTAAGGCATTCAAAATGATATTCACACCTCAACACCAAAGAAAATAATCCAATCCTTGCTCACAACTAAAAATTTCTAGTCCTGCCAACATCTTTAGTAGTCTTCTCCACACCTGCCTCTGTAGACTCACAATTGTTACAACACGGTGACCAGAATTACATGCCAAAACCAAGCTGTGGCCTAACTGGTGTTTATACAGTTTTAACATAACCTTCCTGCTTTTATAGATTGCACCTCACTAATACTCACACTCACTGACACTAACGTTCATTTCAATGTGGGTGTACCTACACCTCAGGGACTGCAGTGGTTCAAGAAGGCAGGTCATTACCACCCTCTCAAGGGCAACTAGGGATGGGCAATAATGCTGGTTTAGCTGGCGACACCCACATCCTGTGAATTAGTTTTAAAAATGCTACCTTCAGATTGGGGGATAAAATGGCTCTCAGGTCATCAAGAGCTGTGCTTTCCCATTCCATCAGGAAGGCAAAATGGGATTATTCACAGAGAATATTCAGCCAATTCTGTGACACCAGAAACACAAGGCACATATAGGAGGGCATTCAGATCATAATGAACTACAATTCCATTCTGTGTGTCAAGAACGTTGACACTTCCTGATAGGCTGACTGTCTTTTACACACAGAACGATATGTTGGCAAAGAACCCGCCCACCCCTCCCCCAAGGAGCAGCTGATGTGAGGAAAACTCTAGACACAGTCAATCTACATAAATCTGTGGGGCCTGAAAAAAATACCTGGTCAGGTGCTGAGGGACTACGCAGCCCAGTTAACAGAGGTTCTAACAGGCATCTTCAACCTCTTTCTGGAACAGTCCACTATCTCCTCAGGCTTCAAGACAGCCACTATCATTCCAGTCCCCAAGAGGGTGAATATAACCTGCCTTAATGTCGACTGTCCAGTGACACTGACCACAACAATAATGAGTAGCTAGTTATGGATCGTAATAAATCCCATCTTCTCGCTACATTAGACCCTTTCCAGTTCACTTATCGCTCAATGCGGCCCAACAATGATGCCATAGCTTCTGTCCTCCACTCCATGGCCCAGTAGGAAAATGGTGCCTCACATGCTAGGATGCTGTTTATTGACTTCAACTATGAGTTTAATACAATCATCTCTCAGAGGCTGGTGGGAAAGAAGTCCTTGTTTGGTGTCAACGCCTCTCTACAATGAGATCTTTGACTTTTTGACAGAAAGTCCATAGTCCATTTTGGCAGCAACTTCTCTAGCTCCATAAAGCTGAGCTTCAATGGCCCCCAGGGTTGTGTGCTCAGTCCGCTCCTGTTCAAAGTTTAGAAGTTCAAAGTACATTAATTATCAAAATATGTATACTATATACAACCTTGAGTCCTGTCTCCTTGCAGGCAGCCACAAAGAAACCCAGTAGAACCTATTAAAAAAGGACTGTCAGACCCCCAATGTGCAGAAATAAAAAAAAATTGTGCAAAGAATAAAAGTAAGCAAATAACATTCAGATCTGAAGTTCATGAAAGGAAGTCCACAGCCACAAAGCCAATTGTCACTGAGCGTCCTGACCAACTGCATCACCATGCAAGGTATCTGACTGCAAGACCCTCCAAAAGATTAAGAGATCTGCTGAGAGGATCATCGGGGTCTCTCTTCCACACTCCAAGATATTTATCAGGAACCTTATCAAGTCTCTTAGTATTGTCAAGGATCATTCCCATTCTACCAACAATCTGTTTGACCCCCTACTTCAAACTTTGACTCTTCAGTCCAGAATATTTGCTGACATTGTTTGGCACCCCAATCCCTGTGTCTTTGTTCAAGGCAAGTCTCTTGGTTTTGTTTCCACTTTGAAAACAAACCTTCACTCTCAAGCCCTGGCCTGGGTCCCACCACTTCGGAGGAAAGGCTTTTTGACAGCAACTCTTCCACGAAGATCAATTCTGACAAGACTTCTCCAGACTGTAGAGTGGTGTACTTGGGTTCCATTGGTTTCTGTGAGTTCAGAGTTGATGGCAGTACTGGACTCCTTTCAGTTTAGAAAGGGATGTTAGTTTGATGTATCTCTCATCTACTGCACTCAGTTTCTGTGGCCAGCCACTGTGTTTCTGGTCCTCAACTTCGCCTGTTTCTTGGTGCTTCTTTAGAAGAGCTTGAACAGCATATCTAGAAACTCCTGTCTGCTGTAAAAATTTCTGCTTGCTGATGTAGAGTAAACACCTTGTATCTTTTTGCATGCTCACTCTTAATATGGTGTAAGAATTGATGATTTGAAGGTTAAATTATCACATCTGCCACAGCCTCACTTCTAGTTTGGTTGTCCTTCACCTAGTTTGATTCCTTCTATACGCGTTTCTGTTTCAGTTAATCAGTTTAGTTCATTCAACTCATTATGTCATTGATCATTAGTACCTTTGTTTAATCATGCACTGGGATATATAGCTAGAAAGTGATCAAGGTTTTCTTTGACTTATTTTGCTTAGTATGCTACTTTCTTTAACAAAATACAATATTTCTCTGTAACATTAAACTTTTTTGGAAAATGGATGTTTGGAAATCTAAAATTTGCTCTTTTCTACTGACACACTAATGCAGAAAGCAAAAAATGAACATCTAAAACAAAATTTATATTGAAAAACTCTAGGGTGGGAAGGATTTTGCCCAGTACTGTACATGAATATGGTTGAAATGGTAATAAACTTGAACTTGAACTTTATGTGTTGGGGGGGAAATGGACAGTTAACTTTTCAGCTGGAGAGCCTTCATCTGGACTCAATGATAGGGGGAAATACCTGAATGAAAGGGTGCCGGGATTGGGTGGAGCAAGAGGTTCAAGCGACAGGTGGATCCACGTGATGATGGGCAGACGTTGGAGGGAAGGGGAAATAGTGACAGAGGCTGGGAGGCTTGTCATATATTGTAAGATATAATATGTATATACTGTGTATCTGTGCCTGGTGCCTGAAGGTTAACATTCCGAATGCCTGCAAAAAATGGATCTCAGGGTAGTACGTAGTGACATGTAGGTACTTTGATAATAAATTTACTGTGAACCTCGAACTTTGTTTAAGGCTTTCCTTGGCACAACTTCCACACAACACGTTGTGATAGTTTCCTTGTTGTATGAATCCGTGTACAATTGTGAACCCATTCTGAGACAGAGGCCTCAATTTTTCACACCAAATTTAACTATTTCCAGAAATGAATGTATTGGAAATGTGCCATAGTTAATTCTGATCAAGAAGGGAGTCATTTTGCAGAAAAGCAGAAAGAAATCTGTACTACGGTTGAAATATATTTTGTAAGTACTGAGCTGTCCCAGTTTGGTCTGACGGTATCTGAACTGGAGTACACCAGTCCTGACCAAAATCTGAAACATATTGTTGAAATTTAATTGATTTGGGTTGGATGGCCAGCCACTAGTCAAGTTTCTGTGTCACTGTAAATAGAAATTTATTATGATCCAGTGAGCATTTTCTGGCACCTTATTATGCTTGTGATATTTTAGCTACGGTGTTGCATGAGTAAGTGGCTGCAGAGGTTGTTGGCTTATTATTTCAATTTAGGCTTCAGATTTGAGAGGGAACATATTTACAATCGGGGGATGCTTGAAGAGTGGATTGATTAAGAGAAGCCCTCGAGTACTCTCCAGTGTGGGTTATTGTTATTTGCTGCATGTTTCATCATTAGGTCATTATGAGGGCACGCACTTTGCCTGATAAATGGAAACAGAGAAAACATTTATGGAAGAGAACGGTGTTAGTCAGCAATGAAAAGAGGACCAACCTGGATATACTATAGACCTGCTCCACTACTTCCAAGCATAGGAGATAGTTTGTGCCCGAACGCAACAATCTCTTTCCACCAAGTGACTTTTCACCTTCTTAACAAAAAAGGCTCCATCTTCCCATGTTAGGTGCCTGACAATAACTATTTGCTTTAAGTTGATTCACTCCATTTCCCCTTTGACACTCAACAACGTTATCATTTGCCCTTTTCTCCCAACTGACCAAAGGTCACCACAGCCAACACTGAACTACTGTAGTTGACCATAATGTTCTTCAAAGGTAATTTTGAATAATATCTAATTGCTTGTATTCTGTAGCCTGGAGCACTGCTTGGCCTCACTAAAGTGGTCCACTCCACAGGTTAATCCATAAACCACAAAGAGTTTCCACTGCAGCCCAAGTACTCAGTGCCTGCAAGCTGTATCGTTTTCCATCTTGGAGCAAACAACTATGAAAGGTTATTAGTCATGATTACATGGAGAGTCCTTGACCTGTGCTACCTAACAGGGCAAAGACATCTATTGCCTGGGTATTTATACTTTTAGCTGCATAGAGTCACCAGTGTAGAAACGGGGCCTTCAGCCCTTTGCATCCATGGCAATGTTTTTGTCCATCTACAATAATCGCAGTTTGTCATCATTAAGTTTGCATCATTCTATGCCTTGCCTACTTAACTGCTGATTTAAGTGCCTCATAAATGTAATGATTGTATCTGGCTATGCTACTTCCTGTGGCAGCCATTTTCAGGCCACAGGAAGTAGCCATTATTTATATAAAACACTGTCCCCCTCAGATTGCCCTGAGAACTCCTTCCTCCCGCATTTAACCTATGCCCTCTTGGTTTTGATACATCATCCTGGTTGCAGTGTACGTTTCACCACTGGCACAGGAGGAGCCGAACACTGTAATCAATGGTAATGAGACAGCGTACCTTGATGCCTTCCTGATCATTGCGGGGATTTCATCTAGGCCAGCTTGAAGAAGTCTCTGAACAACTATCACCAACACATCACTGTGGAACTAGAAGAGCCAACACACTTGGTCGCTATTACACCACCATCAAGAACACTTACTACGCCATCTTACGCCTGTGTTTTAGCACCCGGCTGTACCTCTGCTCCGGGCATATGGTCTGCAGCACCAGTGGTGAGGAATGTGAAGGTATGGTCAAGGGAGGCAGAGGAACACTTACAGAACCAATTTGAATTGGTGAACTGAATCATGTTCAGTGATTCATCTTTGGATCTGAATGACTATGCCACAGTTGCTACCAGCTTCATCAAGACCTGTGTGGGTGAGTGCTTGCCTATGAGATCATGCCAAACACAGCCAAACCACAGTACAGTTAGCACAATAGCTTTACGGCGGCAGTGATCACCGACTGGTGTTCAATTTCCCACTGCTGTCAGTACGGAATTTGTACGTTCTCCCTGTGACTATGTGGGTTTCCTCTAGGTGCTCCTGCTTCTGCCCAACCCCAAGGACATATGGTTCGGGTTAGTAAGTTGTGGGCATGCTGTTCTGGGCCGGAAGTGTGGTAATACTGCAGGTTGCCTCCAACCTCCAAGTGTCCTCACAGATTCGGTTTGACGCAAAATAACAAATATTTCGCCGTTTCAATGTACATGTGACCAATAAAGCTAATATTTAAGCCAGTAAACCTTAATAAACCAGAGGATCCTGTCTGCAGAGGGCTAGACCTGTGGGGGTTCAAGACCAGTGATCCAAAACCCTGTAAGTAATCCAGGTATGACCAATGGAAGGTCACCATGAGAGTGAAAAGGCAATTCCATGTAACATCAGAGACACATTCAGATACATGACAGCTGTGGCAGGATGTGCATGCCACTACTTCCTATAAGGTGAAACCTACCAGCTTAAATAGTACTGATGCTTCACTCACAGATGAGCTCAACGCCTTTTATGCACACTTTGAAAGATAGAATAAAGCTACACTTGTGTGAATCCTCACAGCATCTGGTGACTCTGGAATTAGTGTTTTGAAGGCTAATGTCAGAAAATGCTTCAAGAGGATGAATCCTTGAAAGGTGTCAGGCCCCAGTGGTATATTTGGCAGGGTACTGAAAACCTGTGCTGACCAATTAGCTGGAGTGTTTCAACGAGGCATTAACCCAAGAAGAGCAGGGTGAGCTGCCTCAGTGAGTATTGACCCATGGCCCTCATGCCTACTGTGATGAACAGCTTTGGGAGTCTGGTCATGGCTAGAATTAACCCCTGCCTGACTAAGGGCCTGGACTCGCTGCAATATGCCTGCCAGCACACCAGGTCTGCTGCAAATGCAATCTCATTGGCTTTCCACTCAGCTTTGGACCAGCTGGAGAATAGCAATACATATGTCATTCTGCTATTTATTGCTTAAACTCAGTGTTCAACACTATCATCCCCTCAGTACTGATCAACAAGCTTCAGAACTTGGCCTCTGTACCTCCCTCTGCAACCGAATCCTTGACTTGCTCATCAGGAAACCACAGCCAGTGTGGATCAGTAATAATATCTACTCCTGGGATGACAATTGCCTCAGGAATGTGTGCTTAGCCAACTGTTCTATTCTCCCTGCACTCGTGACTGTGTGACCAGGCACAGCTTGAACACTAACTATAAATTCACTGATGACACCTCTGTCACTGGCCTTATCCAAGACAGGGATGAGAAGGCGTACAGAAGCAAAATAGATCGGCTGGTTGAATAATGTCACAACAATAACCTTACACTCAATGTCAGTAAGAGCAAGGAATTGATGGTGGACTTCAGGATGGGGAAGTTGGGAAAACACACTCCAGTCCTCATTGATGGGTCAGCAGTGGAAGGGGAGAACAGCTTCAAGTTCCTGGGTGTCATCTTGTCTGAGGATCTATCCCGGGCTAAATGCATTGAAGAAGTCATAAAGAAGGCATGCCAGTGGCTATACTTCCAAAGGAGTTTAAGAGGATTTGGTATGTCACCAAAGACTCCAGTGAATTCCTACTGACTTGCAGTAGAGACCATTCTGTCTGGTTGCATCATCACCTGGTATTTCTTTACTCAGAGAGTGATAGCTGTGTGGAATGAGCTTCCTGTAGAAGTAGTAGAGGCCAGTTCAGTTGTGTCATTTAAGGTAAAATTGGATAGGTATAAGGACAGGAAAGGAGTGGAGGGTTATGGGCTGAGTGCGGGTAGGTGGGACTAGGTGAGATTAAGAGTTCGGCACGGACTAGGAGGGCCGAGATGGCCTGTTTCCGTGCTGTGATTCTTATATGGTTATATGGTTATATGGTAATGAAGCTCTAATCCACCATCAGATTTCTGAACAATCTATGAACCCATATATGCTACCTTGCTCTTCCTCTTTCACAATACTAATCTATTATTTATTTATTTAACTTATAGTAACTTATGGTAATTTTTATGTCTTGCACTGAACTGCTGCAATAAAACAACAAATTTTGTGATAGACAATTCGTCAGTGATAATAAACCTGGTTGATTCTGATTCTCAGGGTCCTTGTCAATGTTTTGAGGTAACCCAAGTATAGGCGTTTGGCAAGCTACTCATTCCCTCTTCATCACTGATGCTGAGTCCCTTTAAAAACAAGATGATCTTGGAATTTCGTTGTACTCAGTGAGTCAAATAAAGGAAACAGCATTTTATAGTTGGCCATGAGTTGACTTCATTACTGATCGGGTTTTTGACACTTACAGGTGATTTACTGCTGCTGCCATGTCTGGTTGCCCAGATTCATTTGTTAACTGACTCTCCTCATAGTTTTAGCAATTTTTTTTGCACTTTTTCAGAATGTTTTTTCTTTGTTGTAATCTGGTTCCAAGATTAGATAGATAGATAGATACTTTATTCATCCCCATGGGGAAATTCAACTTTTTTTCCAATGTCCCATACACTTGTTGTAGCAAAACTAATTACATACAATACTTAACTCAGTAAAAAAATATGATATGCATCTAAATCACTATCTCAAAAAGCATTAATAATAGCTTTTAAAAAGTTCTTAAGTCCTGGCGGTAGAATTGTAAAGCCTAATGGCATTGGGGAGTATTGACCTCTTCATCCTGTCTGAGGAGCATTGCATCGATAGTAACCTGTCGCTGAAACTGCTTCTCTGTCTCTGGATGGTGCTATGTAGAGGATGTTCAGAGTTATCCATAATTGACCGTAGCCTACTCAGCACCCTTCGCTCAGCTACCGATGTTAAACTCTCCAGTACTTTGCCCACGACAGAGCCCGCCTTCCTTACCAGCTTATTAAGACGTGAGGCGTCCCTCTTCTTAATGCTTTCTCCCCAACACGCCACCACAAAGAAGAGGGCGCTCTCCACAACTGACCTATGGAACATCTTCAGCATCTCACTACAGACATTGAATGACGCCAACCTTCTAAGGAAGTACAGTTGACTCTGTGCCTTCCTGCACAAGGCATCTGTGTTGGCAGTCCAGTCTAGCTTCTCGTCTAACTGTACTCCCAGATACTTGTAGATTATGCTGTATGAGTCTGAACACCGTGCGTGGAGATCAGTCACTCTCCAGGACAACCAAGCCCACTAACCCTAACAAATTAACATCTCAGTTTTTAAAGAAATAGGAAGCTTGGCAGATTATTATTGTCCTTAGCTGAGGGAATGAAGCTAATTCCAGTGGCATAACAGGTTGACATTAGCAAACTTAATGGTGTTTGATGAATGAAGCTGCAATTTATATTTTTACTGTCTGTAGTGAAGAATCCCTTCTGGTGTATTGATTAGAAACCAAACTCTTCGATCCTTTACTATGAAGAATTATGCACACTGCAAAGAAATTAAATTAAAATCAGTTATGATAATATTTGTTCTGTAGTGTTGGATAGCAGCATTTTTTTATCCAGTTGTGTGTGGGAACTAGTTTAATGTCACTCTCGGTGCATTTAAAAACATGATGCTCATTTAACTGCATTCTTAAGAGAAACTCAACTGTTTCAGATGGAATACATGAACTTATTGAATATATATATACATTGCTAATAAAGCTCCAGATTATATTAATCTTTTTATTTCTACACGTTCCTTCCAACATTAATTTATGGAACGGAAAGGGTCAGAGGCTGAACTCTGCGCAATTCAACCAATGTGCATTCTAAGAGATAATGTCAGAGGTAGGAAAGCCACAGGGATGGGAGTTTTTTTTCAGCCTCTCTCTATATAAAACTTGTGTACCACCATAATCAGAATATAAAGGAAATGTAATGATCAGTTTTGTATTTTGCAACAAAACATTTGGGAAATCTCAATGCATAGCTAGAAACAGAATCAGGTTTATTATCATTAAGTTATATGACATGAAACAGCAATCTGTTGTTATTGGGTTCGCTGTCCATAAATCTCTGAACTCAAAAGGAGAGTTTTAAGCCCTCTCCAATATAGGTGTGCCCTCACTTAGGGAGGTTATACTATATCACCGTACTCTTCAAAGACTAGCTTACTTCCTTGTCTCGTCTCTGCAGTGAGATCTAGCTGCCAATACTCACTATTTGAGTGGGGTATTCCCCCTCCCTACCTAGGAGGCAATACCTCCAGCTGATGAAGTAGCTTAAACACAGTCTATTTTATTTCTTAATCCACAATGAAAGCTTACAGATTTTTTTTATTTTATAAAAGATTTCCGAATTCCAATAGATTTACTAACTACAAAGGATTTTGAAACAGAAGTACAATTCTTACAAACCAAAAGAACAGACCAATGAGTTACAGATGAACGAGTTGTCCATTGCAGAAGCCAAAGGTTGAGGAATGAATTCTAGCTCTTCTTTCTGTCACCCTGTCTTTCTTAACAATCCCCAAATGGTTTCTAACGTTTATACTGTTTTGCTACTAGTTGACATTACTTATATGTGATGTTTTTCAGATAGCTATGCTGGGACAAAGTAGTTTGCACATATGGTCTAAAAATTCTGGGGACATAGATCCCAGACACCCAAAATAAATGCTATGAGGATTAACTCTCTGAGTACACAAATATCCCAAATTATTGATTGATCACACCCATGACCATGTTTGATGTGCTAAGTGACAAAATCAGTCTGGTTCACAAACTTTCTTGAACTAAATAACTTACCCAATACTACGATGAATCTAAGGGAAAGCAGGCCATTGCCTTTGTCAGAGCTGGGGAGCAGCCAATACCCACCAAAAGAACATCGGCAGGCCTCTACAAGGGACTGGTAGCTGTTGGTGGACCTCTAACGGCAGCTGAAGTTCCCCGACCATATCGCAGCCACCACCCAGCGACCAGACATTGTCCTTGTGTCTGAGTCTACCAAGCAAGTGGTGATGCTGGAGCTGACAGTCCCATGGGAAGATCGCTTGGAAGAGGCCTTTGAAAGGAAGCTCTCCGAGTGCGCAGGACTGGTCAGCAACTGCCAACAGGCTGGATGGAGAGCGATGTGTCTTAGGGGATTCACAGCCCATTCCTTAGCCAGAGCCTTCAGCAATTTGGGCATCGAGGGAGAGAGGAAGAGGAGAGCCATCCGCGGCACCACCGATGCAGCAGAGAGGGCCTCAAGATGGCTGAGGCTCAAGAGAGGGGAGCCATGGAGTCATAAGTAGCTAGCCATCTGGACACAAGCTGGGGTCTGATCAGCCCCGGCTGGGTCACCTGGAAGAGGGTGTATGATGTTGAAAGACCTGAAACACCCGGTGATTCCAGGAGCATCACTGAAGATGTGTCCAGAGGCATCAGTAGATGTATGCACACAGTCTGGTTTGATATAGACCAGTTAGCGTAACCCCATTATCTTATGTTTGT
Organism: Hemitrygon akajei; assembly: GCF_048418815.1. Classification (NCBI taxonomy): domain Eukaryota; kingdom Metazoa; phylum Chordata; class Chondrichthyes; order Myliobatiformes; family Dasyatidae; genus Hemitrygon; species Hemitrygon akajei. The sequence goes on from NC_133129.1 coordinate 135,550,087, forward strand.
TGGTGCAGACAAAAACATCTCATGGTCACTTCACTTGGTAAACCGTATCTCTTGAGCTGCTGTAGGCCAGCAGCTTGTGCTCTTTGTTTGCAAAGCTGTCCTTTGAACTTTGGACTGATTATTACTTGCAACTTACTATATATTAAGAAATGAAGGCTGGTTCTTGCTTACAACAAGAAGCTGAGCAAGGAATATTGATTAGAAGTGTAATTTTGTCAAAATAATTCTGACCCTTTGGAAAGGTTGTGCTGCTGTGCCAGAAAGCTGAGGTTGGCAAGAAGCCTCTTGGGCTCTGGAAAGTGAATATCCATCACAGCAGTACAGTGTAAAGGCACAAAATTATTATAAGTAAAAAAAAACTAAATGGTACATTTTTCCTGATGGTAGTAACAAATAATTTGTGCAAATTTATGCAAATCTGTACATTTATTTGATTGAATTAAGTCCAACTGCCGAATACATCATGGGCAATTTCTACTCCACCATTGGTGGTCAGGAGGCACTGCCTCAAGAAGGCAGCCTCTATCATAGAAGTCACTCACTAACTCTCCCATGCTACAGCTACATCAGGTAGGAGCTTAAAGTCTCACGTCACCAGGTTCAAGAACAGCTACTTCCCTTCAACCATTTGGCCTTGAACCAAGTGGCAAAGTCCTGGTCATAACAGTTCAGCAATACCATGATCACCTTGATCATGTTGCACTAAAAACAGACTCCTTGTTTTTTTTTTGTTCTAGTTGTGCTCTTTGTTGTAAAATATCTGTATAATTTATGTTTAATCTAGGTTATGATTCGAAAGAAATTCTGAATGTATTTTTATTCTAGATAAATTAATTAAATTAGATCAATTTCCTCCCTCGGTTTTGTATATAGATGTGCCAAACTGGTGAATAATATTGATTGCTTGGTGGGTGACCTATTCTCACGCAATGATTAATGGCCAACAGAGGAATTTTTTTTCTGTGCACCGCTGGTCATTTTTGAATCTGCTTTGCTGTGTAGTTTGACCTGTTTTATTTTTGCTGCTCTGCACTACTTTGTTTAAGCCTCAAGTGCGGTTTGTAACATTGAAAGCAATGGAACCTGCCAGGCTACTCATTGTTGTCAGCTGCCCTGATGTCCTGGAGTACCCACAAGTCGAGAGATCACAGGCTTGATTCCCATTCTCTGGGACATCTCGGGTGACAGGAATGGTGCTGTACTTGGTGTGGAGCACCCAGATTAGGGCAAACCAGGCAAGGTATACTGTTCCATCTCATTATCCATGGAGAAAGTGGGTGAATGTCAAGAGTAAGTATAGCTTCCATTGGATAATTTACTGAGGCTTTTGGTAAATTCTGACCACAGGTAAAATTCAGCAGGCATCTGACTGAGGGTGACTTGCTTTCATTCCAGGTCTGTGGATTCTGAGGTAGCTGTTGAGGTCAGTGTGGGAATTACAGACTCTCCCACAGAAGGGTTAGGAGGTGCCTGATGGATTGAGTGAATAGGTAGCTTGTGGGATGATATGCTACTCTGTTATTCACACATGGCTTCCGTGTGCTCTGGATTCTGTTTTCCAGTTCCGGAATACCAATTCAAATGTTTCTGCACTTTGAGCAATCGTAAGCCAACATTTTCAAGAGTCAGTCGAGATGCTGGATGTTTTTTCAAGGAGGTTTTGAATACATCTTTGGATTTTCTTCCTCTGCCCACCTGATATTCCATTCCAGTGACAGAGCTCATAATACAGCATGCACATAATGTGAACTGCCCAATGAAACCAACCAAGTGTAATTAGCTTCTCATTGCTGGGTGCATTGGCCTGGGAGAGGAGGCTGATGTTGGTTTGTTTTTCCTTCGAGTGAATTTGGAGGGTTTTGTGGAGCCAGAGTTGATGGTATCTTTTCAGTGTCTTGAAGTGCTTGCTGTCAAGAGTTGGAAATCACATAGGAGAGCAGTGACCATTGTTGCCTGGTAGATCACAAGTTTTGTTTAAGGTCTGAAGTTTTGGTCTTCATATATCCCTTTTTAAATTCAACTCTGGGTTATGCTGGTGCATTGAAGCCAATGGCGAATTTAATTATTATATTGGGAGGGAAGTGGTCCATGTCTTTCAATTCTCACCGTCAACGTTTGTTGTTAGGATGCACTGTAACGTAGTAGAGGTCGGTTGTTAGAGGACATTTTCCTTGCAGACGCTGACTGTAAGACCCTTTCTGTTATAAACTTAGTGAATGAGTCAATGTCTTGGAGGTCATTCTCTGAGCATATGCAAATTTAAGCATCGTCTGCAGTTCTTGCTGGTCCGTGCAATTTGCGCGGCATGCCACAGGAACACCGTGCCATTACACAGATCAGCAAGAGCAAGTACCTTCAAGAAAGACAGCGAAAAGTAAGTTTCCATTCAAATAAGAAAGTTTCCATTTCTGTCTTTCACTATCCTGCTGAATCGAACTGATGCCGAAAGTCTGCAGACAAACTGGTCTGTGAGTTGGAAAACCTTGATAGGCTGAGAGTTCAGCAAAGTTTGAAGCTCTGGAGACATTGGCTGGGCACCTCCCAGTGTTTTTCAGACAGCCGGAAGAAGGTGTCAGTTTTACTTGGCAAGGAAAATCGCTCTCCCAGGCATCCTGACTGAAAGTAAGCAACTTTCAATCAGATGTTTTCTTTCCTTGTTCTCTGTCAGCTGGAGCTGCTCGTCATATGATGCTAGAGGGAGGGTCACATGCTATACTTATTCGAGAGAGAGAGAGAGCGAGTGGGTTAGCTGCGCGTGGTCACGTGACACCGAGCCGAGGCTGCCGAGCCGTTCCTGTTCGTGCCCTGTGCGGTAGAATGCAGTGAACTGGAAGAGAGAGAGAGAAAATCCCAACAGCAGAGCAGGGAAAGATCCCCCAGCATTTCCTCGCCAGGAGCTGGCATCATGACCCTGTCTGCGTAATGGAACTGCAGCTGCAACCCAAGGCATTGGGTAGTTAGATACGCATGAGTGAGGGGATCCCCTGTTGGTATGTGGAAGCGGTAAGTCGGATCCCTTTTCAAGTTGCTGCTTCTTTCATGTGCTGGCAGCGGGGAACCTTCTGCCGTCGCCAGTCCTAATGCAGATCAGTAGGGTCTCTGACAGGAAATTTTTTTTATGGGCGGAGAAAGCAGGCTTAGAGGGGGTTTGGGCTTTCACTGTGCTTAAACAGAATAGGTTGAGAAACTGGACTGCAGTGCTCTGCCAGTACTTATGTATTAATGAATGCATCTAAACCCTCATGTTGTTCCCTGTTTTTAATGTTAGTGGTGAATTAAACTACTACTTGGCGATGCACTTCAGATAATGTAATAGACTGGCTGTGTAAACTATATGTTGATTTGTGATCTATAATAAAAAGTCGTTCGATCTCTTGGCTGGTGATATACAAAATCACACACAGGGATATAAAGGGTAAAGACAAGAACATTAAAAAAAGTCAGAAAAAGGCATTAGGACATTGAATGCTTTTCCTTTGGACAGAGGCATAGTGACAGAGATCGTGCCTATGCTGAGTAATTTTCATCTGTTTCTCGTTTAAACCAGGAGAGATCTTTGCTTTAATTCAATGAACAACGTACTTGTATCAGTCTCTGCATTCAGCATACTTGTGGTTATGTTCATTCCTCCATTTTCTCCTCTTCCTTTCTGACGTCATTGCTGCTGCAAGGATGCAGGTTGGGGACCAACACGTCATCCTGGATCTTGGGCAAAGGGCCATTCTTCACGTGTGAGCCCAGGCAATTGTGAAAATTTTACTGCTGAGCCCAATCCTGCCTTCATTTGACCAGTTGCTTTCATCTTTCAGACTAGGAAGTGATCAGGGGCGAGAAAAAGAATGTGATCAGTCAGTTCACCATGGCGTAGGGGTCAAATCTGAAACCTACTAGCCCCTGCACTGCATCTGGAATGCATTCCCTGACCAAAACATAGAACACCTCCCATTTAAAATGATTATTTTCATTATTTAAACTGATTTCCTATCTTGTGACATTAATAAACGTATTGTTTCATATAATTCTGAGAAAGGATACAATATTTCTTAACTATGATCAATGATGAGAGGCATTGGTTGTGTGGATAGCCAGAGGCTTTTTCCCAGGGCCGAAATGGCTAACATGAGGGGGTATAGTTTTAAGGTGCTTGGAAGTAGGTACAAGGGGGATGTCAGAGATAAGTTTCTCACACAGAGAGTGGTGGGTGTGTGGAATGCACTGCCAGTGATGGTGGTAGAGGCAGACACAATAGGGTCTTTCAAGAGACTCTTAGTACATGGAACTTAGAAAAACAGGGCTTTGCGGTAGGGAAATTCTAGGCAGTTTCTAGAATAGTCGGCACAACGTTGTGGGCCAAAGGGCTTGTAATGTGCATTAGATTTTTATGCTCTATGTACTGATAAGAAAGTTATTCTTGAAGGCACATTTGAAAATATGGCAAACCTCAGCTCTAGTTTACAAGTACTTTAAGCAGTGACTGTTTTGAAATGCTTCTTTGGGTCATGTCTATCCTTTAGCAGCTCCGGCTTTTTTCTTGTCCCAGATGAAGTTTTGCCGGTATTGCTGAGGATATTGGAGGCCACCTCGGCACTAAGGGTTCAGGCGACGACCGCTGAGGATATTGACTACTTAAAGTCTAAGCCTGCTTTACATGGTAAATACCTTGATGAGAAATGAGTCCAGTGGATGTTCACTTTTTAATTGTGTTTACAAGTGAGGTTACTCTTGATAGCTGTGGAATTTATAGCATCTCATTTAGCAAGGACAATGTCTAGCTGAGACGTGTATATGAAGAACAAGGCTCAGGTGGAACACTATTCTAGCTGATCACAACTAAGGCCCAACTATTAGTACCCCTGGTATAAGAAGGGAAAAAACTATCCGCTATTCCTTTTGCTGACTGCTGTCCAGTAGCTGTTGTGACAGGTGAAGTGTCCCTCTGGGGATTTGGCTGATGGCCTGCATGTGATGCCACTGATCTTGAAAGTCTGTCAACTCCTGTAGATCAAGGTTTTTGGGCGACAATCCTGATGGTGTATCTGCCAAAGTCAGGAGAAGGGAAATCTGAGGATAAAGAGGTCTGTAGTTGCCGATGTGTGCAATGGAACAGGTGGTGCACTGGTGGGGGGGGGGGGTGGGCGGGGGAGGAGGAGAAGGCTTTTCAGTGAAATAATGTTTCTGTGATTGTATAATTCTAAAACCTGTCCAAAGATGTGTCTGGTTACATCTTAAAATAAATGGAGGATACCGAGATGAAGGACAGGATAAGAGACCTGAGATGATTGGATGATCTCATTCACGTAGCTCAGGGTTTCTGCTGCTGCCAAGTGGATTCAGTAGGTTTGACACAGTAGAGCAATGAACAGAGCATTTAACAGATGCACCACTCAAGCTATAGAAATGTTTTGGATAATCATATACCTTTCTGGTCCTGGTGGAATGGTTTTATCTATGAGCTAATTTTGAAAGCCATTGGACGCATCACTTCTCACTGGCAATCTCTCAGGAGACTGAAGTGCAAATAACTAATACTTCAGGACCCATGTACAATGATATTAATTTCAGGAATGCATCTTCCTTTTTAAAAGAACTAAATATAAACAGAATATTTTATCTTTAATATTGCTTAAAATGTGTGTAAGGCTGTTCAGCTATGTCATGCCAGTAAATGGCCTTGATGTGCACATGAGCTGCATGTATGAGAGATTTTCCAGGTTTGATCCCTTATCTAAGTCTGAATTCTGAGATTGGTTATTATCCAGTTAACACATTAAGAGTAGATCCTCAGGAATACGGTTAGTTTGAGCCATGCAGTCTCTGCCAAAGTTCACTTATTAATGACAGCCACTTCAGACCCAGCAACTGCAGAACAACTTTTTTCAGGAGGGGAGGGGGAGAGAGAAAACTAGTGCCGGTATAAAATATACAACTGAATCTAGATCCTGGAATGGATGGTTCTTTCACATCTGCGATCCAAGTATTTAAACAGCCTTAACCACTGGATGAAAGTTTATTTTCTCTGATTATATGAACTTTTGGCAGTCTCAATACAGTTACTAATGATCTCTCTGTATGAGGCAGGCTCTAAATCACTTGGGAATCTGAATCTGAGACCATATCATGATAGCTAGAAGAAGCAGATGAAATATATTTTCAATAATTAAGACTGAGGCAGTTGTTGGAATGGAGAATAAAGAGAACTTTATACAGCAACTGATCCAAACTCTACTTGATCTGAGAGTGCTTAATGGAGTAGTTTTACTCTGCATTGAATTTGTGAAAAAAAATCATGCATCGTTGTAACACGTTTTAGTTCATCATGACACCTCACAGGCATCACAATTACTGAAGTGTTTTTACACATTGCTGATGAAGGGAAATAGATCAGTTAAATTGTACACAGTAATCTCCCATGGTCAATAATGATAAATTGTGTTTAGCAACTAGATGGAAAGCAATAGCTATTCTGTTTATTCCTGATTATTGTTTGAGTGTAAAATGTGAGGATGTGGATGCCAAATGAGCCACACTGGAGCTATCGGAACTTTATCCCCAATTAGAAAGTTGGAGATGGAGCAGAAATGAAAGGGAAAAGATTTAATAGCGATACCAGGAAAACATTTTGGAATGCAGATTTGGTGGAGCTCGGTTTGTTTCAGTGTGGCTTTCAAGAGGCAATTGTGTAAATACAGGTAGATGGTGCTGAAATTTTGCAGTGCTAAAGGGACAGGGATGGAACTAGTGAATCACTCTAGAGAGCTGACACGCACACGATGGGCTGAGTAGCCACTTTCAGTGATTCTAATAAATACAGAAGCATTTTGCTGCAGCTATCTGTTTTGAAATATGAAAGGGTACCTTAAATTCCAAAGTTTTGCTTTTTTGAATATTCCGGATTGCAATGATTTTGGTGCAGTATTGCTGCTGCTCTCCCCGCAGTGCTGACCATAGCTTCCCCAGTGCAATATAGTGTGGGCAATGAAAGTCAGTCATTCATCTCTCCAGTGACTCAGATCAGCAGGACAAACACTCCATCTAACACGACACTGAATTCACATTTCTTCCAGCTCACACCATGGCTGTAGAACTCTTGAACAATGTCACAGCAAATATTCAACAATGCACAGAAAATATACATATTTAAGATGTGGAATGTTATAGAGATGTGTGAGTTGCAGGTAGATTGAGACTGTAATGAATCTAGAGGAATAATGACTCATTTTAACATGCAATAAAAGTTGGCCCAGGAGTTCATCATATATTTCCCAGATATATTCTATTATATTTTCACTATCTTGAAATCTCAGTTCCTTTATCTCAGCTGCATCTGTTTCCAGGATGAGGCTTTCCTTTTCAGGACATCAGGGATGTCCTCCTCCTAGCAATGGGGTTTCTTTTCCTCCACCATTGATGCTGCCTTCACCCGCATCACCTCCATTTCCTGGACATCGGCTCTCACCCCATCTTCCTGCTGCCATAACAGGGATAGAATTCCTCTTGCCCTCACCTACCACCCCTTGAGCCTACGCACTGTTCTCTGCAACTTCTATCATCTTCAGCAGGAACATACCACCAAATACATCTTTACCTTCCCCACCACCACCCCCCACTCTCCACAGGGATTGCTCCCTCTGTGATCCCCATGTCTATTCATCCCTTCCCCACTCATCTTCCTCCTGGCACGTGTAACGGCAAGTGATGGAATCACTACACCTCCCCATTCACCTCCTCCCTCACCTCCATTCAGGGCCCCCAGACAGTTCTTCCAGGTGAGGCAACATTTCACCTGTGACACACACGAAATGCTGGAGGAACTCAGCAGGCCAGGCAACCCCCGAGCAAGGGTCTCGGCCCGAAATGTTGACTTTCTTAAGCACCTTTCTCCACCTTCAGCAGCAACTCTCCCAAACCCATCAACACTACTGAGGTCTGTTTATGCCAGGTAGCAGAGGTTTGGTTTGCTAAGCATGCCACCAACTAACCATCCCTCTAAAGTCATACACTGGGCAATAGCTCTTCTAACCTCTTTCCAACCCTTTTGTTCCCATAGCCATCTGATTAAGTGACCAGTCCTGGGAGGTTATTTGCTGTGTAACATATACTGAAAGGAGGAAGCTTGTTCTAATCTACCACAAAGACATTTTAGGCACAGTCCCTGAGCCAGTTAAATCCTTAAATCTTCCTAGTGGTGAAAGACCTTTCAAAAAGGCGAGGATCCGGTGGGCATGATTCCCAAGGCTGCCATTATTCAGGAGAAGTTGAAGTTCCTACATGCCCTGCACCCATTGCTATAAGTCCCCAACAGCAAATAGGTGTGAAAATAACACGAAGGAAACTTGTCAGAGATTTAATCTAAAGTGGAGTGGAAGAAAAGAATGACAACTATAGTTACAAGTGGTGACCCCAAAGTTCACAGACTAGTCTTTTCGTTCTGTTTATTTGTGGCTTGTAATTATGCTCCCAGACTTAGCAACAAATTTGGCCTTTCCCGGGAAGTGTTTCTTGCAAATACACATATGCATACATAAATCCCATCTCTGCACATACAATATATACTGTGTGATCTGATTGTGATCAAACACCCACGAAGCAGCTTGTCCTTGTTTTACTCATCACTGACACATTGTGAAAGAAACTAACAGCACGTGTGCATCAAAACTGAATTCAACCCATTGGGTAAAAAAATAACATTTTATTGTAAAAGTTGCTGGCACTATGTGAAGTGTGTATTGTAAGAGTATAAATCATTAAATAATCAAATATAATTTGAAATTTACTTTCAGAATGTGAGCAATGCCTTTCTTGCCTATTCTGAGTGCATGTCACTTGGATTAAGGTAATTAATTTTCTGCAGTGTTATCTTCTGTGGTTGAATAGGACGATTAATGACACCAAACTAGAGTCAGATCAGTACTTGAGAGAAGAACAGAGCTATCATAAGAAGTGATACTTGCAGATCAGATAAAGATGAGATTAAACATGCTGAAATCTGATAAATGTGAGTTCCAGTTGTATTTGACTGCACTTGTAGGTGATTTATTGTGTGTGAAAGACTGAGGTATTTTGATGGAAAGTCATGATGAAATACATAAATCAGAACTTCTGTTTTCTTTGCCCTTTTGAGGGAAGGATGTTAGTTGAGACCAAATGCAACCACACTCAATGCTGCCGAGCCCAGTATTATTTCTGAATGTGGTTAGGGATTTGGAAAAAGAAGTGCAGTTCTAATCTGTTCTTCTGAGTGCATTCATCTGTACGGAGTCTAGAATGTCAGATGTCCAGAAATATTTAAATAAGAAGCAGGCTTTGACTGAGTTAATTTTTAAAAAAATGAGAGCCAAGTTCAACAGACACATCATACCAATGACTACAGAGGATCAGATGTCTCTCTGAATACTGCACTGCTGCTTTCTTAGTTAGCTGGTGACATGATGGACTGCAGGTTGACAATGTCACAACAAAATTGAAAGGGTAGTTAGTATTGTACATATTCAACTTACTGATGATTGAAATGTGTTTGATCTGTTTTCACAACTGGAAATAATTACACACCATCCACAATCTGGTACTCATATCGACAAGTTGAGTTCTTTAATTGCTCTGCTGATGACTGTCAGTAGATTCTCTGGCTACTGTGGTGCCAAGACATACTGGCCAAAATGTTACATTCTGTTTCCAGTCTGTGCTATTTGTCGATCTTAAGAAGTGCTAGGTTTAGGGAGAGGACTGTGACATTTAACTGGAAAGCTCAGGTCTTTGGGAATCAGTTCATGAATGGATTTGTTGATCCTCTCAATATTTTAGGCCACAAGGTATAAGAGCCCATCGAGCATGATCCCCATTCCAGCGTGGCTGATTTATTATCTCTCTCAACTTGATTCTTCTGCCTTCTCCCCATTGACACCCTTACTAAACAAGAACCTACCAAACTCCGCTTTAAATATAACCAATGACTTGGTCTCCACAGCCGTTTGTGGCAATGAATTCCACATATTCACCCTCTGGCTAAAGAAGTTCCTTCTCATCTCTCTTGTAAAGGGATGGCCTATTCTTGGGCTGTGCTGTCTGGTCCTAGACTGCTCTGCTACAGGAAACATCCTCTCCATGTCCATTCTATCTGGGGTGTCCTGATGAAGGCTCTGAGCTTTTTCCTCTTTTCCATTGATGCTGTCTGACCTGCTGAGTTCCTCCGGCATTTTGTGCGTGTTGCTTTGGGCCTTTTAGTATTTGATGGGTATCAATACAATTTCTCCTCATTCTTCTAAACTTCAGAGCCATCAAACGCTCCTCAAACATTAACCCATTCATTCCCGCATCATTCTCATGAACTTTCTCAGGACCCTCTGCAATGCCAGCACGTTCCTTCTTAGATAAGGATCCCAAAACTGCTCTCAGTACTCCAAGTGCGGTCTACCGATGCCGTATAAAACCTCACATTGCTTCCTAGCCTTTATTTATATTTTTTTAATTAAAAAAAATTATGAGAGATTTAGCACAGTAACTGGCCTGCGCTGCCCAAATGCACCCATGTGACCAATTAACCCACTAACCCCTATGTCTTTGGAATGTGGAAGTAGGCAGAGCACACGGAGGAAACCAGCCCAGTCACAGGGAGAAAATACAAACTCCTTACAGACAGCAGCGGGAATGGGACCCCGTTCCTGTTTGCTGTAATCTATATATCTGAAAAAGCTTAGTTTCATATTTAATGTTTCTCCTTATTGTTTTTTTTAGTTGCTCTCTGTTGGTTTTTAAAAGCTTCCCAGTCTTCTAGCTTCTCACTAATTTTTGCTATAATACATGCCATCTCTTTTCCTTTTATGCTGTTTTTGACTTGTCAGCCATGGTTGCCCCTGCCTCCCTTTAGAATAGTACTACTTCTTTGGGATGAGCCCTACACCTTCTGAATTGCTCCCAGAAACTCCAGCTATTGCTGTTATCCCGGGTAGTGTCACTTCCCAATCAACTTTGGTCAGTTCCTCTCTCATCCCTCTGTAGTTCCCCTTGCATCACTGTAACACTGATAATTGGAGTTTATCTTCTCCCTCTCAAATGGCAGGGTGAACTCTATCATATTATGTTCACTGCCTCCTAAGGGTTTCGTTACCTTAAGCTGCCTAATCAAATCTGGTTCATAACACAATGCCCTTTCTAGAATTGTCTTTCCCCTCGTGGGCTCAACAACAAGCTCCTCTAAAAAGCCATCTCATAGGCATTCTACGAATTCCCTCTTTTGTGATCCAGCACCAACCTGATTTTGTCAGACTTCTTGCATATTGAAATCCCCCATGACTGTTGTAACATTGCCCTTTTTACAGGTGTTTTCCATTGCCTGTTTGAATTTGTTCCCCACGTCCTAGTTACTGTACGGATGCCTATATATAACTCCCATCAGGGTTTTTTTTTACCCTTGATACTTTTAAAACTTTACCACCAAGAATTCTGTATCTTCCGATCCTACATCACCTCTTTTTAAGGATTTGATATTTTTTTACCAACAGATCCCCCTGTCTACCTGCTTATCCCTTCAATATGATGTGTATCCTTGAATGTTAAGCTCCTAACTGTGATCTTCTTTCAGCCGAGACTCAGTGATGCTCACACCATCACACCTGCCTATTTCTAAGTGTGCTTGCTACAAGATCGTCTACTTTATTCTGTATACTGTGTGCATTCGAAATAACACCTTCAGCCCTGTATTCATCACCCTTTTAAATTTTGCTTTCGTGTTACTGGAAGTAAATTTTTTTGTCCCTTTCTAAACTTTTTGTCTTTTTGTTTATTATGGAGACTTTTGTAACCTTTTCTGCACTGTCCTTTTTACTTTATCCTCCCTTTTCCAGACTGTTGAACCTACCTCCCTACTGGTTGGTTTAAAGACGTACTTCAACCCATCCCACTGACCGCCCTATTAACTGCTTATCTTTTCTCACAGTCTCACTTTAGACTACATCTTCTTGTATACCAACTGCCCCATCCTCAACCTTATCACTCTGTTCCCATCTCCTGGTCAAATTAGTTTAAACCCTACCCAACATCTCTCGCAAACACGCCCACTTGTTCCCCCTCAAGTTCAAGCGTAACATGCCATTTTTGTACAGGTCATATCTCCAGAAGAGATCCTGATGATCCAGAAATCTGAAACTCTGCTCGTTGTACCAGTTCCTCAGCCGTGCACTCATCTGCCGAATTGTCCTATTCTCACCCTCACTGGCACGTGGCACAGACAGCAATCCAGGTCTTGCTTTTCAGTTTTCCACCTAGCTCCCTATATTCTCTCATCAGGGTCATTTCCCTTTTCCTACCTATTTGTTTGGTGCCACGACTCCTGGGTGCTTCCTCCCCCCCCCCCCCCCCCCACCACTTTGGGAAGCTGTAGAGTCTAATGTAGGCAGGTCTGAGATGTCCCTAATCCTGGCACCCGAAAGGCAACATACCATCTCTTTCACATCCACATAATCTCCTGTCTGCTTCTCTGACTATTGAACTCCCTATCAGCACTACACTCCTATTCTCTCCCCCCCCCCCCCCCAAACCCCTTCTCTTCTGAGCTACAGAGTCGGACTCGGTGCCAGAGACCTAGTTGCTGCTAGTATTCACTCTATTCTTGTGCCAGTGTGCCGCATGCCTGTAACGGACTGAGCTAATTACTTCAACAAGGCTTCCGTTACTGGATGAATGATCTTGTGTTCTTCAGGTTCCTCCCAGTTAGATGATGAACCCCCTTTAGCCTTTACAACATCTTTAGTTCACATCTTAATCATCCTAAATGTAGTAATTACTGTCAGAGTCTTTCTTTGACGTGCCCAAACACAGAACCCGAAGTTCGAAGAAGGATTAATAATGCCAGAAGTCGTGAGGGAGAACAATACTGTGGTACTGCATTGTAGCGTAGAACATTTATAGGAGGATTTGAAAAAAACAAGTGCCTCTGGATCCTCTCAGGACTCTAGAAACTTGTTCATGAAACTACTTGGAAATTGTTTGTAATGCATAGGTTCTAAAGGGCATGTTACTATTTCACTGTCTTTCTGTACTGCTCTTTACAAGTGTTTTGCTGGTGATTATATGTCCTGCCTGAAATTCACCATGAAGCTTTCAGATTTTGTGGGCTAAGCTATATGACACAACCGGTAAGAAGTGGAAGTGAAAATAAATAAACAAGTGAATTGGAGAAAGGACTTATTTTGAATTTCACAGAATAATGGTCAGGCATGGAATTCCAACCTCCATTTGCTGTATCAGCAAAATTCGCAATGTTGCTTAGACAAGCATAGTTTTGTAATAAAATACTGAATTCTCTGACCCAGCATGAGTGTCACCTTGGGAAATCAGCTTGTTGTACATCTGGAATGTAAAGGAAACGGCTGGATTTAATTCATGTGTTCCTTTAGTTAAAACTGGACACTTTGGAAGCTCACTGACTACAGGATTTTCTCATTTTCCAATTATAAAAGACTGTAAACCAACCAGCAACTATGTGTGTTGCCTTTTGATTCAAAGGAGAATAATGACTAAACAGTTGTCATGGGTGACAAGATGGGAAAAGATTTACAGTGCAGAATAAGTATAATAATGGGAAGAAATGGAAATTAGACACTAAATTGGACTAGTGCCCTTGGATATTTTCCAGATATGACTAATTAGTCTCACTTTGTTAGTGAAGTTAAATTAATAGTTTCAATGGAATATTTTCTACATACCACTGAAAAATCTCTTCTGGTCACAAGACAAAATATTATTTCAAAGCAACCTTGTAGAATCTGATCTTGTTTTCTTTTCTCAAGTTTAATGTTTCCACCTAATCCTTAGATCTGCGCAACAGACAGGCATTCTTTCATTGGTTTATTTTTCTTCTGGTTTGCCCACATCACATTTCACAGAATTCAGCATAACAGCTCATTTTAATGAAAAGGAAACATACTGTAGATATTTGCTGAGACTAAGATATAATTTACTGGAAAGGTTTGGGAAGAGCATCTGGATTCTAAAGGTCTTCACTTTGGGTAAGGCAAGAGCAGTTAGAGATTTGAAAGAGAATATTCATTCCTTCCCGTCTTCTGCTCAAGATGGCGCCTGAGTACAGCACTCCTTTGGTTGACGTGTTCTGGATAGATCATGAAACTACAGTCGGCCCTCCTTATCCACGGGTTCTGCATGCGTGGATTCAAGCAACCGCGGATCGGGAAAACCCGGAAGTTCTCTCTCCGGCGCTTGTTGTTTGAGCATTGTTTGCCTCGTGTCTCGTTCGGTCGCTACTTTGTTTCTGTGGAAAAAAAATGGCTCCTAAAAAGCAATTCCTCAAAGGCTAAGAGGGAGCGTAAAGTGCTATCTCTCGCCGAGAAAGTAGAAATCTTAGATCTTTTGAAAAGTGGCATGTCGCTTGCCGAAGTGGTCCTCAGCCCTCAACCTCCTCAGATCCTGACTTTAGTATTATTGAGCCTCCTCCAAAGTGTCCTTATTCCCTAAACAATACAGTGTAACAACTATTTATATAGCATTTCCATTGTATTAGGTAATTTAAGTACTGTAATCTAGAGATGATTAAAAGTTTTACTCGTTGTGTGAGCATTGTTCGCCTCATGTCTCGTTTGTTTGCTACTTGTGAGCAAGAGGAAGGAGTTTGAAGCTAGTAAGGGATGGCTGGCTGGCTGGCTATGTAAAGCCCTATAACCTCAAGAACTTAAAGATCACGGGAGAATTGGGATCGGCTGATGCCAAGGCAGCATCAGTGTTCCCAGAAGAGCTACGATGGTTGCGTCTGTACTGAGCATGTACAGGCTTTTTACTTGTCATTATTCCCTAAACAATACAGTATAACTATTTACATAGCATTTACATTGTATTAGGTATTATAAGTAATCTAGTGATGATTTAAAATATACAGGAGGCTGTGCATAGGTTATATGCAAATACTATGCCATTTTATATAAGGGATTTGAGCATCTGCGTTTTTTGGTATCCGCAGGGGTTCCCAGAACCAGTCCCCCATGGATAAGGAGGGCTAACTGTATTTATTTCACTTTTTATGTGTTTTACATTTGTTTTTCATCTTGAAAGTGATTCTGGAACCGTTGGAGACTGCGATTAGCAGTTTGGAGGTCGTTTGGGTATTTCAATGCTCTGCAGTCTCCAAGGGGATTCCGGGAGGCAGAGGCTGTGTTTGTGAACCTGGTGGCGAGAAAGCTGTAGGCTGACACTCCACTCCATTTTGCTGATTAAAGCATCGAGGGAGATTGAAACATTGAGGTGATTGCGGAAGGTGATGCCTGCCTTTTGATCGCTGGTGGGATTGCTCTGCTATGGAGAGGGGAGACTGCATTTTGATCACTGCAGGACTGTTCTGCTACTGGAGAGGGGAGACAGCCTTTTGATCACTGGGAGATTGCTCTGCTGCCAGAGAGGGGAGAGACTGCAGCCATGCCCAGAGAATATTACCCAGATTTTCTGCATTTTGGATATGGTCTTGACTATAGACTTTTTTTCAGTCTTGTGGTTTTTCTATATTCAGTGTTTTTCACCTGATCTTTCTTGTTTTTTTTGTGCATGGGGAAGGGGGATTTGGGAGTCGATGTGTCTGTTCTGTCTTTGGTGTTTTTGCAGGGAGGTGGGATTTTTGAGTTGATGATTTTGCTGCCATTCTTGGTTTCGTGGCTATCTGTAGAAGAAGCATTTCAGAGTTGTATACCTTGATAATAAATGGACCTTCGAGCATAGTGCAGGTTTCTTTAAGCTCCTATTTGTAGTTTTGATTGTGAATTGGCTTAAACTATATTATCATGTAATCTGCATTACTTATTTCATTTAATCATAAATTCCAAGTGTGAATCCAGAACATTTATTTGATGTCCTGTCTGGTTTGTTATATTTGTGTGTGGATCATGCACTGAAAACAACAGGATGAAGATCTGCAACAAACCTGTGTAAAGAGATCTCTAGTTGTTGGCAAGTTAGTTGGGGTTTCGGTTAAGAGGTCACTTTAATATGTTTAATTGCCAACACTTTAGAGCTTTGCAATTCCTCCTTGACTTTTGCATATTATGCAAATTTCCTGGCCGTACAGCTTGCCAAAGTCAAGGCATCCATATATCAATGATTTTAACTTTCTAAAATCCTGGTGCTGCCTTCCACAATAGCTATCACAAAATGGGTTTTAAAATTGTTGCTATCCCAAGTTACTGATATTTGTTAATTATTATAGTGAAATCCATTAACTTCAATATTCTGCCATGTGGGAGGAAATAATCAGGATAGAGTTTTATCTGAAAGTAAAGCATGATCTAGATAAATGTATATTCTGGGAACAGGTCAAAATTGGCACTAGCGATAATAGATAGATAACCAGTCTCAGCTGTATTAGACTTTCCCTTGATCCTGTAAGCATTAACCCTTCTATTATTAATACCCTTGAATGTTCATAACCCTAACAGGACATATTGCAGGGGGGGTGGTTGATCATGTCATGTGACATGTTTTTTTCTAGCTGTTATTTCGGGATGTTTTGGAAATGCAAAGCTTAATTGAGATAAATTACAACAGAATTGTAAAATAAAATGTATATAGTAATCCATTTGCAGATTGCTTTTTATGTTAATGCTGAGCTCTTTATTCCATTGAAGAAGAACCTTCCACTATTTAAATAATTTACGGTTCCCATTCCCAGTGCTTTCTCCACCAGATTTCTTTTATCACTTCTCATTACTCCTACCCTTTACCTCTTCCCCATCTATCAAACCAAATGCTCCCATTCATGCAAATGGTTATTCCAATTTTCCAGACATTCAGGAATACATCCCTGAATGTTCAGTTTGGCTACATGAAAGGTACACTCCAGAACTGGTTAAAGGAGTTATGGACTTTATTAAAAGTATTTTAGTTTTACAATGTAGGTGTTTTGCCTTTGATTTTTGTTGCTTATTTTTGCAGGTATTTTATTTCTTAAGGAATTCATTTTTCTCAACATTATAACTTCAATCTTTCCAGAAACGTTTCTACCAGGAACCTCCTTTGCCCCGAAATTGAACAATTATGATACCCATGGCATTTGATTTTTCTGTTGTAATGCACAACAGCTTGACAAAATACATGCCATGGAAACATGTTTCTGGTGAAACAAGGGTCCCAATGTTTCTGGTGAAAAACTGTCTGGGTCATGTTCCTTTCGAATAAGGGTTGGAGTGTGCTATCTGATTAATTATTGCACAGTGTCCCCATCTGTCTGGCCAGTTTGGCAGGCTATAAGATGGAAAAGCAACAATGGTAGAACGTCACTTTTGGAGATGATATTAAAGATTGCAAGGTACAAGAAATGGCTATTAGGAGAGATGGAGAAGCAGGGATTATTGAATTATGGAAGGGATCGTAATTAAATTGGACTGTGAGTTTGGAGCAACAGGGAGGTATGATTCTGCTTATCGTGTAAGGTGAGTATTTGGGTTGGTACTGGTATGCACTTTTGATCCATGAGCAATGGTTTGAAAAAGCATTAGCTTGCTCGATGAAGGATCTCTTTCTCATTGATGGATTTGCAACGCTCTGGGAAAATTTTAAATATTTAGTTACTGTCAAGCAATCCCATTTCTCGTGGGGAATGGACACTTTTTGCAATCCTCAGTGAAAAAATTGCTGACCTATGTTCACCTATCTTGGGCAATCAGTGGAGCTTCCCTTGGTATCTAAGTGAAAGTCATGCATTTGTTAATGAGTAGGGTTGTGTTCATTGTGGAGTTGATTTGAACATGTCACCCACTAGTCCTTGATTGGTTTAAGAAAAATGAGGCACCTATAAGATTACTGGGCACCCAAAGTTGGAAATCAACACATCAGCAGGCTTTGGCAAACTTTTCTACCATTGACCTTCAGAAACTCTGCACTTTTCTTGGGAATCAGTTAACTAACAAAACTTAGCGCTAGCAGTGACGTCATATGGACGCATAAACTTTTGACAGTTAAGGTCACCTGCCACTGCCTCATTGTAGGATGCAACTTCAGCTTTTGTCCTCATCTAAGTAATTTCCTGTTGATTGGCCAATATGACTGTCATCTCATCTTTCCAGTTAAGTGATAATGCTGAGCTGGTGTAGTAGTGCATCTTGTCATTGGTATTTCAGTAAACCATCAAGTATTTTGCAGGTAGGTTATGTTAGCCATGTCCTTCAGTCTCTGAATTTCAAGAAAGGTCGAAGTGAGCGAAGCTATCAGTTATAATGAGCAAAGTAAGATTAAATTACTCCTATGAAATCATAATTCTACCTAACCTCAACAGTGTTTTCATTAGTTCTGATAAAGTAATGAATTCTATTGATCAATTTGTTTATTAAATTATTTCCTACCACTGTAGAACTATTCTCTCATCCACAAGTTATGGCAAAGGATCACACCATCAGATGATGGCGACCCACAGAACAAACAACTAATGAATGTGTATATTTACAGAAAAATCTAACGTGCATTTTAAAATAGAAGGAATGCAATTTTGCATATCTGACTAAGCTGCATATGGTTTGAATTAACTTTTTTTTATACCTTCAATTATTTTTAATGTATTGACCCTCTTGAAAGACTTTACACCACGCTGGTGGCACTCAAAATTCCCACACCAGTTCTCTCTAATTTGAACAGTTGCCAGAGCTGCTTAGATTTGAAATAACTAATATAACAATCTTGCTCGCTTGTTTGACCAAAATGTTGGGTAAGCCCAGCAAAGGTGCATTGTGGGAGCAAGCGAGCAGGGCCAGTGGTGACATCCTGTGTGTCAGAAAACGTAAGGAGCCGTTGGATTGGGTGTCGTGGCGGCGAGGTTTGAGGAAGCAAGCGGGGCTAGTCAGGACATTCTGCGTGCCAGAGATTGTGGGGTAATTAGGCAGCAGGCGAGGGCCAATAAAAAGAAGTTGGGTTTAAATGGAGCAGCAGTTGTGGGTGCAGACATTGTTGGAGTATGCTTGTGTTAGAGTGGGGAGCTTGAGGTTATAGCTCAAGGGAGTTTCAGTGAGGAGGGGTAGAGGCTATAGCTAGATCTCTTTCTCTTTCTTTCCTTTCTTTGTGTGTGTGTCTTTCCCTTTCTCTTATTGCATAGTTGGAGCAGTGGGAATTCTGTGCAGCATAGTGGAATGCTTCTCTTGTCGGACATGGGAAGGCAGGGAGACCTCCAGGGTCGCTGAGATCTACACCTGCAAGAAATGTATCCCGCTGTACCTCCTTTCAGACCGTGACAGGGAAATGGAACTGGAGCTGGATGAGCCCTGGATTATTTGAGAGACTAACGGGTTGTCTGACAGGCGATACAGGGAGGTAGATACACCCAAGGTACAGGATACGGGCAACTGGGAGACTTCCAGGAGGTAGAAAGTGGATAGGCAGTCAGTGTAGGGTATCCCAACCAGTAACAAGTGTACAGCTTTGGATTCTGTTCGGGAATGACCTAGTAGAGGAAGGCCACAGCAATTGAGTCTGGCTCTGTGGCTCAGAAGGGAAGGGGAGGAGGAGATGTAAGCTGTATTGATAATAGATACACTGGTTAGGGAAACGGACAGGAGGTTCTGTGCATGAGAACGAGATTCTTGAATCATACATTGCCTCCCAGGTGCCGGGGTCAGGGACATTGCAGGTCGAGTCCATTGCATTCTTAAGTGGGAGGGTGAGCAGCCAGAGTTCATGGTCCCATTGCTACCACAGCATAGATAGGAAGGGTGACAAGGTCCTGTAAGGTGAGTTCAGGGAGTAATAGGACAGGTTGTCAAGGGTTGTGATCTCAGGATTGCTCTCCATGCCACATATTAGTGAGGCCAGAAATGGGAAAATAATACTGTTTAATACGGTTAATGCAGGAGAGAGGCTTTCAAATTTTAGATCATTGGGCTGTCTTCCAAGGAAGGTGGGATCTGTACAGATGGGATTTTTTGCACCTTAAGTGGAGGGGGTCTATATCCTTGCTGGGAAGGTTTGCTAGTGCTGCTCTGGGGGTTTAAACTAGAGTTTCAGGGCTACAGGAGCCAGAGTGCCAGGGCAGGTAGTGGAGTGGTTGTGGAGGAAGATGTTTAACCTATATACAAAGACAGGAGTCGAAAGGTTGAGCACAGTGGGAATAATGTTCTGAGGTGTGCCTGTTTCACTGAAAGGAGAATTGTAGACATGGCGGATCAGCATTTGGAATCATGACATTGTAGCCATTAGTGAAACTTAGTTGCTGGATGGGCGGGATCAGCAGCTCAATGTTTTGGGGTTCTGTTGTTTTACACATGATAGAGTGGGAAGGATTGAAGGGTGGAGGGGTGGCATTACTCTTTAGTGAAAATGTCACAGCAGTTCTCAGACAGCACAGACTAGAGAGCTCGCCTACTGAGGCTATACGGTTGGAAATGAGGAATAAGAAAGGGATGGCCACGTTAATGGTGCTATATCACAGACTACCCAATAATCGATGGGATTTGGATGATAATATGGTAAACTGGATCAGCAAATTTGTGGATGACACCATGATCGTAGTGAACTCCGCGAAAGGAGATCAAAGCTTTCAGTGGGATCTGGGCCAGCTGGAAAAACGGGCTGAAAAATGGGAGATGGAATTTCATACTGACACGTGTGTGGTGTTGCACTTTGGGAGGATGAGACAGGGTGGCACCGACACAGTGAATGGTAGAGCGCTGCAGGTGTGTAGTAGAACAAAAGGATCTGGGAATATGGATCTGTAATTGCTTGAAAGTGGCTTCACAGTTATGTAGAGTCATACAGAGAGCTTTTGGGTTTCAGAAATCAAAGTGTTGTGTACAGTAGTTCGAATGTTATGTTGAAGTTGTAGAAGGCATGGGTGAGGCCTTGTTTGGAGTTTTCTGTGCAGTTCACCTACCTATAGGAAAGATATCAGGAAGTTTACAAGGGTGCTGCTGGGAACGGAGGATCTGAGTGAAAGGAAAAGATTAATAGGTTAGGACTTTGTTCCCTGGAGCGTAGGAGAGTGGCAGGGAATTTGGTAGAGGCATAACAAATTAGGGGCTTTTTCTGTTGAGGTTGGTGAGACTAGATCTAGTGGTCATGGGTTAAGGGTGAAAGGTGAAATGTTTGAGGGGAACTTCACTCAGAGGGTGATGAGAATGTGGAATGAGCTGCTAGTGGAAGTGGTGGATGCAGGCTTGATTTCAACATTAAGGAGAAATTTGGTTTAATACATGGATGGGAGGGTTATGGTGAGCTATTGTCCAGGTGCAGACCAGTGGGACTAGGCAGCATAATAGTTCGGCACAGACTGTAGGCCAAAGGGCTTGTTTCTGTCATTACGTTGTCAGGAGGAATAGGAATTGTGACGAGCTTGGGTGCACATGGCAGAAAACCAGAGGGTGATCAACCAGGAAATGTGTTCTTTTACAGCTAGGCAACAGTGGCACTGAAATTAAGATAAGGCAATACCAGTCTCAAGTACAGAGCAACTCTAACTGGCCCGAGCCTCCCACGCTACAGCAGAATAGAAGCTGTTGATGCTGATATTGGCAATCCTCCTGTCTCAGATTCCTGGGAAGTGTAGTGATCCTTAAAATGTTGATTTTTTTCACTGTGATTCAGCGATCCTTGCATTCCTGTGGTCTACAACACTCAGTTTACTGGAAAAGCTGCCTAATGGAGCATAGATTTTTATTTTGCTATCTTCGTAGCCTCCACCTTCTCCTGGTCACTAACATTTATATACCGGTAATTCTATTCACGTTTCTTTTAACTTCAAGGAACCATTTATCACCTGTTTCATCTCAGAATATGAAGTACACAGATTGCAAAGTAATATTACAAAGGAGACATCATCAAATGGTTAGTCCTGACTTAACTCTACATTCTGCGTTACTTCTAACTCTGTAAGTTTAAAAAATTATAAACAAAAGTACAGTGTTTTCCTAAACAACTGAGAAATGATGGAGGATGTATTTAAAGGTCTTGAATAAATACATTTCTGGGTCAGATTGTATTTTTCCTTGCCTGTTGTGATTAAAATCTATAGAATCACTCAAGAAACACTTAGATATACCAGTAGGATGACATAATTTTATGTGGATGAATTGAGATAGATAAACAGATTGGTTGGACTCGGTTGCACATTGAATAACATATCAATGTAGAGTTCATCTTTTCTAGTTTCTGTTCCCAGGATTTTATCAGTCTTTTAAAATTGAGAAGCTGAGATGAAAAGTTCTGAGATCGCATGAAGTTGGAGATGATAAGAGCTAAAGTATTGGTAATCAGGTGACAGCGTTTGAGTTTAAAAGATTTGCAGATTGTATGATGGAGAAACTGAACAAGAAATCTGCTGGTTTTGATGTTTTGAATTGATGACAGTGGTGAAATCCTAGCCTTTGACAAAACATAGATTGTTTTGAGGGCAAAAGGTTGATAGATTTTGCTTAATTAGCTGATTTGTAGTAATTTAAGTTGGCAGTAAGTGTTTGCAGTATATATGAATTACATAACTTGTGTTTCTATGTGCCTGAGAAAACCCATTAATTTTGGGTACAATTGTACAAAAAGCATTGAAAACATGATTATGCAGTGCATTCTCCATGCTGAATAATAGCATGATGCTCAAAGGAATGGTAATGGTAAATATGACTGGAGAGGACAATTACATGTAATTGGAGCTGTGATTATGTAATTGGAGCTGTGATGTCTCGATAGTGGAATATCTTGTGCAATGTCACTGCCTACGTGAACGTATGGTTATATGGCTTCACAACATTCATAGCAGGGTGGATCCTTAAATTTCCACTTTTGCGGGAGGCTGCCGCAACCAAAATAGGGAAGATAGTATCAGGGTTCTATAATCCCAGGACGACTCTGCTTTCCTGTGACTTGGTCTCCAAGTTATCCATTATACCAGTGGTGTTTACTTACCTTGTATTGAAAAGCTGTTATAATTTCCTCTTTCTTGAGGTTATTCTTAGTTCCAATATGTTATCTAATTTTTCCTTCACTGTTTTACAGAAATGTACTAGTAGTTTGCAATCTTTTGCCAAGTAGTGTGAGGACATACCTTTAGCTATGTTCAGATTTTTTTTTGGATCCATCTCTTTCTATTCCTATTTTCTTTCATTTTTCCTCATTCCCCATCACTAGAGATCTCTATTTTTCTTTCTCTCCTTCGTATCTCACCCGTTTGGTTCTTCTCATTTATCCCCTGCACTAGTTTCCTGTGGATGCTCTCCTTGTTTCCAAGTGCCATCCATCCCAACCCTTCTCATTTCCCGTCCAATGTCTTTTCTCTGTCTTTTTCAGATTTTATTCCTGAAGCAATATCATTATTTGGAGTGGACTGGTTCACCCTAATGGCTTGGGTACATCACAAAGGTTCCTCTCTATCTTTCCACCAGGGAGCAGAAGCAAGCAGTTGGGAGTCAGTGTTTGTCCAGTAATCGAACTCTTAGCACCTGGAAAGAAGCAATGCCATTGGATGAGGAAGCTGTGCCTGAGCAGCACACAGCAAATGCTCAACAGGAGAACTCTGAGCCCATGAGCGAGGAGATGCTTCGCAATGCTTATCACCTTTCCCGGCTACGGAGCTCCTCGGTAGAAATAAGGGAGAAGGGGTCAGAAAGGCTGAAGGAGGAGCTGGCAAAGGCACAAAGGGTAAGTGGGTACTCTCTGTAACAGAGGATGGAGACAGCAAAGATCCAAGCTTTGGGATGGGCAGCAGGTGGTAGTGGGTTGGGGTTGGGGAGTGGATGCTGAAGATGTTATGAGACGTTTAAGAGTAGCATAAATTAAATGAATTTGTGAGCCGAAGTACTTTATATTGATGCAGAACCGTTGGAAGTTTTATGTGCAATTATGCAAATTTATAGTGCTCTATTGAATTGGTGCCAAAGTCAACAGCAGTGCCACCAACAGATATAACAAGGCAACAGGATACTGTGAAATAGAACGTTGAGAACAGAGTAACACGGGACAGGCCGTTCAGCCCACAATGTCGTGCTGATCTTGATGCCAATTTGTCCTCCTCCAGTTTATCATCCATCTCTCTCCATTTCTTTCATATTCGTATGTTAAACTCCACCAAACTGTCTGATTCCACTGCTGCCCTGGTAATCCATTCCAGGGATATGCCACACTCTGTGTAAAAACAAACTTTCCCTTTAAACTTCCCCACTCTAACCTTAAAACCGCATACTCTTGTGTCTAATCCCAAACAAGAGAAGGTCTGCAGATGCTGGAAAAAGTGGAATCTCCCAGTGGCCACCTATTTTAAATCCACTTCCGGTTCCCATTCCAACATGTCAGTCTATGGCTTCCTCCACTGTCGCAATAACGCCACAGTCAGTTGGAGGAGCAACATCTTGTTCTGTCTAGTAGCATCCAGCCTGATGGTGTGAACATCAATTTCTCAAAATTCTGGTAATACCCCTCCTTCATCATTTGCCAATCCACTTTTTCCTCTCTCACCTTATCTCCTCACTTACCCATCACCTCCCTCTGGTGCTCCTCCCCCTTCCATGGCCTCTGTCCTCTCCTATCAGATTCTCCCTTCTCTAGCCCTGTATCTCTTTCACCAATCAACTTCCCAGCTCTTTACTTCCCCTTTTCCCCACTCCTGGTTTCACCTATCGCCTTGTGTTTCTCCCTCCCCTTCTGCCGCCTTCTTACTCATCTTTTTTCTGCAGTCCTGCTGATGGGTCTCTGCCTGAAACATTGACTGTACTCTTTTTCATTGATGAAAATGCTGAGTTCCTCCAGCATTTTGTGTGTGTCCTCTTGTGTCTGATATTTTTACCCTGTGGAACAAATTCTGATGTCTGCCCTACCTACGACTGTCCTATAAAAACCTCCATCAGGGTTCCCTTCAGTCTCTTAACGCTTCAAGGAGAACAACCAAGTATGTCCAACCTGTTGTTACAGGTAACCATCTTCTGCACCTCTTCCATAATCTCCACATCTTGCCTATAAAGGGGTATCCACAACTGCATGCAACGCTCCAAGTATGGTCTAATAAAATTTTATATAGCTGCTGCTTGACTTCCTTACTCTTATACTCAGCAGTCTTACACGTAAAGACAAGCATTCGATACAGCTTCTCTACCACCTTATCCATTTGAGTAGCCCTTTCTAGTGAACTGTGTGCCTGAACCCCAGATCCTTCTGAATCCCAATGCTCCTGAGGGGACTGCCAGTAAATGTATACTTCTTCCTTTTCACCTCCCAAAGTGTGGCATTTCACACTTGCTTGGATTAAACTCCATCTGGCACTTCTCTGCCCTTATCTGTAGCTAATTTACACTCAGTGGCAGCTTCTAAGGTATACCTATACTCCTGCTCGTTAATGCAAATATCTAAATCAGTCACACGTGGTAGCAACTCAATGCATAAAAGCATCCTGATGTGGCCAAGTTGTTCAAGATGTTCAGGTGCTGTTCAGACCAAACATCAGAATGGCTAAGAAATGTGATCTAAGTGACTTTGACCGCGGAATGATTTTTGGTGCCAGACGGGATGGTTTGAGTATCTCAGAAACTGCTGATTTGCTGGGTTTTTCATGGATAACAGTCTCTAGCGTTTACAGAGAATGATGAGAGAAACGAAAAGCAGTGAGTGACACTACTGTGGGTGAATACGCCTTGTTAGTGAGAGGAGAATAGCCAGACTGGTGAAAGCTGACAGGAAGGTGATAGTAACTCAAATAACCAGGCATTACAACAGTGGTGTGCACAAGAGCATCTCTGAATGCACAACATGTCGAACCTTGAAGTGGATGGGCTACAGCAACAGAGGACCACACAGGAGGTACCTAATAAAGTGGCCACTGAGTGTATATCTACTATATTCTTCAGAAGTCCTTTACACTCTCTGCAACTCCTTTAATCTTGGTGTCAATTTGCTAATCCTCCCAACTACATTTTCATCTGAATCATTGATGTATAGCACAAACAACAGAGGTCCCAACACTGCTCCTTGCAGAATACTCTGGTCATAGACCTCCAACCAGAGTAATAGCCTTCAACCCTCACTCTGTCTTCTGTGGGCAAGCCAGTTCCAAGTCCCAACTTGCAATTTACCCTGAATTCCATGCATCTTTATCTTCCAGGTTCAACTTACAATGGGGAACCATCCAAATCCATCTTTGCAGTTGACTTGTCTGTGCTAGAATTTTGAGCTGCTCACATGTTGATGTGACAAATCTTGAACAGGAGATGACTAGGAGGGTTATCTGTTGTGTTTACCACCTTACCAAATTGTGCATTATTTACACTCCATGTACAGTTTGTGCAAAATGAATAGCATTTCAGGGTGGGAAGTGACTTCCTACAATAGGGCATAATGTCGCAGGAGAGAGGACAGTCTATTAGCTTTAACTACCTATTGTAGTTTTAGATGCACAACCAGCATCAACAATGATTTTGTTTTTGGATGTCTATGTGCAAATGAGTCCATCCGATTTGAAAATGTCACCCAATAGCACAGCCGCAGACCACTAGTGAGGAATCTTTGAAAACATCTTCATGACGAAGACAGTTAACCGTTTGAATCAGAGAAATTCAAAGCACAGATGGAGGCCATTTGGTCCATTGTGTCCATGCCCAACTTTATTCTAAACTTTATGATATTAGCATTTCTTCAGGGGAAGGAGTGACGATTTAAGGCTGCTGTAAATCTGTGGATAAATATGATTGTAATAAAAAGTTAGCCTTTGAGCTAAAAAATGCCCTTTTACAACAACTAACCTTTTGTAGTTATAATTTGTTGGGGGTCTCCATTAAAAGAAGAGTAGTACATTGTGTATTATAATGTCTCATGGAATCTAGTATAAGCTTGGATATGGGAAATGACCAGTAAAAATTGCTTCAACTGGTCCTTTTATTGTTTTATCTCCCCGTTTGTCTCCATTCCTGTTCAGGTGCTAAAGTGATGCTGGATCATAGTTCACAGATGCCATTAAAGATGCCCAGTTATCAGAGTTAGTTCAGATGCTGCTTGCTGTTGAGTATTTCACATTGCAGCTGCATCTGTTCCTATTCTCTCCTGCTGTCCACAAACATGGAAGCTCAAGCAGAAAGTGTTCGCATTAAATGCTCTGGAGCACGTACAATGCAATAGCTAATTTCTCCATTACGCTTGCCTCACAAGACAAAGGCGCTGCTTGCGTTGAATATGATTACTCGAGTTGAAACCCACAGGTACAGACAAGGGTCTGACCCACTCGGGAAGATTTTAGATGATGAGTTCACATTGGAGCCACTGAGTAAATCAACCAGTGATGGAGGGAAGTTTTGTCAGCCGTGTGACATGCCCTTATGGTGTTCTTTGCCCAGGAGCTGAAGCTTAAGGATGAAGAATGTGAGAAGCTGTCTAAAGTGCGGGAGCAGTTGGAACAGGAGCTGGAAGAGCTGACGGCTAGTCTCTTTGAGGTACTGCTGGCAATATAGTCACTTTCCAATCACGTACTGCTTGAGGCCTATTTTCCCTCCTCAATTGATGTATGAGGTCCCCTTACTTTGTCTCTCCAATCAGAGGTGGCCAAGAGACCCCTTCCTTGGTCACTGATTCAGAGAATGAATGGCTCCACTAATGAAGATGGGGTTGATTTCAGTGTTTACTACTAAAATGGTAAACTACTTAACTAGAATAGCCATTCACTATTACCGTTCTTTCACTTCTCTTTTTCATGTAACCAGGAAGCACACAAGATGGTGAGAGAAGCAAACACTAAACAAGCTGCAGCTGAGAAGCAGCTTAAAGAAGCACAGGGCAAGGTAGGTGATCTTCATCTCTCACACATATTTGCCTTGCCGATTGGCTTGTCCTGTAGGGAGCTTTAAAAAGATCGATACCGTGGATGGTTCATGGTACACTTGTCTGCTTTTAAGTTAATGGGCAGTTAGAAGCAAATGAGATTAGCATGTATCCAGGTCAGCATGGACGAGATGGACTGAAGGGCTCGATTCTGTGCTGTATGATTCTATAACTCTAGCATGAGCTTCTTCACTAATGTTGAGGCTGTGGGACATGTTCATCAGGCCAAAATATAACAATAAAAAGGAAACTGAGCCAAAGTGGTGATGGACAGTAATGGTCAGTTTTGTATTGATAGAATGAAGGAGTGAATTACCTGAAGATGGAGAATTTAATATTGAGTCTGGACATCTCCAATGTGCTCACACAGATGAGGTGATGTTCCTCGAGCTTGAGAGATGAGATTAAACTTTTCTTTCAGATAGGTGGTTATAAAATGAACCTGTGGCTGGCTGAAATAAAAATATTCATTCCTCCCCATTGATCTACTTCACCTTATTGTGCAACAAAAAAACACACAAACAAGCTATCACAAGTTTTAGTAATTTTCTGTTATTTTGCTGGCCAGTGAATAGTTACTCTTTTTCCCAACTTAGATCGATGTGCTACTGGCAGAGGTAACTGCACTGAAGACACTGGTCATTACGTCTACACCATCATCTCCCAATAGAGAGCTACATCCACAGCTCCAGTGTCCCTCTAAAGCTGTCTTTAAAAAGGGCCATGGTCGCAACAAAAGCATGAGCAGTGCCATCGTCACAGCAGCAACACAGAACGCGCAGTTGCAGACTCTAAATAAGGATGGTAGGGAGGTAAGTGTAAAAGTATATCTGATATATCGTCAGTCTGTTCCTCCTCTCTTAGTTGTCTGTTCCTTTTGCTTGCCTGTCAGTAAACCTGCTAGTCTCATTGTATGCCAGCTTGTTCCTCTGCTTATTTCTCTGTTTGCTCTGTCTCCCTGTATACCTATCAAGTGAGTCAAAGTACATGTTCCTCAGAATGGTATTGTCTTTGAATAAAGTCTTTGAGTTCGCGAGTGAGAGAGCGGCATTGTTACCATTTGAAAGGAACAAGTCTCGCCAGGAGTGAGTTTTATTTGAGCCACTAAAAGAAGGGAGGTGTTATCAGAACGGCTATTGTGGGAGCAGCCATTGTTGGAGTGTGTTAGAGTGGCTAGACTTTGGTTCAACAGGCTTTGGTGAGAACAGGTGGAGCCTAAGTGTGCTGAGTCGTTATCATTTATTTTAATTGTGACATTTGGGTTTGGAAAGTTGAGCCAAAGGATTCAGAGAGAAGATAAAGGTAAGCTTTTTTTTTTGTGTGTAAATTCTTAGTCTTTGGTTCAGTGTAGATAGGATGGTTAAGGCAGTGGAATGCTCCTCCTGTGAGTTGTGGGAATTCAGTGTACCTGACAGTCTCTCTCAGATTACATCTGCAGGAAGTGCACCCAACATCAGCTCCTGTCTGACAAGATCAAGGAAGGGGAACTCAGGGCCAGCCAGGAGGGTGAAACCTCACAGATGAGACTTTTACTGAAGTGGTCACACCCAGAGAGCAGATGTCAGATAATAGATGGGTGACCACCAGGAGAAGTAAGGGGAGTAAACAGTCAGTCAGGGTTCCCCTGTGACCACTACCCTCAGCAACAAGTATACCCCTCTGGATAATGGTGGCAGTGGTGACCCATTGGGGCACAGCAGAAGCAGCCAGGCGAGTGGCACCGTGGCTCTGCAGGAATAAACTTGATGGGGGACCTGGCAAAGGCTGAGAAAGGGGTGCCAGGTTGGTGCATTACCTCCAATGCTAGGGTTCAGGAGATCTGGGAGAAGCTGCAGAATATTCTCAAAAGGGAGATGAGCAGCCAGAGGCATTGGTGCCATTGGCACTAATGACATGGGAAGAAAGGGGAAAGAACTCCTGTGCAGAGAGTTATAGGGAGTTGGGAAAGGGGCTGAAGGGCAGGATCTCCAAAGTAGTCATCTCTGGATTCCTCATCAGAGCAGGAATAGGATGATAGAACAGAAGAATGAGTGGCTGTTGGGGGTGGCAAGGTTTCAGACTCTTGGATCATTGGACCCTCTTCTGGGGCAGGGTTGGCGTGTACAAGAGGGACGGATTGCACCTAAACTGGAGGGGAACCAATATCCTGGCCGAGAGGTTCACCAGTGCTACTCAGGAGGGTTGAAATTAGTTTGACAGGGAGCCACAGCACCAGGTCAGAAAGTGGAGAGGTGGAGAGAAAGATAGCTATCAGGGCCAGTAACAACAGGCAGAAGCAAAGTAATGGAGAGTTTGAAGTGTGTATATTAATGGAGCATTATGGATAAAGATAAATGTAGAGTGTTGATCAGTAGATGGAACTATGCTATTGTGGCCATTACAGAGACCTGTTTTTGAGAGAGAGGGAGAGGGAGAGAGAGAAAGAAAACTGACAGTTCGTATGTTCGTTCCAGGGATGTTTTGAAAGCATTGACAGGACAGGTAAAGGGAGTGGGAAAGTTACTACTTCTTTGGGGACCATATCGCTCCTGCATTCAGAAGGGACATAATAAATTGAATAGACTTTCTTTCTTACATCTTTCACGTGTGTGAGGAGTAAAAATCTTTGTTACATCTCCGTCTGACTGTGCAATATGCAACTTGCAGTAATTTGTTATAATTAGTATCTATAGTAAGACATATACCAGAACAGTCAATATAGCTTAGAAATACAGTTGTGTCGGCGTGAATTAATCAGTTTGATGGCCTGGTGGAAGAAGTTGTCCAAGAGTCTGTTGGTCCTGGCTTTAATGCTGCAGTACCGTTTTCCAGACGGTAGCAGCTGGAACAGTTTGTGGTTGGGGTGACTTGGGTCCCCGATAATCCTTCGGGCCCTTTGTACACACCTGTCTCTGTAAGTGTCCTGAATAGTGGGAAGTTCACATCCAAAGATGCTCTGGCTATCTGCACCACTCTCTGCAGAGCCCTGTGGTTGAGGAAAAGGCTCTGAGTCTATATGAGTAGAACTGAAAAATAAGAAGGGTATAATCACTGATAGGGTTGTACTGCAGACCACGTAGTAGCCACCTGGACAAGCAGATTAAGAAAAGGTGTAAAAACAAAAGGGGTCATGGGGTCTTCAACTTCCCTAATATAAACTGTGACCCTCTTAGTGGCAGTGGCTGAGATGGAGCAGAGATTGTTCGGTACATCCAGGAGGGTTTCTTAAATCAATATGTATAAGAGGAGAGGCTATACTAGACTTGATGTTGGGTAATGAGCCTGGCCAAGTGACTGACCCTTTCCGTGGGTGATCAGTTAGGGAACCGTGATCACAACTTCCTACGTTTTAAGGTAGCTATAGACAAAGTTGAGCATGGACCTTGCGGGAGAGTATTAAACTGGAGAAGGGCAAATTATGGGAGCATTAGACAGGGACTAGGGAGAGTTAATTGGGAACAGCTATTTTTGGGCAAGTCCACATCTGACATGTGGAGGGTGTTTAAAGACCAACGACACAGAGTACAGGACAGGTGTGTTCCAGTCAGGAGGAAGGACAAGAATAGCAAGATGAGAGAACCTTGGATGTCTAGATTGGTGATGAATTATTCAAGAGGAATAAGGAAAAGTATGTAATGCTTAGGAAGCTAGAATCAAATAGAGCCCTGGAGGATTATGAAGAAGTCAGAAAAGAACTCAAGAAGGGAAGTTCAAAGCCCAGGAGGACCCATGAAAAGTTTTTGGCAAGTAGAATTAAAGAGAATCTCAAAATATTCTATATATACATCTGAAGCAAGAAGAAGACAAAGGAGAGAGTGGGACCACTCTAGGATAAAGGGGGAAACATTTGGGTGCCAGGTCAGTGTAGTGGACAGCACAATGCTATTACGGCCCGGGGCATTTCAGAGTTCAACTTCAGGGTCTGTCCGTCCTCCTCGTGGAATGCATGGGTTTTCCTCAGGTGCTCCGGTTTCCTCCCACATCACAGATGCAGCGTGAAGTTCATAGGTCAGTGTAAATTGTCCCATGGTTAGGTCAAGGTTAATCAGGTTTGACGTGGGTTGCTGGGGCGGCATGACTTGAAGGGCCTATTCTGTGTTGTATTAATAAATAAATAAAAATTGCTTGGATGTGAAAGATATATGTGAGGCCCTTAATGAGTCTTTACATCAGTATTTACCAAGGAGAAGGATGTTGAGGACAAGGAGATCGGTGCTGAGTGTATTGATGTGCTAGGACATTGAGATAAAGGAGAAGGTAGTGTTGGGTCCCTTAAAGCACAATAAAGTGGATTAGTCCCTAGAGCCTAATGGGATGTACCTCAGTTTATTGAGAGAGGCAAGAGAAGATATTGCTGAGGCCTTGACCAACATCTTTGTGTCCCAGAGGTCTGGCGGTTAGCTTACGTTGTTCCAATATTCAAGAAGGAAGCTGGGGTAATCCTGGAAACTTTAGACTGGCGAGTCTCACGTCAGTGGTAGAGAATTCTTTGGGATAGGATTTATGAGCATTTGGAGAACTATGTCCTAATTAGGGAGGGCCAGCTTGGCTTGTGTGAGGCAAGTCATGTCTTACTAACTTCATTGAGTGTTTAAACGAGGTGACGAGGGTGAATGATGAAAGTGAAGTTTTAGATGTTATCTACATGGATTTTAGTAAGGTGTTTGGCAAGGTCCCTCATGGAAGTCAATCCAGAAGATTATAATGGATGGGATCCATGATGAATTGGCCGTTTAAATTCGGAACTGGCTTGCCCATTAAAGACAGGGTGGTGGTTGAAGGGACTTATTCTAGCTGTGATTAGTGGTGTTCAGCAGGGATCTGTACCAGGATCTCAGTCATTTGTGATGTATATAAATGATCTGAATGAAAATGTAGATTGGTAAGTTAGTAAGCTTGCAGATGATACAAATATTGATGGTGTTGTGGATAGTGCAGAAGACAGGCAAAGATTACATTGGCATATAGATCGGTTGCAGATATGGGCGGAGAAATGGGAGATGGAATTTGACCCGGCAAAATGCAAAGTGTTGCACTTTGGTAAGTCAAAATGAAAAGAGATCGGTCACAGATAAGGACAAGACCCTTAAGAGTGTTGATGAGCAGAATGGATCTTAGGGTCGAAGTTTATAGCTCCATGAAAGTGGCTATGCAGGTTGATAGTGGTTAAGAAGGCATGCTTGCTTTGATTAGCCAAGGCATTGACTTCAAAAGTCAGGAAGTTTATGTACAGTTTTATAGAACTCTAGAGGTCACATCTGGAGTATTGCATACGGTTCTAGCCAAGCTATTATAGGAAGGATGTTGAGGCTTTGGCGAGGGTGCAGAAGAGGTTTGCCAGGAGATCATGTGCTATAGCGAGAAGTTGGAACAACTTTGGCTGTTTTCTGTGGAGCGGTGGAGGCTGAGGGGAGATCTGATTGTGGTTTATAAGACAGAGGCATAGATAAACAGTCTCTTTTTCCCAGGATTGAAATGTCTAATACCAGAGGGCATGCATTGAAGGTTCGAGAGGGTAATTTTAAAGGAGATGTGAGAGGCAAGTTTTTTAAATATATTATATATATATATATATATATATATATCTATATATATATATATATATATATATATATATATATATACACACACAGGTGCCTGGAATGTGCTGCTTGAGGTGGTGATAGAGGCAGATACATTAGGGACTTGTAAGAGACATTTAGATAAGCATGTGAATGTGAGGAAAATGGAGGGATATGGACTATGTTGGCAGAAAGGATTGCTTTAGTTAGCCATTGGTTTGGCAGACATTGTGGACTGAAGAGCCTGTTCCTGAGCTGTACTGTTCTGTTTTATGTTCTCTGTTCTGTGTAATGGGAGCTTCACACACAAAAATGACAATTTATTTGAGTCCTGTCACAAGACAGTCATTGTGAAATCCTGAATCTATTAGCTTTTAACCACACAGTCCTTGTGACTTCTAGATCCCAGCTAATATTTCACTGTGACCTCTGGCATTTAGTTTTCGTCAGACCAGCGTTTTGTTCCAAGGGTAGCGTTAGCCCAGTTTGACATGCTCAGATTTCCTTCAATCCTTGAGCATCACTGAGTTAAACTCTGTGGAAACAAATCTGTTTATCATCAACCTCCAAAGCAAGTTTGATGACTCCAACTTTTATTTAACTACTATTAAGAAATTAAATATAGGTAAAATTTTTGAAGTAAATTAAGCATTTAAGAGAAATGTTATGCTATCAGCATAAGTAGCTTGATCTGAAATGAACAAAATCATGGGAAATATTACTAAGAAAAAACACAGGAGGTTCTGCAGATATTGGAAATCTTAAGCTCCACACACAAAATGCTGGAAGAAGTCAGGAAGTTGGGCAACATCTATGGAGGGAACTCAACAGTTAATGCTTTGGGCCAAGACTTTTCCACCAGACCCAATGAAGGGTCTCAGCCTGAAATATCCCCTCCATAGATGCTGCTTGACCTGCTGAGTTCCTCCAGCATTTTGTGTGTGTATATCACTAATTACGTTAGATGGGCAGCAAGTTAGATTACCGTAGTTAACTTTTGATCACACTCTGGAGAAGTGTGGGAGAAAGTCTTAAATGCTTCCATTCAAGAGGTAACAAGTATGCAAGCCAAAATTTATTTGTGCTCTATTTGCGAATGGTAAACAGGAGTAATGTTTTGCATTGGAGTAGAATTAAGCCATTTGGCCCATGGAGTCTGCTCCACCATTTCATCGTGGCTGATCCATTTCCCCCCTCAACCGCATTTTCCTGCTTCCTCTCCGTAATTTTCCGTAATCTTTCACGCCCTGACGAAACAAGAACCTATCAACCTCTGACTTAAATACACCCAGTGACATGGCCTCCACATCCGCCTGTGGCAATGAATTCCACAGATTCACCACCCCTCTGGCTAAAGAAGTTCTTTCTCATCTCCGTTCTAAGTGGACTTCCCTCTGTTCTGAGGCTGTATCCTCTCATCCCAGACTCCCCCACTAAAGGAAGTACCCTCTCCACATACTCTCTATCTAGTCCTTAAGGAATTGAATAGGTTTCAATGAGATCGCCTGCTCATCCTTCTAAATTCCAGTGAGTACACGTCCACAGCCATCCAACGCTCCTCATATGATAGTCCATTCATTTTCAGAATTGTTCTTGTGAACCTCCTCTGAACCCTCTCCAATGCCAGCACATTCTTTCTTAGATAAGGGACCCAAAACTGCTCACAAAACTACATGTGAAGCCTTGCCAGTGCTTTATAAAGCCTCAACATTACGTCTTAGTTTTTATACTCTAGTCCTCTCGAAATGAATGCTAATATTACATTTGGCTTCACCACTGACTCAACCTGCAAGATGACCTTTAGGGAATCCTGTATGATGACTCCCAAGTCCTTTTGCATCTCAGATTTTTGAATTTTCTACGCATTTAGAAAATAGTCTATGCTTTTGTTCCTTCTACCAAAGTGCATGGCCATACACTTCCCTACACTGTATTCCATCTGCCACTTCTTTGCCCATTCTCCTAATTTGTCCAAATCCTTCTGCAGCCTCTTTGCTTCCTTAACACTATCTGCCCCTCGATCTATCTTCATATCATCCACAAACATGGCCACGTAGCCATCAATTCCATCATCCAAATCCTTGTCATATAACATAAAAAGAAGTGATCCCTACACCGACCCCTATAGAAAACCGGTAGTCACAGAAAAGGCTTCCTTTATCCCTATTATTTGTCTCTTACCAATCAGCCAAATCTCTCTCCATGCTAGAATCTTTCCTGTAATACCACGGGCTCTTGTTAAGCAGCCTTGTGTGTGGCACCTTGTCAAAGACTTTGGGAAAATCCAGTTACATAACATCAACTAATTCTCCTTTGTCTATCCTGCTTATTGTTTCCTTAAAAGAATTCCATTAGATTTGCTGGGCAAGATTTTCCCTTAAGGAATCCATGCTGACCTTGGCCTACTTTATCATATGCCTCCAAGTATTCTTAAGATCCCATATTTATCAATCGACTGCAACATCTTCCCAGCTACTTAGGCCAGGCTAAATGAGAAGTGCAATTTTATCATTTATATGAAATGATATTTGACACTTCCCGTATGAAAGAATACTATCAGATTGCGTGGGTTAAAAACTGAATTAACCCATCAACCTGAGCTTAGTGGACTCTATTTGAGGTTCTTTCTGTTCATAGTTATTGCTGTGCTCTTTGTATTCTCTTTTTATCTTTCTTTTGTTCCTTTCACTTCTGTTCCCTTTCACTCTTACCTCTTCCTCTCATTTCCTCACCCCACCATTCTGCTAATTTTTTTCCCTCTCTTGTCCTCTCTTCCCTCCCATTCCTTACGGGAAGGGATGGTGGAGTAACGAGTGAGGTTGTGTTTAAATGTGTCTGTGTGTGTGATTGTGTATCTGCTTCTCTCCCCTGTGACTGTCTTTTAATGTGCTCTCTTTTGAGAACTGAATTAATATTAAAGTGATTCTGCTGTTATTCTCAAAACTTTGAGTTGTTTGTACTTTTCTCCATAATGGTGATCTTCCCTGTCTGTCTTGTATAATATTCAAATTCTTCTAACGTTAATTTTTCATGGTGCTCCTGAAGCCAGGGGTACCTACTCTTCTGTCTCTGCTTCTCTGTATCGTACCTGGGAGGGCGATCTATGTCACACCTGAGCCATTTGAGCACCTTTCCAAGTCACCATCCAAGCGGGAGCATCAGGTACTGTTGCCACCTTTTGCTCTGCCCAGTCTAGAATGATATTCCGAAATAAATGTACTTATGTCTGCATGTTTGTTCCTCCTCATCCAATCTGCACTGAAAGAATTTATTGGAAGGACCTGCTCATGTGATTATTCATCTGCAGCCCAAGCAGATAAAATGTGATTAAATAGTTAATGTACAGGTAACAAGGCATATTATAGGTGTGCTGCACATTGCACCTTTGACTGAATGCCTTCCCTAGCTGCTGGGTATAAGGGTAAGTGAAATTATCTCTGGGACCTTCTCAATCTATTTCTTGGTAGACATGATATAGAGCTCAGACCGCTAATTTTGAAATGCATCAGCTTTCTCAATTGATAATCACAAACAGGCAGATAATCAGTTGAAGAGAAAAGAGGAATCAAATGGAAGTCAAGATATTAAGACCAAGTCAATGAGTAGCAATATTTAATCACCCCTGGAGGATTGACCTTGGAAGTAGTGAGTGATTAGGATAGATTCATTCCTCCTCTGTCAATGAGAATCAGGGTACTTCCTTCCTGACAAGTTCTTTAATACTGAATGCATTGCTCCTTTATTCCCCACAGTCAATTAGGGTACCTGATGAATGACTCTGGTATGGCCTCACCACTATGATCAGAGTGCTCCGTTATGATTGGGTTAAACGTCTTTTTCACTATGACCGGGATAAATCAATCACTTGTAAACCTGTTAATGCCCTTCACATCCAATGATTGATTGCGACGTTCTCTTTCTTCTTAAATAAATGAATGACTGAGGATGACTGGGGTTCATCCCTTCTTCAGGAACTAATAAATAGGGCACTGCCCTTCCTCACCATTAATCAATGAATGAATTGGGGGAATGCCTTTATGCCAACCAACTGAGGGTTAATCTCTTTACTGTATTAATTAGCAAGGTGCATCTAATCTTGTTGCTAAGGCTTTAGACATAAAAATAAAAGTATGAAACATAAATAGAATGGGAAAACTGGCAATTAGGTTCATTTTTACTTCAATTCCTTATTTAAATATTCCTCAATATATTTTGAAGTAATGTTGGGATTATAGGAAGCATGTGGGAATGCATACCAAGAAAATACATTGGGAGGCATGGTGCATGGCCATATGCACAGAGGAATTGTAGAAATCATCACTGCTGTACACAAAATTAGATGGTAGGTTGAACTGTATGATAGATCTTAGAGTGGGGAAGGGAAAATTAATAAGAATAGGTAATTCTCAAGAAAGTTGCTTAACCTTAACTCCCCACCACAGAGTCTGATAACCTGCATATGTGTGGATGTCCAGCAAGGGTAGGATTGTCCTTTGATTTTGTTGTCTAGCACGGCCTGTTGATTCACTTTACTTAAAAATAACATCGAGTGGGCTACCGATGGGCATTTGATACTCATCAATTTGTACTCTGGGGTGAGAGGGAGAATATATGTTTCCTTAATAACAAATCAGCAGTGATGGCGTTCCATCTAAAGGTGCACACGACAATTTAGAAGCCAGCAAAATGCTGTTATTAATGTGAATGCCTTTCCATTGTAGATCGACCTGATTTTATTTGATGAGTTCCAGACATGGAAGGAGGAACCGACTCTGGATAAGGCTTGCCCGTTCTTAGAAAGGATTTACCAAGAAGACATTGGTCCATGCCTTTCCTTCGCCAAACACGAGGTGAGTTTGTGAATTCCTCATGGCCATTTTAGAAGATGAAGGTTCAATTTTCAAAGAGCCCATGTGATGTCTTTTGAGCCTTGAAGCAACAGTGAATGCAAACCTTGATTCAGTTCACTTCTGGTTATGAAAATACAGAAGTTACTGTTCATTACTTTCTGACTTTACGTGCAAATTTTGATAACTGCAGTATTGTTGAAACAGCGAAGGGATTTCAGAGGCAGCTGAGTCAAGTGTAATATTTAAACCTTAACAAAATAAGAAGAAAGTGGAGGGGAAATGAAAGCAGTGCTACAGTTATCTTATTTCTTGTTCTAGAACAGCTGTTAGTATTAGATAGGAGAAAGATTAGACTATAACTGAGTTTTAGGTCTTTCTCAATATTTGGGCAAGATTATCCCCTTGTTAATAAGGAAAATTATGTGTATGTTGACTAATATTTTTTGTCTATTTCTTCTCTTTCCTGTCTCTCTGCCATGCTACCCTATCCTCCCTCTTTTTGTATCTTGTATACTGTGATTGTCTGCTTCTGTTTACCTCTATGTGTGGCTCTCATCAACTTTGTTTATGCATTTGTTGTCTCTGTCTTGTGCTTTGTCCTCTTTGTTTCTTTTTCTGCCTCATTATTTATTTTCCTTCCCTTCACTCTCACTCCTGTTTCTCAGCTGACAGAAGCGGTCCAGGCTGCTGTCGAGAACAACACGTTGAGTATTGAACCAGCAGCTGTCCAAGCGCTACCAGTGGTCAAAGCTTCAGCTATAGAGTGTGGTGGACCAAAGTAAGAGCATACACTTCATAGCTTTGATCTAATTGTTATTAATTGGTCTCATTCTCCTCTTGATTTGATGTTCTTTCTCTCTTCTAGTGGGTGGCAGGCTGAAGTAGTGACGTAAGTGTTTACATAGATATTCCCAGTCCTAATGCAAACTAACGCCGGGTTATAACAGCTCATACTCACAATATTAACACAGCTTTATTGTCTTATTGGACCTCATAATTGTATAAATTATGAATCATGGGCTTTTGCAATTTGTTAGATTCTGCTTCACAGTGTGTAGGATGCAGATTTCAATCTAGGCCTTCATGGTGTATGTACCTACCTGCTGGCTGTAAAGTGAAAGGAAAAACGATACTATGAATTCAGCTCCCAATGACTGGACCTTAGCACTTTAATTGTATCAAACTGTCAGCTTTAGGGGAATTGTGTGATGTTTGGTAAGGAAAAAGAAAATCCCACAGTACTGCAGCAGAGGGCAGAATGAAGCATCTCACCGCATTAGAATGGTATGTCCATACTTGAATTTGTATCCCGAACTGTACAAAGTGTTTGAAGGATTTGAGGACATGTAATTTCCATTTAAACTCTTGTACCATTAATTGTATGAGGTGCCTTAAGAGTATAGTAAAATGACGTTTTCGTTCCACTTTGTTGTATTTTGCATAATTAGTGCTAAATTAAAGTAATCATTTAAAAGTTTAGGCTCAGGTCTAGGTAAAAAGGTCAGTATTGAGAAGACAATTGAATCCCCATCACTGAGGTAGACTTGTTTTTTTTAATTCACTTAACATCTTCCCAGGTTGCTGTTTTTTTTTCAGTTTGCCCTCTTCTGTTTGAGGGAGGGTATCATAAATGGCTTCCTGACAAACCCCTGAATGGGGTGCCTAATTGTGGCGTTGAGTTTTGGTGTTTGTAAGGCTCATCTCTGCAGTGGTTAATGTTTTCCACCAGCCTGTCAAGGCCCCATTCTGAAACCCTGACAGCACTTTGCTTCGTTTCTCCCACCATCACAATAGTCATTCTTTAAGAAAACATTGAGTGCATTGTGCATGGCTTCCTTTAAGGGCTGGCTCACATGTGCCAGTGGCTGTGCGGTCTTGCAATAAATCAAGAAGAGGAGAAGGCGTTGAAATTGACAAGACATTCACTGAGCTGATGTTAGGAAGTTGATGGTGTCAGTAATCTTCAACTGTGACAACAGTCCAGTATTGTGTGTGCCTATATTTAAGGTAGCAAGAGTAACAACAAAAAGTGGAAAAAGTTTAGATGCTATACACATAGGTGGTCAGCAAGGTCCAGATGTGAATTTGGTAAATTGGATTGAAAAGCCTTGGATGATTAGCCAAGGCTGTGCTTCCTCCTACTTGGGACCTTTATCTGTAGCTGATGTTCAGATGCATATGGTCTGTTAGAATTGTGTTTAATATCTCTGGCAGATGTCACTCTAGATTTTTTTTTTGTATGGTTTCAGTCGGTACAGCCTCCACA
The DNA here is from genome assembly GCF_048418815.1 of Hemitrygon akajei. Lineage (NCBI taxonomy): Eukaryota > Metazoa > Chordata > Chondrichthyes > Myliobatiformes > Dasyatidae > Hemitrygon > Hemitrygon akajei. The sequence continues at coordinate 135,590,496 of NC_133129.1, forward strand.
GAGGCCTGATCTCAACATCACCTAGGCTGTCTGGGATTACCTGGAGAGCCAGGAGCAAATGAGACAGCCAAGGTCTGCAGAACAACTGTGGCAAGTTCTCCAAGATGCTTGAAACAGCCTACCAGCCTACTTCCTTTATTTAAAATTAAATAAGTAGTGCAAAAAGAGAGGAAAAAACTTGATGCAGTATTCATGGCTTCATTGTCCATTCAGAGATGGCAGAAGAGAAGAAGCTGTTCCTGAAATGTTGAGTGTGTCTTCAGGCTCCTGTACCACCATCTTGATTGTAGCACCGAGAAGAGGGCATGTCCTGGGTGATGGGGGTCCTTAATGACGGATGCCACCTTTCTGAGGCATTGCCTTTTGAGGATATCCTACATGCAGCAGAGGCTAATGCCCATTATGGAGCTGGCTGAGTTTACAACTTCTGTAGTTTTTTCCAATCCAATACAATGGCACCTCCATACCAGATGATGTCGTAAACAGTAAGAAGTTCTCCAAGCTACAACTGTAGAAATTCGCGAGTGGCTTTGGTGACATACCAATTTTCCTCAAACTCCTAATGAAACATAGCTACTGTCGTGCCTTCTTTGTAATCACATCAATATGTTCGGCACGGACTAGAAGGGCCGAGATGGCCTGTTTCCGTGCTGTAATTGTTATATGGTTATATGTTGGGCCCAGGATAGTTCGTTCAGGAACTTGAAATTGTTCACCCTTACACGCTGATCCCACATTGAGGGCTGGTGTGTGTTCCCTTGACTTGCCCTTCCTGAAGGTGGCGTTGATAAGTGGCGACTCTGCGTACAGCTCCAAAAGGAATCAAATATTCCAGTTTAGGACCACTACAGCTGAAATCCTTGGTTGCAGCCATGGGTACGTCAGTAAACAGCATTGTTTTAAGATGTTTAAAACATCTATTGATATTCAAAGTCAACGAGCCTCAGATGGCAGACTTTGGTTACAGCTTCAGTTCCCCTTTATCAAAATGGAAACTGGAATGCTGTGCCAGTCAACGGGTATGAATGAAACTCAGAGGCCTGAGACTTCCATTCCCGACTGTCCTGCTGTTGAATATTCATTCTCTGGAAAATAAATTTGAAAACCTCCAAGCAAGATGGTGCTACCAGAGAGACATCAGAGGCCAGTGTGTACCCTGCTTTATGGAAAGATGGCTCACACTCGCAATTTTGGATGCAGCACAGCTTCTTTTCCAGACTCTGCAAAGACAGGGCAGTCTTTTACAGACAGATGAGGTGGACGATCTTTTGATTCAATCATTGTGGTAAACAAACATGGTGGCTCTATGTTAGTCCTGCTCATCCAACCTGGAACATCTTGCGGTCAAAGTTCATCCTTTTTATTTGCTGAGGAAGTTTTCTGCTTGGTAGCAGTATATGTTCTACATCAGGCCAGCACTGGAATGATTGAGGAGCGTAATCAGCAGGCATGAAACTGCGCACCCTGATGCCTTCCCTGTCATTGTGGGAGATTTCAACCAAACCAGCTTGAAGATGTCTCTGAAGTACTAAGACCAACCTTACACTTGTGGAACCAGAGGAGCCAGCACACCTGACCACTGTTATGCTCTCATCAAGAAAGCTTATTGTACCATTCCACATCCAAACTTTGGGAAGTCTGATCACCTGGCTGTACTTCTACTCCCAGTGTATAGGCAGAGACTGAAGCCCACAGTATCAGTGGTGACGACCAGGATCAAGGGAGGCAGAGAAATGCTCACAGGACTGCTCTGAGTTGGTGGACTGTTCAGGGATTTGTGTTTGAGTCTGACTTCATCAGGACCTGTGTGGATGGGCGTGTGCATTTGAGAGCATACCGGACGTACCCAAATCAAATGCTGTGGATGAACCAGGAGATGTGTACGCTACTTGAGGGCTAGATCTGTGGTATTCAATACTAGTGATCCAGAACAAGGAATCCAGATATAGCCTACTGAAGGCTATTTTAAGAGTGAGAGAACAATTCTGGTTGAGGTTAGAGACCGAATCAGATACACGTCAGCAGAGGTTAGGTTTGCAGGCCATTACCTCCTGCAGAATGAAACAATGTCATAAATGGCTGTGATGCTTCACTCACAGATGAGCTCAATGCCTTTTATGCACACTTTGAAAGGGAGAATTAAAAACTACTATGCAAATCCCTGTAGCATCTGATGACCCTGTCATCTATCTTTGAGGATGATGTCAGAACATTCACCCTCGCAAGCTGACAGACCCTGATACTGTACTTGGTAAGGCATCGAAAACCTGTGCCAACCGACTGCTGGGAGTGTTCAAGGACATCTTCAATCTCTCACTGCTGATATGGAGGTTCCCACCAGCTTCAAGAGAGCAACAATCATACCAGTGCCCAAAAAGAGCAGGGTGAGCTGCCTCAACGGCTATCGCTCAGTTGCACTCACATCTACTATGATGAAGTACTTTGAGAGGTTGGTCACGGCCAGAATCAATTCCTGCCTAAGCAAGGACCTGGACCCACTGCAGTTTGTGTATTGCTACAATTGGTCTATAGGGGAAGCAATCTCCCTGGCTTTTTACTCTGCCTTGAATCACCTGGACAATAGTCATACCTACGACAGCCTACTTTTTATTGAAATTATTTAATCCTTTTATCAGCGTTCATCACAATCATTCCCTCAGTTCTAATCAGCAAGCTCTAAAACCTGGGTCTCTGTACCTCTCTGCAACTGGATCCTTACCGAGAGAGCACAGTCTGTGCAAATGGGAAATAACGTCTCCTCTTGCTGACAGTCAACCCTAGTGCACTTTGAGGATGTGTGCTTAGCCCACTGCTCTTCTCTCTCTACACCCACGATTGTGCAGCTAGGCTCAGCTCAAATGCCATCTATAAATTTGCTGACAACACAACTATTGTTGGCAGAATTTCTGAGAGTGATGAGGAGGCGTACAGGAGTAAGGTAGATCACCTGGTTGAGTGAGTGATGTTGCAACAACCACCTTATACTCAACATCAGTGAGACCAAGGAATTGATTGTGGTCTGTCTCCATGCCATCCAGTAAAAATATTGTTGGGTGGAGACAAAAATCCATTGCCTGTAGGTTCAGGTTACTGCAGAGTTTGCGAAACTGTAAGAAGGCTCAGTCTTGTGTGAGAGTGTGGAGAAAGCAATGAAGTGGCAAGCAATATAATTTGAATGTTGGGTCTATAACTAGTGTAGTTTCAAGGGAAACAATGTTAGGATAATACTTGTTATTTTGTAGTGCTGTGAGGTTGAAAACTCTTGCATTTGAAAGTTGGTTGTGATGCTCGTATTGATATTAATTGTAGACATTTTATGTCAGAATTTTGTTTCTGGAGCATGAAGGTCTGACCAAATGTGTGGACGATACAAAGACGGGGGAGGGGCAAGTAGTGCTGAGGAAGCAGGGAATATACAGAAGGACTTGGATAGATTGGGAGAATGGGCAAAGAAGTGGCAGATGGAATATAGTGTAGGGAACTGTATGGTCATGCACTTTGGTAGAAGGAATAAAGGCGTGGACTAATTTCTTAATAGGGAGAAAATTTAGAAATCGGAGTTGCAAAGGGACTTTGGAGTCCTCATGCAGGATTCCCGAAAGGTTAGCTTGCAGGGAGAAGGGAGGGAAATGGGTTTTGGTGGAATAATAAATCAGCCATGATGAGATGGGGGAGCAGGGTCGTTGGGCTGAATGCTCCAATTCTGCCCCTATGTCTTACGCTCTTGTGTCTTGTGATATTGAAATCAAAGTGGTTGGAACTTGGTTGATAGATAGATAGATAGATAGATACTTTATTCATCCCCATGGGGAAATTCAACTTTTTTTCCAATGTCCCATACAATTGTTGTAGCAAAACTAATTACATACAATACTTAACTCAGTAAAAAATATGATCTGCATCTAAATCACTATCTCAAAAAGCATTAATAATAGCTTTTAAAAAGTTCTTAAGTCCTGGCGGTAGAATTGTAAAGCCTAATGGCATTGGGGAGTATTGACCTCTTCATCCTGTCTGAGGAGCATTGTATCGATAGTAACCTGTCGCTGAAACTGCTTCTCTGTCTCTGGATGGTGCTATGTAGAGGATGTTCAGAGTTATCCATAATTGACCGTAGCCTACTCAGCGCCCTTCGCTCAGCTACCAGTGTTAAACTCTCCAGTACTTTGCCCACGACAGAGCCCGCCTTCCTTACCAGCTTATTAAGACGTGAGGCGTCCCTCTTCTTAATGCTTCCTCCCCAACACGCCACCACAAAGAAGAGGGCGCTCTCCACAACTGACCTATAGAACATCTTCAGCATCTCACTACAGACATTGAATGACGCCAACCTTCTTAGGAAGTACAGTCGACTCTGTGCCTTCCTGCACAAGGCATCTGTGTTGGCAGTCCAGTCTAGCTTCTCGTCTAACTGTACTCCCAGATACTTGTAGGTCTTAACCTGCTCCACACATTCTCCATTAATGATCACTGGCTCCATATGAGGCCTAGATCTCCTAAAGTCCACCACCATCTCCTTGGTCTTGGTGATATTGAGACGCAGGTAGTTTGAGTTGCACCATATCACAAAGTCCTGTATCAGTTTCCTATACTCCTCCTCCTGTCCATTCCTGACACACCCCACTATGGCCGTGTCATCAGCGAACTTCTGCACATGGCAGGACTCCGAGTTATATTGGAAGTCTGATGTGTACAGGGTGAACAGGACCGGAGAGAGTACGGTTCCCTGCGGCGCTCCTGTGCTGCTGACCACCGTGTCAGACCTACAGTCTCCCAACCGCACATACTGAGGTCTATCTGTCAAGTAGTCCACTATCTAATCCACCATGTGAGAGTCTACTCCCATCTCCGTTAGTTTGTGCCTTAAGATCTTGGGCTGGATGGTGTTAAAGGCACTAGAGAAGTCAAGGAATGTAATCCTCACAGCACAACTGACTCCCTCTAGGTGAGAGAGTGATTTGTGCAGCAAATACGTGATAGCATCCTCCACTCCCACCTTCTCAGCTTTGTTGTCATTGACATCTGCAGTGAAATTTGTTGCTTTCTGGCTGGGGTACGGGGCAGGTGTAACAAATTATATTAAGTTATAATAATTTTGTTAAGTGTAAAAGAGGATGTCACGTTTATGAAGCCTTCAGAAATCAGGTGACAGAGGGAAAGCAGCTGTTCCTAAAACATGGTGTGTGGGTCTTCAGGCTCTTGTCCCCTGATGGTAGTACTGAGAAGAGGGTGTGTTCCAGATAGTGAGGGTCCTTAATGATGGAAGACTTCTTCCTAAGGCACCACCTTTTGAAGATGCTGAGGAGGTTTGTGTCCATGACGGAGACAACCCTCTGAAGCCTCTTATGATCCTGTGCATGGGCACCTCCATACCTAATGATGATGCAAGCAGTAAAACTTTTATGTTACTGAAAATGCAGAAGATTAAGTTATTACTTATGCAGATTTATTGCATGCTCAATGTCTTGCTTACTGTTGTAAAAGTAGGCTCCTCCACTGTCTTAGCACATAAAGCCTGGAACAGAAAACAGTCGGACCAACTGATTATCTGAAGAAAATCTTTGGTAAAAGAATTTTATGTCGTGCTCAAATCTGGTGCTGGTGGAAGTATTTGTGACTTCTCTTTGCATCTGAAATGCCCAGAGATTGCTCAAATATTTTTCATGATTATATAAATTCTTATAATTCCTGCAGATAAGTGGGAGGTATTATACCTCAGAAAAACAAGGGAGGGTTAGAACTCAATATTACAGGATTAAACAGCTTACTGAAGTTTAACTCTTTCATCTTCAACTTCATCAGGATTAAATGAGCATTTCCAAATTCCTTTCTTATTGTCTGGCCACAAAAGATCTAGATGATTCTTTCAAAGCAACTTCACATAGAGCTGCTATTTTACCACTGAGTTGTGTTTGCAGTCTTGTGAAGCAGTTTTCAAAAAATGCTGGTTTTTTTTTCACCTTTCTTTGCAATACAACTTGTCCAAACCACAAACAAGTATGTTGTATGAAGTTTATATTTAAAAGAAAAGGTTAGTTTTGATCATGCCCCAGTAAGACAGCAATGGGCCTAGCCTCTCCGAGTCCAACAAATAGTGCAAGTTTGTGTTTTGAACTTTATTCTTTGATTACAAGACTCTGTTGGATATTGTCAATAAAAAACACTTCAAGTCCAGTTCATTGGCGAGCCTAACAGCAGGGGAAGCTGCGTGGCTTCAGTTGTTGCATGGGTCAGACCTTCCTGCCGCGGGGTTGTCTGTTAGCGCTATCCGGGGGAGGAGGTGTGGGAGAGGTGCTGTGGGTGTGCTGAATCCCTTCTGGCTTGGAAGCTGGTCCCTGCAGGCTGGCTCTTCTGTCGGGGCCGGTCTCCTGGGTTCAATCCCTGGAAGACGAGCTGGTTCGCTGCCTTCTGCAGTTGACACAACGCGAGCTTGTTTGTGCAGAAGTGTGTGTCCAGGGCAACATCCCATGCACCATCGATCTTCAGGCCATGCCTCTCAGGGACTTGTGCTAATCTTATTTCTGCGACTGTATGTATTGTGTTTCACCCCTTGACCCCAGTGGAATGCTGTTTTTAATAGCTGTATATACGTATGTATGGTTGAATGACAATTAAACTTGGGCTTGCTTCACTGTGAGAATTTTTTCCCCCTAAAAGACTGAACATTAGAGGCCAATAATGCTTTACTTAATATAGGGATCAAGTCACATATTTGGCTGGCGGGTACTTAAGGACATTTGGATACTATTTTTTTTAAATAGTCATGTTCATCTTTTTTCTTGGGCCACTCCACATTGCATTCAAGTTCTATGGGTGGGTCTGAACATGTCAGTGTTGAAAGTTTCACTGTGGTGCATGTAATCTCACTTCAGTCTGAGAATTTAGACTGAGAGTCTACAAGGATTTAATAGAGGGCTTTCATTTTCCCACATGTGGAGTTTGCCCAACTTCCTGCAAAGTTCAGACCTCTTCATTAGCAGATCTGATGTTGAGAGGACTACAATCCATTTATGTCTGGACTGATGGCTGTTGCCTTAAAGTTCAAGCCCCTAAACATTCATCTGGTTAAAACGGCTTCCATCCCAGTGACCTCTCCATTTTTCATTGTACAAACCTGAGCCATTGTACTGAGGCCTGAGACTATTAAAACTGCACTCTGAACTAGAAACGTGCATGTATGTTCCTGTGACTGTGAAGCATGACACTGCTAACGAGCGCCTCTACTTTATTAGAAGTTTGCGTAGATTTGATATGTCATTTAAAACAAACTTCAATAGGTGCACAGTGGAGAGTGTCCTGACTGATTGCATCATGGCCTGTTATGGAAACACCAATGCCCACATGTGGAAAAAGCCTACAAAAAGTATTGAACAGTGCCCAGTCCATCACAGGAAAAGCCCTCACCATCACTCGACTCTTTTACAAAGAGCGCTGCTACGAGAAAGCAGCATCCATCATCAAGGACCCCCACCATCAGGGCCATGCTCCCTTCTCACTGCTGCCATTGGGAAGGAGGTACAGGAGCCTTGGGTCCCACACCACCAGGTTCAGGAACAATTTTAACCCTTCATGCACTAGGCTCCTGAACCAGTGTTAATGATTTATCTCGCCTCAACACTGAACTGAAATCACAATTTATGGCCTCACATTCAAGGGCTCTGCAACTCTTGTTCTCAATATTACTTATTTTCCATCTGAACATTTTGTCTTTTGCACATTGGTTGTTTTTGTTTTGTGTGTAGTTTTTCATTGATTCTTTAGTATTGCTTTGTATTTTTGGTGACTATCCACAAGAAGATGAATCTCGGGGTAGTATATGATGATATTTACATACCTTGATAATAAATTTACTTTGAACTTGGGAACTAACCATATACGGGTGACCCCTTTCATTATAGTGGTGTTACATTCATCAAACTGTATTGGTGATTTTTAATAGGAAAACCCATTTCCCACACAATCTCGTAATTGAAGTTGTGTTCTGGTAGGATGTTTTTCTCTTAACATTGTTGGTGATTGTGGTGGCTGCTAGTTCACAATAGTGGTAGGAGTTTCCAAAGCAAATCTCTTTGGTGACCAGCAGCTATGTTGGAAGATACAAGTATCTTCCAGTTTAAGATGACGCTGGCGAGACACAGATCCTGTGGGAAAACCGCTAACTACTTAATTAATCGCACTTTTTCTGGGAATTAGTCACTGCAATCAGTAGCCTGTAGCTTCTCTTTCGGAGTTAAGCTTTAGAACTGCCTCCATGACCTGGCATTATTATAGTGTGGACTGAAGTCTTGAAGGTGCAGGATGGTTTCAGTGTGGTGTCTATGGGCTGAATTGAGGTGGCGGGGCCCAGGTCTAAAGAAGGAAAAACAAGCTGATATTTAATTGACTTAAGTGCTGGGCCAGATTGGAGAGGTTAGCTACAGCGTGAATCGAGGCAGTGGGTCCCAGGTCAAGAGTGTGTCGAAGTGGCATGGCCTTGGTCCAAGAATGAAGAATGCCTTGTGGTTTGGCCGATTTAAGTGCCAGGCCAGATTGAAGCGGTCAGGGTGTCCAGACGGTGTTCAGCTTGTGGCTCACGAGGTTTACTTGGCTCTGCGCTGAACTGTGACTGTGGTTTGCAACTAACAGGCTCCTGAATCGGCTGTGACTGGCTTCATGGCTGTGGACTTGCTTTTGTGAACTTAAGTTCTGAATGTTATTTTTTTACTTTTGTTGCTTGATTTATTTTATTATTTTTGCAGTTTGGCTGTTTGACGGAATTCTTTAATGGGTTCTATTGGGTTGCTTTGTTTTGTGGCTGCCTGTAAGGAGACAAAACTCGAGGTTGTATATAGTATGCATACTTTGATAAATGTACTTTGAAATGACTACAGATTATTATCCTATCGTCTTCAGTTGAATGGAGGATAATTTGTTAAATGTATATCAAATATAGGTAAGATAGTTAAGTTATATTATTTACAAGTAGCCAAAGTTAAACTTGTTGGCCCAGTGTTATGTTCAGTAACTTCAAAGTAATAATCTAATTCAAAGGAAGACACTGGAGTCCGAAATGTGTGTCTAACCCTGAGTTTACTTTAAGCGAGGCGCGTGCGTGTCATGTGGTAGCGTGTTGACATATGCAATTCACATGTTTGTACATGTAACCTTGACTTATTCAAATGAACAGGAATGTTTAATCGACCAATGTATTTACAATATTTCTCAAATATTAAATACACAACATTCCTTCCTGCTTGGCTATAAACTCCAACTGAATAGAGAATGCATCTCAACTGTATGCACAGTATACTGTACAACAGACATCCACAGCATAGTAAATTTTAAGTTGTCCCATTCAGGCCTATGGAGGATTTCTTATCCTTGTGGGATAACACCTTTCCTGACAAGAGAGATCACTCTGCTTGGCAGGAGAGACTTGTGGCTGTGAAAACATTCTCAGCTTCTGGGTCCTCTGTCATGGTGGCTGTAGGAGTGGACTCTGAGACCACAGGAAGTGGTTCTTCCTTTTTCTTCTACCTTGTGCATTGTGATTTTGGGAAGGTGAATTTAGTTCACTGGAATATTCTCTTATTAGTCCTTCTATGCTCCCTTTATGATCTGATCTCTCTTTTTGGTTTCCTCATCCACAACATTGTCTGATGAATATTCTGTTTTTGTATCTCCATTGACTCCTTTCTTTTTGGCCTTCCATTCATCCAGCTGGGCTTTGGTCTTTGCATCTACTCTTACAAGCAGCTCTTTGTCTCCCACTTGTAGCTCATGCCACAACTTTAATCCACACAGAGTAGATTCTGGTTCTTTATACTCACAAAAGCTGAATGCTTGCAACTTTCCTGAAGCTCTTTAAACTCTCTTCCAGCTTAAAACCAAGCCAAACTTTACAAGTAACTGCCTTATTAACATAACAAAAGCTTTCTCAGATACATTGCCGACAAAAATTGTTGTAGTCGGACCACTGCTTTCAACACTTTACAATTCCTCTGAGCAGCATGGTCCTTCCTTGGTCCAAGATGCTTTCCAACCAGAGGCACAGAGGTTGGCACCAACATCTGTTTGTCCTCTGTTGGGCAATGCTTTATGGCATTCAGAGGCAGTTGAGGCATCATCCAGTACATTTCTTAATTCACTTTCATATGGCTTCACTGTAGGGGATGCGGTATGTAAGTGGTGGCTGCATCTCCAATCTTGTATTTGTCTCAGCCAATCACGCCCCCACAATGCTGATCCTCTTGTTTTTAACCACATACAAGCCCAATGTGGCTTGTTGGTTGTTGTATTTCACTGTTAGAAATTTCTTTTCCACAGGAATAGTCTTTTCAGGATAAGTTCTTAGTTGAATATCTGTAGGCTTTAGTTTGGTATCTTTGAAATGTTGCTCAAACTGATTTTGAGGAATGACTGAAACAGCTGAGCCAGTGTCTAATTCCATTTTATTTGGTTTGCCATTCACTTCGTGTTTAAGCCATATTGCTTTTCTATTGTTAGTTTTCACAGGGTAGCTGGTCTTGCGTCACTCTCATCATCAGGTTTTTCATCAACAGCATTTAGATTAGTGAACTTTTTGAAACTGCAACTTGACTTTTTAGCTTTTTCTTTTTCCTCCAAAGTCCATTTATTATTTTCTGCTCAACGTGTCTCAGTATGTGTCCTACTTAGTAGCATTTTCTGCAAGTTTCACTCTTAAATCTTAATTTCTTTCGTGTATGTGAGCCCCTGTCACAATGGTAACACAATTTGTTCAGCTAGGCCAGTTTCTGTTTAGATGTGCTGCACTTTATTCAAGCTTCCTTTCATTTCTGACTGCAGATCATTTGCAAATTCTGTCTGCGGTTTCCATTGAAACAGTGATTTCCATGGCTCATTTTAATGTAAGCTGTGTTTCAGTTAGGAGCTGTTTTTGAATGCTTTCTTTTAAAATTCAACACATAAAACAATCTCTTACTGCATCATTAAGTCCATTACTGAACTGACAATGCTCATTCTCGTCAGTTCAGCCACATCACTCATTTCTCATTGATTTCGTTTGCTTCAAAATACTGTTCCAATAACTCAGTGTACATGAGCCAATTATCTATTGTGCAATCAAACTCATCAGTCTTTCTGGTGTAGCCAGCCATTTAATTTTTTAAAAAATGATTCTTATCACCCAGTACTCACTCTTTTTTAGACAATACTTTTATCGAATTTTACATATATTTCACATATACAAATAAACAACAATAATAATAATTAAACTAAATTGTGAAACATGTCCTCATGTTTTTCACAATCATCAAAAGAAATATAACATTCACATACTTCACATATTTAACAAAAATAAAATAAAACACATCAGAAAAAGAACTGTAGAAGCACTCAACAACACTGCTATTTCAAAATGACTGTACACCTTGATGTCCAAGACACTCCAATAAAGGTTTCCATACATTTTCAATTTCTCCTGCCCTTCCTCTGGTTATGTAAGTCAGTGTCTCTAATACAATACAAGATGCCATCTCTTTCACCCATACATTTATTGTCCATTTTTCACCAAGATAAAGCTATCATCCTCCTGGCCTGCTGGAGTCCAAAATCAATTAAAATTGTCTGTTTTGAACCAACAGTAAAGTTTTTTGGATATATAAAAACACAAACACATTTTTGCTTGGTGAGGCACCTTTACTCCAACAATCTCAAATATAGTCTGAACAACTGTTTTCCAGTATTTAAGAGTTTTTACAGCTTTTTAAAAACTTGACGTCTCTGCATATGCTGGGCTGCATACTTTACTCCATGTTAAGTCATGCAGTCGAGAACACAGTGAACTGCCAAAGTTGTAACAAAGTATTAAGCAGCTGATCTTGCAAACCTTTAGTTAAAATCATTAAACTGTGATTAAGATTATAATCATCCTTGTGACGTGCCAGCTCATGCCTACACGGAGTAGATACACTGAATGTTAAACTAATGTAAAGACTTGGTGATTCCACTGGGTCTTTAAGTTCAGTGGAGAATTCAGCATTGCAACAAGGGACTAGCAACAGTGGTGTCTGGTGAACTGGATAGTCAACAGATTGGTGGAGACATGTGTAGCAGGAAATTTGGCCTAGTTTTGTTGTCCATCAAAAGAAGTTTCTAGCATGATGCATAATCGCACAGGGTTTGAAAAATAAGCAAGAAAAGGGAAGAAGATAAAAGAAACAAAATAATATAAACATATTGGTTAAGGATGGTGGTTAGGCCTTGTCCGAAAGGGCCTAATGGAGGTTTTAACAATTGAGCTATTTTGAGATAGACCACAAAAAAAATCTTCAGTGTAGTGAATTGCAAAGCAAGATATTCAACAAGAAATCAAATAAGGAACTTATGAACAGTTTCTTGACCAGTAAGGAGGAAGTTGAAGAGCAGAGCGCAGATGCATTTAAGGGGAAGCTAGATAAGCATTAGAAAGGAAAAGAGAAACAGCGAGGTATGCTCTTAGTTGAGGAAGGATGAGTTGAGAGAAACATAAACTCTGGCCTGGACTTTGCTGAATGTCTGGATCTATACGCTATGCAATTTTATGTAATAGCCAGGAAAAGAAGAGAGGGAGAATGTATTAATATTACTTAATTTCTAATGATCCAATTTAAAGAAGTCAGTAATTTTAATTTTTAAATACTTTTCAGTGATATCCAGCATGTTGTTCACAAATGTAATTTTGGCTGTTGTAATTTAATTTTGACAGGATGACTTCATGTCAGGTTTTATTCGGTTATGCCTCTCCCAGTTTTTATTTTTGAATTGTAGCTAACACATTTTGCATCAGAGACCTGTAAGATTTAGGCAGTCTGGGCATCCTTTTCAGGGCAGGTGGAGTTCTGTTGAAGAACCTGACCTGAAGTTGCCCTCAGACTTCGTTTCTTTGGGGTGTTGGGACACTCCCAGAGTGTGTCTTCGGGGTTCTGAGGTTTCGCTGCCCTGTGGACGGGCTGATTCTAAGCCGATGCTGTGGGCTGAAGCCTTATGTGTAGGAAGTGGAGATCAGCTGTCAGGGGCTCTGTACTCAGCAAATAGAAAGCTCGCTCGCGCTCTCTCGCTCATTGGCGGGGGAGAGTTTTTTACCGTTTCTCCTGTGGGATAACTTGGGTGAGGGGGGAAGAAAGGCTTTTAACACTGTAAATCAGTGAGTTGTTTTATGTCTCCCCTCTTGCTATGTAAGGGGGCAGCTCTTTTTCCATTTATTAGGGGGAGAGAGAGAGAGAGAGAGAGCGAGCCTGTGGAATGTTAAATTTTTGGGTGAATGCTTAGTTTTTAAATTGTACAGCAGATCATTGTCAGCATTGGGACCACTTCTTTTTATGCTGTATATAAATGATTTAGATGATGAAATAGATGGCTTTGTTGCCAAATTTGCAGATGATACGAAGGTTGGTGGAGGGGCAGATAGTGTTGAGGAAATGGGTAGGATGCAGAAGTACTTAGACAGGTTAAGAGAATGGGCAAGAAAGTGGCAAATGAAATGCAATGTTGGAAAATACATGGTTGTGCACTTTGGTAGTAGAAATAAATGTGTGGACTATTTCCTAAATGGGGAGAAAATCCAGGAATCTGAGATGCAGAGGGACTGTGCAGAACACCCTGAAGGTTAACTTGCAGGTTGAGTCGGTGGTGAAGAAGGAAAATGCCATGATAGCATTCATTTCCCAAGGTCCAGAATACAAGAGCAAGGAGGCATTGCTGAGGCTTTATAATGTACTGGTGAGGCCTCGCCTTGAATATTGTGAACAGTTTTGGGCCCCTCATCTTAGAAAAGATGTGCTGGCATTGGAGAGGGTCCAGAGAAGGTTCACAAGGATGATTCCAGGAATGAAACGGTTATCATATGAGGAACATTTGATGGCTTGGAGTCTGTACTCACTGGAATTCAGAAGGATGAGAGGGAGATCTCATTGAAACCTTTTGAATGTTGAAAAGCCTAGACAGAGTAGATGTGGAAAGGACGTTTCTCATGGTGGAAGAGTCTAGGACGAGAGGGCACAGCCTCAGGATAGAGGGGCGCCCTTTCAAAACAGAGATGCGGAGAAATTTCTTTACCCAAAGGGTGGTGAATTTGTGGAATTTGTTGCCACATGCAGGTATGGAGGCCAGGTCATTGGGTGTATTTAAGGTAGAGATTGATAGGCTCTTGATTGGACATTGCATCAAAGGTTAAGGGGCGCAGGCCGGGAACTGGGGTTGAGGAGGAGATTTAAAAAAAAAGGATCAGCCATGATTGAATGGCAGAGCAGACTGGATGGCCCAAATGGCCTATTTCTGCTCCTATGTCTCATGGTCTTGGGGTCTTTATTGGCGACTTTGGTACAGTTTGCTTGGTGGATGAAGGATGCTGAATTTTGGGGGGGAATGGGTGGGGGAAGGTTATTGCTTTGCTACTGGTACATGGGAGAGGTGAGTGGGGGAGGGCTTTAGGGTTCTGACATTTTATGGGGCACTGTTCTGTTTTCATGGATGTCTGTGAAGAACAAGAGTTTAGGGATGTATATTGCATTCATTTCTCTGACATTAAATGGAACTATTGAGTCACATGTCTCAACCAGAAGGATACTGGCAAATTAGTTACGTTTTTATTTCAATCAGGACAGCGGTAGTTTATTTTGAAGATTGTCTTAACTGAAATTGTGTATTTCTCCAGAGAAATCAATTAGATATGATGTAATATTTTCTGTAAGAGGAATAATAATGAAAAAATTCAAGTCCATTCTGAAGTATTGCAGGCCCAGGTTAGATACTTGGCAGACCTCGCTTGTTGAAATAATACGTGTTATCTCTGGCAAATGTATTATTCTGTCAGTAAGTTAGCAAGGTCTATTCCTTTCTGACATTATTGTCCCTCCTTCACAGGAAATGTGCGTTGAGTGGCCTGTCCAGAACCTGTAAGCATCGCATCAAGCTGGGAGACACAGGGAGTTATTTCTACATTTCACCATCCTGCAGGACCAGGGTACGCACAAGATGAAAGGATGTGATGTGTCAGATAGAATTGATGATTCAAAACTGTTTTCAGATATGAGAAAGATAACTGTTGTCTAATCAACAAAAAAAGCATAAAAATACACAAAAAAACAGGGTGCCATTTGGCCACTTGAACCTGCTCTTCTGTTCAGTGTAATCACATCTGATTTTCTAATTCAATACCATATTCCTGCTTTTATACTCCCTGATGCCTGTTTTATATAGAAATCCATCTATTTCCTATAAATATATTCACCAACACACACAAAATGCTGGTGGAACTCAGCAGGCCAGGCAGCATCCAGGAAAAGAGTACAGACAATGTTTTTGGCCTGAAATGTTGACTGTGCACTTTTCTGAAATGCTGCCTGGCCTGTTGAGTTCCACCAGCATTTTGTGTGTGTTGCGTGGATTTCCAGCATCTGCAGATTCTCTCTTGTTTGGAAATATATTCACTAACTTACCATTTACAATATTCTGTGATAATGAACGATACAAATTCACCAATTGAATGGAGAAACTCCTCCTCATCTCAGTCCAAGACATTTTACCTCATAACTCGAGACTGTGACTCTTGGTTTCAGAGCCCCAAACCAGGGGAAAAAAAATCAACATAAACTGCCGCTCAAACACTGTCAGAATTTTGTACATTTTACTGAGTTGTCTCTTATTATTCTAAACTGTAGTGAATACAGATCTAGTTAACCCGATTTTTCTCACATAACAGTGCATCATCTCATGAATCTTCATTGAACTATGGCAAGTATATTTTTTTAGTGGGAAGGAGAAAAAAATTTCACAAACTCCTACAGAAGTTAATCTACCAAGACCATGTATAATCGTGGTGCGATACTTGACCCTGTACTCAGAATGGCAAAGTGGTGAACCTGGCACTTGTTCAGGGACTTGAGTACAAGGGCACCAAAATTCCTTTGGTCATCAACTTTTCCCAATTTATCCCTATTTCAATAAAACTCTGTCTGTCAATTTTGCCTATAACTTCATATTCTTTATCCATGAAAATGAAGTAACTGCAACTGCCAGATATTTGCCCACTCATTAAACTAGTCTGTATTTTCTTGAAGCCTCTTTCCATCATCCTCTCAGTTTGTAATCTCACACAGTCTTAAATTGTTGACAGATTTAGGACTATTACCATTGTTTCCCTCATTCAGATCATTGATGTGTCTGTGAGTAGCTGAGAACCGAGCAATGTTATTTCCTGGTTATCCCCTAAGTCACTATTTACTACCCTGAAAAGGTCCGATTTATATTTTGATATTGTAATTGTATTCAAAAAGTAAAAGGAAGTTCATATAAGGTTTAGGAAGCTGAAATAGGACAAGGCCCTTGAAGAATATTTAAGGGTATCAGGAAAGAACTTAAAGTTGGCAAGTAGGATTAAGGAGAACCTTGGGAGCAAAACGGAAACTAAGGAAGGGGTAGATCCACACTAGGACAAAGAGGGAATTCATGCCAGAGGAATAGGCAGGGTCCTTAATGAGTAACTCACAGCCATATTCTCCAAGGAATACTGGATGATGGTACGATCAGAGAGGTTAGGTTGATATTCTAGAGCATTTCAATATTAGGAAGAACAGTTTCAGTCGTTTGAAAAACTTTAAGGTAGCCAAGTCCTCAAGGCCTGATGAAATCTGTCTTGGGATACTGAGAGAGGCAATGGAGGAGATTGACAGAGAACTTTCTATATTTGTTAGTCATGGGCAAGGCTCCAGAAAACTGGAGAATAATTAGTATTGTTCCTTTGTTTTAAGAAGAGCAGCAATCTAGCAAATTACAGGCCAGAAAGCCTTACACCAGTAGCTGGAAAATTATCAGAGGAAATTCGTAGAGATCTGCTTACATTTGGAAATGCATGAACTTATTAGTGGGGTAGTCAGTATGACTTTAATTGGGGTATACCTTGTTTTATAAATTTGATTTGAGTTTTATTTTGAGGAGTTGGTGAAAATAAATAATGAGGGTAGTGACCTTTTCTCCACTTTATTCCCCTTTAAATGTAGTTTTTCCATAATTCTGCAACTGAGAATTGCATTTTCTTCCCACTGTGAAATGCATTAACAAATATTTCCAGGTTGTGAAAAATCAAAGAAACAGCGAATGAAAGAAATCTGAAATAATAACAGAAGCTGCTGGAAATACTTAGGAAATCAGGCAGCATCTGTGGGGAGAGAAAAAAAGTTAGCGTTTCAGACCTATGACCCTTTGTCAGAACTGTTTCCTTTTCCACGGATGCATTTCCAGATAGTTTAGTGTCAGTTCGGAATTTTGACAGGGTGCTGTCAAGTACAAGTCACCCTTGTGCTCCATTGCAGTTTGCCAGCCAGATTAGTATATACACAGGCTGATGTCATTCTCCGTGCAGAGATGCTACTGGAGCATTACAGATGAAGTTGAACCATGTCTCAGAGACACTGGGCATTGGGCTTTGCTGGAACAATATGGTCTTCCAATGCAGTGCTGGACAAAGAGGCTTGCGCTGTAAATGAATGACCAGCCTTCATTCTTTATGATCTTCTCCTATTGTACTACACCAGTCCACATCTACCGCACCTCTGGTGCGGATGTGTACCCAATCCCCCACCCCAACAAACAATGTCGTGAGTTCCCTCTGCATTTCTCTGTTTTAGTTACCAGTTCCCAGTTCAGTCGTTTCCCACTGCCAATCTCTGATTCATTCTCCAATTGCTGTAATTTCTAGGCACGTATATCTGTGCCCTGTATTTTTCTTCGGCGCACACAGTATGCATGAAGATGTGAATTCTCCATGTACAAGGTGAACTTGGCTACAGTTGGTGCTGAGATCCCAATAATATGTAGCAGTGTTTGTGATTTCTCAGTGTACGCTTTAAATCTAGCTCACATTTTATGGTTTTGTTTCTTTGTTTTCATTAGTGGCAGCTGGTGGTGATGAGAGATCACACATTGATACTTTTATTATATTAGATTCATCAGTTTCAGAGAAAAACTTGATTTTTAAAATTGAATCCAACGTGATTTCTATCAGTGTCCAAAGGTAAAATTCTCATGATGTTTTCAGGGGGAGTTGTTTAATGTTTTAAAAGATCAGAAATCGTTTATCTACAGTAGATGTGGAGCTTTGCTGCGTGTTTATCTGTCGTAATAATTGCTACCACGTCTTTCTCAGATTACTGCTGTTTGCAACTTTTTGACTTATATCCGGTATATCCAGCAAGGCCTGGTCCGACAAGATGGTAAGATCATAATCTTTTTTTCTCCCCTCATTGAAAATCAATGAAGATTTGTGGCCTATAGTGGCCTGTTTGGGATTTCTAAATTTGCAAGGGATTAAATAAAGAGTGGGAATAAATTGGGAAGTGAAAACAATAGAAAGAAGTTTGAAGGAAGGTGTGGAATTCTTCCACGAGCTGCCTGGAGTCTCTGAGTGAGATGAGCAGCAAGATTGTGTGGGAGGTGCACGCTGGGCACAGGGTGAGAACAGAGTGTACTCAAACTTGCCCTAATAAATTGTTTTCTTTTCTTTGCAGTGGAACAGATGTACTGGGAAGTTATGAAGCTGAGGAAGGAAATGTCAATTGCTAAACTGGGGTATTTTACTGAGGAGTCATAGTCCCTAAGTTTGTGTCCCAGATTTAGCGCTAGGCTGAACAATTGAATTTTATGGGGCTATGAATTGCAAACAATTGATTTTAAACAATGGAAGAAATAATGTCTTCTATAAACAAGAACCCTTTGCTTCCATGAAAAAAAACAAATCAAGGAGCAAGTGTGGTAATGTATTCAGAATTTAGTACCTCCTATATCCTGGCCTTGTGCTATATTTTTAAACAAAAATCGATGCTGAAGACTGTGAATATATATATATATACAGGGTAAATTTTTATTATTTTTTAACCTGTAACTTTGCTCTCTATTCACAATAGTCAAGAATCTTGTGTAATATGAAGACAAATGTCTGTAAGGAGAATCGACTGAAGGAAAGTGTTTATTCCCTTTAATGTAATATTCCCTTAATTCTCTTGTGGATTCCCCACTGCCCAGGATTCTGAACTCTGGCATGAATAATAATCAGTTGATTATATCTGCAGTGACGAGCTCAACACCAGCTCATGTAAAACCTTGAGGATGGGCAGTTAAGAAAAACTTGAACCTTTTTAACTCTTTCATGCTAGGAGACATTAGTATCGATGCTATGCCAGAGAATCGTGCAGCAAAAGGTACAAGATTTGCTGTAATATGAGAAACACAAGGTTGACGTGTTGATTAAGTTCCTTAAAAGTGGCTACCTTGCAAGTCCAAGATGTAGTATTAAGGGCAGTCTAGCAATGGCCACTCTGCTCTAACACTGACCCTCTGGAAATCTCCCTCCAGTACATGAACAAACTTATCCACATTGCATGTTGCCTCTGTGCTCGCCTCAATTACACCAACACAATCTCTCACCCTAATTGTTGTAATCCAGGCCAGTTTTCCTTCATTTTCCCTTCTACTAACGGCAGTACACCTCTTGTTCATAGGCTCTCACAGCTACTTTCAGAAGCAAGGGGGGAGTAGGGATGCAGGTATTTTTAAAAGGACACCCATCTTTTTAATTATTAATAATGCCAGCGTCTCCTACTATTTGATCATTTGTTTGGATCAACCCTAAATGGAACCTGGTGAATGAACTGTCACTTGAAAAACCAGATCTCATTGTTTAATAGGTAACTTTTTGTTATATAAAGAGTTATGAATATTGGGATGGCTACAGCACGATAACATTTTCTTTAAAGCAAAGTTGCACCTTTCTGATATCGGGTCTTTCAGATTAACTTCCTGAATTCAATTAATTACTTACAGTTTGCCCAAGTCATTAAAGTTTAAGAGATAGACACTGTTTTAAGTGTAACCATTGTTTGCATGGATACACCAGCAGCCCGGTGATTAAGATCCAATATCCAAGTTTGCTTGTCATGTTGGACTTCCTTCTCATTGACTGCAGTAGATTTGGAACCTAAACAGAATCTTTTGGAAAGGATTTGGGAAAATTGATTTTCAGGGGAAGACAAGAGGAATTTAATGTATATCTTTGTATCAGGATAGTACCCATCTGTTTGGAACTTTGTGTAGAGTAGATCCAAGGCCAATTCGTAATTTTACCATTGTGCATAAGGTGTCGTTAGTGAATATTGCCCCATTACTACCATCCTGGTGGGACACACTTCAGCAGCTGGTCACACCTCTTCCTGGACTAGCTTTCATCTGCCCCTGCCCTGGGCCCTGTCGAAGCAGGTTGAAGGGATGCTGCCTGGCCCTTTCTGACCGGGTGCCACTGTCCCTAACTGATCCCTGTGCCTCAGGCATGTCTCAGCCACCTCCACTACATCCTGGGCCTTCCATTTCCTGCCTATCCATGCCTGCTGATAAGACTTTGGGGTTGCTGGAATATCTACATATTTTTGGGAGACCATAAACTCCTCATTCAGGCTGCTGAAGAGAAGCTGCCGTTTATTCCTGTTCCCACCCAGAACAATGCTCCTCTGGTTATGTGGCAGGTCCAGCCATCTTCAAAGGTAGCCATCAGTTTTTCTTTCAAGAGACTGAACTATTGACAGGGGTATACCAGCAGGGGCCAGAGGATTCAGGGTAGATCCCAGCCTTGAACTTGCCAGGTTGGCCTGACTTGACAACACTGGCAAGCCAGACTTCTAACTCCTTGGTGGTCTTCCGGATGGCAGCCTGCTCTCTTCTCTTAGGCTGCAGTCAAACACCATCCCCCAGGCTCTTGATCGGCTTCTCAGAGATACATGGGGGTAGCAATACCATCCAAGGAGAAACTGAACACCGTCTATGAGTCTGCCTTTCTGTAACACCAGAGACCTGGATTTCTCTGGCTTAAAGCTCATCCTTGCCCACGCGATGAGCCTCTCTAGCCCCAGGGCGATCCATCTACTGCCTGGGACCGATGCAGTTGTCACCTTGAGGTCATCTACGAAGGCCCTGTTTGGAGGTTGCTGCATAGCTGTCTTAGTCAGAGGGCCTCTACACTCCACTTCGGCTGCCTTAACACTCACGTTGATGTTCAGGGAGAAGAGGATCACAGATCCTACATCTGGTTATAATACTGTTCTTGAGCCAGTGCCTGATATGGTTGTTCCGGAGGAGACTCTCAACCTGAAATTCCCACAGTGGTCCAGGGCGAGATCCTTTATTTCCCTCGGACCATAATGTCGGTTCAGGGCAATCTCCACCATCTTGTGTGGTGATGACCTGTACACATTGGCAAGGTCTAGCCATAGTACTGTAGGATGTTATGAATAAAACATGCGAGAGTTGCTCTATATGCTTAACAAAAGCCACAGATGTTTACTTCCATTATGAGCAAACCAAAAAGCAGTTGCCTTATGCTGACGTAATTCCATCAAACACCATCTCTAAAGTGAAACCAGCAACTCAATGACTGTGTTTGTGAATTTTTTATAACAGTTTCCACATACAAACAACCTGTCACCCATGACATTACTGTAACCACTGGGCCAGGATTACGGGCAGGTTCTGGACCTCTTTAGAGCAGGCAGTCTGACAAGGTCATTTAAAATTATAACTAATTCTATTAACAGACAGAAATTTTGTTTAATAACGTTGTACTTAAAGAGGCAAGTCAGATCTCAGACCATGTAAAGTGTGTTAGGTGAAGTTACTATACCAGTATAACAATGCGCAAGGGTGCCTCAAATTCACGTGGATATTTAAGACTTGCCATACAAATGCCACAAACTCAAGTTAAGCAAAATGTGTTAAATAAAAGATGACTTGCACAAAGATCTACACTGTCCTGCAATGTACAAAGGAAGCTGCATAAATAACACACTTCACATAGGTCACAAGATCACTAAATCAGTCAAAATGTTTGGCAATGGTACCACTTGCCTCCGCTTATGGAGTAGACAATGGCCGAAGCACGTGTGGGAGCATGCTTTTAAGACGACCTGGGGAAGAAGGTCCCATGCTACTTTCCCTCCAGCTGGAAACAACAGACACAATGTCGATAAATAATTAATACCAGAAAATGACTTGTGCCCATACAATTGTACCTCATCAAAATAAACAGTTTTGGGAGCCTATGGGTGCGAGGTTGAAGGTGTTATAGGAATGGGGTTGGTAAAAAGGAAGGTTTATAGATGAGTAGTGAAATAAATAAAAATATAAATTTCACCACTGAAAGGCTGCAGTAACACAGCTGCATACACAAATGCCTCCGTCAGTTGACAGACCCAGTTGTCTGTTGTTGCCATAAATCATTGTCTTTGTTTTCATGAGCTCCTGTAACTTTCTGTATTTGCCAATGTACTTTTGCAAGAATCTGCTATCATTATTGTCATATTGTGCTGTATGTTCCCACTGATGCGCATCCTAGAGCAGGGAACCCAGCCTTTGTTATGCCATGGACCAACACCATTAAGTTGGGAACCCCTGTTAGAGTATCAGTGAAACCAATAATGAAAATGTCCACTAAAGCTAATAGTATACAAGAGGTGCCTTGACCCAACACTATCATGTTAGAGTCACTTCCCTTTCTGCTGTTCAATAAATACTTCACCTCAGGGCCCAGGTTATGGTATATGCAGGGAATTGGTAGATTCTTCACATTCCCTTACTGTCCTTTTCTCACAGAATGGTTTCATTACCTGTCAATCGGAGAACATTGTGTCTTTATGTCTATTCTTTCTTCCTACATTTCTGGGTACACCATTTCCTTGGTAACTAGCATCCTGAGCAATAAGTGTTTTCATGTTAGATCTCCACATATCACACACTATATGTTTTGTGTAAGACATGGCGAAGCATGGCATCCTGAGAATGAGTTCCAAGAAGTCACGATGTATCATTCCTATCTATGTTTAATATGTATAAAAATATTTATAATCCATCCATTAGAAACAACGGATTTTAGTCTTTATCATCTATCCATTGCCACTAGAGGAGCATTGTTAAACGTCTGGTAAACCTTAATAAAAATAATTTATGACAACTTTCTCCACTTCTATCTTAGGGTACTGTTTTGTGCTGGGATCGACAAGTGCTAGAGTCCTGTAGTTGGCCCTAGAGTCAGTCTTCAGTGAGTGAGAACACATTATTTAAACAGGATGTATTTCAGTAGACCCTGGTTGTACGTTCAGTTGATGGCCACAGTTGGATTTTCCAGCAAGGTTTCCCTGCCTTATTTGCTTCTGCATCTGTGATGTGGATCCAGATTAATCTGAACGCAGACAACTCACCTTGTCGGTGTGGTTCAAAATCATAACAAGTGGGATATTAAGCAGGGGGATCTTTGCTTAGGAAAACAATAAATCACTTTGTTACATGATAGCATGGCATCTGAGATAATGACATTCCAAAATGATGTGGCATCCTCCTGACCCTTCATCTCCTATCTCTTAGAAACTGTGTTTTCCAAACATTTATTTCCCTAGAGAGAAAGTGTTCCTTTAAGGCATGTGGAGAGTTTATTTTTTAATTGACTATTTCAATTGTTATTAATTAGTTCCAGTGTTTTTTTATTATTGGATAGCAAAAAATGCACTTTTGCCAAGTGAAATGCCAGTGGGATGAAGGGAATTCTCTTTTCCTTCAGTTTGGTTTGGACTGACTATACATTTATACAAATGTCTAATACATTCTACCGTGTATCTAAAGGAAAAAAAGTAAAGTTGATCATTTGCTTCTTTGTATAAACAAACTGAAGTCGATGGGCACAATAACATTGTATTTTTAGCATGCTAATAAATTATAGATTGGATTCTAATGAAGGGATTTTGGATATTTTATGCACAGAATAATGAATATCCAAAGCGAAGTAGGAATACGCGTATCAGGAATGTGAAAATGCTACTATCCTGCCAAAGCTCATTCCTCTGGTATCCTAACCGATCTGCTATAATAAATCAAAGGTCTAATAATAACCTGCCACCAAGCCATAAATCATAAGCAGGTACCTTCTCTGTTGTTCTGATACAGAAGATTTAATTTTAACTCGGATAGAGAGTGACCAGTGGCAGAATTCATGCTGTGGTGACCATCTATCACTCCACTGAAAGTTTCATTGGTAGTCAGTGACCTGAGTTTGAGATTCAATGCTGTACCTTTATCAAGGCCCAAGTATGTCAGTAAGATCTCAAGCTAATTCATGGTAGTGTGTGTGCCATTTAACATTGTTCCCAAGTGAATTGGGACATTGAACAGGAAGCTGCACAAAGGAAATAAATTATATTTTTCCTGGCTCGTGTACAAATTTGCATTTGAACGAGAATGTGGACCATTGCTTTCCTGACTCACACCTGGTACAGCTGGCTTTGAGCTGATGACTTGCATACAATTGATATTTAGGACAGGTAGCTTGCTCATGAAATAGCCTTCAAAGGGTATAGGCTTCATGTGAGCAGGCATTAACCCACCAGCAGCTCTTTTCTTGACTAAGGTCTCTGCGATGCTGGAAGGTGGAACCTTGGAAGTTCTTTGCCTTAGGTAATTTGCCATTTTACTAAATCTGAGACATCACAATTGCACAACACGGGTATGCTACTGCTGGTTTGGATTTCAGAGATGGTGGAATTGTTACTGAATACATCACTGAAATTCCTCCAAGTTTCAAAAACTTAAGTTGTAATTCTAACACAGTTTAAGCCCAGCATTTGTTATGGAAAAATTGCATTCCCTCTACACTTCCTCAGCAGCTTGAAAATTAGGTAGGTCTCTAGAATTTGGTACTTGGAGAGCAAAACTGGTGAAAATCTGAGCACATTGAGTTTTTAAAGCTGGACTGCAGCTTTAGTTGAATCAAAGTTTTGGCAATGACATAGATACATTTTGTTGTAACAACTCTTTTGACAAGAAGGCTAAGTGAAGGCATAACCTGGCTTTATTTTCATTTAATTCTTGGTGAATGATACCGTTATACTATTAAGAAGGATACAATATAGGTTGACAACAGCTCTGGGAAATGGTTCCACCCGAGCAGAGGCAGCATGTGAATGACACTTTATTTTCCATCAAGAGGTGAGAAACACCAGATGAGTTAAATTTAAAGATGGCTGAGTGTTGAAATTTTCTTAGGGCTAACTTGATCTTCAGCTTAAACAAGTATATAGATACAAACCTTACTGCAAGATATAACTTTGATAATTTTATCAGGACAATAAATATACTCAAGATAAACTGCAATGATGTTGAAAATGGATTCTAAATATTTTCTGATTTGTACAGCAATTTATTTCAGGTCATTTGCTAGAAGTAATAAAAAAGTAATCTTGAAGCGTGTGGGTTTTATAGTGGCTACATTGCTGTAGCTTTTTATTTCAGATGCTGAAGTTATACTTTGAGTGGCATTATTCACAAAGTTTCCACTCTTTCTCAGCTCCCTTATTCAGACGCCAGTTTCAGAAACTTTGGTTGCTTGTTTATGCAGAATACTAAACTGGAACACAATCTTCACATTAAACAGAGTAATAACAGGAAAAAAAACCTTTTATTTATTCCTGTTCCGAAGATCCATGGACCTAACTTCCCAATATGCTTTATTATTATTGGATTACAATATATCGCTTTTGTTCCTCTCACTGACATTATATTGAATTTTATGACCTATACAGAATCTCATTGGACTTATTCTTGTTCACTTGTGGTATATTAAATTTTTGATTTTAAGTTGGTGTTTTGACTTTTTACTGTTCATAGCTGGATATATTTAAGCCACTGTTCAAACAGTAGCTTTGCTGAAAGAATGAGAACAATACTGAACTTTATTCAAAATTCAGTTTCAGCCAGTACAAATATGAAGCAATCACATATACAAGAAGTTATATAATGGTCTCCCAAACCTAAATTTAATTGTAAAATGACAAGGTGTTTGAGATGAGCTCAGTTTATTTAGTTCTGTGCATTGCTGTGGGCCGAGCTCAAATGTAAAACTGATCTCATTGCTCTTCTACAAATGCTAATGATGGAGTGACATTAGGAAGAATAATTGTCAAGCTGCTTACATGGAAATTGGAATCATAATTATTAAGTCCCTATTAACATGAAATAATTCAACCAGTGTATCATTCTTTGTGTGTGATAATTAACTGAACTCAATTAAGATATTGCTCAAGGCGGTGTTTTGAGGTGACTCACAGCAATGAGGAGTAAAGAGTTGAGGTGATGAACACACAACTGGGAGCAATTTTGTCGATATAAACCGAGCAACGTTGTTGTGTGATTTGCCTTTTGTAGTTACTAGCTGTATGCGTGTTCACCTTTAAAAAGCCTTGTGTATTTTATGTGGTATTATTTAAGAAGTTTAAAATGGACTCCTTTTTTTCTGCCTGCAGGGATGCTTACAAAATAAGAAGGTAATTGAAGTATCTGTTCACTTCATGAGTATGAGTGTAAAGCTGTAACTGAGAATTGCAGTGATTGCTAAGATTTTGTTGTGCATTTTTCAGCTACAGAAATAAATGTTCAAGGTCTCTTTACAGAGAGAGAAATAAATTTCTTCAAAACTGAACACATTTCACAGAAACAATAGGCTTCTTGTAATACAAGCATACTTTACTGAAAAAAATGTGACTGTTCATTCATTTCCATAGATGCTGCCTGACCTGCTGAGTTCCTCCAGCATTGTTTATGTGTGCATTGCGTTGGATTTCCAGCATCTGCAGACTTTCTCGTGTTTATACTTCTTACTCCAATGCATTTTGCAGCAAACAAACAATTTTTTTAGAGAAAGGGAAGTCCTGACCACTTTACTGAAAGACAGAGAAATTCCAGTACAGTGGAGTCGCTGCATTTTACAGAAGCAGAAACAAGGACATGTTCTACGTGTATTGGTCAATAGCTGCACAAGCATAGCTGATCATCTTTTTACATTTAGGAGATGTGGGAATTGCTGGAACTTCCAGCATGCATTGCCAATTCCTAGGTACTCTTGAGACTGCTTTAAGCCATATCTTTGCATCGCTGCAGAGCTTGTGCTTGTAGTTCAACTGTGTTATCACATAGGGAATTTCAGTATTTAGACACTGTCAATGAAAGAATGATACAGTTCAAAGTCTGGACAGTGTATGAATGTAATTAGGAACTTGGTGTTACCATAGCGCAGTTGTTTTTATGTGGATTTGAGGAAGTCAAAGAAATCCTGACAAGGTGCCAAAGTTTATGTTGTAGCTTGCATATTTTTCTGCACAATGGCAGTTTAAGAAGAGTTAAGTGCCAGTTACTTGGTGTTCTTTGTTCTAGACGGTGTTGAAATTATTAAACATCAGTTGAGCTGAAATTTGGGGTACATCACAATATTGACCCATGCTTTGAAGATGGTGTAATTCTTTAGAAAACTGAAAGATCACTGTAGGATTCAAAATCTGAATTCTTGTCACGATCATTAAACTCGTGGCCAGAAGTGATCCATGGTTATTTGTGGTAGGGAACTTCACAAAGGTTTCATCCTCAAGGCATATCCTAGAGAGGTAGAGGAGAGAAAATGTGGAGGAAGAGTTGGATTGGGATCATTGACTCTCATTCAAAGATTAGTATATGAAATTAGAAGGGGGAAAATGCTTTCATGCCATCTAGTCTGCATGTTTGAGCATCTTCAAAAAGATGGGGATTCAATGAATGGAGGCTTTTGTAGAGAATGACGAAACCTAGACAATGGAGTTGCTGCGACTTAGGTTATGAATATCATCTGTGTACGTTCAATGCTGTTATCTTGCAAGATATCATTTTTGATGAAAATTATTTAACACACAATCCACATTTGATTATGGTTTCATTCATGTCTTTGTGTCTTCTTTGATATCTAGATTAAAAAGAACATATCTAGATTTTAAAAAAAACTTTGAACATTTTTAACCAGTTCACAATTGAGCATGCCAGCTATTCACATTGAAAGGTATTTGACTAAGTATATAGATAGAAAAGGTTCAGAGCTCATGGTTGTTTCTGTGCTGTATTACTCTATGACTCTGTTAATATATTGATTATTAATGAATGGATTATTACCTCTGAAAACCAGTCACTGTCAGTAGGATAATGAAAACACAGCCACAGACAGTTCCAAGCATCGTGACGAGAAGGCTGGAGCTCTTTGAGTTGTTTTCTATATTGAAGATTTCAGAAATAAATGTGTTATGAAGTATTTGTATGCCAGTAACTGCAGGAAATCAATTTTATTAAAGCACCTTGATGATACTTGATCAAATGAAGTTTTTCTTTACCAATTAATTGCCACTTAGCAATATCTGTGATACATTCTTCTCATTTACCATAATTGAGAGGAGTTTATTGGAGTTGTATTTAGTTTAATTAAACCTCAATTTTGTGGAAGAGACATGCTTCACAAATGTTTCACAATGTTGGGGTAACCTGAATGTACTGGAAGAGTTTGGTGAGAAACAAGAGTATTTCACAGCCCAAATCTTCAGCAAATTATTGTGCTTTATGTTTTTCTCTATTCAGTTTTCAGCTGTTTTGTAAAGACAAATTGGAGTGAATGGAACTGTTGAAGATTGTTTCTGTAATGGCGAGGGGTTTATGGCTCGGCAAAGGTTAATCATGCACTTGGCACTCTGGCTAAAGTTGATCTAGTCAATTCTATTAAACCCTCACTGCTACAATCTTCACTATAGTGTTTTATAATTAAAATTTTTTTTTAACTGAGACATCAGTGTGAAATTCCATTATCCTTTATTTCCTAAAATGTACAAGTTTGGTGTTACTTAAACCTACTCTGCCCCTACTCTTTTCATCCTCTGTAGTACCCTGTGCATCGGACCATGGTTCTTCAGGATATTTAAATATTTTTCTTTTAAAGTTTTCTAATGTCAGATAATCATTATCCAGTCTCTCAGGCTCAACATACTACGACTGTTAAATGGGCTGTGAATCAAAAAGGGTTATTTTTTAATTAAGTTAGTTCCAATTGGGTGGAGTGCAATTTCAGAATCATAACATTGGCAGTCACAGTCTACCAGCTATTCTCACAAATCATGGTATGTGTTTGTAGTTGTGCTGTGTGAGTGTTCAGATTTAAAAAGGATAGGAGGAAGAACTCCATGATACCTTTACATTTGGGTGCTGCAGAACTCCATGTTCCAGTCAAAGGATTGCAGGTTATAGATGGAGGCCCAGCAAGGTTAAATCCAGCATTGCATTCAAAATGGAATGATGTTTTGCAGAAGAAGAAATGTGCGTTTTCCACCATGGGGACTTGCCCACAAGCAGTTTCTGTGAAAAATAGTCAAAAACAACTTCATCAAGCTACTGAAATGCTAACAATTTGGATACTGTGGTGAACAAAATCAGAACAAGATAGATCAGTGTTATATTATTGGAATTCCTTTCGTTACGGTTGGAATAAATCATTTGACTAGTTCACCAAACTGTAACAATGAATTTTGTTGGATTTATAAGTTTAGTAGATCATAATAATTGTAGTCGTCTCTAAGAATTGAGGTTGTTTATAAGCTTGCTTTTGATTAGTGTGTATAATTTCCCACAAACAATATCACAGTTGGTAAATACCGCAGCTGTGATACTACAGAGCTGTGGGTATCAGCAAAGTTCTCTAATACTGAGCACTGAGATCGGGTTGCTCTAACTCATCTCAGCAACCTAAAGTTAAAGGAGTTTGGTGACATTTTAAATGCCTTCTGCGGAATATACACGTTGGATGGAACTGCGTGAGGCTCTCTTCACTGATATCTTTCAGGATTCTGTAAATTATTGTCAACAATTGCTCTGGATTCAAAAAGGGTAGAAATGTGACAGACACAAATGCAAGGAAAGAAATAGTTTTTAAAAATTAAAACATTCATATCTGTTTTAAAGCATTAATGTAGAGCTTATTTTCAGTTGTGTAATCAATGTAAAGTCAATGGTACTGAATTCTGGCCAATGAGTGCTTTGAGTAGCCAGTATTGCATCACCTATTTTGTGGTTTAGACCAAGACTGGTATTAATCTGAGAGGAAAAAAATGAAAAATGGGTGAAATATTCACAATGATGCTTGAATGTTTTTCATGTATTTTCCCAGCTGTTGAGGTGTTACACTTGCCAAACAAACTTGGAAATTAGCCTCGGAATGTACACCATGTGGCTTTGCTTTGTTAAAAAGACTGCTATTGATGTAAGGTGATCCAATCTACTGTGAGGTCTGACTGAGGTATAAACATTTATTGCTGATGAATATCAAGGGTGGGAAGAGGGGATGTTGCGAACTCTGAGGGAATTTTTTAAAAGTAATCATCTTTTTATATAAACTAGCAATTGGTTCCAGTTATTTTACTTTGTAAAAAAAAAAGTAACCTCATTTTTGTGAATATTCAGGAATACATAATAAAGAACATATAACATTAGTATTTTTTTTCTCCAAAGCTGTCACCGTGAATGGTGCTATTGTGCACAAGTACTTTTAAGATAAAATAATGATTATTCTATTCTACTTAGTATGTACTTACCAATTATATTTTGGTCAATGGGTGTTCATAATTTGGAACCAAATTCAGAACTCAAGCTGTTATTCCACACATTGTCTCGTTCTCATCTCAGACCCTAATCTACATCCATTCTGGCCTTTGGCTTGTACTCTCTCAGCTTCTTAAACAGCCCCAATTTTATCTATGATTAATTTTATCCAAAGTCAAAGTGAATTTATTATCGAAGTGTGTGTATAATCACCATATACTACCTTGAGATTCACCTTCATACAGGAAGACAAAGAAATACAATAGAATTGATGAAAAACTAAACATAAATAATGACAATCAATTTGCAAAAGAAGACAATTATACAAATTCATAAATAAATAAGAGCATGGATTGTAGAGTCTTTAAAGTCATCCTTGCTCCTCCCGAGAGTCTGCTGTTTGTAGGATAATAATTTCCTGAACATGGTGGTGTGGCGCTTAAGGCTCCCGTACCTGCTGCCCAACGGTAGCGAGAGGACAGCATAGCCTTGATGATGGATGCTACTTTCTTGTGGCAGCACTCCTTGTAAATATGCTCAGTGATGGGGAGGGCTTTGCTTGTAATGGACTGGGCTGTATCGACCATTTGTACATTTTTCCATTCCTGGGCTTGAAGTTCCATACCAGCCATGACACAATCAGTTACGATTCACTCCACAATGCATCTATAGAAGTTTCTCAAAGTCTTAGATGGCATGCCAAATCTAAAAAGCTTATAACAAAATAGAGCCATTGTCATGCTGCCTTTGTGCCATGCACTTGCTGGCGCAGGACAGAGCCTCTCATATGGTAACGCCAAGGAGTTTACAGTTACTGACCCTCTCCACCTCTGATTGCCCAATGACGAATGGCTCATGGACCTCCGGGTTCTTCTTCAGTTGTCCATAATCAGCTCCTTCGTTTTGCTAATGTTAAGTGAGAGATGGTGGTTGTGGCATTATTCAAACAGATTTTCAATCTCCCTCCTATATGCTGGTTTGTCATCCTCTTAGATTTGGCAAACTTAAATATGGCATTGAAGCTGTACTTAGCCACACAATTGCTGGTATAATGTGAGTAGAATAGGGGGCTAAGCAAACGGACTTGCTGTGCAGTGATGCTGATGGTGACTGGGGAAGAGATGTCATTGCCGATCTGACTGAGGCCTGCAAGTAAGAAAATGGAAGATCTAGTTGCACAGGGATGTATCAAGGCCTAAATATTAGAGCTTACTGATTAGTTTTAGGGGGATATTGGTGTTGAATGCTGATTGGAGAACATCCTGTCATGTGTCTTCATTGTCCAGATGTTCCAGAATTGAGTAAAGAGTGAATGAAATGTCATCTGCTGTTGACCTGTTGTGATAGTAGCAAATGAGAGTGGATCCAGGTCACTCCTCAAGCAGGAGTTAATGTGTTTTCATCCCCAGCTTCTCAAAGAACTTCAAAAAAGTGGATGTCAGTGCTACTGGACAAAAGTCATTGAGACAGGTTGCCATGTTCTTGGCCACCAGCATGATTGAGGCCTAATTGAAGCAGGTGAGTACCTCAGACTGCTGAAGCGAGAGATTGAAAATGTCTATTAACACTCCTGCCGGTTCCACCATTTTCCATGCTGATCCCACCCTCCCCTCCCCATTCTTACTGTACCTCATCTAAATATTCCTTTTTAGAATTAGTTAATGGCAACCCACCTGTGGCCTCTTTCCAAGGAGCCAAACTGAGTGAGGGAATTGCAGAGCTGTTACAAAGTACAAAGTCATTGGGATATTGGTTCCGTGAAAACACATCCTTGGGGATTCTCTGAATCCTGGTGTTGTCACATAAGATTCTGGATAGAGTGACTTTACTCAACTCTTCTCTCTGCTGGCTGGTAAACACGCCTTCATTTTCCCACCAAAACCTTTTGCAAAAAGAAAACAAGAGTCACAACTAGGAATTGACTAATGCATTTTGCCTGATATGGTATTGATCTTGCTGTGCTCAGTTGTGGGGTAAAAAAACATCCCTCTCTCCACATACTTTAGTAATCTGTATTATCTTGGTCCTAGTTTTGATTCCTACATTTTGCTGAGTTATTTGATCTGTTCGGTTGCTAATGCCGGTATCAACTTGAGTACCTCTACTCCAGTAAGACAACTGCTTTGTGTTGTCTGTAAGTAGAAATTAGATAAAAACAATTTGTGTTTCAGTTTTATCCAACCCATCTTGTTATAACTTGCTAACATTCATTACTTCTGCAAATGGATTAAAGATGGCCCAAATACAAGATGTCAGGGGATTTAAGGACAATATACCACAAGAATCAGCAGCTCAAGAAAGTTGGTGAAATCTGGCAAAGGAAACAGCAAGTGTTTTAAAAATATGTGCAAAAGTATGCTGGTATCATGATTTTACCTGAGATTTTTATTTGATTGTAGCAGGCTGATTGAAGCCTGCCTTGCCACACTATGGTGAACTGGAACTGTGAATGTATACTAAAGGGTTACATTCTAGTCCATGCTAAATTCCTAAACACTAAGTTGGCATTGCAGCCACAGTGGCAACTGGTTGAAACGGACGTGAAAGGATATCAATGTACTGCATAGAATTTTATCTTATTCAAATCTGACCGTGCTCATGAGCAGAATTGTAGATCCCAAACCTTTGGGTCCTATCTATCCACGTTAATTTCTTCCAAAACTTCACATTCTAATGTAGCAAGTTAGTGTTAGCTACCTGATTTTCAAGAAAGTTGTGTGCATTCTGGGCCAATTATAGGAACTTAATTTGTAGTATGGATTCCCCTCACAAAGTCATAGTCATGCATCATGGAAACAGACATTTTAGTGCACATAGTCCCCACGTTCCCATCAACACCTCTCAGACTCTACCAATCACCTGTAAACTAGGGTTTGAGAGGGAAACCAGAGTACCCACTGGAAACCCATGTATTCAAGGAGAAAATATGGAAATTCTACATGGATAGCACCGGAGATCAGGGCTAACTAAACCTGAGTCACTGGAGCTGTGAGCCAATAACTCTACTAGCTGTGTCAATATGCCACCCAGTGGCCACCCATTTTAATTCCACTTCCCATTTCGACAGGTCAGTTCATGGCCGCCTCTACTCTCAAAATGGTTGGAGGAGCAACACCTTGTATTTTGTTTGGGTAGCCTCCAACCTGATGGCATGAACATTGACTTCTCGAACTTGTGGTAATGCCCCCTCCCTTCACCATTCCCCTCTCCCCTTTCCTCTCAACTTATCTCCTTGCCTGCCCATCACCTCCCTCTGGTGCTCCTCCCCCTTTTTCTTTCTTCCATGGACTTCCGTCCTCTCCTATTAGATTCCCCCTTCTCCAGCCTTGTATCTCTTTCACCAATCAACTTCCCAGCTCTTTACTTCACCCCTCCCAGTTTCACCTACCACCCTGTGTTTCTTCCTCCCCACCCTGCTCCTTCTAACTCGTCATTTTTTTTCTCTCCAGTCCTGCTGAAGGGTCTCAGCCTGAAACGTCAACTGTGCTCTTTTTCATAGATGCTGCCTGGCCTGCACAGTTCCTCCAGTATTTTGTGTGTGTTGCCTATTGTTCATGGCAGGTCGTAAAACAACACTAATAAATAAACAGCACCACCTACACAGGAAATATAATTCATGATTCCCTAATATCAAATCATCAGGAAGCAGTCAAGTCCATGGGCAGCAAATTTGCATACACACCGATCTCCATCTCTCAGAACTTGGAACTGTTTTCCAAGAAGACAAGCCAAGAGCTCCCCAACACGAGCTGTAGGTAGTAGTGGCTCTGCTATTGCACCAATCCACACATCTATATTTTCAGGTGTCTTGTACACTGACAGGAGCTTTCTCGCTAAGTACGTGCTGTTAAAGATCTGCGTTAATTCAGAGATGTTCCTGGCTTCCTGCAGTCCACAGAACCGCCTCCAAACGTTATAATCTACACAAGAAAGAAAAGATTATCAAGCTACATTTATGTACAGCTTTGGATATTACTGTAGTTACAATTTGCCTTGTTTCCTTCCATCAGTCAAAATGTTGGAAAATCTTTCTTGAGCAGCTGTCCAAACTAGCTATGCCCACTGTTCCCATTTCTCCTTGATCTTTTCCTTCAACAAACATCAAATCTGTTGTTGAAAACTGAGATGGACTTTGCTTCAATCAGTAACTGCACAATATTCTATGCCTCAAAACTACCTCTTTGAGAATTCAGCTGCAAATTTCTTGTTCTCATTGCTATTTTTTAAATTTCCTCACAAACTGGTTTCCACATCACAATCCACTGCACCCTTCTCACTACTCATTATGAAACTGATAGGTGGACCTAGGGTGTAACGTGGCACCCAGCAACACAAACTTGCAGGAGTGCTTTGTACCATGACACCGGAGGAGCTTTATAGTCCCAGTGAGGCTGAGAACAAGACGCATCAGTAAACTAATTTTTAATTTTACTTTTATTAATTACTAAATATAAATGTTTTGTAACACTCCCTTCCCCAACACTGCTGTTCATGTTTTCAGCTAGCTATGGAACTCTCTTCCTGAACACTTCTGACTCTTCACATCCTTGTGTTGTTTTAAAAACTCTCCCTTTAATTCACCTTTGTGACTCAGCTTTTGATTTGGTATCATCTTCTCCAAGACTATGAATTTCAGTTGAATGCCCATCATCGAGAGGGGAAAAGCTCTTGGAAATCACACTTGCAAGTTCCTTTAATTTTGTATATTTAATTGAGATCAATTCTCAATTTAGAAATTACAGATTTTCAATGTTTTATCTTGGGAATCGATGTGATAAGCTCTAACATACAGGAGCACACACACAAAATTGGAGCAGAGCGATGCCATATGAGCCTCAAGCCTACCCTATCTCTCACTGTGATCGACTGATCTACCCCAGGCCTTGATTACTGTGCCATGCAGCCCCCAAATCTTTCAACAATGTATCTATATCCTGTTTTAAATACTTCCAATAATCTAGCTCTACAACCCTCTAGAGTAAAAAAAATTCCAAAGATCCACCACTCTCTGAGAAGATATTTATATGTAAGTCAATCGAAAATGCTTTTTTACCTTGCATGGATTACCTTATACAACTAACTCAGTGTGCTCTAGTTTTGACCCAATATTTTTCTTAACTACTGATGGTTATCAACCAACATGTTCCTCAGAATCCTCTTGCTAATTATGATAATTTTCTGCTGACATCTGCCTGTACTTATCTATTGAACTTCTTTAACCTTCTTCCTCGTACGATCTTGACAATTCTTCCTCGTCCAAGCTTGTCAATTCTTTCTTAATAGCTTTGCTTTTGCCTTTATTTAGGTTGAGGACACAGGTTGTGGAACCAAGATTTTACTCTCAAACTCTACTTGGAATTCCACCATATTGTGGTCACTACTCTTTTGATGATCCTCAAGTACAAGATTTCTTAATTACCCTAGCTAATTAAAAAAAGATCAATTCAAAAGTATCCTGCTCTCAGGTAGGTTCACTTGCACAAAGGAACAGTCCTTGATGCACTGCAAAAATTTCTCCCACACAGTACTCTTGCCAAATTGACTGGCCAATCAATAAGTAGATTAAAATCACCCATAATAATTGCAGTTCCTCATTTATTCATATTCAATATTATGTTCCCATTTTTGCTTTGTGCCACTGCAGATCAAAACACTGGGGCTTACAGACCAGCTCCACCCATTGCTATTTTTTAAAATTTCCTCACAAACTGATTGCCTCATCAGAATCTGCTGCACCCTTCTCGTTACTCATTATGATACTGATAACTTCCTCGAATCACAATGATATCCCATCTCCTTTTCCTTTTTTGCCTGTTATTTTGGAACACTGAATAATCTGGACTACGGATTCTGGTCACTCAGCTACTACATTGTCACGTTAGCTAGCTTCTATTCGTGCTATCGATTCAACTATTGGTTACAAGTGCCTCATAGTCATAGAATATAGAACGGTACAGCATGGTACAGGCCCTTCTGCAGATTTGACCCACTCAAAGATCAATCTAACAATCCCTCCCACATAGTCCTTCACTTTTCTTTCATTCATGTGCCTATCTAAAGAGCCTTGTAGATGTCCCCAGTGTACTTGCCTCACCACCATCCTGGCAGGGCATTCCGTACATCCATCACTCTCTGTTTAAAAAAAAACTTGCCTCTGACCCCCCCCCATACTTTCCTTCAATCTCCTTAAAATTATGCCCTCTCATATTAGCCACTTCTGCCCCGGGAAAAAGTCACTGCTTTTCCACTCTATGCCTCTTATCATCTTGTACACCTCTATCAAGTCAACTCTCCTCCTCCTTTGCTCGAAAGAGAAAAGCCCTAGCTTGCTTTATCTTCCTCATAAGACATGCTCTTTAATTGAGGCAGCATCCTGGTAAATCTCCTTTGATCCTCTCTAAAGTTTCCACATCCTTTTTATAATGAGGTGACTAAAACTGAACACATTCCAGGAGTGATCTAATCAGAGTTTTATAGAGTTGTAACATTATCTTGCAACACTTGAACGCAATCCCCCAACTAATAAATGCGAACACACCATACGCCTTCTACTGTAAACTTGTTGGACAAATTTGAGGGATCTACGGACATGGACTCCAGGATCCTTCTGTCCCTCCACACTGCTAAGAATCCTGCCATTAACCCTGTGCTGCGCCTTCAAGTTCAACCTTCCAAAGTGAGTCAGTTCACACTTTTTTGGATTGAACTTCATGTACCACTTCTCAGCCCAGTTCTGCATCCTCTCAATGTCCCATTGTAACCTACGACAATCTTCTACGCTATCCATGAAACCAACAATCTACATGTCATCTGCATACTTACTAACCCACCCTTCCACTTCCTCATGCAAGTCATTCAGTAAAATCACAGGAACGTGGGTCCTAAAGCAGACCTGCAGAATATGTTCCATTTATTACCACCCTTTGCCTTCTGTGAGCAAGCCAATCCTGAATGATTGGAGCCAAATTTCCTTGGATCCCAGGCCTCCTGACTTTCTGAATAGCCTACCTTGGGGAACCTTGTCGAACTACGTATTAAAATCCAGATACTGTAGACCACATCTGCTGCTCTACCTTCATCAATTTGTTTTGTCACTTCCTCGAAGAATTCAGTCAAGCCTGTGAAGCATGACGTGCCCCTCACAAACCTACGCTGACAATTGCTAATCAGACTGTGCTTCTCCAAATGCTAGTAAGCCCCATCTCTAAGAATCCTCTCCAACAGTTTTCCTCACTGGATTCCCAAAATTATCCCTATTACCTTTCTTGAGCAAAGGAATAACACTTGCCACCCTCCTTACAGAGGATCTTCATTCAGATGAAGAGAAATAAGTTTAACTGTTTTATGCTTTCCATTTTGAATGTGCAGATTTGTTTATAATGTTTGCTCTTTTCTTTCATACATGTATTTTTATTTACCCCTTCACAAACCTGTTTCACTGCTCCTGCATTTCCTTTTGATTTATTAAACCATCTATCATTTGAAACCCTATACTCTCTAATTAGTTAAAGCCCTGTCTATAATCCCAGGATAGTTCAAGTTGGTCCATATAGTTCAGGATAGGTCTGAGCATGGTTCAAGTGAAGCCCGTTCCAGTGTAACAGCTCTCTCCTTTTCCAGTGCTGGCCCAGGAACTGGAACTCATTCCACCCATGCGCATCGTGCTGAACGGCTTTGAAGACAACTTTGTTTTTCCTGAGATGAGACCAAACACACACAGCACCTGGGGGATTGGCTTCTCTAGAACCCTCGGCGATTTACCAAGAGCTGCTTAAGCCTGCACTATATCCTCTTTGTAATTAGAGGCACTTTCATTTCTAATTGCTTGGTGTATTCTTTGAATAATTCAAAACATCATTATGACCATTGATGTGGCTTCACAATATCATTAGGGATGGACTAGCTTAAGCCCTCTGTATGTCTTTAGTGTGAATACTCACTTGGTAGCCCATGATCCCTTCCTCGTTGCAGGTTCAGTGCTGCCAGATCCAATGCTAAGGATTCCTTGGGCTTAAACAGCTTCTCCGTCAGCTCTTCCGGCATCATCTGTGTTTGTGTCTGAAGCTTGGCTGGGTTTAATATAACACCTCGAATGATTGGGTCAATGCCTCCTGTAGTACACATAACCATATAACACAGTGAACTGGGTCCGAGTAACAGGAGAGCATTAGTGGGGAATTATAGCTTTACTGTTGGCCAGTATTTAGTCTGCCTGCCATCATCAGTAAATCATAGTTGGTCAGTCCCTATATTAATGAAAATACACATATGTTAACCAAAATAGATCTAATCATTGTTCTTGAAGGCTCAAGGCAAAGCGAATTTCCTTGCAGCTCTTTGTTGTGAAATATTTCTTGGTCTAAAATATTAGTTTGAGTGCTGGCTGGGTAGTGGAGTGACACTGATCCACACTGGCTTCTGGGTTCCAGTTGAAACTCAGCAGTTTGAGTCAAGAGCCACAAAGTTGGCAGCACCTGTGGAACCAAATACAGAAAAGCTCGCGTAATCCAGCACACTTCGGAGTTGGGGGTGGCAGTCCAACAGAATGTTGCTCCTATTTCTGCCCCAGCACGCTTTTATCTCATTTCTTTGACTTATTACATAGTAAAATGGTAAACTTTATAATGAATGGGTTTTAAAATAAGCTGCAGATGCTAGAAATCTGAGACAAAAACAGATTATGCTGAGGGGAGAAAGATTAATGGGACATGTAGCATATAGTCAAATTTTCCAGTTAACCCCATTGGGTAAAAGGAAGTACTTGAAATGGGATCTGGTGAATTTAAAAGGGGTGCCAAAGCTGGGTCTTGGTGAGCTTTGGAGTGAAAAAGTAAACTTGTGCTGTAAAATAAAAAGGCAAATTGCTTTGTGTTCAGCAGCCACATTAAACTTGGTGACTGATACTAATGGAGTGAACCAGAAAAATGAACCGTCAGGATTTCTCAACAATTGGATACATGTTGGAATTTCATTGTAGTAGGGGCAGGAATATGTAATTTAACTAATATTAATAGCCTCATCATTGCTTACTGGCCCAGTGGTAGCTGAATTCAGTTTTTGTTTATCGCACCATGTTTTGACATGTGCAGCGTTCTCTTTACCTTCTTCTATAATTCTCCAGGGAGAGAAAAATGACTTGTGCAGAGAGATGCTGGGGTAGGTAGGATTCTCTCTGTAATTCTCGTCCAGTCGGAAGAGTATCGGATGGATGGTAACATGAGCAAAACGAAATGCCGCTGTAGCAAACACATTGGAAATCCGGGGGTCAACGGTTTCATCATAGCCCTTGTATGGAGGTAAGTGCTGCTCTGTTGCTTCAGGACCAAGAATCTTGGGTACGTAATCCTTCCAGTTTATAATCTGTGTGGAGAGGAAGAGAAATACTGATCACATTTTCCTCCAAATCCATTTACCCACTCTAGTTAAAGCAAAACAGCTTTTCAAAAAAATAAGTCTAGCCTGAACCCGCGTTGAGTTGCTGTTGATTATTTTCCTATATCTAATTTATATGAATATTTACCTATAGTTTTACATTTTAAGTTTGCATTTTCAGTTCTCCATTGTTGATAATCACAATCTTGTTGGCATTGATTTATGTATTGGGCAGAACACTGTATTTTTATCTAAATTGGAAAATCCATACCCTGTTCCACGTGTCCTTGCTGTATTGAAATAAAGGATCGCTACTTTGTGTACTATTTATTTTCCAGAATCCTAAGGCTGTGGTCCTAAAAATTGATACGTGTTTAGAAACTTGAGCCTGGCTTCAATTCACTTCTCCTTTTCTCTTATGTTTTAAAATCAGAGGTCTACCACACTACAGACTTTGGCCAAGAATTTTATTTCATGTAGCACAATCTAAACCTGTATGGTTCTTGTAGCGTAGTGAGTTTTCAGTTTGCTGTGCACATGATGTGCAGTGGGGTGTGGATACAGTATATGACGGCGTCAAATGATGTCCAAAACAGGCTTTGGCATAGGCGGAGGGTTTGTAAGGCCTTGGTCAGACTGCATTTGGAGTATTGTGAGCGGTTTTGGGCCCTTTATCTAAGAGAGGATGTGTTGGCATTGGAGAGGGTCCAGAGGAGGTTCATGAGAATGACCCTGGCAATGAAAGGGTTAAAATATGTGCTGCATTTGTTGGCTCATGCCTGTACTCGCTGGAGTTTAGGTTAATGAGGCGGGAATGTCATTGAATCCCACTGGATATTGAAAGGCTGAGGTAGCGTGGATGTGGAGAGGATGCTTCCAATAGTGGGAAAGTTTAAGACCAGAGGGCACAGTCTTAGAATAGGACACACCTTTA
Organism: Hemitrygon akajei; assembly: GCF_048418815.1. NCBI lineage: Eukaryota > Metazoa > Chordata > Chondrichthyes > Myliobatiformes > Dasyatidae > Hemitrygon > Hemitrygon akajei. The sequence continues at coordinate 135,631,258 of NC_133129.1, forward strand.
GACAGATGAGGAAGAATTAAGAGCCAGAGGGTGATGGAACTATGGAATTCATTGCCAGTGTCAACTGTGGGTGCCAAGTCATTGGGTATATTTAAAGTGGAAGTTGATAGGTTCTTCATCGGTACCATTGTCAAAGGTTATGGGGAGAAGGCAGACGGATGAGGTTGAGAGGGATCATAAATCAGCCACTATGAAATGGTGTAGTCATATGGGCTGAATAGCCTACTTCTGCTCCTATGTTTTATGGTCTTTTCAATACTTTTTTGTTTGCATGTTGTCCACAGACTGAGCAGGTCCTGCAGAAATCAGCCTTCGGAGAGCCTGTGGCTATGGGCTGCAGGGCGCAGATCTTCCCATGTGAATGTTAACTTCACCTGTCTACCCTTCATTCCACCTCTTTTGGTCTAGCTCGTCTTTAGGGAGACTGAACCCTGATCCTGTTATGTTCCGCTGCTCCTCCAGGATCTGCTTATGTCTTTTTTTTCTTTTCGCTTCACAGTTCTTTGTAATTTGGCTAGATTTGAAAATGTGACTGATCTGCACTGATTGAAGTAATTCATGTACCTGATGATTAACTTTCATCTGTTGTATAACTGTTATGAAGTGTTTCCTGAGGACTAGAAAATTTATAAAAGTTCTGCTTGAATGTTGAGTTAATCTAAAGAAATGTAATTACCCTGAGCTGTGGTACTTTTTCTTGATTTTTTTCGCCCTTTTTTTGAGGTTTTCATTTTCTGTATGTGTTTCTGTTCAGTCTAGACCATTGATCGCTTTCAGTGGATGGATTCCTTTGACCATTTTGCTAGAGTTGAGCCGGCTGGTGCTGTAGCAGCATCAGCACCAGACTGAGGCAAGCGGTCCTGAGTTTGAATCCAGATTGAACATCGAGCTAGCAACTCGGTCTCGTTTTTAAAAAAAAACAGGCAAATGCTACGGAAATGGCAAAAATTCCACCTGATGCGCCACAGGGTGCAGAACGGAACAGCACTAACTACAGAGTTAAGGAAACTTAACTACCGTAGTTTCAATTATTATCAATTAATCTCCCTTGGAAAGTTAATGGAAGGGAAATAGGCTATTGAATGCATTATTGGAAGGTTGTTGCTCTATTAAGAACCAAGCAGCGTCATAGCTCAGAACAACCTGAACAGTAAAGGAATCTGAAAGATCAAAAATCTAGGATTTGGTAAGTAATACATTTAGTTCATGCATTGTATTTTAAACACACATTTTTGATGAATGAATGCAGATTTTAAAAGACAGCTTTGTTAGTTGTGCACTTAATCCAACAGCCATAAATTGTTTTACTTAAACCATCAATGATGCACATTGCAAAATGGAAAAAATCAATAAGATCACTGTCTCAGTGTGGATTTGAAAGTGGACCACAGATGGGTATGGCACGAAGCACCGTTTTAATAGTTAAGGTCATAAACTTTGGAAGATTCCACTACACACTCTCCAGTGGTATTGGATCAGATTTTTTTGAAGAGTGAAAATAGTACAAACTGTAAGAGAGAGTTACTCTTAATTTACTATGAGATGAGAAATCATAAGAGGCAGTGAATGTACACGATATTTTACTTAAAATTGGGGAATCAAGAACCAAGGAAATAGGCTTAGGGTGAGAAGGGACAGATTTAATGGGAACCTTGCGGTCAATTTCTTAACCCAGAGAGTGGACCATATATGGAACGTATTGCTAGAGGAAGCAGCTGAGTTACTATATTAACACTATTTAAAAGACATTGGATAGGTACATGCATAGGAAAGGTTGAGAGAGCGATGGGCCAAGCAAAGTCAAATGGGACTATTTGACTGTTGGTGGGCATGGACCAGGTGGGTCAAAGGGCTGTTTCCATCCTGTATGACTCTGAGATCTACCACAGTATCCTGTTTTAGAAACTAAATGTTCCAGTTCAGTAAAATACTTGCAGGAAAATAAGAAGCAGAAGCTGTCTGTGTGGCCCATTGAGCTATATCTGCCAATTTTCAGTAAAATCATCGGCAGTCCTGCACTTCATCCACTTTCCTTCCCAATCCCCATATCCTCTGCTTTTCTGAATTTCCATAAATCTTTTGATTTCAATCCAGAACATGACAGAACATCCACAGCCCTCTGAAGATGAAAGATTGAGAGATTTAAGAAATTTCACTATATCTCAGTTGTAAATGGCTGATTCTAAGATTTTAAAATTCTGCCATTGTTCCACATTCTCCAGCTAGAGGTGACATTTAACCTGCTATGTCAGCTCATAAATAACTGCAGACTTGAATACTTTTTCTTTGTTCAACAGAAGAGGCAGTGATATAATCATATTATTTTCTTCCTTATTGTAAATGCAGATTCCACACAAGATCCTCTTTTTTATAATCATGTCAAGTATGATTCAATGTAAATTACAGGGAGTATTATGGTTTCTACATTATAATTTGTAACACAAGATGGCTGTGGAATTTGGTTGGCAGATTAGCTCCAGACACTCACATTTACAGTTTTTATAATTTCTGGATGATTAGAAAATTAAATTTTGGAATTTTCAGGGAAGCACTTTGGAACATGCAATAGGAGAGTAGGTCTGTTCAAATATGCAAGATGGATTTAATAATCCTTTATATAACTATGACCAAATTAACACATTCTTCTCAAATCTCTTTTGCTTTTTTACGGTACATTGTAATTTGCTGCCTTTATGGCTATACAGTATGTTTAAATGTGATTCTCTGAAATAATATTAGCTTCAAAATCGATGGCTGAGGATTTCCTGGTGAAATGTCATAACTTCTTTGGACATATACTGTAAATCTCTTCCTTCTCTGTGAAGGAAGCATAACATTGTCTTACCCCATTCCAGTACCACAGGTTGTTGTTTATGGCTTCAGGTTCAGAATGTTACACAACAGGTCAAGGGAGTGACTTCATTTTATTTTGCTTTATACAAGTTTTCTCAAATGATGGATATATAGTCTTATTTGTTGGCAAATTACTTGAAAGCATATTTACAATAAAGTTTTTTTTCAAGATCACCACCCTGCAGCTACGAAATGTAAATCAGCTCTTGGTGGAAAAGTAGTCAATAAAGCAGCTTCCAGGCCATGGCTGACGTGCAGTTCAGACATAAACATGGAAGACCCTCACATAGTTATAGATTAGGAGCTGATCTATAGGGGTGTAATTAAAGGGCTATCTTGAATGCAATTCTTCCTCACCTGGTGGTAGGCTCCCATGATCTTTCGTGCCTCCTGGTACAGAATCTCACCACTCCAGTGTGGGTTTAGCTGATGTAGTTCCAACACTATCCGGTTATGTTCACGTAAGAAGATAGTGTGTAGAGCTTGCATCCCTAAATGTTCATTTGCTCGGGAATCCCCTGAATAGTAAAAGATATGAATTTCAATTTTCCAGTCTTGTAGAATCTGGCATGACTTCAGTGTACCTTATCTGGTGGTGCAGAATTTGGAAGGGCTTGTGAGGAACTGCTTAAAGGTTATTGAAATGTTTTAGAGCTCCTGGTGTTCCTGTCTTGGACATGACTTCGACTGAGACCCATACAGTCTGAATCTCAGATATGAAGTGTTCAATATTCCCATCTATAATACTCACTAGATTATCTAAACACACAACACAATTTGTAATAATTATTGTTATAAACTCAGTATGTCTTAATTTTCAAGCAAATAGACAAAAGGTTACTTGGTAAAACAGAGTTATCAGTGATAATTTCTGACAGTAAGATTATCATAGAGTAATGATTCAAACTCAAGTCCAATCTTGTCTACACCTACTCTTCAGTAATAATGAATTGGTACTTGCTCGTTTAATTTTTATCTCTTTCTATTACTTGAATGCAAGATGCTTTAAAGGTACATAGTTCAATGTAAGTACTCTATTCCCTATTTAAGCTAAATTCAATCTTGCACATACTGTGCATTTTTATATATGTAATGCTCTGGTTCATATTTTTTACTGTTATGCTGTTCTGTATTTCATTCTGTGCTGTCCTGTGTAAGCTACTTGTTTGGGTTACTGTTGAAGATAAGAGATGGGGAGATTGTGCGCCATCCAATTAGGATGGTCGGATTAAGGGGAGCTTTCTCCGGTGAGGGACGCTAAGGTTGGGCTTTGGGCTTTTGGTAAGGAGATGAAGAGAGAAGACACCGGAGAGAAGAGGTTGTAGGATTTGATCCAGACTGGGGCCGTGATTCGACGAAGCCCAGGGTGAGATCGAAGGCGGTTTGGTGAAGGGGAAACCGTGAGCTCCAACTTGTGCACATAGAATGTTTCAGTAAAATGGGCCCTCTTCTTTTTTTGTTCTTTCTTTTTGTCCAATTAAGAATTATAAAGCTAAATCTTTTAATTGTATGCAGAGTACGGTCTGTTATTTTGTGGCACTTATTTGTATCAGGGTAAAATCACGCAGCATCCACACAGATGTTTCAGGGTGGGCTCATGCCTCGATCTCACACGTTGGGTGGGGCCAGAGATTGTCTTCCCTAGACTTACGCAGCTGACGGAACCAGACTGTTTCACGTACGTATGGAAATATCCAGAAAATCATCCTCAGCTTGGTGGCCCTAAGTGCCTTTGATCGCAATGCCTGTGCATTGCACTAAACTGAATTCCAGATATCTTTTTGCATCCCATACATAGATGTTGAACTTTTGTTTATTTAGAACTCCTAATCTGAGGACAAAACTCTCCCATGTAGAAGTTCAATGTTCAGAAAGAGTTGCTTTTAACCCCCCCCCCCCCCCACACACACACCCTCTTGCACTATGGCTAATTGTGGAATCCTAACTGACACCTCAAATAGCACCAGGTGACTACAGAACTCTTTCATGTTCCAATGCTGAATTCGTCCTTGTTCTCTGTTAAAAATTTACCAGCCAGAAAACATGGAATGTCTGACTTGTTTCCAATGTGGGATTGGTCTCTTGTCAGTGCACAGGGATTCTGAAGCTTTTTGGTCATGAAGGGCAAGTAGGCCAGGCCATTGTCAGAATATTGCTGGTTAATGGCCAGATACCCAAGGCCACTGGTATGATTTCTCAGTTTCCATGCCAGGCTCTCTGTACTTCCGTACACCATGCTGGCATCCACAAACGAAGTGATGCTGTTCAGTTGCTCCCTGGGATGGAGTTGTCCTGTGAGGATTCCGGATTCACCACTCCCACATGCTGGGGCTGAGCGGAAGAACGGCATGCACTTCTCCCTTTCACAGGCACGTGGATCACCAGCTGGGATCTGCAAGGCATAATCAGAAAATAGACGCAGTCATCATGTCAAGTGTGCACCAAAGGTTGGTTGACTAAAATCTGCATGCGTTGTGTAAAGCACAGATCCTTGCCTGTATTGGGAAGCATGGGCTTCTGTTACTGCAGGATGATGAACAATCAATACGGTCGATGAAGGAGGATGTACTGGCACTCTGTGGCGTCAGGTCCATATCGTGGTCAATCCACTGTCCCCATTCCACCAAAATATGGGCATAATTGCTGTCCAGAGAAATGTTCCTGTTGCCAGTGTGCAGGATTGCTGTAGACACCATCCTGGCCTGCAAATTATCATTGGAGTTGGTAAGATTTAGAAGATTCGTTGCTTCAGTATGAGCACAACCACCTTCATACATTCACCACACCCCTGGAAAATCTGCTACGTACCAGCGGTAATTGGAAGCCATTATATTCCTTAGTCTCACGCCATCCTTTTGGAACTGAAAACCCATCATCGTACTCTGGAGGAAGCCATCGAACGTATGGGACATTAGCTGCTCCCCAGTGGGTGTGCTGTCTGAAGTCACAGAAAGCAGATCGATTCATTTGTGTATGTCAGCAAGCTTTGCAGGACTATTACAGTCCATCCGTTGGCCTATTACGTCACTGGCTCTGAAGGTCGCAATGAAGTTCCTCCATCTCTGTCACACAGATATAGGAATCTTCGTTGCTGTTCCCATAACAATTTTTTTTTTTGACCAGTCAGGGTTGTTAGCCCTGAGCTGGACTGGTGACCACTCTTAGTCCTGCTCTACCCTTTGACCCGGATGGCATGGGTGACCCTACCAGGTATCAAAGCATAAGGTCCCAACTCCAGCCAACATAGCTCTTTGGGTCATTGAGGCACACAAGCCTCCAAACCCTATGACAGGGTTGTGGTCCTCTTGGAGGAGGACTATTATAGTGGGTAGAGAAAATAGTGATGATGTTTCCAGCCTATCTTTCAAAAAAAGCTATTTCTGCTGCTACCATTTCTGTTAGTGTGGATCATCTTGTATGTATATTGCTATTAGCTAGCATTGAAATATCAACTTTCATTAAGGTAATCCAATGACACAATAATGCTGTCTATGCTCATGTCTAGAATGGAAAAATCACAAATCAGACCTACACACCGCAGCTCAGATCCTGCAGTGATCGTGAGCTCATGTTGGAGAATTAGCTGACAAACCTGTTGCACTGCACGGTTTCTATGGTGAAGATATTGGTCAGCTTTCAGCAAGTGGAATTATTTGAAGGTTTCTCTGAGGGATCAGTGTAATGTACATCAAGCTGATTCATCTACTTCTCCATCTAAACTTTATCCATTTCCTCCTCCTCCTTCTCCCTCCCAATTTACCTTTGATTTTGGGGGAACTAATCATGATTTCTTTCAAGAACCCAGTAAGAAGGATTCACTAAATACATTATCCAACAGATAGTTTACATCTTGTCAGGTCTGCAGCCTTTCAATATTACCTCCATTTCATTTAATTACGTTTCTGCGAAGAAACCACGAAGGGGAAGCAATATTCATTTTTGTATTGGAGTAAGGGTTACTCGGGGTTGAAATACCTGTTATTGCAGATGCCAGAAATAGTTCGATATTTGTCCAATAGGCAGGAGCTGGAGCAGGTGACCATTTGTAGCTGAGTGGTACAACCTGTTATTTTGGCCAGCGTCTGAAGATCTAGTGTGCTGAGCAGATCTAAGAGGTAAAAAAGCCATTTTAAGCAGAGGCTATAGTGCTGATTTTGGTCAGAGAAACAGAGGGATATTTGAATTGTTCTGTTTTAGTTTATTTCTCATTTCCCTTAAACTGCTGATCTATGTAGAAAGCCAGTTGCCACTTTTGACTAAATCATTCCTTGCACGTGGAGTTAGATAGTAAGGTTTGGGAGGCATTTTCATAGCTGAGCAACATTCCTGCCCCACAGCTGACATCTGTAGTTCATTTTCTAGCAGACGTCACATGAGCGAGTTCTGAAAAGAGCTTCTGCTGCTTTCACCCTGTTCATGACTTTGTCTCAAATTATTCATTTTGATTATTGCACCAATGCAGACTGGGTCACCTGGTACAAAGAGGAATTGAAACAAAGGTGACATAGAATGTGTTAGAGCCCAGTGTTAATCCTTGAAGCACCAGAATATTTACTCTGGAGGTAGATTAAGCTACAATGTGGAAGTGGATGATTATATTTATGGTAAATATAATTCAAATTTTATGCAAAAGATTACAACCACAGGAGTTAATTACTTGCTACTGTGAAAACATAGTAGGAAGATGATAAAATTAAGGAATAAGTGTTATGAAAATGTGACATTTTCCTATGCAAATTCTGTGACACCACTTACTTACTTACCGGCCAAACAGGAAGATTGCATTTTGTATTGCATTCATCATTATCAACATTTTAACATGGCAACATTATCATTTAGGCTGTCAAGTGATTAACTGTGCAATAAAAATAGAGTTAATTATACTTTTAACAGTATGGTAAACACAATGTAAAAAAAAGTTTATTTTAACATTGCATAAAAGGGAAGTGTTGATTTTGAGAGTGAAGTGTCTCCGAGGAGAAGAGGGACTAAAAAAGAGAATGGAGAGAAAAGACAGTGATGTGGGAGGGCTACTACAAATCACTGTATGTAGAATGTACAACGAATCAAACTAAACCCTGCCTTTCAATCGGAAAAGCCGTCTTGACTCTGTGTCTTGGCACAACTTTGCTGTATCTTCTCCTTCCCACTGTGCTTCTCTCCCCCTTTCCCTCCCCCCTTTCCCTCCCCCCTTTCCCTCCCCCCTTTCCCTCCCCCCTTTCCCTCCCCCCTTTCCCTCCCCCCTTTCCCTCCCCCCTTTCCCTCCCCCTTTCCCTCCCCCTTTCCCCTCCCCCCTTTCCCCTCCCCCCTTTCCCCTCCCCCCTTTCCCCTCCCCCCTTTCCCCTCCCCCCTTTCCCCTCCCCCCTTTCCCCTCCCCCCTTCCCCTCCCCCTTTCCCCTCCCCCCTTTCCCCTCCCCCCTTTCCCCTCCCCCCTTTCCCCTCCCCCCTTTCCCCTCCCCCTTTCCCTCCCCCTTTCCCTCCTCCCCCTTTGGCTGAATTCATGAGTATTCATGTATGGTTGAATGACAATTAAACTTGAATTGAATTAAATTGAAGTTACTTCATTTCTGATGTCTGCACAGTATAGACACACTTGATGTGAACACCCCCAAGATTCATTTACAATTAATGTCAATCTAAATTATAATTTTTCCTTAAGTTTTTAACATTCAGACAATTCATTGATAGTTTGATTGTTCATCCATAGTTTGTCCAACAAGAATTTTATATCTGTTTTGTAGAGTATCACAAGGCATCTTCACAATCCATATGAGATGTCAATAGAAGTATTTTTTGTTTACCTGATGCATTCCTGAATATTTTCTCCTGGGTGTAAACCATCTGCCGAATCAGTTCAATGGTGGTTTCCATCAGCTCAGCTGCTCTCACTGCATTCCGAGTCTCAGCCACAGGAAGTTTGAAAAAACTAAGCAGGTCATTTGCAAGAATGGAGTCTTTGTGCACGGCTGCTTTCCCCCTGGGAAAAACAGTAGCAGATGCTTTAACTTCGGCAAACTAAAATTTTCACAGTGGAAGCTGTAAAATGCAGGCAAATAAGATGTATAATTACATGAAAGTATACTCATCAAAGGATACGTCTTTAGTTTAGTGATTCTCCCAGATTAGTCTCCATCAATGAGGCCAATGTGGGAACTGCAGACTCTTTCAAAACCTGCACAGGTGGGGCAGAAAGTAGCAGCTTGTAAAGTGGGCCACTCCTTCCTCAACTTCCACAGGATCTTTATGTGTTTTTCACATATGAGCTTAAGGTTCTCAATACCATCGCGGAATTTCCTTCTCTATTTTGGGTGACTGTGGGCCAGAATTATTTCAGAGTCAACAAGGAGGTAACATTCCTTCAAGGAATTTTTGAGGGCATCCTTCAGTATTTTTTTCTCTGACAGCCTTATAATTTCTTCCAGTGACAGAGGTTGGAATGAAATGTCTGTGGATGACACGGCCTGCTCAGAGTAGCTGACGACGTGCTACTTGGCCACCAGCACTGAGGTTAATGGTCTGGAAGAGGACACAGATATTGGGTCTCTACTGAGTTAGTGGAAAAGAAGAAAATAGTAACACTCTCCAGAGCTCACGTCTTGGGAGCTAGCAGATGTCCTGACTCCAGTGTGACGCAGTTGTTGCATTTAAAGACAAAAGGGATGAAAATTCTTTTTGAGCATTATGCCTCGTTTTTTGGTGGCTAATTCCCTGCCTTCGAGGAACCATCTTGAGGCATTACAGTAAGTCAAACTGGTGAATCTTAATGGAAATCCTGCTATAAAACCTAGAAAATTACACGAAGTACATCTTGCCTAATTGCTTTTGCGTGGTTTAAGTAGGCAAGCTTTTTGGTCTGCTACATGTGGTCCCTTAAAACGTCAGAAGATGTTCATGTAACATTTCAAAGGTTTCAAACGTACATTTAATGTCAGAGAAGTGTATACAATATACACCCTGAAATGCTTTTTCTTCGCAACCATTCACGAAAACAGACGAGTGCCTCCAAAGAATGAACGACAGTTAAATGTTAGAACCCCAAAGTACCCCCCCACCAGCTTCCCCCCTCCACATGTAAGGGGAAGTGAGCAACGATTCCCCTCCCCTCACCAGCGAAAAAAAGCATTGGCACCCCCCTGCCCTACTGAGAACTCGAGTGTGCAGCAAAGCAACAGCAAAGACACAGATTTGCAGTACCCCAAAGACTACTCGTTCACCTGGTATTTGACATACCACAGGCTCTCTCTCTCTCTCTCTCTCTCTCCCCCTCTCCCTAATAAGGAAGAAAGAGGTGTCTCCATTTCACAGCAAGAGGGAGACATAACAAACAGCTCGCTGGTTTACGATTTTAAAAGTCTGTTGCGTCGCTTTTTCTGAGCTCTGTGTCCAAAGATCTCGGGTCTCTGGGCACACAGCCACAGATCTTCCATCTCCCACGATGCACTGATCTGCCAGGACACTGACCTTCGATTAATGACTTCGATCTTTACTGCTGACTGTTTATGTGGTGTTTTAAGGGGGCAACATCAGCCTTTTACCCTGTGTTCCTATTAGCAATAGTTCAGAGTTCATCCGGTCAGGGTGCATTAGCAATATCTATCACGTTGTTCATGTCAGATCCTGCAAAGCACTTATGGTTTGGCCACAGGTTCAGGATCAGAATAAGAATCAGGTTTAATATCACTGGCATATATCTTGAAATAAGTTGATACGTGGCAGCAGTACATCATTTAAATTTTTTTAAAAAAAATCACAATAAGATGTATACACAGGGTGTTGATTAATTGGGACCAGTACATTCTGGCCCATTTAAGGGATTGCCCCAATTAGCTGAAATTTCATGGAAGTAGTTTTAAAAAAAAAGGTATTAAAAAAAACTACTATTTAACTGAGTACCAAATTGTATATTTGAATGATATACAGAACGAACTAAAACATTACTAATTCTACTACAGTACTATAAAACTCTGTATTGGTTCTAATTGTTATCAATGGAGGAATTCAAATCAAATCAAAGAGCATTTATTGTCAAAGAATTATAAATCATAAAACTTTGAGATTCGTTTGCTTACAGGCAGCCGCAAAAGCAAGAAACCCGAAGAATCCAATTTTAAAAAAGACCATAGCCACTGCGCAGAGAAAGAGGGAGAAGACACACATCACACAAACAATAGATGTGAACGACAACATCCCGACCCAGAATGAGTCCTTAGATCCATTCCCCGGAGCAGGTACAGTAGTAGGCCCAAGCCTTGACCAACAATTTTATCATATTAGTGGGGCAAAAATGCCGCGAACTCGCAGAAACGACAGCCACCAGAGAAAGGAATGAACATCACGGGAGAGCGAGCAGAATCAGCCCAAGCCTTGCCTTCACACCCAGGCTTTCCAGTCTAACTGGGCTAGCATTTAAATTGTTTAGCACTGAGTAGTTCCTCCTCTCGGACCTGGGCCCCGGCGCAGAGACACGCTTGGATCGCACATCCCGAAGCTGGTCTCGACCTCACAAGATCAGCGGGGCAGTTGGAGTGATCCAACATTGCACCCCAGTTAAATGGATGGGCATCGAAACTCTTCCTCTCACAAATTGTTCACTCCAACAGCAATGGCAATACTAACTCAGTCTGCGACAGCATCTTAAACGTGTTGCGTTTTGGCTTTGCGATATACCGTCGTGGCTCATCTTCCAAATCAGCTTTGCCTCCGCTTGCTTCTGCGTTGTTTGCAGTGATACTTGACCTAAACTTACTTCAGAAAAATTGTTACAAGTGTTGTTTCAGTCGTTTTACTTGCCTTCCACCCTTTCCATTGCCAATCCATTGATAAGTTCCCTCGACTTCCCCTTCCTGAGGCGCACAATCAATTCTTTGGTTTTAGTGACATTGAGTGCAAGGTTGTTGATGTCACACCACTCAACCAACTGATCTGTCTCACTCTTGTACACCTCCTCGTCACCATCTGAAATTCTGCCAGCAATAGCTGTGTCATCAGCAAATTTATAAACAGCGTTTAATTGATGTGGATTGTAGATTTGGAATTCAATTCAGTTTTTATAATTTTTTTTCAGTTCTAGCCAACATTTCTTGGGGAAAAAAGATCATTAAGCTTAGCTTACCTTTCTTGAAATTACTCTTTCTTTCTCTTACATAAATTTTAAAAACTCATAAGGCAAACAGAATAGATCTCCCAATTCTGGGTCGAACTTGAGATAAGCACGCACAGATTTCACCTTCAACTGAAATGAGGCCATTTCTATCCTTGCTCGTGATGCTTGATAAACAAGAAAAAACTTGCACACATATGTAAGAAGTTGACAACTGTTATACAATGTTCATGGCTTTCCTATAAATGGCAGGATACTCTTCTTTCACAGAAATCCAGAACTTGTCCAGGGGCAGGTTAGTATATCTCATTTTCAGTGAATGACCAGAGTGCAACTCACAAAGTTCTTCCTCTTCTCTCAAAGTCAAGTTCTCAGGCTGAGCAGAAAATTCATAGAAAGGAGTCATATGCTTGTGTTGAAAGGGAGGAAAAATCCTGTTCAATTTCATTCTGCAGTTCTTCCAGGTGGTTTTCTACAACATTTGAGACCTCTTAATATCCTCCCTCACTCTCAAGAACAAGCAGCAGAAACATATCAAGATTTTCTTTTGCAGTATGATTTTCCCAAAGATTCAATTTCATTTAAATTCTAAGAATCTTGTAACTTGAAATCAAAACATTTTCTCCAGGGCCTTGCAGACACTTGTTCAACTTGTTCATATGATGAAAAATGTCTGTTAAGTAGGCTAGTTTCTGCAGCCATTCTTCATCTTCAAAGCAGTCAGCAAAATCTGGCCTACTATTTTCTTGAAAGTACTCCTACAATTTACCTTTCGACTCAAACACGATGAGTGTTTGGGGGAGTGAGTCACGATGAGCATCTCCTGGTGGGCTTGCTCCTGGGCCTGGCCAAGGTGGCCATTCACGGGTCTAGGCAGCGGAAATTCCAGGGCCGACAGCAAGCCCCTCTTCCGAGGAAACGTTCGTGCCTGGTTGTCCTCGGAGAGGGAGCATGCGGTCACAATGGGTGCAGTGGGGATTTCCGGGAGCAGTGGATCCCCCGGGAATTTACTGTTTTATAGACAGTAATAATCATATTTGAATTTATTCACTATCTTGTAAATACATACTATTTGTACTTTGTGTATTTATTGTGTAAATAAACTTTTATAGTTCTGTAAAATAAAAATGACTTTCTGTGTCTGTTGTTGTGCTAGTACAGTGAAATGACTCAAGATTGTAATTCCTCATCATTAACCTTATCAGAATTGTCCATAGGCCCAGGACTAGAATCCTCCTCTTCCATCTCACACCTCCTCTTCAAACTTGCCACACTGGACCATCTTTAAATGGAAATTTCCCTCCAGTTCCCTCCACCGGAAGTTTGTTCCCTTCCATAACGCAGTTGGTGGCGCACGAGGGGAAGTTGGGGGATGCAGTTGGGGAGGGAGAAGCTGACGTCACAACCCAAGTTGGGCAAGTCTATTCAATATTTGAAAAATGCACTTCTCTCTCCTCACCAGCCTATTGTCCTTCCCTCCTTGCAATACAGCACTCACCAATTATCAGCCTACCATCCTTCCCTCCGTGCAATACAGTGCTCACCAATTATCAACGCCTCCCCATCTCGTGTTTAAAAACTGAGAGTGGACTCAAGCAAATAAAATTGTCCTACTGAGCTGAGAGACCTCTAATGAGATTGCTAACGGGGCTGTTCCTTCACTGCCCACAAGTGTGACCATTAGTATTGCGCATAGCGCGAAGTTCAAAAAATGATTTTTTTAAAAAATCACAATCTCTCAGGGAACCCCTAGCGGCCTCTCACAGAATCCCGGTTGAGAAACCCTGCTCCAGACGTTTCCCTTCCATGTACCTACTGAAGTACTTTTTAAATGATACCTTTGTACCTGTCCCATCCACTTCCTCTGGCAGCTTATTTCATTCACTCACCACCCTCTGGATGAGAAAAGTTGCTTCTCGTGTCCTCTTAAATATTTCCCCTCTCATTATGTCCTCCAGTTTTGGATTTCCTTACTCTAGAGAAAAGATTGTTACCATCCACCTTATCTATATCTCTCGTAATGTAAAACATTTTCTATAAAGTTGCCCTTCATTCTCGTATGTTTCAAGAAGTAAAGACCTAACATGGCCAACCTCTCCCTTTAGCTCAGGCCTTCTAATCCTGGTAACATCATCACTTCTGCACTCTTTCCCGTTTGACACCTCCTTCCTATTTCAGGCTGACCAAGACTGTACACGGTACTGCAGGTGCAGGCTCATTAACATAATGTCTCAACTCCTGTACTCAGTGCCATGATTGATGAAGGCCAGTATGAATCACTTTTTGGCCACCCTGTCCATCTGTGATGCCACTTTTAACAAGTTATGCACTTGTACTCCCAAATTCCTCTGTTCTATCACACTCCCTAATGCCATAGCATTCATAGTATAAGTCCAACTAATGCATCACCTACACTTACCAGTATTGAAATCCATTTGCCAGTCCTTGGTCCATTTCTGTAACTGATCAAGATTCCACTAACATCTATAATAACTTTCTTCACCATCAACTCGCCTCCTAATCTTGTCATCTGCAAACCTGTTGATCAAGCCTTGCATTCAGATCCAAAACATTGATATAAATAACAAATGACAATGCTCCCAGGTCTTCATTTGGAGAAGCATCCTTCAACCATCATCCTCTGCTTCCTCCTCTGAGCCTTTGAATCCAGCTAAATAGCTCTCCCTGGATTCCATGGGACCTTAGCTTCAACAAGGTCCAGCATGGCTGTCTGGTCTGGGAGGGTTTTGCTGAAACCCAAATAGACATCTACTGCCCTACCCTCATCACTCTTTTGGTGACCTCTTCAAAGAACTCTTAAAAAAAAAAAAAAAATTTCAAACATGAATTTCCACGTCCAAAGCCTCGCTGACCTCCTAATCAGACTCTACCTATCCAAATGCTGGTAGATCGTGTCCCACAGAAGTCACTTCCCCATCACGCATGTGAGTCTGACTGGCCTTTAGTACCCTGTGTTATCTTTGCTATCCTTCTGAAACAAAGGAATGATGTTAGACGCCGTCCAGTCTTCCGGAACTTTGCTAGTGGCAAGTGATAAAGTAGTTATCTCCACAAGAAGCTCTGCAATTTCTCCTTTAGAAAATTTAAGGATGCACATGGTTAGGCACTGGAGATTTATCTACCATAATGTGTTGTAAGGTACAAATACCTCCTCCTGGTAATATGAGTGTTCTCCACTTGATTCCTTTATCTCTTGAGCAACCATGATTTTCTCCTCAGTTAAACACTGATCCCACCCATCTCCTGTGGCCTGTGTCATAGACATCCCACTTGTCTCCTGTGGCTTGTGTCCTGGGCAGCCCTGCTGATCTCTAAGCAGACCTACTTTCTCTTTAGCCACTCATTTGCTCTCAATACATCTATAGAACCTCTGGGATTTTCCCTAACCTAGCCTCCGGATCCAGCTCACACCTTCTCTTCACCCATCTGATTTCCCTCTTGAGTGTATTCCTCAACTTTTTATAACCATCAAGAGACTCACTTGTCCCTGACCTCCTAAACACAATTTATGCTTCATCCATTTTTTTGACCTGAGCTTCAATAGCTCTTGTCACCCCGGGCTGGTTAAACTTGCCAGGTTTCCCATTCACCCTAATAGTGCTGGACATGGCAGATTTAAAACATTGAACTCGAATGGGTCAAGGAGAGTGGAAGCAGACAGATCAGTTGTCTTTGTTCCTGCCATGTGCTAGGAAATGGAGGCCTCAATTTTGTGGAACTGTTTTACATCCTACACGTTTACCATTCACTCTAATAAGAACCTGCTCTCCCTGGACTCTAGATACCTCACTCTTAAAAACCTCCCACTTGCCATTCAATCCTTTTCCTTCAAGCAGGACCTCCCAATCTACCTCTGCTAGATCCTGCCTAATTCCATCAAAATTAGCCCTGCTCCTGAATAGGACCTTTACCTGTGGACTGGTCCTATCCTTTTCCATCACTATCTTATAACGAATGGAATTACGTTTGCTAGTGCCAAAGTGTTCCTTGACAGCCACCTCTGTTACTTGTCCTGCCTCATTTCCCAACAGCAAGTCCAAGAACTGCATTCTCTTGAGTAGGTCCTTCTATATATTGACTCAGGAAACTTCTTAAAACTGTCAGCGATATCTCAAAACACCTGTTCCTCAAGTTTCCATTGACTATGAGGGTGAAGAGGGGGGCTTAAAATTTTGCCCCACTAGAGTGACAGTCCCTTTCTTGTTTGTAAGTCTTATCCATATAACTTTATTGAATAATCCTCCAAGGATGTTGTCTCTAAACACTGCGGTTGCATCCCCCCCCCCCCCACTATCTAAAAGGCATCCCTTCTTGCGTATCTGTACTTCTGTCACACCTGCAGCATCTCTATCTTGGAACGTTGAGCTGCCAGTCCGTTTTGCCGCCATGCTTTTGTTATAACGATAATATGCCAGTTCCCAGAGGCAATCCATGCTCTCAGTTCATCCACTTCACCTGTCGCTCCTCATGCACTGAAATAAATGCAGTTTAACTGTGATTCCTTTAACTGTGTTCAATTCAGTTTCCTGTCTTTACAGTGTCCCCGGAGATCCTGATTATTAGTCCTGCTCTCACAGGCTACTACATTATCTGATAACTTGCTCCTGCTTAGATTTCCGTTCTCCCCCCGCCCCCCCCCCCACCATCAATGTGATCTAAATCCTCCCATGTAGCACTAACAATCATCCCTTCAAAGATATTGGTCTCTCTCTAGCTCAAGTAGGAACCATCCCTCTATCGTCTTTATCCTAAAACAGATCCCAATGGTCCAAGAACCTGAATCCCTAGCTCTTGTACCAGCTCCTCAGCCACAAATTCATCTAGCCGAATATTCTATTTCTGACATTGCTTGCACATTGCACTGGGAGTAATCCAGAGATCTGCAAGCATTTTAATGAATTAAACTTCTTGAAAACATTGCTGTTCCCAGCAGTCCTGCCTTTCAGTTATTTCAGCAGAAAATCTCTTTCTTTCTGTTATAGATTAAATTGTTTTGTTATTTCCCTTCTCTAAAATGTGTTCTACCTTGCACATTATATCACCCTAATAACCGGTATTCAAAGCACATAGATTCACTTTCAAAGTGGGTGCATTACATCAACCTTTGGAGACCTGGCCGGGTCTGCCAGTGCCAACATCCATTCTCTTTCTCCCTTGTTCGGAGTTTTCCCTTTAGTTAATGTTCCAGTTTGCTTTCTATACCTGCACATGGGAGATTTATTGCCCCTGTTCTGTCTGCTTAAAGTTTTCTAGCTTCAGCACCTGTCGAAGCCCACACTATGGATGAGATATAATTTTGCTTCGGCCCAAATTCGCTATAATTTGACACCACACTGGTACACCTTTTCTTCTGGCCTGACAGTATCTTCATACAGTAAGTACAAGCTGTCCTTGCCATAGCAGTGAGGTCCTGCTTCTTAACTTCTTACCTAACTCTTTCTACTTATTCGCTCTCACATTCCAAACATCACGGATAAGGAATTAAACGAGTTATGGGTTGGTGTGAATGATAATTACATTTCATGTTTATTAATGCCTGTCTGCTAATGGTGTATTTCTTATATTTCATTTTACCCTCACTGACTACTATTGGACCATATCGTGAGTAGATGGTTTGGTTGATCCAGACAGCTTAAGCCAGGTGGTATGCAAAGAAAGAACTTTACAATTAGGGCAGACCTAATGAATGCTAGTGTCTGGAATATTTGAATAATAATTTATTTTCATGCTGTCTTAAACACTTCAACAGGTGAATGCATTTTCTGAAACCTTTAAGGTCTTCTTAATTTTATAAACAAAGGTGCTATTGGTGTTCCTTGAATTTTCTGCTTGGTTCTTTAAGATCCAGCACATTGGTTGCTATCCCTATTATTCCTCATATTCTGAATGTTAGACTTTTTCAGGATTTTGAATCAAATCTTCTCATTTTTCTGTTTCTTCTACAATTGAAATCAGCTTCCACGTGCATCCACATTTATTTCAATGTTGCTTAATCTGTTCCAAATATGTACAAATGCATCTTAGCCCAATGTCTCTAACTTGAAAATGGCTCTGATGTGTTCCTTTCTTAAGTGTCTTTTAGTCATACCTGCCTCTGGATGTTTTGTAGGCAGCGTTCACAAGCTCGGCTGCTTGATGGAATGTCTCAATGACTCGTGTGCTGCCTCGCTGAGTCACAGATCCTGCAAGGTTTATAAGAAATGATTAAGCAATGAATTTAATTGTACAATTATGACAAATTTTTAATATTTTATTTCTAATGTCCTGCTTTTGTCCCAGAAGCTTTCCATATATTTTTATTCATCTGTCCGTGGAGATGCAATTATTGACATTTTCTTCTGCTAGCTCGTTACCTCGTCTGCAATATCGCAAGAAAAATCTTATCCTTTTTGCTCCCAGAGGAATAGAAAGGTGATAACTGTAAGCATTTCCATGACTTTATTTGTAAAGCTAATGGTGGGCAGTCTTGAGAAGTCAGGTCTGATTTTGGTGTTAATACCAGGGTGGTGGTTAAAGGTGTGAGTTTGTGTTCTAAGTTATGTTGAAACTAAAGTGGCTGAAATTTTAGACCAAAGAAGGAGAGTTCACTCTATTATTTTAATAGCTGAGGACAATTTTGCATTAGAATTGGATTTAATGTGAAAACATATTGAACATCACTCAACTGACTATACCAAGATAGCACAAAGTTAAGCTGCAGGTCATAAAACACATCTGGGCAAGAGCCATGGGGAAATGGCCGTGCCATTTACTGCTTTGACACGTGATCTTCAGCTGGCACATAAGTCATTGGTGACACTCATAATGGCACAGAAAGAGGTTAGTCGGCCCAATGAGGTCCATGTTAGCTCCCCAAGGGGGCATTTCCTTTCATCCCCTGTAATCTCTCCTTATTTCCCCTGGAAGAGAGGAAGGCTACGGGAGTAAACCTAGACGGCAAATTTGGAGTGCAGCCCCTAAGATGGCTGGGCGTTATTTAACATCCTTCTGGCATTTCCTGCGACCAAGCTGGTGCCAAACGTACTCCTTCATAAGCTTTCCTTTGGACTACACTGGTGAAGCTGAGAGGCAGATCTTGATGACTGGGCATCTCAGGATCTCCATACTTTTCCCCCAGGCTTGTGATAGTGATCATCATCGCCCGTTGTCCTTTGAGAAAGACAGATGCCAACCACCACCATTTCCCTGCAGCCTTACAACTTCCTTCCTCACACACAGTCTATCAACTCTTCTTAAGTTATTTTTTATGCCATTAACCTTCCCCTTGCGTTAAGTTATTGTAACCAATTAGCCCAGCAGCATGACCTTTGAATAAGAAGCAACAGAGCACTTGGAGGAAGCCAATGTAACTCTGAGCCGGCTGTATCCAAGGTCAGGTCAGTAGTGCCACCCAGCAGGAATGTCAATTGGCAGGCCGCTGTGCCATGCATCTATGACTTCACCATGTCTTGTGAGCACTGTTCTGAAATACGATGGATAAATAAACGAATCTGAACTAATCTGAATCTGATGACATACACTCAGTGGCCATTTTATTAGGTACACCTGCACTCCAGTTCATTAAAGCAAATATCTAAGCAACCAATCACATGCAGGAACTCAAAGTGTAAAAGAATGCAGACGTGGTCAAAGGGTTCAGTTGCTGTTCAGATCAAACATCAGAACGGGGAAGAAATGATGTCTAAGTGACTTTGACCGTGGTATGATGTTGGTGCCAGAAGGGGTGGTTTGAGTAACTCAGAAACTGCCGAGCTCCTGGGACTTTCATGCACAACAGTATCTAGAGTTTACAGAGAATGGTGCAAGAAACAAAAAACATCCAGTGAGAGGCATTTCTATGGCTGAAAATCCCTTGTTAATGAGCGAGGTCAGAGAAGAACAGCCAGACTGATTCAAGCTGACAGGAAGGCAACAATAACTCAAACAATTACACATTACAATGGTGGTGTGCAGAAGAGCATCACTGAATGCACAACACCTCAAACCTTGAAGCGGATGGGCTACAGCAGCAAGACCATGAATATTCACTCAGTGGCCACTATATTAGGTACAGGAGGAACTTAATAATGTGGCATTGAGTGTAAGACATTGAGTGTCTGGAGGCACTGTTTCCGTGCATGTTTAATACCAACTTTAGAAACAAAATGCAATGGCTGCTCTGCGTTTGGGCTTCACGGTTCCTGCATCTCTGGCTTACTCTTTCCATTTGATTTCCCAAGGTTCCTACTTTTTAGGCTATTTTGATACATAATCTTAAACATTCCTTTCAGATTATCTTTCAGTGACTTGTGGGTTTCCCTTCCCCTACAGCTGTACGCACTGTGTCCACCCAAACCTGCACTTAATGCTCTGCAAGTCAGTCAACATCAAAACTCTGAACCCAGAACTTCAACAGTTCCTTTCCTGCCACTGATGCTACTTGACCCGCTGAGTTCCTCTGGCAGGTAGCGTATGACATCGGCACATGAGCCGCACTTTAATTTGTTTCACCAATTCAGTCGTGCCAGCGCTGCACAAACTGATTCTGGTATTACATAATATAAGTAATGATACAAAACAAATTGTGCTGTGATCCTCACCGTTGACCCTGAAATGCAGTCCACCCCCACACAGAGAGTGATCTCCGTAATGACAGCCATTATTTGTGCAAATTTTGGAGCTGTCGTGTATCATCGATTCCTGGCGCCCAGCAATACAATATCATCCAGCTGACTGGGCAGCCAGTCATCTTGAACAATAATCACATATTGCAAGATGGACAACTTTTACAGCATTGTACAGAGAACAAAATAGTGTATATTAATAAACTCATAGTACAAGGGAGTGACAACATCCAGGTAGTTTTTTTAAGGGTAGATAGTTTGCTGAGCTGTAATTATGCATGATATATATGAGAAACTTGCTAGGTCTCATAACAAGTGTATTTTTCAGAATATTTTATTCCAGGATTAGTCCATTTACAGATTAACCTGTTATCAATTCCAGTGATTTCCCTTCATGGTGGTGAAGACTTCAAACGGGGCACAGGCTGTTAAGATGCACTGAATGCTCAACTTCAGAATTTCTACACTATGCCCACACTAGGTTATCCCAGAACTGACTTCATTTTTATAGTGTGATGTCAACTAGTTTGTCTAGTTTCCCTGGCATTACTTTTGAAAGAAAAGGGCCATTATAAATTAATCCTGGAACTGATTTTATGGCATTTGTGTTTTGCCTTAAATATTCCGTTTATTGAGCAGAAAGGGAGATCTACTAAAAAAGAAAGGTATTGGTTATAAGTGGTGTAAGAAGAATCAGCCTAATTCTACGGGGACTTTGGTCCACTGGAAACCAAAACCACTGACTGGCCGAGAGAGACTCACTGCTGTGCAGGTGCTTCAGAAACACATGCTCAATTATGTTGGTGATATTGGAAAGATTCTTGAGGCCTGCAACTTAAAAAAAAATCTTCTTAAAGGCTGTTTTTTATGCTGTTCCAGCCAGAGAACTTAATTAAAAGGCAATGGGTTTTGTTTCAGATTGTTTAATTTTCCTGGGTAATTTCAATGTGCAACTCTCAATCTGTAGGCGAAGAGAATGGTCAAAACATATCCCTGAATCTGTGAGTTGTCTTAAATTGAGCAATCATGCAAAAACTTGATACTTCCGGCAGTTTTAAAGCATTTCAGGACTCAGATTCTTGAATAGCTTACAAATCTTTCCAGGTTTCAGGCGAGACAAAGATGTTCCTTAATTATTTTGATGGCCCTTGGTGAGTTTGGAAGAAGTTTGCATTTTTAAGTCTCTATAGAGGTTGTGTTACAGCAACAGCATGAATTCTGAAATATTTACCTTGTACAGTGGCTTGCACTTCTGCCAGTGTAAAAGTAGAGCTCAGGTACTTAAGCAGGAGCAATAGTTGGAGAATTCTTACGTTTGGTACCTACAGATGATAAAGGAAACAGTTAGTACTATTATGGCACTGATACGTTATTTAACTAGATGTGAGCCTAGAAGATGGTCAGAAATTAGCAGAAGCATTTCTATTGTGCTTATATGGGGCACTGAATATCTAATGGCATGTAAGCCTTTTGCACATGGGTATTCCAAACACATAATGGGCCGAATGGCCTAATTCTGCTCCTGTGTTTTATGATTGCTAACATACAGAACAGCTTCTGGAATATATAAGCAAAACTGTTCAATATCTATTAAATAATCTCCGAATTTATTCCTGATCTACTCACTGGTAATTCTCCCTAATTCCTTCTACGTTACATCGATGACTGCATTGATGCTGCCTCATTCACTCATAATGAGCTCGTCAATTTCATCAACTTTGCCTCCAAATTCCGCCTTGCCCTTAAATTCACTTGGTTCATTTCTGACACCCTTTCTCAATCTCTCTGCCTCCACTTCTGGAATAGACTGTTGACTGATACCTTTTATAAACCCACTGATGTTCAGTTATCCAACTATACTTGTTACCCTCTTGCTACTTGTAAAAATGCCATTTCTTTTCTCAGTTCCTCTGTGTCTGCTGCATCTATTACCAGGATAAGGCTTCCCTTGCCAGAACATCACTGATGTCCTCTTTCTTCAAAGAATGGGGTGTCCCTTCCTCTGCTATTGATGCTGTCCTCACCTGCATATAGTTGCAGCTATATAGGACCCTGGTCAGACCCCACTTGGAGTACTGTGCTCAGTTCTGGTCGCCTCATTACAGGAAGGATGTGGAAGCCATAGAAAGGGTGCAGTGGAGATTTACAAGGATGTTGCCTGGATTGGGGAGCATGCCTTATGAAAACAGGTTGAGTGAACTCGGCCTTTTCTCCTTGGAGTGACGGAGGATAAGAGGTGACCAGATATAGGTGTACAAGATAATGAGAGGCATTATCATGTGGATAGTCAGAGGCTTTTTCCCAGGGCTGAAATGGTTGCCACAAGAGGACACTGGTTTAAGGTGCTGGGGATTAGGTACAGAGGAGATGTCAGGGGTAAATTTTTTACTCAGAGAGTGGTGAGTGTGTGGAATGGGCTGCCAGCAACGGTGGTGGAGGCGGATACAATAGGGTCTTTTAATGACATTTAGATAGGTACATGGAGCTTAGTAAAATAGAGGGCTATAGGTAAGCCTAGTAATTTCTAAGGCAGGGACATGTTCGGCATAACTTTGTGGGCCGAAGGGCCTGTGTTGTGCTGTAGGTTTTCTATGTTTCTATGTTTTCTATGCATCTCCCAGATATCTGACCTCACCCCATCTTCTCACTGCCTTAACAGAGATAGAGTTCCTTTTGTCCTTACCTAACACTCCATGAGCCTTTGCATCCAGCAAATCATTTCCCCTCAACTTCTGCCATCTTCAGTGGGATCCTGTACTAAACACATCTTTACCTCCCCTCAACCCCATAATCCACTTTCTGCAGAAACTGCAATCCCTTGTGATTCTCTTGTCCATTCGTCATTCCCCACTGATCTCCAGTGTGGCCTTTATCCCTGCAAGCAGAACAAGTGCTCCACCTGCACGTTCACCTCCTCCCTCACCACCGTTCAGGCCCCGGTCCTTCCTGGTGAGGCAACGCTTCACCTGCGAGTCTGTCAGGATCGTCTACTGCATTTGGTGCTCCTCATGTGGCCTCCTCTTCACTGGCGAAACTCGATGTGGCTTGGGGAACCTCCTTGTCAAGTACCTTTAGAAGCAGAATTTCCTGGTGACCAGGCACTTGATTCCTATTCCCAATCCCATTTGAATTTGCCGGTCACGACCTCCTCTACTGTCATGGTGAGGCCACTCTCAGGTTGGAGGAACAACACCTCATATTCAGTTTGGGTAGCCTCCGACCTGATGTCGTGAACATCCACTTCTATAATTTCAGGTAATTTTGTACCCTTTCCCCCTTCTCTCCTAATCCACACCCCATTTTGACTCTCCTCTTGTCCTTTCTCACCTACCACATCCCCCTGGTGCTCCTCTTCCTTCCCCTTCTCCCATGGTCCACTCTCCTCTCCTATCGCATTACTTCTTCAGCCCTTTACCTTTTCTACCTATCACCTCCCAGCTTTTCACTTCATCCCCACTTAACTTCCCCCTCGCCAGGCTTCACCTATCACCTTCCAGATTGTACTCCTTCCCCTGTCCCCAGTTTCTTATTCTGGCCTCTTCCTCCTTCCTTTTCAGTCTCGGCTTGGCTCGACACGTCAACTCTTTATTCCTCTTCATAGATTCCACCTGTCCTACTGAGTTCCTCCAGCATGTTGTGTGTGTGCTACTCTGGATTTCCAGCATCTGCAGAACCTCTTAGAGAAATCTAAGTAGAGAGTCCAGAAGTTCAGAGTGGTGGTGAAGCAAGCGGAGGCTAATGTCTGTCATGCACGTTGGACTGATAAGATCATTGATAAAGGGGTTGGGGAGAACATGGAAAATTTTCAAATCAGGGTGTTTGATGATTTGAGCACAGCACTTTGATTGAAGTGATGAGGGCAGGCTAGGAGCCAAATGGGGGGGCAGCTTGAACAAGGGAGTGCTGGGAATTCAGAGGTTGGGACAGTGCTAGCAAGTAGCGAAGGTTTGAAGGTGAGATGGAGAAGCTGCAGAGAATGGGATGAGTTGTGAACAGGGTAGGCATTATAGAGGGAACAAATGGTACACCTCACGGTGAGATTCGGTCCCATGGAAAGGGTGAATTGG
This sequence comes from Hemitrygon akajei, assembly GCF_048418815.1. Lineage (NCBI taxonomy): Eukaryota > Metazoa > Chordata > Chondrichthyes > Myliobatiformes > Dasyatidae > Hemitrygon > Hemitrygon akajei. The sequence goes on from NC_133129.1 coordinate 135,655,902, forward strand.
AGAAAGCTGCAAAGAACAGGATGCGAACAGGCTAAATCAGGTGAGGGAGGTAGGTAACTTCAGAACAATTGAAGGATTAGCTAACTTTGCACAGATACGTGTGTGCAGTTTCAGTTAGAAATCTGATTTTGGTAGAATGCCACGCTGACAGGCTAAAAGGTACTTACTGTTTAGATGACAAAATTTCAAATGTAGAAAAGGAATGTAGAATACATGTATGTGTTATCCATCTATGTGTATGTGTTTAAAATGTTTAGAGGCCTATCAGGCATAATTGAGAATGAGGGGCAAAGTTAAGGGAAGTCCAGAGTACCCTGCAGTACAATGCAATTCAATGATTTGGCATTGTTCAGAGAAAATTGTGCAATAGAACTATAATGGTAAACTGATAAGGATCAAAGAAATTATCTGTTTCTCCACACACACAAAAATAACATTTGTTTTCTGGATGAACACAATGTTCTTTAACTTTATAAACAATGTTTGGCTGAGCATAAATGAGCATGCATTGGTATGGGTTTTCAAATCTGCTCGGTAGCCTTCTCCGGCTTGTTACACAATGACATGTCTGTCCTCCAAATTCTGGCTTCTTGTACATCCTTGATTTTAATCACCCTTCTATCATCGAGCGTGCCTCAGCTGCCTACATTTTGAGCTTTATTACTCCCTCGCTACATCCCATCTCTGTGTCTTGCTCTTCTTTGAATCTGCTTAAAACTAATTTTCTACAATGAAACTCTTAGTCATCTGTTCTAAGATATCCTTTCATGATTCAATGATTTTGATTGGTAATATTTTTCCAAAGCTCTATTTAAAGGATCTTTACCACCAGTTTGTTTCTAATAACTACTGGATGCTGTTGGCAACTACCATAAACTGAGAATGATCTTGGATAAGGTCTACTGTTGTTTTTTCAGTTATAGCCTCCTAACTTTAGAAGTTTCTTTCCTGGGTGTACTGGGCAAACATTCCCAGGGATCCCAAAGGAAACAGGACTTTTTTTTTCCTGTGGAATCTAACCCCCAAGAAAGTTTGGGGAGCTCCAGGAGAAAACAAAACAAAAATATCATGAAGGTGTCTTCAGGTGAGAAAGGGTGTATGTGTGGGGGTGGCAGAGATTCACAACTTTATGCAAGCTGAACTCCAGCCAGGCTCACCCTGAACTAATGCTAGTGGATGACCTTTGCTATCTATCCCAGTTTGTTATACACTACGTCAGGATAGATTGGGAATGATATTGCACACATGAAAGTTTCATTGAGAACCTGGTGTAACCATATGACAAAAAAGTTCTCATAGTTTGCAAAATTCTTAGACAATAGAAACATAGGAAACCTACAGCACAATACAGGCTCTTCAGCCCACAAAGTTGTGCCAGACATGTCCCTACCTTAGAAATTATTAGGCTTACATATAGCCCTCTATTTTACTAAGCTCCATGTACCCATCCAGAAGCCTCTTAAAAGACCCTATCGTATCCGCCTCCACCAATGTTACTGGCAGCCCATTCCACGCACTCACCACTCTCTGAGTAAAAAACTTACCCCTGACATCTCCTCTGTACCTGCTCTCCAGCACCTTAAACCTGTGTCCTCTTGTGGCAACCATTTCAGCCCTGGGAAAGAACCTCTGACTATCCACATGATAATGCCTCTCATCTTATATGCCTCTCATCATCTTATACACCTCTATCAGGTCACCTCTCATCCTCCTTCGCTCCAAAGAGGAAAGGCCAAGTTCACTCAACCTATTCTCATAAGACATGCTCCCCAATCCAGGCAACATCCTTGTAGATCTCCACTGCACCCTTTCTATGACTTCCACATCCTTCCTGTAGTGAGGTGACCAGAACTGAGCACAGTACTCCAAGTGGGGTCTGACCAGGGTCCTATATAGCTGCAATATTACCTCTTGGCTCCTAAATTCATTTCCACAATTGACGAAGGCCAATACACCATACGCCTTCTTAACCACAGAGTCAACCTGCACAGCTGCTTTGAGCGTCCTATGGACTCAGACCCCAAAATCCCTCTGATCCTCCACTCTGCCAAGAGTCTTACCATTAATACTATATTCGACCATCATATTTGACCTACCAGAATGAACCACCTCACACTTATCTGGGTTGAACTCCATCTGCCACTTCTCAGCCCAGTTTTGCATCCTATCAATGTCCCGCTGTAACATTTGACAGCCCTCCACACTATCCACAACACCTCCAACCTTTGTGTCATCAGCAAACTTCCTAACCCATTCCTCCACTTCCTCATCCAGGTCATTTATAAAAACCATGAAGAGTAAGGGACCCGGAACAGATCCCTGAGGCACACCACTGGTCACCAACCTCCATGCAGAATATGACCCGCTACAACCACTCTTTGCCTTCTGTGAGCAAGCCAGTTCTGTATCCATAAACCAATGTCCCCTTGGATCCCATTCCTCCTTACTTTCTCAATAGCCTTGCACAGGGCACCTTATCAAATGCCTTGCTGAAATCCATATACACTACATCTACTGTTCTTCTTTCATCAATGTGTTTAGTCACATCCTCAAAAAAATTCAATCAGGCTCGTAGGGCACGACCTTCCCTTGACAAAGCCATGCTGGCTACTCCTAATCATACTATACCTCTCCAAATGTTCATAAATCCTGCCTCTCAGGATCTTCTCCATCAACTTACCAACTCATTGGTCTATAATTTACTGGGCTATCTCTACTCCCTTTCTTGAATAAAGGAACAACATCTGCAACCCTCCAATCCTTCGGAACCCCTCCCATCGTCAGAGGCTCACCAATCTCCTTCCTCGCCTCCCACAGTAAGCCTGGGGTACATTTCGTCCGGTCCCGGCGACTTATTCAACTTGATGCTTTCCAAACGCTCGAGCACATCCTCTTTCATAATATCTACATACTCAAGCTTTTCAGTCTGCTGTAAGTCATCACTACAATCACAAGATCCTTTTCCATAGTGAATACTGAAGTAAAGTATTCATTAAGTAAATCTGCTATTTCTTCCGGTTCCTTACACACTTTCCCACTGCCACACTTGATAGATCCTATTCTTTCACTTCTTATCCTCTTGCTCTTCACATACTTGTAGAATGCCTTGGGGTTTTCCTTAATCCTGCCTGCCAAGGACTTCTCATGGCCCCCTCTGGCTCTCCTAATTTCCTTCTTAAGCTCCTTCCTAGTAGCTTTCTAATCTTCTAGATCTCTAACATTACCTAGCTCTCTGAACCTTTTGTAAGCTTTTCTTTTCTTCTTGACTAGATTTACAACAGTCGTTGTACACCATGGCTCCTGTACCTTACCATACCAATTTATTTTGCTTTCCTCTAAAGGAGAAAGATTAGGCAATTAAAGTGAGAGAACCTTGCGTGAACAAAGAGGACAAAATAAAGCAGAAAATAATGAACATCTGAGTGAAGTTAGGTTAATAATACAATTGAGAATCAGACTGATCACAGGAAGTTCTCAGGGGAAGTGAAAAAGTAAATAAGGGAGAGAAATGGAGTACAAGAAAAGACTAGTAATAAATATAGAATGGAATGCAAAAACCGTCTAAAAGCATGTAAACAGTAAATAAAATGTAAGAGGAGAGGTCAATCAGGGATTAATAGGAAATCTCATGGAGACAATAGGTCTGGCCTAGTGTACTAATTTAATATTGTACGTTGATCTTGGCCAAGGAGGAAGCTACTGCTGGAGCCTCAGCAAAGGAAGGTATCATTGAGATTCTGGACAAGCTTTAAAGATAATGACAAAATTAGTAATAGAATGGGCAACTCTGCTGAAGTGGATGTGTTAGTTGGTTCAGATGGGATGCATTCAAGATGATGAGCAGTGTAGGGGTGGACATTTTATTATTCAGAGATACAGTGCAGAATCGGCCCTTCTGGCCCTCTGAACCGCACTGCCCAGCAACCCCCGACAACCCCAATTTAACCCTCACCTAATCATGGACAATTTATAATGAGCAATTGTTGAGGTTCTGGATATAATCCTTTAAACACAGGCCCCTATGCATTGGAAAACTGCAACTATTACCCTTGTTCTTTAAATAGTGCAAGGATGAACTCAACAACTGCAAGCCAATCGATTTAACATTGGTGATGGGGGGGAGGAGGTAGGAATTAGTAATGATTATTAGGGAAAGAATTAGCAGTCGTGTGGTCAGGTGGAGAGTGATTACAGATTTTTGAAAAGTGAACCAAGTTTAACTAACTTGATTAGATATTGATGAGGTTACAGAGAGGGTTGGTTCCTTAATGTTGTTGTAGCCGGGCGGGGGGTGGGGGGGGTACCTATTAAATGTTCTCAATGGCATGTGTCTCAAATAGGCTCTGACAAAGAAGTCCTGCCTCTGGCCTTCACGTGTGGCTTAGTTACTAAGCCTGATGCCATCACTTCTACTGACAGGAGAAGGGCCCAAGCCTTAAAACCAGTCACTTTGGGCAGATAGGGCTTGTCAGCCATAGTTGGCAGCTCATCTAGGAGCAGGAAATCTCTGATCTCAAACCTCTGCTGCCTTGTGTCTACACCCACTCATGGGAAAGGCTTCAGGAAATCCAGAGCTGCAGGCTTTAAGGCAGTCCTACATTGAGTTCAACTCTGACCGGCAACTTCTACGATGTCACTGGTGCTGGACTGTATCTGTCTCTGCCGTTCATCAGCTGTGTGGAGAGGAGGAGCTTGCTACATGGGCAACAGCTTTGCTCTCCGTATCGTACTGCCTTGGCTTGTGTATCAGCTGGAACACAACACCCATGGCCGACCTTGCCATGAAGTGAATTGAAAACCTCAACAGAGAGGGACAATGAGAGAGATATGGCTGGCGTAGTGTATGTGGACTTTCAAATAACATTTAGCAAAGTGTCACATCAAGACATGGAATTAAAAGGATTGTAGCAGCATGAATACTGGGGGATTTTTTTTTAAAGGTTAGAGGTGAGTGTCCAGTGCTGCTTCCCAGGGTTGGCACTAGGATCCCTCGTTTTCTTAATATATATCAATGAAGTCGACTAGGTTGACAAAGACGCAATTTTCAAGTTGGCAGATGACACAAAGCTTGTTAGCATAATAAATTGTGTGGGTGATGGTATAAAGCCAAGAGGGTAACAAAAACAAAAAGGCTTGCAGAAAACTTCAGAGATGAGAAAAAGTTAAGAAGTATAAAGGATAATGGGTTTATAAATGGAGATGTAAAAACAAGAGTGAGGAGGTTATGCTGAATTATAACACAGTGGTTCAACTACAGCTGGAATAACGTGTGCACTTCTGACCCCCACTCTTCAGGAAACATGTAAATGTTGCATCAGAGAGTGTGCACACTGGATTTACTAGAGTGACATCAGTGATGTGGTGTTTTCCTTACATGCATAGAGGAGAAAAACTTTGGTTTCTTTCCTTGGAGCACAGGGATGATGGATCTGATAACGGTTTCTAATGATTCTGGATTGAATAGTTAGGGAGAAAGAACTTGAGGGCATAGAACAAAGATGATTGACCAAAGAACAAAAAGTGACCTGCGTGAAGTCTTTTTTGTTACACTGTTAGGATCTAGTATGCACTGGCAGGTTAGATCCTTCGGTGGCATTTAAAATGAGCTTGAAAGAAAAGAAATTCAGAGCCATCAGGTGAGTGTGGAAGTATGGCACCAGATGGAATATGTTCATGGAACCAATACAATCTCAATGGGCTGAACTGCTCTCTTTCACTCATGACCTTACTGTCAATCTGTGCAAGAGATTTTGTGGATTACTATAGAATTATGTTGCATGTGATCAGGCCCTTCAGTGCATCCCATTGTCTCACAGTCACCTGACCTACCTGGGTCATCTTCTTACTGGCTCTAGTCCAGGGCTACAACGAATGATGTTTTATGGTTCTACTCTCCAGCCTTGTGTATTTGTTCCTTTCAACTCTGACTGGTCCAAACCAGTCAAACCAGGCGACCTTTACTTAAATAAGGGCCCCAAAACTTTCAATAGGTTTCAATAGGCACATTTAATGTCACAGAAATATATACAATATACATCCTGAAATTCTTTTTCTTTGCAAACATCTACGGAAACAAAGAAGTACCCCAAATGTTAGAACTCCAAAGAACCCCAGCTCCCCCTCCCACGCACAAGCAGCAGCAAGGCAACGCCCCCCCCCCCCCACCAGCCAAAAAGCATCAGCACCCTCCACCGAGCTACTGGTTCACCTGGTAACCCACTACTCATTCGACATACCACAAGCTCTCTCTTTCTCCCGAATAAGGGAAAAAACAGATGTCCTCGTTTCACAGTGAGAGGGGAGACATAACAAACTGATTTGTGATGTTAGAAGTCTGTGCATCGCCTTTATGAGCTCTGCACCCAGAGAGTTGGCCCCAGAAAGGTTCACCTCTCGGGACACACAGCCCATGGCAGCTAACCCACTGCTCCTGACGTGACCAGTGTCTTAAAAAGCTCAGCACTACATCCTTGCTTTTATATAGTAGTTCTCTTGAAGTGCATGCTAACATTGCATTTGCTTTCCTTACCAAGGCTCAACCTGCAAGTAAGTCTTTCGGGAGTCCTGTACGAGGATTCTCAGATCCCTTTTCACCTCTTATTTGTGAATTTTCTCCCCATTTAGAAAATAGTCAATCCCTCTAATCCTTCTAGCAAAGTGCCTGACTGTACTCTTCCCTACACTGTACTCCATCTGTCACTTTGCTCATTCTCTGACTGTCCAAGTGCTTTTGCAGCAGTCCTGCTTCCTCAACGTTACCTGCCCAAACGTGTACTTTGATATTAAATTTACTTTGAACTTTGAACCTATATTTTATCATCCACAAACTTGGCCACGAAGCCATCAATTCCATCATCAAAATCATTAACATTTAATGTGAAAATTACCTGTCCCGACACCAACCCCTGTGGAACATTGCTGGTCACCGGCAGCCAACCAAAAAAGGCCAGCTTTATTCCCACTCTTTGCCTCCTGCCAGTCAGCCAATCTTCTATCCTTGCTACATTCTTTCCTGTAATACCATGGACTGCTGTTCTCTAAGATCATTGCTGCCCTGGCTGTGGCATTGCCTTCATGTTCCTCATTACTCTGTAACAAGAACTTTCCTTACACCAGATATCTATCTGTTTTGTCCTTGCCCTCCCTACAGCTACTTCCCCCCAATTGGTTCATGAACCAGCTGGCAAAACCCCAATCACTACAGTCTAGCAACACCATGATCTCTTAGCACTAGAATGGACTTGTTGTTTTTTATTGTTCTGATTGTGTTCCTTTTTGTAAAAGTGTTGTATAATTTATATTTATAGTTTTCTTGTGAATGCTGCTTACATGATGCTTTTTTGTTGCCGGTGGGGGGGAGGAGGGATTGCTGATTGCTGCTTACGTGTGGGAAGGAGGGGAGCTGGGGGGGGGTGTCTTTGGGGTTCTAACATCTAACTATCATTCACGCTTTGGGGCACTGCTCTTTCGGTGGATGGTTGTGAAGAAAAAGCATTTCAGGACGTATATTGTATACTTTTCTCTGACATTAGATGTACCTTTGAAACCTTCGAAACTTGTGCTGCCGCTGCAAGCCTTTTCATTGCATCTGTGCACTTACCATAAGACACAGGAGCAGAATTAGACCATTCAGCCCATCGAGTCTGCTCCATGCAGTACAGTACATATGACAATAAACTCAACTTTAAATATATTTAATTATTAAATATTACATTTCTGTGGAAGAAAGAATTTTAAAAATGTGTGATCCATTGAGATAAAATTTTCTTCCTTGCCTTCTCCTTGATTTGGTGACTCGTATTCTAAAACTATGCCGCCCGTTCTAGTTCTGACGCTTTCCCATGAGAGGAAGCAACCCCCTTGCAAGTACCTTCATAATCTGGTTTTCATAAGATTACCTCTGAATCTTCTGAAATCTGATCAATCTTTCCTTAATCACCATTCATCTCCAGTGGACAAACCCTCTCTGAATTGCCTTCATTGCAGATATTATCCTTCTTGAAAAGGAGTCCAGAACTGTATGGAGTACTTCAGATGTGATTCACCAACACCCTTGCAGTTGTAGCTGAATTTCTCTACTTTTACATTCCTCGCAATAAGGGCTAGCATTACACGTGTGTTCCTAATTACTTGTTAGATGTGTTTGCTAGCCATCTGTGCTTCATGTACAGCATGCCAAGTGTTCTGCCTCTACAGGTGCTGTTTGTTTTATACTAAACATCAGTTCCTGTTGTTTTTTACATCATTTCCTGCGTGGGTTAATTTTGATTTTGACTTTGAGCAAACATGATAGAAAGATATCCATCTCCATCCACTCTTTATTTGCCCTTGAAACAGCAATATCTGGGAGTCTTCAGCTTTCTTAACATTGGTGAGCATTTAGTAGATGAACTTTGAAGGAAATATTGTGTTTATCGTTCGTTGCTATTAAGCTATAGTTGTGTCACAAGTTCGCTCTAGTCCATGGCATAGCTATAGAATGTTGCCCGTGTGTAGTATGTTGTTTAACACTGACCGTGAGAATAATCTATAATATTAGTTTATTCAGGCACACAGCGATTCTGTATTAAATCTTACGCGTGTTTTACTTTCTGCAGTTTCACAAAGTTTTTTCATTAAAAACCCTAAAGAAAGCTGCTGGCTCAGGTGAGTTTTGAGAAGATGTATAATCTAGGTCTAGCTTTGTACACAATACACTGTGAAGGCAGTAGACCAATTCTTTAGCATTTTATGGCATTGTCCACTTTTCTGGTTTTCTGCCAAACTCAGATTGCTTTTTTATTATTATACTCCATCCCCGGATTTTAGCCCAGTTACTCAACCAATATCCATCTGCAGACACTTCATACCATCCTCCAACATGTTGTCCCACCTGTTGCTGTACCTTCAGCAAATTTGGCATCAATACATGTAATTCTTTTCTCCAAGGCATTAAATAAATCCATGAGGCACCCAGAACTGATTCCTGTTATTAATCTGAAAATTACCAATTTATTATTTTAATGAGTCAGTCCTCCATGCCAATATAATACCTGTAATAGTATGAATCCCGCTCTCAGGGATTCACGACTGGCTGTTACTCAACATGCCAAGGATGCGGCCGAAGGGATTAGCTCACCTTTAGAGTTCTGGGATCCTGTGGCTCTGGAGACAGGCAGGCAGAAGGTCGGTGTCCAGGCAGGAAATCGGTGTGTTGTGGGAGATGGATGATCTCTAGCTGAGATCTTTGGGCACAGAGCTCGGAAAAAGCTGTGCAATGAACTTTTAACATAGTAAATCAGCGAGTTGTTTGTTATGTCTCCCCTCACTGTGAAACGGAAACACCTCTTTCTCCCTTATTGAGGGTCTGTGATGTGTTGAATACCGGGTGAATGAGTAGTCTTTGGAGTACTGCAAGTCTGTGTCTTTGCTGACTCTTGAGTGCTCGGTGGTGGATGCTGATGCAATTTTTTTGCTGGTGTTGGGGGGGAGGATCGTTGCTTTGCTGCTGCTTACATGCGGGGGGAGCTGGGGAGGACTTTGGGGTTCTAATAATTAACTGTCATTCATTCTTTGGGGCACTCCTCTGTTTTCGTGGATATTTGCGAAGAGAAAGCATTTCAGGATGTATATTTCTCTGACATTAAATGTACCTTTGAAACACTTGTGCAGTAGCTAATGAATTCTAGGAACTTTAAGGCATATCTTATTTTGATGAGTTTATTGCTGACAATGGCGTATACAGTACATTGGTTAACACTATGGAGCTTAATTGAAAGGGAAGGGTTCTTGTTGAAAGAAAGTATGACAAATTAAACATGATAATTTTTCACCCAGGAATTGAGAGTTCATCTATATGGAAATCTATTCACATAGTTAAGGCACTGGCAATGACTAATAGTTCATTTAGTTCCTGGTGCACATTAAATGAGCTTAGAGGCTTAGCTCGTTTAAGTAAGTGTCGTCTAATAGCTGAGAGCATTTTAGAAGAGAGTAGACAAAGAGAAAATATTTCCTTCAATATTACTGACACTTTGTTGTTTCAGTAATTAAATAGAATTTAATGAATGCTATAAGTTTCTGGCTATAACTGAGCCATAGCTTGATCTTTTTAATTATTGATTTCCATGGGATAGTTCAAGAGGCAACCATGTATTTGAGAATTTTACAAAAAAAGTGCAGCATGTACTATAATTTTTGTTTGTTTATAATATTGATTAAAACAACATCAAAACTTCGAGAAGCTTAACCATACGCTGTAGGTGTTAAACAGGTATACATGTTTTTATAATCATAACATGAAGCTGAACAGACTTGCAGCTAAGATTGAATTAGTAAGTGAAGTAAGTAACTAGAACTCTGCTTAGCTCATAATAGTTAAAATAGACGCTTTGAGTTCATTTGATTTTCTTGTGAAACGGAAGAAAACCAAACTAGAAATTATGTACTAATAGCAACACACTTTAACTTTACAGATGAAAATCACTGCTGTAGTTATTCTTGCAGTGTTGATTGTGGAGCTTGCTATATGCTATCATATTTCCTAATTTATTACAGTTGCCACTCTTGACAAGTACTTGATTGGATATAAATGCTTTGGAATAGCTGTGAAGGGTTCTAACTGAATACGAGTCTTTTATAAATAGTTGAAAACTCCTTCCTTACCATTCTTTCCCATGCAGGACGTTGCACTTCACAGTTTCTTAACAGGGTTTGATTGTAATGACAAAGCTTGAAGTCTTTGTGGCTGATTTCTCACTACTGAAGTTAATGCTTCCAGTTCTAAGATGGAATCTCTTGTGTTGATGCTTTCAGTTGTGTTCAGTTTCCCAGTTCTGGAAAATTCTGAGCACTGTTTCTGGAATTCCAGGGATAATCTTGAATCCTCGCTCTGCATGTACATGTCTTGGGAATCCTTGTGTGTTTGTTCAGTGTGGCTTAGCACTCCTTTTATCTGCTGGATTTGGTTGTTATATTGGCAGACTCATTACTAGAGAATAATGCTGTGACTGCTCTGAAATAATGCTCTCATTCATACAAACTTCAAAAACATTTCTAATACACGATATTCAAATGTGTGGTTTGGCCATTGATTGACCGTGGCTCTGTCGAAACATGGAAAATGACTTTTGTCAGAACCCTTCAGAGAGTGAAGGTCAAGGAGATGCCTTTCTCTGTCTGATAAAGAATGTTACTGTGGATTCCATACATTTGGAAATGATGGCAGAGTACTGAATACTCAGTTCACTTTCACAGTACATACTTAGGATTTTTTCCCTTTCCATTTTTTAAATTGTTATATCTTTTGTGGGGCATGTCAGTTTTACTGATTTTTGCAGTAGATGTAGAGAAGATTTTCCTTTCATGTTTTCCCATTCTCTGGATCCATTCCAGAATCTAGTAATTCCTGAAAGATAATTTCTAATGCCTCCACACTCCAATTAGACTGAGGAGATATTGATTGGCAAAGAGCTTTGTTTTACAGCCATGGGGTCTGCAGTAAATGTTGCCGAGTTCCACAGCCAGATCCATCCTATTAAGAATTGGGTTTATAAAATAAACTTTATAACTTTAGGTTGGAATGTTTGAACTTGAAAATTCAGCAAGTCTTTGGAACACGAGTTCCCACAGCCCCTGATTATCCTGTGATTACAGCCTCTGAGGCTGCCATCAGAGCATCGTTTAGGAGCGTGAATCCACAGAAAGCGTCCAGCCCAGATGGGGTATCTGGCACAGTACTAAAGATCTGTGCTGATCAACTGACTGGTATGTCCACAGATCTTTAACCTCTTGCTTTGGCAGTCTGAGATAGCAATCAGCTTCAAGCAGGCTTCAATTACACTGGTGCCTAAGAAGAATGTGGTACCTGCCTCAATGATTATTGTCTGGTAGCACTTACGTTCTCTCTGATGAAGTGTTTTGAGAGGCTGGTGACAGAACATATCAACTCCTGCCTGAGAAGCGACTTGCTTCAGCTCCAATTTGACTACCAGCACAACGGGCCCACAGCAGATGCTATTTCGTTGGTTCTTCACTCAACCTTGGTAAATCTGGACAGCAAAGAAGCATACATCAGGAAGCTCTTTATTGACTACAGCTCAGCATTCAATACTATCATCCCCTCAGAACTAATCAATCAGCTTCAATGCCTCCTTGTGCAATTGGATCCTTGATTTCCTCACTTGTAGACCCCGGTCAGTTCAGATTGGCAACAGTATCTCCTCCGTGATCTCCATCAGCACAGGGTCATCACAAGGCTTGTGTGCTTAGTCCCCTGCTCCACTTGCTTTATTCTTATGACTGTGAGGCTAAGCATAGCTCCAATGCCATGTTTAATTTTTCTGACAGTGCCAGTGTCATTGGCCAAATCAAAGGTGGTGATGAATCAGCATATAGCACGGGATTGAAATATGGTTGAATGGTGTCACAACAACAATCTCTCTCTCTCTCTCGATGTCAGCAAGACCAAGGATCTGATAATTGACTTCAAGAGGAGGAGACTAGAGGTCCATGAGCCAATCCTGATTGGGGGATCAGAGGTGGAGAGGGTCAGCAACTCCTCAGTGTTATCATTTCAGAGGATCTGTCCTGAGTCCAGAATATAAGTTCTGTTACAAAGAAAACACATCAGTAGCATTACTTCTTTAGAAGTTTTCAAAGATTCGACATGACATCTAAAACTTTGACAAACTTCTATAGATGTGTGGTGGAAAGTATATTGACTGGCTGCATCACAGCATGGAATGGAAACAGCACATGACCAGCTAATTAGGTATTTGCATCAACTAGCAGCAGGTGTACAAGTGGCCACTGAGTGTATGCTTGTGGAGGTAATTTAATGATTTATTATTCTTCTCTGCCCTGCCGGTTCTTCGACCTGTGAGTTGTGGCCCACGTCCAGGAGTTTGTCAACAGGACTAGAGTTGGAATTCCATTGACATGAATCCTAATAAGAGGTGAGGACAGGTTGAGCAAGTCACCAGCCTCAACACGGCTCCAAGTTTTAGTGTGCAAGAGGTAATTGAAGGCTCTGTCCTTCCCAGTGGCAGGGACCCACACCTTCACATCAAAGAAAATCTATTCCGACAAATCACAAGCTGCAACACACTGCCCAGAAATAAGAATGAAAGGCATTGTACTAAGACTACCACTAATCAGCAGTTCAACTTCAAGCCTGCTTCTTTGAAGCTTAAATAATGGTAATATTTAAATTGCATTATTTTTGTTTTACACATCACAATTCAAAAAAAAAAAATCAAACTCTCAAAAACAGAATTCATTAAAGCTGGTGTTGAACGCTATGGAGTTTTTTGTGATGACAGAAACTTGCCTAACTCTAAAGGGAGACAAAAGCTCCAAAAATGACAAAAAGAACTAAGAAATTCACCTTTAGTTGATAAGTGTTTGCAGAAGTATTTACCCTTGGTTACGCCTTTCTTAGGCATTCAGTTCTGTTAAAGTCAGAGGTGCTGAGTGTGTGGAAGGAGGATGCTACCAGACACAGATGCTCTTGCCTACCTTTTGTGCTGCCAAAGAGCAGAATGGATCACTGAGGTGTTAACAGAGTCTATCTTCACCTGCTCATGACCATTGCACATCCTTGAATATCACAGCAAATTAAGTCTTTAGCACTACAAAGCTTGTTTAACCATAGTTTGTTGTTTGGTGCTGCTGAAGGCGGGTGACTACTTACTGGTGGTTAACAAAACAAAGAATTCAACAAAATACTTCATCAATAACACTTTCTCTGTAAAAAAAAATGGTAAACAATCACTGCAAACAATGAAGAGGCAAATGAGGGTGAGGCTGATTTGAGGTTCGAGGCATGTTTGAGGTAAAGTCGAGGTGAGCAGAGCGAAGCAAAGTTGAAACAGAGAAGAGGCAGATTAGAGGCCTGTCCACCTAAACTGAGAGTGAGGCTTGATCGATCTAAGTGCTGGGCTGATTTGGAAAGGTCAAGAACAGGCTGAAACATGGTGGTGGGTTCCAACCTCAGAGTGTATTGATGTGACAAGGCCTGGCTCTCAGAGTGAGGGACAACCCAATGTTTGGACAATGTAAACGCTGGGCCAGGTGGATCAAAATGGCAGGGTGTCAGGACCAGAGGCAGAAGTTGTCCAGATCTGCTTGCTGCTCCATGACAGTCTGCTTTCACTGATCGAGTCTGAGGCTGTGGCCTGCTCCTGGCTTCATGTCTGGGGACTCACTTTTGTTCTAAATGCTATTTGCTTACGTTTATTGTTAGCATGATTTGTTTGTTTATTTTCTCTCTGCACACTGGATGATTGTCGGTCTTTTTCTCATGGGTTCTTTTGTGTTTCTTTGTTTTGTTGCTGCCTGTAAGAAGACAAATCTCAAGGTTGTATAATCTATATATACTTTGGTAATAAATGTACTTTGAACTGTGAACTTTGAATAATTTCCTGTATTTTGAGACTTACATCAGTCATACATAAATTCCTGTTAAATTGCAAAAATACAAACAAACAATTCATGCTTTTACTTCCCTCCTTAGACGAGTGCTTCAGCAGGATTCTAATAGAGATCCAGTGTTCTTCCTTAATCCAGACAGATACTGTATGATAACATTAACTTTAGATTCACAGTTCTTAATTGATACACCCTCAGAGACTGGGCCGTTTTCTCAGGGAAGTTCTTTAAGATCTGAATCTGCTGATACAAAACAATGGGGAAGTTCTCCTTGAGTTTCTCTGGTACGTCTTCACTCACTTCTCTTACCCCAGCTGCAGCAGATTCTGTGGATCTTCCGTTGTTTCTCACATTCACTAATTTGTACAGGACTAAAAGGAAGAATGTTGTAGAGAGGTTCATGAGATTTCTTAAGCTGTTACTCATTCAAGGGGTATTAGACTCGCAGTTTGAGCAAGCTTTTATTTGTAAATAGAAACATAGAAAACCTACAGCACAACACAGGGGCTTCGGCCCACAAAGCTGTGCTGAACATATCCTTACCTTAGAATTACCTAGGCTTGCCCATAGTCCTCTATTTTTCTGAGCTCTATGTACCTATCCAGGAGTCTCTTAAAAGACCCTATCGTATCCGCCTCCACCACTGCCGCTGGCAGCCCATTCCACGCACTCACCACTCTCTGCATAAAAAACTTACCCCTGACATCTCCTCTGTACCTACTTCCAAGCACCTTAAAACTATGCCCTCTCACGTTAGCCATTTCAGCCCTGGGGAAAAAGCCTCTGACTATCCACACGATCAATGCCTCACATCATCTTATACACCTCTGTCAGGTCACCTCTCATCCTCCGTCACTCCAAGGAGAAAAGGCCAAGTTCACTCAACCTATTCTCATAAGGCATGCTCCCCAATCCAGGCAACATCCTTGTAAATCTCCTCTGCACCCTTTCTATGGTTTCCACATCCTTCCTGTAGTGAGGTGACCAGAACTGAGCACAGTACTCCAAGTGGGGTCTGACCAGGGTCCTATAGAGCTGCAGATCTCAAGAGAAGGTGATGCTGAGCTGCCTTATTGAGCTGCTGCAGCGCTTGAACATGAAGGGAATCCTGATGGAGATTTGTCTTTACATCCTCTATCATGGTTCTCTTCATTATTATGATTTTTAAAACTGGTAGAAGGAATTCCATCTCATCAGCCCCTCCTCCTCCTCCCTTATATCTGTCTCTCTGTCTGTGGTTGGCCTGAGCTAAGAGCAGGTGTCCACAACACCCTTGAGATTAAGGATGGAGAATTTTGTAGAAGGAGATTGAAAACGTGAAACCTTAACTTTCTTCTGGCACCGTATCTATAAACTGGCCTTCTCTAATATCTTGAGCGGAGTGTCTTCCCAACAGGCTGAGCTCTGTTTGAATAGGAGGCGAGTTCCCAGCAGAACTGAAGAAAATAATTACAGAAGGTGGTTATTCGTATAAGCAAGTGTTTAACTGTGATGAAACTGCAATTTATTGGAAAAAATTGCCAAGCACCCCAACCTCTGATGACTCAGCCTAACACACCATCAGCAGTGTGCTCGCTGTCTTCCTGATTCCAGTAAGTGAAACTACACTGTACATACATTATTTCTACTTTATACAGTATAGGCTGTGTATTTTTATGTGTTATTTGGTATGATTTGGCAGCTTCATAGCTTAAAGGTTACTGGAAAGACTGCTTCCACTACATAGTAAGACTTTTGCTACGCTAGACAGTGCTGCAATGATTACAATAAAGTATTTATACTTTATATATGCTGTGTATTTATCATATCATTCCTGCTTTTACTATATGTTAGTGTTATTTTAGGTTTTATGTGTTAATTGGCATGACATGGTAGGTTATGTTTTGGGTCTGGGAATGCTCACAAATTTTTCCCAAATTAATAAATAGTAATTGCTTATTCGCTTTATGACATTCTGGCTTAAGAACTGTTTCATAGGAACCCTTTACCTTCGGATCACGGGGGTGTATAAGGAGTTAGGTAGAGAGCTGAAAAGCAGGTCCTTCAGGATAGTAATATTTGTACTTATTCCCGTGCCCCATGCCAGTGAGGGTAAGAATATAATGATTTTGCAGATGTATGCATGACTGAGGAACTGGTGCAGGGAGCAGCGTTTTAGATTTCTGGGTCAATGGGATCTCTTCTGGAGAATGTATAGCCCCTACAAAAAGGACGGGGTACACCTGAACCCAAGGGGGACCAATATCCTTGTGGGCAGGTTTGCTAGAGCTTTTGCAGAGGACTGGGAAATTGCAAATGTCACTGCACTCTTTAAGAAGTGAGGGAGGCAGAAGAAAGGAAATTTTGGGCCAGTTAGCCTGACTTCAGTGGTTGGGAAGAAGTTGAAGTCCATTATTAAAGTTCAAAGTAAATTTATTATCGAAGTACACACGTCACCATATACAACCCTGAGATTCAATTCTCGTGGACTTAAGTTTATAAGAATGAGGGGGATCTCATTGAACCTATTGAATATTGAACGACCTAGATAGAGTGGATGTGCGGAGTATGGAGTAGGAGTGAGTCTAGGACTAGAGGGGATAGCCTCAGAATAGAGGGATGTCCATTTACAGCAGAGACGAGGAGGAATTTCTTTAGCTAGAAGGTAGTCAATCTGTGGAATTCATTGCCACAGTTAGATGGAGAGGCCAAGTCATTGAGTATATTTAAAGCGGCTTGATAGATTCTTGATTAGTCTGGGTATCGAAGATTATGGGGCAAAAACAGGAAACGAGATTGAGAGGAGTAATAAATCAGCCATGATGGAACGGGGAACCATACTTAATGGGCCAAATGGCTTAATTCCTTTCCTATGGCTTAAGGTTTTATGGTAATCTATTCTCTCAAATACCATCCATCTACATAAGGATAATTTACATCATCTAATTAAACTACCATGTATCTGGATGTGGGAGGGAAGCAGAACAGGTGGGGAACACAGATTGATATATTTCCAAATCCGGACAGGTGTGATTTTAAGGAAGTGTGCAGATAGTGCCTGGTTTCAGTCTTTCTTGGTGGTTGAGAATACTGAAACTATCGAGAAACAAAAACAGAGATTTGTAAAATGGTGCTTTGTTTAAAATAGTAATATTTGGACAAAATAGTAGTAATATGAAACCAGGGTAATACGTACAGTTTACTAGTATTTAAATGGAAAAATACACTGCCATGCAAAATAGTACATTGGGAATACTTGAGAATACAATCTGTCAAGGACGTTGCTAAATTCTAAGCCACATCTGATGCACTTGGGTTCAGGTTGAAAGGCTGGTTCACCAGCTGTTTGAAGGTCTTGTGGCTAAGTCATAGCTCTGAATCAAATCCAGGGACACAGAGATGGGAGAACAGCAAACGGGTCTAGATGAGAAACATAATCTGGTGCAATGATTCCCGGGGGAATGTTTATGTGTCCTAAGGATGTTAGGGGAAATAGAAGTTGTTAGGGGACATTCAAGATTCTTGGGGTGGGGGTGGGGTGGTAAGCAGCACCCTAACTTGAGGCACGAGACCTGATCGACCGTCAGTAGAGCAGGCACTTCCAAAAACAAGGATGAGGCACTGGAACATGGGAAGAACCAAGGCAGTGCAGGCAGTGAACACTTGTCATCACAACATGTCTGGATCTTAGCAATCTCTTCCAACCTTACCAACCAAACAGACACTATTGGGGATGTATAAATTTGCAACCAGGGTGCCCAACAGGCCCCCTTGACTCGCGGCAAGGAATAATTTCATGCAACTTAGCAGTTGGTAAGTCAAGTCAAGTACATCCTCTGAACTTTCTCCACAGATCTACAGAAAACAGGTTGCGCAATGATACAGCGCTGGCTGGAACCAAACGGTGAAATAGCTGACCCTGAGGATTCCCCTTGAGGGGTTCAAAGTGACCTCAGTTTCATATGTGCAGTCAAGAACCATCTTTGGGGAGATGTGGCATACCTAGCCAATCTGTATGACAAAATGAATATTCTAAATATGAAACCGCAGGGTGAGAATTTCAATTTAATCCAGGAAAAAAGTGCAGTGTCCACTTTTATTGAAAAATTGGAAATATAAAAGCAAAACATTGAGAGAAGAATGTTCTCACAGCTTCCCTGCCTGGAAAGTATGCCACTCTCTTTCACAGATGGTGATTTGAAAGGGTACTGCTTACTCCTGCAGACACTGAAGAATCTATTCAAGGATTTGTATCATCTGGAAGATCTGGAAATTCCTGACTGGGTAATTAACCCGTTTCTCTGCAAGGGGGAAAGAACGGGACGAGAGCTTGCAAGAAAAAAATTATTGAAATTTAGAATGATGAAGAAGCAAAAATGCATTTCAAAGACATCAGCTTTTGTGGTATGTGGCTGCACTGTCTTACGAAGTTTCCTGGTCTTTGGAGAGGAGCCAGACTGACTGTTCTTCATTCATTTCCATCCTCCTACCTTGTTGAAAGAGGCTTCAGTGCAGTGAACCACATACTCACAAAAACAGAAACCGCTTGGACATTGTTACACATGGGACTTAAGGCTTTTGTTGTCACAACATTAATTAGACATTTCAAATCTTACTAAAAACAGTCAAGCTCAAGGATCACATTGATATCGAAGTTGCTGTACAGCACAGAGGTACTGTGTAAGCTAGGTTTAAAGACAAATAAAAATTTAAAGCAGGATAATTTTTCTCATGTTAGCATATGGTAGACATGTTTTTACACTATGCCAGGACATACAGTGGCATGCAAAAGTTTGGGCACCCGTGGTCAAAATTTCTGTTACTGTGAATTGCTAAGCAAGTAAAAGATGACCTGATTTCTAAAAGGCATAAAGTTAAAGATGACACATTTCTTTAATATTTTAAGCAAGATTACTTTTTTATTTCCATCTTTTACAGTTTCAAAATAACAAAAAAGGAAAAGGGCCCGAAGCAAATTTTGGGCATCCTTCATAGTCAGTACTTAGTAACACCCCCTTTGGCAAGTATCATAGCTTGTAACCACTTTCTGTAGCCATCTAAGAGTCTTTCAATTCTTGTTTGGGGCATTTTCACCCATTCTTCCTTGCAAAAGGCTTCTAGTTCTGTGAGATTCTTGGGCCGTCTTGCATGCACTGTTCTTTTGAGGTCTATCCACAGGTTTTCGATGATGTTTATGTCGGGGAACTGTGAGGGCCATGGCATAACCTTCAGCTTGCACCTCTTGAGGTAGTCCATTGTGGACTTTCAGATGCATGTAGAATCATTATCCTGTTGTAGAAGCCATCTTCTCTTTATCTTCAGCTTTTTTTTTTACAGGCGGTGTGATGTTTGCTTCCAGAATTTGCTGGTATTTAATTGAATTCATTCTTCCTTCTACCAGTGAAATATTCCCTGTGCCACTGGCTGCAACACAAGCCCAAAGCATGATCAATCCACCCCCGTGCTTAACAGTTGGAGAGGTGTTCTTTTCATGAAATTCTGCACCCTTTTTTCCCAAACATACCTTTGTTAATTGTGGCCAAAAAGTTCTATTTTAACACAGGACTTGTTTCCAAAATGCATCAGGCTTGTTTAAATGGTCCTTTTCAAACCTCTGGTGCTGAATTTTGTGGTGAGGACGCAGGAAAGGTTTTCTTCTGATGAAATAAGTCCAGGACCAGCCTATTGGCTCAGGGTGTTTGACACTCCAAGGGAGGAGTTGTAAAGTTTGATCCCGCAGAAAATTGGGTTTCGTTACAGCCGCACCAAGCAAGAATAGTGTAGAAATATAGCAATATAAAACCATAAATAATTAAATAATAATAAGTTAATCATGCCAAGTGGAAATAAGTCCAGGACCAGCCTATTGGCTCAGGGTGTCTGACACTCCGAGGGAGGAGTTGTAAAGTTTGATGGCCACAGGTAGGAATGACTTCCTAAGATGCTCATTCCTATGAAGTAACGATAGAAGTTCACAGACTCCTATAAAGTGCCATACCTGTTTGACTGTAGACAGTTTGGGCCAGTCTGCAAAAGCCCGAACTTTACTAATGTCCATGTGAACATTGGATACATATATAGCCCAAAAACGACACCTGGTCTTTATGAAACTCATACCTCTTGGGCTTGGCATACAAGTTGTTTTCGAGTAACCATCTGAGAACCCTCCAAATATGCTGGATGTGTTCCCATGAGAGTGGGAATAGATAAGGATGTCATCTAAATACAGAAACACAAATTGCCTCAATGTGTCCCTGAGCCTGGAATACAGCAGGGTCATTGGACAGAGCAAAGGGCATCTCAGGGTACTCGAGGTGGCCATTAGAGCTGTTGAAAGCTGTCTTCCACTATCCCCTTCTCTTATGTGAATCAGATTGTAAACATTGCACAGATCAACTTCGGAAAATATTGTTGCTCCCTGGAGATGTTCAAACACAGACATCAGCAGGGGAAGAGGGTAGTGGTTCTTCACAGCGATGTTGTTGAGGGTCGATAATCTATGCAGGGATGGACCTTGCTATATTTCTTGCTCACAAAAAAGAAGCCTGTTTCTGCCTCAAAGGTTGGCAGATGGATAAGCTCCACGGCCAATGCTTCCATGATTTTATTCCTTCTTTGCCACTGCTTCAGGATGAGAGAGGGAGAAGAGCTGGCCCCGTATTGGAAGTTATACTGAAAATCTTGTGGAACTGAACTCAAACCTCAAATGCATAGCTTGATATGCTTGCTAATGACCAGCAGGTGGCACCAGTCACATTTAAGATAATATGAGATGAGCCTCTAAACTGAAAGGCTCAGGCTTAGATTTATTTTAATAGACCAGTGGTTCCTAAAGTGGGTAATATCGCCACCCGCTGGGGACAGTGGGAGTTTCTTAGAGGGAAATAAAGATAAAGCAGGCAGTGGGGTAGTCAGTAGCAAGGGGGCAGCTGAGGGGTTACAGGCTTAATTTCAAATATGAAATACATATGTTGTAGATTTGATCCTCAGTACCTCATAAATTATGATAATAATCATATATTCAACTCATCTCTTGCTAATCTTCAATTCTCTTAGATTTTGCTCAAAGCGCATTATTGCTGTTGAAAATAAATGTGACACTTCTATATTTGTCAAATCATGAGAACTATGGACTGACAAAATCATGTTATTTCCGGGCAGGGCCCACACATTATAACTATTCAATACTGTAGTACAGTGTTAGACGATTCCCACACTCTAATCACACGATGACACATTTCTTGTGAATTAGGGTATGGCATTCAATGAGGTAAAGTTCAGAAACTTCTCTTTCAAATGGTCCTGACCACATTTGAAGGCTCCTTGAACATTTGAAGGGAATTCACTCTGACAAAGCAAACAAGATCTGGGCTTATTTTCAGTCATCCAGTGAAAAACTTTAGAAATGGAAAACACTTTAAAACAAATTTGCCAGCACTTCACAATAAAACAGTGACGGTTTGCGTGCTTCGTACAACATTTCATTGCTCGTTGTTAAGTCTGGAAGGCCCTGTACAATTGGAGAAGAAGTGATTCTGCTAGCAGTGAGGGAGGTTCTGAGTATGGTTTTGCATAAGTCACCAGACTAAATAATAAAAGTGATTCCACTCCGTGACAACTCTGTTCAAAGATGAATAGATGAAATGTCTGAGAATATGAAAGACACATTTTGCAACAGACTTAGGACAAGAGAATTTGCTCTGCATTTGGATGAGTCAAATTTTCCAGGCAATGAATCTTTGCTTCTTGGTTATGTTTGTTTCATAAAAGATGAAAGCATGGTTCAAGAGTTGTTCTTTGCACAGGGACTGGAAAAAGATAAGAAAGAGGAGTCAGTACTTTGGATTGTTGAGCAACTTTTCAAAGAGAAGGTCATTCCACTCACTAATATCCTTGTTTGCACAACAGATAACCATTGTGGGGTTACTACTTTATTTAAAAAAAAGCTGTGCTGAACATATTTACCATTCATTGTGTAATTCACAGACAACATCCTATTGCAAAAAAAACTAAGCTATCGGCTGTACAAATCATTAGAGGTAGGTAAAATCAAGTCTCACGCTCTCAATTCTCGACTACTTTGAGAGCTTTGTATTGAGACTGATGAACAGTTTGATGCTTGCTTTTGCACACAGAAGTCAGGTGTCTCTCAAAAGGAAATTACACAAGGTGCTTTTATGCACTTTTTGAAACTGATAAAATTCTTTGAAGACTCAAATGCTTTATTCAGTAATCAACTCATGAATATTAGGCATGACATTGCTTATTTGTCAGAATTATTCACAAAGTTTAATGAAATCTATCTTCATTTTCAAGGAAATGTGAATCATATCAAAGTCAAATCTGTCATCTTCGCATTTTTTGTCCAAGTTAACTCTATTTTAGTGCAACATTAGCTGTCATGACCTTTTCAAATTTCTGACCTCTCGGAGTTGGAGGGGAAAGAAAGAATACAAGATGATGATCTTCAAGCTGGGGGAGCTGTATAAAGACATATCAGAGAGAATTCAGGATCTTCTCTCAATCTAATTCCAAATTGGGTAATAAATCCATTCCTGAACTCTTGTAATGAGGAATTAACAGGAAGGATGGAGGAAGAACAAATCCCGCTACAAAATGACTTTGAGCTGAAACTGATTTCAAAAATCATATCAAGATTTTTGGTTGCAGAAGAAAATCTCTGAACTTGGAAAAAGGTCAAGATGTTCTCTATTGCCTTTATTGCCAATATCATATTTAGTAGAGCATGGTTTCAGTGCAGTTCCCCAAATTATTTCAAAGCATCAAAACAGACTACAAATTGCTGAATGTGGGGATCTGCGACTCCTTCTGAGTGACATTCAGCCTGATGTTGAGAAGCTGATATCACTGCACCAAGCCCATCCATCTCATTGAAAGGTGAAAAGATACTGAAACATGAATAGTTGCACAACTAAAGTACACTCTAAAATTGTTTTTTACTGTAATTAAATAAATATTTTTGTAGCTTTAAATAGATTTGAATAATTTTGTAAATTATTTGTCACTGCTTACAATTTACAGTTCCTCTTTTCTTTCACTGTGCATCGTAGATTGAAATTCTTTATAGCTTTTACAGTATGCAATGACCAGAAAGGGATGTGGTCTGGGAGCCAACGGGGTAGCGACCCAAAAAAATTTGGAAACCACTGAAGCAGACAGGCACAATGGATGAATGAAAGTTTTGTCAGAAGACTGTAAATTTCAAATTTCAGTAACAGATGTGGCTCAAGGTAATAAGGTTTTATGAGAATACAGAGGCACATAACAAGGTTAATTTCATATTCTCCTTGACTTTCACCAGCCTCATAAGGATAAATTTGAAAGCTTGTTTACCTTCCATGTAATCTGCAAGCCTGGAATTGAACTGTGTTATCAATGTAACTGTACATCTCTTCTAGATGTTACACTGTCATTAGGTGATGTGAATAATGGTAATTGATCATTTCTGATTTCATTCCGTTACAGGACGTTGTTGTCAAAATTCCGGAATCACCAAGCTGCCAGTAAAAATATCAAAGTTCATATAATAAAATCTACAATTGATTTATCCATGCATAGTAAGTGTGCTCCCCAAGTTTACAAGTCTGGACTTGCAGCTTTCTCCACAGGGATAACTTAAAATGACAGGAAGAAACTAAGACTAGAAAACATTGGGGCAGAATTAGACCATTTAGCCCATTGAGTCTGCTCTGGCATACCATCATGGCTGTGTGGCTAGACACAGCTCAAGCACTATATAAAATTTGCTGATGACACAACTATTGTTGGCAGAATTTCAGATGGTCAGGAGATGTACAGAAATGGGTTGGATTAGCTGGTTGAGTGGTGTCACAACAACAAGCTTACACGCAATGTCAGTAAGATCAATGAATTCATTGAGGACTTTATGAAGGGGAAATTGAGGGAATACACACTCGTTCTCATTGAGGGATCAGCAGTGGAAAGGGTGAGCAGTTTCAAGTTCCTGGGTGTCAGTATCTCTGAGGAGCTATCTTGGTCCTAACATTTTCATTCGATTACATAGAAGGCACAACAACAGCTATGTTTCATTAGGAGTTTGAGGCAGATTCAAGATTCAAAAAAAGAATAAAAATCAAATAAAAATAAAAGGCCAACACCCAATCTTGAATCTGCCACTTCTTTGCCCATTCTCCTAACCTGTCTAAGTACTTCCACAATCCCCCTGCTTCCTCAACACTACCTGCCCCTCCACGATATCTTCATATCATCCGCATACCCGGCCACAAAGCTGTCAGTTCTGTCAAACAAATCATTGCCATATAACGTCAATATAAGCAGTCCCAACCCCAACCCTTACGGAACACAACCGGTCACTGGCAGCTACAGAAAAGGTCCCCTTTGCCTCCAGTCAGTTAGCCAATTGTCTTCCCATGCTGGTATCTTTCCTGTAATATCATGGGCTCATCTTGTCAAGCAACCTCATGTGCAACATCTTGTTAAAGGCCTTCTGAAAATTCAAGTAAACAACATCCACTGACTCTCCTTTGTCTATTCTGCCCGCTATTTCCTCAAAAAATTCCAATGGGTTTGTCATGCTGACAAAGGAAACCATGCTGACTTTGGCCTATTTTATCATGAGCCTTCTAGCACCCCGAAACTTCATTCTTAATAATGGATTGATGCAAAATACTTACTGAGTTCCTTCACCATTTCTTTGTCCCATTACAACCTCCCCAGCATCATTTTCCAGCTGTCTGATATCCACTCTCATCTCCCTTTAATTCTTTGTATGTCTGAAAAAAAAAACTTTTGGTATCATCATTTGTATTATTGACTAGCTTACCTTTGTATTTCATCTTCTCTCTCTTTATTTAGTTGCCTTTTGCTGGTTTTTAAAAGCCTCTCAATCCTCTAACTTCCTACTAATTCTTGCAATAGTGTATGCCCTCTCTTTTCCTTTTATGCTGACTCTGAGTTCCCTTGTCAGCTATGGTTGTTTCATTCTCCCTTTAGAAAGCTACTTCTTTCAGGTGTATCTGTCCTGAGCTTTCCGAATTCCTCCCAGCAACTCCAGCCATTGCTGTTCTGTTATCCTCTATCAATCAACTTTGGCCAGCTCCACTCTTATGCCTCTGTAATTCTTTTTTAATCCACTGTAACAGTGATATATCTGATTTTAGCTTCTCCATCTCGAACTGCAGGTTTAATTCTATCATATTATGATCACTGCTTCCTAAGAGCTCCTTTACCTTAAGCTCGCTAATCAAATCTGGTTCATTACACAGCACCCCAGCCAGAATTGATTTTTACTGAGTGGACCCAACCACAAGTTGCTCTAAAAAGGCATCTCATAGGCATTCTACAAATTCCCTCTCTTGATATCCAACACCAACCTAATTTTCCCAATCTACCTGCATATTAAAATCCCCCAAGAGTATTGTAACATTGCTCTTTTTACCTACGCTTTCTATTTCCTTTTGTAATTTCTCAATCCTAGCTACTGTTCAGAAGCCTGTATGTAACTCCCATCAGGGATTTTTTTTTGTGCCTTTGTAGTTTACGTACAAGGAGTCTTCATCGTCTGATCCTATGTCACCTCTTTCTAAGGATTTGATTTGATTTTTCACCAACAGAGCCTCCCCACCTACTCTGCCTACCTACCTGTCAATTCGATATATGCTGTATCCTTGGGTGTTAAGCCCCTAACTATTATCTTCTTTCAGCCATGACTTAGTCATACCCACCAATCTCTAACTGCGCTAAAAGATCACCTACCTTATCCTGTATACTGCATGCGTTCAAATGTAACACCGTCAGTTCTGTAATCATCACACTTTCAATTTTGCCCCCTCATCATGCTGACTGCAATATGGCCTATTATCATCCCACCTGTTTTACCTCACAGCCTCACTACCCACCGCATTGACTTGTATACCATCTGCCCCATCCTTAGCCCTATCACTTCTGTTCCCACCCTTCTGCCAAATTAGTTTGAACTCTTCCCAACAGTTCTAGCAAACCTGCCCCACAGGATATTGCTCTCGCTCAAGTTCGAGTGTAAACGGTCCTGTTTGTATAGGACATACATTCCCCGAAGAGACCCCAATAATGTAGAAAATTGAATCCCTGCCTCCTGTGCCAATTCCTCAGCCATGCATTCATCTGCCAAATCACCCTGTTCCTGTAGGAACACATGCTCCACAGTCAGGAAAGCTCACTAACACCTTTACATTCTGAAGAGGTTGGAGAGAGCTGGACTTTGCACATCTATGCTCACATCATTCTACAGATGCAGAGTAGAGAGCATCCTACCAAGCTGCATCACTGAAGGTACGGAAGTTCCACTGTGGTGGGCAGGAGGGCTCTACAACATGTAGTCAAAACTCTTCAATGCATCGCCAGCACCAGCCTACCTGCCATCAAGGGCACGTGTACAGAAAGTTGTCCAAACAGTGCCAGTAGCATCATGAAGGATCCCGCCCACCCTGCTCATGGACTGTTTGCCCCATTCCCATCAGGGAGGGGATGATGTAGCATCCATGCCAGGAACACCACACTCAAAAATAGTTTCTTTCCCCAAGCAGTAAGGTCAATCAAGAGTTCCAATCAATAACCCACCCCTCCATGCCCCCAACCACCACTTCTTTATCATCTCCTGTCAGTCAATTTATGTACAGTCACTCTTATGTTAGCATCACTTTATAGTAATACAAACAAACTGTGTATATTTATTGTGCCAAGATGTACAAAAAAGCTGGATGAACTCAGCAGGTCGGGCAGCATCCATTGAAAGGAGCAGTCAACGTTTCGGGCTGAGACCCTTCATCAGGACTGAAGAAGGAGGGGGCAGGGGCCCTATAAAGAATGTGGGGGAGGGTGGAATGTGCAACACCTCATATACCGTCTGGGTAGTCTCCAGCCCCTTGGGATGAACATCGAATTCTCCAACTTACTGTAATTCTCTCCCTCTCCCTCCCCCCATCCCAGTTTCACTCTGCCTCCTCTTCTAGCTGCCTATCACCTCTCTCATGACTCTGCCTTCTTCTACTACCCATAGTGTTTTCCCCTTAGATTCCTTCTTCACCTCTCCGGCCTATCACCTCCCTGCTTCCCCTCCCCCACCCCTTAATCTTTCCTCTGATTGGTTTTTCACCTGGCACATTCCACCCTCCCCCCACCTTCTTTAAAGGGCCCCTGCCCCCTCCCTCTTTAGTCCTGACGAAGGGTCTCAGCCCGAAACGTTGACTGCTCCTTTCAACGGATGCTGCCCGACCTGCTGAGTTCATCCAGCTTTTTTGTACGTCTTGATTTGATCACAGCATCTGCAGTGTACTTTGTGTTTATATTTATTGTGTGTTTTTATAATTATTATTCTGTTCTTTATCTTATTGTGTTTATGTGCTGCTTTGGATCCCAGATCCGGAGTAACAATTACCCCCTTCTCCTTTACATTTGTGAACTGGATGTGATATTAAACCAGCTTGAATCTTGAGTCTTTCCCTCAAAGGCATGTGACACAGGCAGCAATCTAGAGAATACTACAGTTGAGATCCTGCTTTTCAGTTTTCCACCTAACTTTCTATATTCTGTCTTCAGGACCTTCTCCCTTTTCTTACCTATGTCGTTGGTACCAATATACGCCACGATTTCTGGCTGCTCACCTTCCCACTTTAGAATGCAATGGACCCAGTCCAAGGCATCCATGACCCTGGGACCAGGGAGGCAATGGACCAGCCAGGTATCTCCTTCACGTACACAGAATTTGCTGTCTACTCCTCTAACTATACACTACTGTAGTCCTTCCTTTCCCCTCCCCTCCCCTCCTGGGCCACAGGGCCAGACTCAGTGCCAGAGACCTGGTCGTTGTGGCTTCCCCCTCACAGGCTGTCCACCAAATAGTATCCAAAGTGATATTCTTGTTATAGGGTACTCTGCACCAGCTGTCTATTTTCGTTCCCTCTCTTGACACTCACCTAGGTCCCTGCCCCCTGCAACTTAGGGCTGACTACTTCCCTCTAGCTCCTATCAATTACTTACTAATTCATTCTCCTATGTGAATTGAAATTCAAACAGCTGCAGCTCCATTTCCCTAACAATGGCTCCAAAGAGCTGCAGCTCGATGTACCTCATGGTGATGGAGTTGTCAGGGTGACTGGACATCTCCCAGAGTTCCCACATCTCACATGAAGAACACAGCACTTACTCTGGACCCATTCTCACCGAACTAGCTATGTACTAATAGAAAAAGAAAAAAGAAACTTACTAGAAAGTTACTTAGAACCTTCACCATGTCTCGCTCAAGTTTCTTGAGTTAAAACCTGACTACTCTAACACTGGCCCGCTCCCACAATGGCCTCTCTGCTTATACCTCACTTCTTTTTATTGGCTTTTGCCAAATCCCAAATAAACCACTGTGACTGACGGCCCCAAGCTCTTTATAAACCTCATACTGCTTCTCCCAAAAGGGGGTCTTACGATTATTGAAGCCCACCAAAAATTAACTTCAACTTCTGATGAACTAGACTCAATATAAAATATACTGATCAAAACAAAAGCTTGGAGTGAATGAGATTTAAGCAGATTACTAAACTATAAATTTCTGCAAATATTTTGAAATGTTTTAAAACAGCTTTATAAATTTTATCAGAAATTAACTATATATGTGTTCCAGACCATGAGGGGAGTGTAGAGAGAGAGCAGGGAAACATAGAAACATAGAAAAGCTACAGCACAATACAGGCCCTTCGGCCCACAATGCTGTGCCGAACATGTACTTACTTTAGGAATTACCCAGGGTTACCCATAGCCCTCTATTTTTCTAAGCTCCGTGTACCTATCCAGTAGTCTCTTAAAAGACCCTATCGTATCCGCCTCCACCACCGTCGCCTGCAGCCCATTCCACGCATTCACCACTCTCTGCGTAAAAAAACTTACCCTGACATCTCTTCTGTACCTACTTCCAAGCACCTTAAAACTATGCCCTCTTGTGCTAGCCATATCAGCCCTGGGAAAAAGCCTCTGACCATCCACATGATCAATGCCTCTCATCATTTTATACACCTCTATCAGGTCACTTCTCATCCTCTATCACTCCAAGGAGAAAAGGCAAAGTTCAGTCAACCTACTTTCATACGGCATGCTCTCCAATCCAGGCAACATCCTTATAAATCTTCCCTGCACCCTTTCTATGGTTTCCACATCCTTCCTGTAGTGAGGTGACCAGAACTGAGCACAGTACTCCAAGTGGGGTCTGACCAGGGTCCTATATAGCTGCAACATTACCTCTCAGCTCCTAAATTCAATCCCACAGTTGATAAAGGCCAATGCACCGTATGCCTTCTTAACCACACAGTCAACCTGCACAGCAGCTTTGAGTGTCCAATGGACTCCGACCCCAAGATCCCTCTGATCCTCCACACTGCCAAGAGTCTTACCATTAATACTACATTCTGCCATCATATTTGACCTACCAAAATGAACCACTTCACACTTATCTGGGTTAAACTCCATCTGCCACTTCTCAGCCCAGTTTTGCATCCTATCAATGTCCCGCTGTAACCTCTGACAGCCCTCCACACTATCCACAACACCCTCAACCTTTGTGCCATCAGCAAATTTACTCATCTATCCCTCCACTTCCTCATCCAGGTCATTTATAAAAATCATGAAGAGTAGGGGTCCCAGAATAGATCCCTGAGGCACACCACTGGTGACTGACCTCCATGCAGAATATGACCCATCTATAACCACTCTTTGTCTTCTGTAGGCAAGCCAGTTCTGGATCCACAAAGCAATTTCCCCTTGGATCCCATGTCTCCTTACATTCTCAATAAGCCTTGCATGGGGTACCTTATCAAATGCCTTGCTGAAATCCATATACACTATATATATTGCTCTACCTTCATCAGTGTGCTTAGTCACATTCTCAAAAAATTCAATCAGGCTTGTAAGGCATGACCTCCTTTTCACAAAGCCATGTTGACTATTCCTGATTATATTATGCCTCTCCAAATGTTCATAGATCCTGCCTCTCAGGATCTTCTCCATCAACTTACCAACCACTGAAGTAAGACTCGCTAGTCTATAATTTCCTGGTCTGTCTATACTCCCTTTCTTCAATAAGGGAACAACATCCGCAACCCTCCAGTCCTCCGGAAGCTCTCCTGTCTCCATTGATGATGCAAAGATCACTGCCAGTGTCAGGGTCCAGTCTGGTCCGCACTCCGGTTCACGGTCCGGTCCATGGTTCCTTATTCCGGGTTTTCTGGTTTTCCCTTGTTCTGTTGGGTGCTCTAATTGAGACACCTGATTCTCATTTTGGGCTGGCGACATAAATAGCTCCTGGGTTCAGCTTCATTGGGTGGACTGTTCCCTTCACCTTCCTCCTGAAGCACTGCCTGCAACTTTGCTTGTATTGCTGTCAAGTTCTACTGTTGGAGCAAGACTGGAGCCTTGCTCTGTCTAGATAAGGAACCGTCTATTGTTGTTTGGAACTGTCTCTGTGTCTGTGCTTTTGCTAGGTAGGTCTGGCTGTTTGCTGCTACCTTGTGTTGGGTGTTCTGTGTATGAGTCTTGGCCCTAGGTGGGGTCCTGACTCTATGTAGAGCCCCAGCCCCAATTCCTGTTCCTAAGGAGGGGTCCTGACCCTGTGTAGAGCCCCGGCTCCAAGTCCTGTTCCTAAGGAGGGGTCCTGGCTCTGTGTTCTGGTGTCCCAAGATTGGGTCAAGGCTTTGGGTTCTTGTCCTGGCCATGTGTCTCATCCTATGCAGGAGTTCTGTGTCTAGTCCTGCAGCCAAGCCTCGAAGAACCCAAGCCTCGCCTCGTCTGGCAGCCAAGCCTCGAAGAACCCAAGCCTCGCCTCGTCTGGCAGCCAAGCCTCGAAGAACCCAAGCCTCGCCTCGTCTGGCAGCCAAGCCTCGAAGAACCCAAGCCATGTCCAGTCCTGTAGCCACACCATGTCCTTGCCTATTTCTGGGGTCTGAGCCCAAGTCAATACCCAGGTTCTGGGCCCTTGTCCAGTCTCAGACTCGGAGTACAAGCCTAGGCTCCTAGTTCCCAGTTCCTTGTCCTAGTCTTGCTTTCCTAGCCAAAGTCCTAGCCCAAGTCTGTGTCCTGTCCCATCCCTAAATCTAGTCCAGTCCAGTTCCTAGTACTTCAGTGTCTGTGTCTTGCATTTGGGTCTGCTCCCAGCACCTCCCGTATGACAGCCAGAGGCTCAACAATCTCCACCTTCACCTCCCACAGTAGCCTAGGGTACATCTGGTTTGGTCCTGCTGACTTATCCAACTTGATGCTTTCTTAAAAACTCCAGCACATCCTCTTTCTTAGTATCTACATGCTGAAGCTTTTTAGTCTGCTGTAGATCATCCTTATAATT
Source organism: Hemitrygon akajei (assembly GCF_048418815.1). Classification (NCBI taxonomy): domain Eukaryota; kingdom Metazoa; phylum Chordata; class Chondrichthyes; order Myliobatiformes; family Dasyatidae; genus Hemitrygon; species Hemitrygon akajei. The sequence continues at coordinate 135,687,649 of NC_133129.1, forward strand.
GCCAAGATCCTTTTCTGTAGTGAATACAGAAGCAAAGTTATCATTAAGTACCTCTGCTATCTTCTCTGGTTCCATACACACTTTTCCACTGTCACACTTGATTGGTTCTATTCTCTCATGTCTTATCCTCTTGCTCTTCACATACTTGCAGAATGCCTTGGGGTTTTCCTTAATCCTGTCTACCAAGGTCTTCTCATTGCCCCTTCTGGCTCTCCTAATTTCATTCTTAAGCTCCTTCCTGCTAGCCTTATAATCTTCTAGATCTCTATCATCACTTAGTTTTTTGAAAATACATGTTTAGTTATATTTCCTTAATTATCTCTGGACACAGCTTATTTACTGATGTCTATTATAAACTTATGGACTCTCAGGACTACCTGGACTATACCTCTTCCCACCCTGTTACTTGTAAAAACACTGCCCCCTTCTCTCCATTCCTCTGTCTCCATCGCATCTGCTCTCAGGATGAGGCTTTTCATTCCAGAATGAAGGAAATATCCTCCTTTTTCAAAGAAAAGAGGTTCCCTTCTTCCTTCCTCCACCATCAACACTGCACTCAACTGCATTTCTTCCATTTCACTCGTGTCTATTCTTGCCCCATCTTCCCGCTACCACACTAGGGATAGGGTTTCTCTTGTCCTCACCTACCGCCCCACCAGCCTTTGCGTCCAGCACATAATTCTCCGGAACTTCCATAATCTCCAACGGGATCCCACCACCAAGCACATCTTCTCCCCACCGCCCCCCTCCCCAATTTCTGCTTCCTGCAGGGATTACTCCCTCCCCAACTCCTCACTGATCTCCCTCCCAGCACTTATCCTTGCAAGTAGAATGAGTGTTACACCTGCCCCTACACCTCCTTCCTCACTACCATTCAGGGCCCCAAACGGTCCTTCCAGATGAGTTGGCACTTCACCTATGAGTCTGTTGGGGTCATATGCTGTGTCCGGTGCTCCTGATGTGGTCTCCTGTATATCGGTGAGACCTGATGTAGATTGGGAGGCCACTTCACAGAGCACCTATACTTTGTCTGCCAGAAAAAGCAAGATTTCCCAGTAACCATCCATTTTAATTCCATTTCCCATTCCCAATCCGATATGTCTATCCATGGCCTCCTTTATTGTCACGATGAGGTCACCCCTGACTCCATCCAACATAGCTCTGAGTCATTGAGGCACGCAGGCCTCCAGGTTGTAGTCCTCTTGGAGGATGACAGATTTAGTAGTTGGTTAAGGCAGCTGTCAATGTTTTTTTTTCTCTCTGATGTTGTGCAAGCAGATCTTGTACTGGTTTACCCATGTAATAATGTTACATCACAAAGGCTTTCCACTGCTCGGTGCTTCAACATATTGTTAGATTTAAATAGCAAACCAAAATCAGTCTGTACAGAAATTAACATAAACTTGGAACATACTATAGGTTGGTGAGGTGTGCAGTTAGATTATAGGTTGGGATGCACACGGGAGGTTTATAACGGGCTGCAAATATTTCTGCTTCCCTCTTCACCACCCCCCCCCCCCCCAAATGTATGATTGTGAAAACTGGTACCAAAATTAAATAAGTGCATTTTATAAACCAGTGGTTCCTAAATGTTTCTGGGTTATCATGCCTTCAGCTCCTAGTCCACATCCCCAGTGTCCTCCCCTCCCTTTCCAGCTACAAGGCATTTTGATTTATGATGTACAGTGGAAAAATAGGAACTGCAAATTCAAAGCAACAACAAATAATTACAAAAAATTCAAATCTATTTAAAGGTACAAACATTTCTTTAATAGTGGAATAAAAATAATCAATGATTTTGTAGTGTAAATTAGCAATCAGCTCTTCACTGCTTTATTGTTTTTTCACTTTTCAAACAGATGGGTGGGCTTGGTGCAGTGATATCAGCTTCTCACATCAGGCTCAATGTCACCCGGAAGGAGTCTCAGATCCCTCGTTTGCTAACTGGCAATCTGTTTCGTTGCTTTGAAAAAGTTGGACGATTGCACTGAAACTGTGCTCCACTAAATATGACATTGGTAATAAAGAACATATTGACTTTTTTCCACAGTGTGGGATAAAATATAGATTACTTTCTGCAACCAAAAGTCTTGACATGATTTCTTGAACCTTGACTTCATCTGAGTCATTTTGTAGCGAGATCAGTTCTTCCTCTATCTTTCCCGTTAATTCCTCATTACAAGTGTTTAGGAATGGATTTATTACCCAATCTGGAATTTGGATCAAGAGAAGATTGTAAAATCGCTCTGACCTCTCTTTATGCAGCTCACTCAGAGAGGTTCAGAGTTTAGGAGTCATGCTGGCCAAAGTTGCACTTAAATAGGGTTAACTTGGACAGAAATGTGGAGACTACTGATCTGAATTTGATAAGATTCACATCATTTCCTTGCAATTGAAGACTGATTACATAATCTTTGTGAATAATTCTGACAAATGAGCAATGTCAAGCCTAATATTCTTGAGCTGCTTACTGAATGAGGCATCCAAGTCTTCAAAGATTTTATCACAATCTCAAAAAGCACAGATTCTTTTTGAGAGCCACCTGACTTCTGTGCAACAGCAAGTGTTGAAACTGTTCATCATTCTCAAAATAGTCAAGAACTGAGAGCATGGGACTTGAATACTGTTATCACAGTGGTCAATAAATTCAATGATTTATGCTGCTGATCACTTTGGTTTTTTGCAACAAGATGTGAATTACACAGTGAATGGTAGATAGGTACAGATTTTTCCAAGAAAGTAATAACCCCACGGTGGAGTCCTGTCATTTGATGGTGCCCCGTCTGTTGCACAAGCAAGAATAGTGGTGAGTGGAATGTCCTTATTGAGAAATCCCAAAATGTTGACTCCTCTTTCTTATCTGTTTCTAGTCCTCTTGCAAATAAGAACTCTTGAACCGTGCCTTCATCTTTTATGAAGCAAACATAAAACCAAGAAGCAAAGATTCATTGCCTGGAAAACTTGACTCATTTAACTAAAACCCCACTAATTTCCTTGGCTGTGTAAGTCGAGGGAATACACACACCGGTCCCGCCAAACCCGTGAGATTGAGACGGCTCTCCCACCCCAAACCCCGCTTTGTGTGGATGCTGTGTGATTTGATATCCAGTTACAACTCAGTGCCAAGAAATAACAGACAGCACACTTGCATATGATTAAATGAATTATATTTATGAATCTTAACTGCAGGGTTAGTAAAGAAAAGATAAACAAACAAAATGGCCAATTATAATTAAACAGTTAAATGTGCACAAGTTGGAACTCAACTCTTCCAAAAGTCATATTCACCCGATCCTCAGTAGACCCTGGAACCTTGCTCCATCAAAACTCAGTCCCCCACTGGCTCGAATCCTACAACTGGTTCCCTCCGTTGTCTTCTTTCTTCCTCCGAAGAAAAACACTGAACCAAAACAACCCCTCAACCAACCTTAATGTCCCTCACAAAACCTCCCAGTTCCACCATCCTAATTGGATGACACATTCTGTGGCATCCCTCATCGTCAACAATAACCCAAACAGGCTGAAAGCAAAACAGATTGCTCTTACAGAACTGCTAAATGAAATACATACAGCATAGCAGTAAAAATCTTAACCAGGGTTTTACACAACAGCACAGCAAATTCTGTTGTCCTCAGAATGTTGCATAGTGTGCCTTCCACATTCTCAGACATTTCATCTATTCGTCTTGGAACAGATTTGTCACTGAGCAGAATCATATTAATTATTTGGTCTGGTGAAATGTAAAACCATACTTGGATCCTCTCTTACTTGTAGCAGAATCAGTTCTCCAATTGTATGGGGCTTCTTAGATTTAGTAGTGAGCAATGAAATGTTGTACAAGGCACACAAACCGTCACTGTTTTGTTGTGAAGTGCTGGCAAACATGTTTTGAAATGATTTTTCAGCTTTGAAAGTTTTCATGAAGTGACTGAAAATAAACCAAGGTCTTCTTTGCTTTATCAGAGTGTATTTTCTGCGAATGTTCAAGGAGCCAGGGCGGTTTCATTGCCTCATTTAAAAAAACATTTTTTTATGCAAGTCACATTGGTGGTTGTTGGTTACTTGGTGCTGGTATAAATCCACATTTCAGATGCTCAATACTATACTGTCCACACTTCTTTTTTGTTCCGTCTTCTTCTGCCATTTTTGTTATGGATTAACAACCACAGTCAATCGCCTATTGTTTAAGTCTGACCTCAAGCGCTGTGATCAATAAAGGGTAAAGTTATGACATCATCATAGATCAGGCAAAGCCTGAGTCTCTGCCTGAAGGTACATAAAGTGGGGTGGTGATATCTCAGTATGGCCATGGGTTAGAGAAATGCAGTCAAGGCTATTCAAAAGGGCAGATTCTGAGCATTACCCCCATTGAATGCCATACGTTAATTCACAGGAATTACGTCACTGTATGATTAGAGTATGAGAATCACCCTAGCTAACTCTGTACCACAGTAGTGAACAGCAATATCGTACAGGCCTGGCCCAGAAATAACTTGATTTTTTCAGTCCACATTTCTCATGACATGCCAAATACAAAAGTATTTCAAAACTATAATGTGCTTCGAGCAAAAATTAAGGGAATGGTGGGTTAGCAAGTGATAACGTGATTATATGATCAATACAATTAGTTTTGATACTAAGAACCAAATGCTTATTATAAGTAATTCATTTCTTAAATTAGGTCTGTAATCCCTCAGCTGACTCGCTTGCTACTGAGCATCCCCCACCCCCACTGCCTGCTTTATCTTTATCATTGCCTTGGAAACTCCCACCACCCCAGGGGAGCAATATCACCCACTTTGGGAACTGTTGTTATAAACTGATAAAATAAAATAATTAATTTTACAAAGTCACTTTCCTGCTACCCTCAAAATATCTCAAGAATTTTATAGCATGAAGAGAGTTCAAATTGTAAGTACTGTTGTACTAAAATGAACTTGGTAGTCAGTTTGTATCCAACAAGCTGCCGTTGTTATCAATAAGATAATGAGCTAAAATTATTTGTTTTTAGAGATATTAATTGAGGAATAAAATTTTGCCAGGAAGATCCAAAGTCTAACGGTCTGTGGTGAATTATCTAATTGTATTGTAGCTTATGTCAATGCCCTAATTTGGGAAGGGGAAAAGTGAAAATTCTATTTTTAGTGCCATTATATTTGTTTTGAATCAATCATTGCTTCATATTCCACTTAAAATTCACAATCCTTGTGCAATAAAACATGCTTTTCAAGGTGAAAATATAAAAAAAAACTGTAGCTTCTGGAAATCTGAATTGAAAACACTTAGCAAGTCAGGCAGCATCTATGGAGAGTGAAAAAGAGTTCATCTTCAGGTTGAAGAGCCTTTATCAGAATATAAGAGTCTTCAAGCTGCAACATTATTTTAATTTCTCTTTTCAGACAAGCTACTCAAGACTTTACAATCATAAAAGCATAGAGGAAAGTACTTCTGGTTGTCTGGGGTCCTGGTTTCATGGTTGTAGACTTACTCTCCTTTGTTGAAAATATACTAACTGCTATTGATAATTTCTAGAAACTGCATCATTATAGTCTCAAACTTAAATGGAACAAAGTGAGGTTTGTCAATACTGAAGCTTCATATTTATCACAATTACTCACTTACTCTAACAGATTAAGTATGGCAAACTATCTAATCTACATCAGGTGATTTTTGAGCTATCTACAGCAGGTGATTTACTAGAGCTATTAGTTTTATTTTAAACCATTGATTCCCAATGAGTGCAGTTACATGAGCTAAGAGGGCATTAAGGGAAATAGAAGTCATTGGGGGTTGGTAAATGGCACCTCAACTTGAGGCACAAGAGCTGACCCATCATGTCAACTCACTGCTGTCATCAACATCCTGTAGGCATTCCCAGTTTGTTAATTTACTTATTTTAATTTAGCCCCATTAATGACGGATAAATACATACGGTGCGATCTCTATGAGTCGGAAAGCGGTGAATCTTTGATTTCTAATCCTGCTGAGAAACAGAAACTACAGAAAGTGCATCAATACGATGTTACATACCTGGAGAGTGGTTTTATTCTGTTCCTGTGAGATCAGCAACACTCCATGTGTCTTATTTGTAATACTGTACTGTCTAATGAAGCTATGAAACTATCAAGATTGCAGGAACACTTCTGTAAAAGACACCCTGAAAAGGCTACTTATGGTGTTACTCAGTTCCAGAAGATGAAAGAAGCATTTCAAAAGTATTGCACACTTGAGTCATTTGCCAAGAAAGCTAAAAATTACCTTGATAGTGGTCTCATTGCTTCTTATATTTATCATTTCAAAAATGATAGCAAAGTGTGGAAAACCTCACACAATTGGTGAAAGATTAATAATGCCTGGTGTATCAGAAGTGCTCACCACTGTTCTCAAAATGGATACCAGCATTTTAAAATCTATTCCTCTGAGTAATGACTCCGTAGCTCATTGTATTGATGAAATGAGTGAAGACATTGAGTATCAACTATGCACTGAGCTACAAAACTCAGAATTTGGGATCTAACTGGATGAGTCTAATGTAGGAGACAATGAGGCATTGCTAACAGCTTATGTACAGTTTATCAAAAATGGAAAATTTTATTAAGAACTTCTCTTTAGTAAAAATTTAAAAACAAATATCAATGGAGAATCAGTCTAAAGTGAGCTCAAAATGTATATTGAGGAGAAAAGTATTCCGATTAGGAACATGATTTCTTGTGCAGTAGATGGAGCACCATATATAATATGTCACCATGCTGGTTTGGTGGTATTTATGAAAAAATAAATTCCAAGTCTGTTTGCAATCCATTGTGTAATTCATCGTCAATATCTCACAACCAAAAACCTCAGCCAGAGACTTTTTTCAAACATGACTCTTGTAATATCTGCTATCGACAAAAGTAAAGCACATCCATTAAAGAGAAAAATATTTCACTAGTTATGACAAGATAATGATGAAGAGATTGAACGCTTGCTTCTTCACAGTGAAGAGCGTTATCTGTCAAAAGGCTGCTTCCTGAAACATTTCTTTGATCTTTTTGACACTATGGTTGAATTTTTGCTCAAAGTTAATAAGAGGCTGGGAAACAAGATTAAACTTCTATGTGGAGATGTGGCACACCTAGACGATCTATATGATAAAATGAACATTCGAAATATGAAACTGCAGGGTGAGAATTTCAATTTAATCCAGACAAAAAGTGCAGTGTCCACTTTTACTGGAAAATTGGAAATATATAAACAAAACATTGGGAGAAGAATGTTCTCACAGTTTCCCTGCATGACACTATCTTTCACAGAAGGTGATTTGCAAGAGCACTGCTTACACCTGCTGTCATTGAAGAAGGATTTTTCTAAATCGATTCAAGGATTTAAACAATCTGGAAATTCTGGACTGGCTAATTAACCCAGGCTTTTGCTGTCACAGCTTAAACCAGATATTTCAACTATTGCTAAAATCCATCAAGCTCAAGGATCATATTTGTATCAAAGCTGCCGTACAGCGCACAGGTACTGTGTAAGCTAGGTTTAAAGACAAATAAAAAGTTCAAAGCAGAATAATTTTTCTCATGTTAACATATAGTAGACATGTTTTTACACTAAATGGGCACCGGAAAGTATATTGTGCCTAAGATGGGTGTTGTCAAGTGCTTTGGGGGGGGCGTTACCAAATATGAAAGTGTTTTAGGGGTGGGGGTATTGCACTGAAACAGGTTTGGAAACACTGTTTTAAACCTATTAGACATTGGGAGCTCAATCGTGCTGCACATAGTGAAATTGCAGTATCATGTGTTCCTGCACAAGTTTAATTTTACGCAAATTAAGTGTGAATCAGAAGGTGTAGACTTCAAGTTCAAAGCTTTGGCTTTCTAGGCTGATGCTGCAGTAGAGTGCTGAGGGAGTACTATGTTATGTTATGTAACTTCAAAACATTAGACTAATTCAATGCAATACATGGGAGTCTGAAATGTTGCCCTAACTTCGTGTTTACTTCAAGTGAAGCATGTATGTATAATGTGGTAGCTCAATAACATATGCAATTCACATATGTAACCTGTAATTAATTATTCAAATGAGCAAGAATACTTAATCAAATATTACTGACATATTAAATACACAACACTCCTCCTTTCTTAGCTATAAACTCCGACTCAATAGAAAATGCATCTCAATTATGTATGAAATATATTATATAATACAACTACTATATACAGGCATCCACGGCATGGTAAATTTTAAATTGTCCCATTCAGGCCTAAAAATTAATTGTTGTAAAAGATTTCTTACTCTTGTGAGATAATGTCTTTCCTGTCAAGGGTGGTCACTCTGCTTGGCCGGTGAGACTTCTGACAGTGAAAACAATCTCGGGTTTTGGGGCTTCCTCCATGGTGGTTGTAGGAGTTGACTCTCGGACTCCAGGAAGTGGACACCTTTCTTTTCCTTCCTTTTTCTTCTTCTGGTTTGTGCATCCTGATCTTGTGAAGGTGCATTTAATTTCCTGGATAATCTCTTACTAATCCTTCTATTGCTCCTTTTACGATCTGATCTTTCCTTTTGGTTTCCCCAGCCACAACATGATCTGATGATTTCTCTGTTTTTGTATCTCCACTGACTCCATTTTTTTTTTTGGCCTTCCATTTGTCAGCTAGACTTTGGTCTTTGCATCTACTTTTACCAGCAGCTTTTCAGCTCCCATTTGAAGTTCATGCATTAACTTTAATGCACCCAGAGCAGATTCTGCTTGGCATGCTCTTTATATGTGTCCTACTTTGTTGCATTTTCTGCAAATTTCGCCTTTAAATCTACATTTCTTTGGTATATGTGGGTCCTTGCCACAATGGTAACGCAATTTGTTCAGCCAGGTTGGTTTTTGTTCAGATACTGGAAATTTGTTCATGCTCACTTTCATTCCTGACAGCAATTCAATTGCAGCTTTGTCTGCAGTTTCCATTGAAACAGTGATTTCAACTGCTCTTTTAAATGTAAGTTGTGCTTCAGTTAGGAGCTGTTTTTGAATGCTTTCTTGTAAGATTCTGCAAAATTAACAGTCTCTCAGTGCAGCATCAAGACTACTACTGAAATAACAATGCTCAAATGCTTCAATTCAGCCATGTATGCTGAATTGGACTCTCCTTCTTTTCGATTCTGCTTCTTCAATTATCAGAAAGCATTCCGCAATCAACAATGGCTTTAGTTCTAAATATCTTGACAATATTAACAAAGTTCACTTCTGTTGGTTTGGTTGGAGCAGTAAAACTTTGAAGCAAATCTTATGCCTTTAAACCCAGTTCACTCTGCAAAGTTGGTACTTATTTCTCATTGGCTATTTCATTTGCTTCAAAATACTGCTCAATTTGCACAATATATAAAGTATAGTTACACTGGAAAACAAAAGTTTTACTTCCTGAATACTTTTGGGTGTATCTTATGGATTTTGGGCTGCTGATCATGAAAATCATCATAACATTTCCCTATTGTATTATTCTTTTTGAAATTGCATATATTTGTTATTTCAATTCATAATTCATGAGCAAGGCAGAGTTATGATGGCACTTATTAGCGACTCTTTTGAGTTCATCTATGAAGCAGCTTAATTTCTACTTCTGGTCCTTTGCAGTGGAGGGACCCACTCCCAGGGGCTCATGAAATCCCCGGGGAGGTATCCTAGAAGATGAGCGTGCTTTTGGGGTTCTGAGGTTTTGTGTCCCTGTGGATAGCCTGTTTCTAAGCCGGTACTGCTGAATGGAACATTGGGAACAGTGAATTGTTGGAGGCTCCATACATGATGAATCATGCTCTCTCTCTCTCTCGTTGGTGGGGTAGAGTTTGTCACCAGCTCTCCAGTTGGAGATCTTGGAGGAAAAATCAGCACAACACACTTCTAACACTGTAAATCAGCGATTTGTTATGTTCCCCTTCTCGCTGTGAAATGGGTCACCTCTTCTTCCCTTTGTTAGGGAGAGCGAGGGCCCGTGGTATGTCGAATTGTCAGGTGAACGATTAGTTTTTGTTGTACTGTGGATCATGTCCAAGGGTCTTGGCCCAAAATGTCAACTGTACTCTCTTCCTAGATGCCGCCTGGCCTGCTGAGTTCCTCCAGCATTTTGTGTGTGTTGCTCGGATTTCCAGCATCTGCAGGATGTTCTCATTTTCTGCATTACCTTCCCACTTAGACTTGTTACGTAACCTCGTAACCAGGTAACTTACCAGCAAAGATAGCGGGATCAGCTGAGTCCGATGCTACTATTTTCAAACGTTTTATTCAAAAAAGGGGCACAAATGTATGGTTAATACAAAACATTCAGATCATAAACATCGTCAAAACTCAATCTAAAACACCGGTGTAATAATAATCAATCAGAAATAAGCTCTATAGTTGTCTAGGGGGTAATACTGAGTCCAATTGAAATATAAAGAGTCACTCAGAAGTCTGCAGGCTTTTCCCTTTTGGGAACCGCTGGGGTTTCACGTTGTGGAGAGAGAGAGATGGTTGAGAAAGGATAAACACTTGCCCGTTGTCTTTACAGAGCAAATCCTTGGAATCAGGGGAGCAGGCTTCCCCGTTGTTAGTTAAAAGAGGTCTTCCGATTGTTCCAGCCACAGATTCAAAATTCGGAATCTAACGCACGTGGCTTCCTTCAAAATGGCTTCCCGCTCCCACGGGAATCGGTATCGTGCTTCCTTGGTGTCTCCTTGGTGCGTCTGAGGGTTGTCCCCCCCTCAGACCCTCCTTTATACTTCTTCACGGGATCGCAGGTGTCAATCAGGTTGCAGGTGATGCGATCTCTCTCTCAACCAGCCCACTTTGCCCGAGGGCTTTTCACGTGGTCTCCATGAGACACTAGTCAATGTCGCCTTTATTCTGCTTCTCGGGAGAACGTGGTCTTCCGCACGTCTCCCTCTCTCTCTCCCATTTCCTGTGTCTATTCAGCACGTCTCTCTCCCCCTCTTGGGTCAGTTGACCCCCCCCTTGAGTAGGGCTCTTACGATTCTCACAAAGGAGGGGGCCGAGGTCATAACAGACTTCTTCCCTGCAGATCTTGGCACTGTCAGTGACGAGCATGGTGCGAAGTTTCACCAGGACATTGCGGTCATGGAGAAACGGTATTGGAGCAACTGGAATCACTCAGTGGTGACTGATTATTGTTGGACACTGAAGTGAGAAGCTTCAGACACTGAGTATGAACACAAATCAACAAAACAGCTTTAGCTTAGTTGAATTTTTGCAAAGTGTCAGCACCATTATGCAATTAGATGTATTACATTCAATATAAGTAAATTTCTTGTGTCTCCTAATTCCCACATGATACAAGTAATTTGAAATTATATTTGTGTTCTGCTTCAAGCAGTCTATCATAAGAAAAATTCTGAGGAAGCAACACTTTCAAAAAAAATTTGTTGTTCAGTGTAATCAAATGTGTCTATCTTTCTGATGAAGCCAGCTATTTCTGCTCTTTTTTATGATTATTATCACCTGGTCCTCCACCTTATTAACCCGTAAATTCTTCCGTCTTCTGAATTAAAAAAAATATTCGATTGTGTCTTCCCTTCTGAAGAACACCTGCTGATTTTATTTTTAACTCTTCGTGTTTCTGCACATGCTGGGCTGCGATTTTACTGGCTGCATTTTTTTTAGTTTGAATGTCTCGCTGTGCTTCACAGGCCGGCAGCCATGTTGGGTTTGTTTTAAAAATACTTCGTCACCATATTTATATTTTTTAAATTCAAAACATTAAGCTCATTCAAAGGAAGACAAAGGAGTCCAAATTGTTGCTCAAACTTCATGTTTACTTCAAGTGAAACATGCACATATCATGTGGTAGCGTGATGATGCATGCAATTCACTTTTACTTATACATATAACCCATAATGAATTATTTAAATGAAAAAGAATGCTTAATCAAACAATATATGTACAAGATTACTCAAATATCACTGAAATATTAAATACACAACACGTTACACTCCTGGAAGTAATATCTTCTGGATGAGAGACAATCTGAGACCATCTCTGTTCTACTAGAATTCAGACTACAACAGAGCAGAGATCAGGCTAGAATTAGAGTAAAACTCTGATAATCTGTGACTCAGTGACTCAGAAATCCAGTTTGCCACCTTACTCATTTGGGCCTTCTCGTCTAAGCTCCCTTTAAACTTGTCTGGGGCCCATTTTTTGCTCTCCCTTGGAACTGACTGAGGATCGTTTTACAAACTCCTGTGAGAAGCACCATGGCCATGCTCCTGCTCTCTCCTTACGTTCATTCAGTTGAGTTCCGTGAGATCCCTTCAAACTAACCCATTCCCAAGCTCCCTATATACTTACTGGGTTTACTGCAAAATTTAGGAAGGCAACATGAAAAAAAGGTGGATTGTAAATGCGCTGGGGTATTTATAGGAATAATATCCATTAGTCGGGAAACTCTGCCGCTCCAGAACCACCAAAGACCTAAGCATGCCAGATGAATGAGGTTTTACTGTATTGCCATGGGGAGAGGGGAGATGATGGGTTGGAATTGTTGAATTTTGGAGTATTGAGAGGCTGATCCCAAGATTTTCTGATCCCAGTTGTCACAGTAAAGGGAAAGGAACTTCTTTGTATTGGTTGGGGTGAAGGATGGAGGGGGTAAGTACTGATGTCAGGTCATTTTAGATGGAAGGGTCGAGGAACTCCTATTTCTCTGGCCTAGAGAACACATGAGCTTCCTCAGAAAGCTCTCTGGCTTCTTGTTATTTGCCGGGTTCCCAAGGCCAAGAAATCCTGCTGATCTGACTTAAACCTGAAAGGTACATTGTGTCTAAAGTACACATATTCAGAACCAGAATCAAAATCTGGTTTGTTATCACCGGCACGTGACATGAAATTTGTTAACTTAGCAGCAGCAGTTCAATGCAATACATAATCTAGCAGAGAGAGAAAAAAATAATAACAAATAAAATAAAACATAATAATAATAAATAAGCAAGTAAATCAATTACATACATTGAATAGATTAAAAAATGTGTAAAAACAGAAATTCTGTATATTTTTAAAAAATGAGGTAGTGTTCAAAGCTTCAATGTCCATTTAGGAATCAGATGGCAGAGGGGAAGAAGCTGTTCCTGAATCTCTGAGTGTGTGCCTTCAGGCTTCTGTATCTCCTACCTGATGGTAACAGTGAGAAAAGGGCATGCCCTGGGTGCTGGAGGTCCTTAATAATAGACCTTGCCTTTCTGAGACACCACTCCCCTAAAGATGTCCTGGGTACTTTGTAGGCTGGATCAACTCAGCAGGTCAGGCAGCATCCGTTGAAATGAGCAGTCAACGTTTCGGACCGAGACCCTTCGTCAGGACTGAAGAAGGAGGGGGCAGGGGCCCTATGAAGAAGGTGGGGGGAGGGTGGAAGGTGCCAGGTGAAAAACCAATCAGAGGAAAGATCAAGGGTGGGGGAGGGGAAGCAGGGAGGTGATAGGCAGGAAAGGTGAAGGAGGAATGTCAGAGGAAAGCACTATGGGTAGTAGAAGAAGGCAGAATCATGAGAGAGGTGATAGGCAGCTAGAAGAGGAGGCAGAGTGAAAGTGGGATGATGGAAGGGAGAGGGAGGGAATTACCGGAAGTTGGAGAATTTGATGTTCATACCAAGTGGCTGGAGGCTACCCAGACGGTAGATGAGGTGTTGCTCCTCCAACTGAAGTTTGGCCTCATCATGGCAGTAGAGGAGGCCATGTATGGACATATCCGAATGGGAATGTGAAGCAGAGTTGAAGTGGGTGGCAACCGGGAGATCTTGTCTGTTGTGGCAGACGGAGAGGAGGTGCTCGATGAAGCAGTCCCCCAATCTGCGTCGGGTCTCGCCGATATAGAGGAGGCTGCACTGGGAGCACCGAATTACCCCAACAGACTCACAAATGAAGTGTTGCCTCATCTGGAAGGACTGTTTGGGGCCCTGAATGGTAGTAAGAGAGGAGGTGTAGGGACAGGTGTAGCACTTACGCTTGCAGGGATAAATACCAGGTGGGAGATCTGTGGGGAGTGATGTGTGGACCAGGCAGTCGCGGAGGGAACGATCCCTGGGAAAAGCAGAGAGGGTCTCAGCCTGAAACGTTGACTGCTCATTTCAACGGATGCTGCCCGACCTGTTGAGTTGATCCAGCTTGTTTGTACGTGTTGATCTGACCACAGCATCTGCAGTGTACTCTGTGTTTACTTTGTAGGCTAGTGCCCAAGATGGAGCTGACTAGATTTACAACCCTCTACAGCTTCTTTCAGTCCTGTGCAGTAGCTCCTCCATACCGGACAGTGAAGCAGCCTGCCAGGATGCTTTGCACGGTACAACTATAGAAGTTTTTGAGTGTATTTGTTGACATGTCAAATCTCTTCAAACTCCTAATAAAGTATAGCCACTGTCTTGCCTTCTTTATAACTACTTCGATATGTTGGGACCAGGTTAGATCCTCAAAGATCTTCACACCCAGGAACTTGAAACTGCTCACTCTCTCCACTTCAGATCCCTCTATGAGGATTGGTATGTGTTCCTTCGTCTTACCCTTCCTGAAGTCCACAATCAACTCTTTAGTCTTACTGATGTGAGTGCCAAGTTGTTACTGTGGCACCATTCCACTAGTTGGCATACCTCACTCCTGTACGTCTAAATGTAAGATCGAAATGCTAAAGCTTCCCCCGTCCCTGATCTACTTCTAGAATATTTAGAAAGGGCACTGTGCAAGTGTGTCAGAATAAGATTTGAGGTATTAAATATTTTTGCATCTTTTCTGATTCCAATCCACCTGTTTTTGGAGATTAATTGAATCACTTAGAGTGAAACAGAAGCATATTATTTGGCTTTGAAAGCAGTCACCTCTCTTCACAGCTCTTTCTCCTTGACTCTGTATAATTTTCCTCTCTAACGTATAACTTTTTTCTTTTAAAACCTAGTAATTTTTTTTCCCGATGAATTGCTTGTCTGTATTTCCTACTTTCTGTGCTATTATCCCGATATATTTTCATTTTGCAGGGAGATAAATGCATAAACAATCCATAGGAGAAGTGCAAAAATTAACCTCATGGCTACCATTAGCATGTTTTGTTTTCTGTCTGGGGAAATTGAAGAGACATGGTTGCAGCTTTCCAGGCTGTCTTTATGAGAAAGACCTTTCTTTTCTAACTGTGCAAATTTTAAGCGAATCCCATTACAGATAAACCAGCAAGCTCAACAGGTAACTGGCAGTGAGATTTACTCTGGTACAGTAGACTGAGGTACATAATTATGGGATGGAAAGGCCTGAACTCCACAGCTGCCCCAGCTCATTACCGAAACTGAGTGACAGAAGTGAAAAATGTTACATATCCTATGGTGACATAGTTTACAGAGATAAGCAAACCCACCATCCCTAGTCACACTGCACATGACACCACAATGCAAATGGTGTAAAACACTCCACTGAATCACTTATCTGCGATGTCATTCAACCTGAATGTGCTGCCTCCTCAATTCCAGTGATATATCATCTGTTTATTAAAGAAACATATATATCTCCAAGCCAACCTACAATACATAGCCCATCACCCTAGTTACAGGCACTTCAATGAACTGAGAGTTTAACTACCTCCATTTCAGTAAAATATCTCAGTTCATCATTTTTTTTTTCTTTCTTTGTTGGTTCACTTATTTATTGTGAAGTCATCTTTGAGACTTTGAATTTTATTTCCTGTTGACCTCTTTACCCTTGGCAAGAAGTTAGCATTCTTGTCCTCACTTCCTGGGTGCCTTATCTGAAATACTCTGCTATTTATGTTTATCATTAAAGAGAGGGGAGGCAGTTTCTGCTGAAGGAGGAATGAGCCAAATCTGAATCATTTAATTGGTGTGGGATTTCTTTGCCTCACCCTGATCAAACGTCAGTTAATGATACTGTTCATGGACAGAAACTGTGGGACTTGCCAGCTTCCTCCATGTGCACAAACATCACATTGCCCAAGTCCTGACAATGGTAATGAGCTAAAGTCAAGTTCTGCCTGGCACTTAGAGTTTTATGCATTGTTGGAAAATAGATTAATCAGTCTTTCGCTGGGAAGCCAAAGGATATTTAATTTAGGCTAAGAAGAAACAAAGTGCATTTATTCATTTTACAGTACAAACTTATTTAAACCCAATTCCAAAATGTTTATTTCTTAACCCATAATGGCTAGAAAACCACACCCCCTTACATAGTAGCTTATGCCTGGTTTTCGTTTACATGCTACAATCAAACACAATGCCATCCAGATATCAGGAAGAACTTCAAGACTGAAATATTAGCCCGAACTGCTAAAAGAAACACTTTCAGTATTTTGTTTAAAATGTTTCCTTTTCACTTATTCCATTTTTTTGTACAGTGCTATTCTCTGTACTGCTGAGGAAGTTGCTGGAAAGGACTGCAAATATTGCCCACGCTTAATTGACCTTGAGAAGATACGGTGAGTTGCCTGCTTGAATAATAAATGCAGAGGTGTGGTGTCTTGTCCGTGTGGTTAGGGAGAGTATTCCAGAATTTTAAGCCAACAAAGAAATGATGAAATATTTTCAAATTAAGAACGTCAGTAACTTGGAAAAGAACTTCCCACAGGTGTCATTCCCAAGGCAACTGACATTGCTGCCCATGCAAAAAGGGCAGTCAGTCGATTCTTTTCCATAGATGCTGCCTAACCTGCTGAGTTCCTCCAACATTTTGTGTGTTTTGCTTTGGATTTCCAGCATCTGCAGACTTTCTTGTGTCTGTGACCTTTCTGCCCATCTGACAGTGAAAGCCATGTGTTTATTTGCTATTTTTGACCTAGTAATAGGATTGAACTTGTAGTTACTGCAGTATTAAATGGAACCTGTACATTGCTTAAGTTATTTTCTAACATAATTTGACATATTTACAAGTTTGGTATGTTTTGGTTCACCTTCAGATATTTCACTCTGTAAGAACAACTATTTAAAATGACATTTAATATTAAGGGTCTGTAATTATCTTTTAAAACCGCCGAGGATAAATTTAGACCTTTAGGCTGTTACCACAAGCACACTGGAACTTGGTCTAGATGTTTACTGGTGAATTTTCCCTTACATTAGCTTCTCTGGTTGTGCTCTTCTAATAGTTACAGCTTGGACATCAACCCGACAGAGCTAGAAAATTGTCCATGTATGTACTGTAAACAAAAAACAAGGCAAATCCAATCCAGATAAACTAAAACCTCATCAATCCTCTTCCAATCATCAGCAAACTCCTGGAGGGCAGTGTTGACAATGGAACTTACCAAGAACCTGCTCAGAAATACTTGCTTTTAGTTTGGCCAGGACCAGTTTGCTTCAACCATCAATATCAGCTACTCCAAACATGAAGTAATATGTGAATAGCAGAAGAAAAAGAAAAGATACTGTAGAGCGCGCAGCAGATACAGGTTCACCTCTTGCAAAGTAATTGTTGGCAAAATTGCACTGTGTAGTGTGCATAGTTAATGTCATGTGATACAATTTGTAGGTCAGTATTCTCCCAATTCATCATTTTAGGTGAATGTATAAGGGCTCACATATCTTGGCAGCCATATAGATGTACTCTTAAAGGTGGTTGAAATAATATGAGTTACTTGTGCTTATAAAAAGAAATAAAACTCCATACTCTCACTGGTTCAGTGGCACCGTGGTAGAACTACTGCATCACAGCTTTGGGGATCGAACTTGTTTCTTATTTTTGTTGCTGTTTTGTGGAGTTTGCACATTGTTTGTGGCCTTTTGGGTTTCACCTAAGTTCTCTATTTTCCTCCCGTAGCCCAAATATAGACAATAGACAATAGACAATAAGTGCAGAAGTAGACCATTCGGCCCCTCGAGCCTGCACCGCCATTTTGAGATCATGGCTGATCAACTACCATCAATACCCGGTTCCTGCCCTGTCCCCATATCCCTTGATTCCCCTATCCATAAGATACCTATCTAGCTCCTTCTTGAAAGCATCCAGAGAATTGGCCTCCACTACCTTCTGAGGCAGTGCATTCCAGACCCCCACAACTCACTGGGAGAAGAAGTTTTTCCTTAACTCTGAACTAAATGACCTACCCCTTATTCTCAAACCATGCCCTCTGGTACTGGACTCTCCCAGCATCTGGATCATATTTCCTGCCTCTATCTTGTCCAATCCCTTAATAATCTTATATGTTTCAATCAGATCCCCTCTCAACCTCCTTAATTCCAGCATGTACAAGCTGTTTGGTTGTTTGGTTAATTTTGTACTGTAAATTACCCCTACTTCAGGCGGACATCCCTCCCATAAGTGGATACCCAACAGTAGGTAGGAAATGGGCATGTGAATCAAGTCAAGTCAAGTCAGCTCACATTTTATTGTCATTTTGACCATAACTGCTGGTACAGTACACAGTAAAAATGAGACAACGTTTTTCAGGACCATGATGCTACATGAAACAGCACAAAAACTACACTGAACTATGTAAAAACTGCACTAGGCTACAGACCTACCCAGGACTGCATAAAGTGCACAAAACAGTGCAGGCATTACAATAAATAATGAACAAGACAACGGGCACAGTAAAGGGCAGTAAGTTGGTGTCAGTCCAGTCTCTGGGTATTGAGGAGTCTGATGTCTTGGGGGAAGAAACTTTTACATAATCTGGTTGTGGGAGCCCAAATGCTTCGGTGCCTTTTTCCAGACGGCAGGAGGGAGAAGAGTTTGTTTGAGGGCTGCGTGGGGTCTTTCATAATGCTGTTTGCTTTGCGGATGCAGCGTGTAGTGTAAATGTCCGTAATGGTGGGAAGATAGACTCCGATGATCTTCTCAGCTGACCTCACCATCCGCTGCAGGACATGGGTCACAGGAAAGTATGAGAAGAATTGGGATCGATGACGTTGCTGAGAACCATAGCATGGAATTGATGGCCAAATGGCCTCTTTTTGCATTGTGGTGATATATGAGAAACCTCAAATACTCCATAATTGAAGTCCCTCATCCATGAAACCAAACTAAGAATTGATTTCTGCACCTTCTCCAAAGCTTCTATATCTTTCCCAAAGCTACTGTGACATATGACTGTAATCAGTCACAATTTTGTGGTGGATCATTTAGTCCATAATGACAGACAAGGAAACTCATTAAACTCAACAACCATTTTATTGGGATAAGCACAAAAACAGACCGGATGCCGTGACCCAGAGAGAGAACAGCTCAGTCTCACACAGACGGGGGAGGTGACCATCACACACCCCGGTTACAGTTAGGGTGACCCACAAATACGCAAGCGAATGACTGTATAACCCGAGCTAAAAGTAGCAATAAATGAACTGGAGCTTCCCACCACAGTCACACAGAAGCATTTTAACATAAGAGCAATAAACATTGCTGGTCATTAGAAATGCAGGGGTGGACTGTTGACCACGTCCCCCTGTAGTGGGAGTGTCACACCGCCCCCACCGGAGTGGTCAGCTATCCTCGGCAATGCCAGGGTCCACAGCAAAGTCCAAAGTCCCGGTGGCAGTCGTCACTGCTGCCTGGGGCGCTGGGGGCTTCTGGAGCCACCCTGGGAAGGTGAGGCAAGAGGCAGGGCACTCAGAGTGTTACTTCCTTCCTCAGCCTCGCTGAGTCAGTGGCGGCCAAGGTGGTGCCAGTTGGTTCCAGGGTCGCACTACTGCCTTCTGCTGCTCTGGCAACCACACCCATTATCCAACATCGGAGTTCCACTTGAGCACCTGTCCTGGCCCCCATTGGGTGGCCTCCCAGCTTGGGGGGGCAGTTCCCTTTTCCGGGAGGGGCAATAGACCCATACCTGGTCCCCCACAGCAAAGTCCTGTCCCTGGCTGGCATCATAAGCCCATTTTTGGGGGATGCTGGTTCCACCGAGCTGCAGGCACCCCCTCAGGTGCTCAGGCAATCTGGCTCAGCCTCCCCAGGGATCTCTGGCTCGGGAGGGGAGACCCATCACCAGATCCGCCGACGTGTGCGGCTCCCACCCGAACGTGAGCAGTTGATGTACACCTGGTTCTCTCCTGAACTGCTGCCCGATGTGCCCACGATACCAGGCGTAGGTGGCGATCCCGCTCAAGATGGCCAGGGTCTGGTTAAAACACTCCAACAGCCCGTCACCTTGCTGGTCCACGTTATGGTGATTCCCAGACATTTGCAGTCCTCACTAAACACTTGCACCTCAAAGTTGTGCCTCTGGTCACTATGAAGCTCCCCAGGGGCACCAAAACGGCAGAAGAATTCCCCCACGAGTCTCCCAGCAGTGGTGGTGGCACTCTGGTCTGGGACCGCATATGCCTCTGGCTACTTTGTGATTTAATCCATGGCCACGAGAACGTAGCGGTTCCCAACATTACTGCAGGGGAGGGGGCCCAGGACGTCCACCCTACACGTTTTATTGGGGCCCCCACCATGTGCTACTGCATTGGTGCCCTTCCAGGACATGCAAGCATTGCACGAACAGCTCCATGTCCTGCCCGTAGCCAGGCCAGTAGAAGTGTTTGCACAGCATGCCAAATGTTTTCATCACCCCAAACTGGCCGGCCCCTACTAGCCCTTGCACCGACCGCAGCACCTTGGCGCGGAGCCCCTGGGGAACCATCAGCTGCAGGAGATGTCCGTTGCCACAGGGCAACTGCCAGTGCCCGAAGATCAACCCGTGGCGGATCCCCAGCATGCCCCACTGAGGGTATCGGGCTTTGGTCTCTGGATCTCGGGCGGAGACCTCCCCCCCACCGCGGCTGCTGTGTCGTGCTCGCCTGGGCCAGCACGGGGTCAGTCCCCTGCTTGATGCCAGTCAAAAGTGGCGAGGTCTTCCTCTCCGCCGGCTGCCACCTGGAGCCCCACCATCGCCGCTTGCGCCTGGCTCCACTCCTCGAGGCGGCGACAGTAGCGACATTCAGTGGCCTGGCAGGGACGTCGAGGAAGGGTGTCAGCGTTGCCGTGGTACCCTCCAGCACGGCGCTGTATCTTGAAATCCTGGTCCTGGAGAGCCTCCAGCCACCGCAATGGCTGCCCCTCGTGGAAGCTCAACAGCAGGTCAGTGAGGCATGGTCCATACAGGAACCATGGTCTGTTGGCCGAAGAGGTAGGGGCAGGTGTGTCAGAGGGCCTGAAACACGCCCAAGAGCTTCTGGCGGGTGACAAAGTAGTTCCATTCGGCATGGCTCGGGTGTGGTTGAAATGCGCCACGGTGCATTCTCCTCGGCCCCACTCCTGTGACAGCACTGCACCCAGCCTCCCGTTGTTGGCATCCGTGCCAGCAATGAAGGGGCGTGTTGGATCAGGGTACGCCAGCGCCAGGGCCTGGGTGAGCGCAGGCGGTCATGCAGGGCATCATCAAAAACAGCGGCATGTTCCAAGAGATCGTCCAAATAGATGAACCAGCGACTCCGCAGAACGTGAGCCAGCACCCTCTCCATCAGTCTCTCGAAGGTGGCTGGGGCGTTACACAGGCCAAATGGTATTGCCCGGAAGTACCACAGCCTTTGACCAATGGTGAAGGCAGTCTTGAGCTGGGCCTCTGGAGCCAGTTCGACCTGCTAGGAGCCCCTGCGGAGATCATGAGAGCTGAACCAGGTTGAACCTCAGGGCATCATCAGTCCGGGGCAGTGGGTCGGAGTCCTTGCGACAGCAGTAATCTACACAGAACCACCACGGCCTGTCTTCCTTTCTGACCAACTCTGCTGGGGCTGCCCACGGGCTGTGAGAGGGCTCGATGATGCCAGCTGCTGCCATCTCTTTGATCCGCTGCCGGGGGTTTGGCGAGGGCCGGGCGATGGGGCCGCAGGCGGATGCACTGGGCGACCTGCTGTTGGACCAGCCCATGCGCCTGCAGTCCTCGCCCCTGGCTGTGAAGATATTGAGGTGCCTGTCCAGGAGGCTCTTCAGTTGCCACCCCTGGTCCTGATCCCAGCCCTCGCTCCACGGCCACATCGCTCGCTCTGCCTGGACCGTCTTGCTGGAGGGCGCTGCCATAGTGCTGCCAATGTCAATGACAATAGACAATAGACAGTAGGTGCAGGAGTAGGCCATTCGGCCCTTCTAGCCAGCACCGCCATTCACTGTGATCATGGCTGATCATACGCAATCAGTACCCTGTTCCTGTCCTCTCCCCATATCCCTTGACCCCACTATCTATGAGCACTATCTAACTCTCTCTTGAATGCATCCAGAGACTTGGCCTCCACTGCCTTCTGGGGCAGAGCATTCCACATATCCACCACTCTCTGGGTGAAAAGGTTTTTGCGCATCTCTGTTCTAAATGGCCTACCCCTTATTCTTAAACTGTGGCCTCTAGTTCTGGACTCACCCATCAGCGGGAACATGCTTCCTGCCTCCAGCGTGTCCAATCCCTTAATAATCTTATATGTTTCAATCAGATCCCCTCTCATCCTTCTAAATTCCAGTGTATACAAGCCCAGTCACTCCAATCTTTCAACATATGACAGTCCCGCCATTCCGGGAATTAACCTTGTGAACCTACGCTACACTCCCTCAATAGCAAGAATGTCCTTCCTCAAATTTGGAGACCAAAACTGCACACAATACTCCAGGTGGGGTTTCACCAGGGCCCTGTACAGCTGCAGAAGGACCTCTTTAATCCTATACTCAATTCCTCTTGTTATAAAGGCCAGCATGCCATTAACTTTCTTCACTGCCTGCTGTACCTGCATGCTTGCTTTCATTGACTGATGTACAAGAACACCTAGATCTCGTTGTACTTCCCCTTTTCCTAACTTGACTCCATTTAGATAGTAATATGCCTTCCTGTTCTTGCCACCAAAGTGGATAACCTCACATTTATCCACATTAAACTGCATCTGCCATACATTTGCCCACTCATCCAACCTGCCCAAGTCACCCTGCATTCTCATAACATCCTCCTGACATTTCACACTGCCACCCAGCTTTGTGTCATCAGCAAATTTGCTAATGTTACTTTTAATCCCTTCACCTAAATCATTAATGTATATTGTAAACAGCTGCGGTCCCAGCACTGAACCTTGCGGTACCCCACTGGTCACAGCCTGCCATTCCGAAAGGGACCCGTTAATCGCTACTCTTTGTTTCCTGTCAGCCAGCCAGCCAATTTTCAATCCATGTCAGTGCTCTGCCCCCAATACCGTGTGCCCTAATTTTGCCCACTAATCTCCTATGTGGGACTTTATCAGATGCTTTCTGGAAGTCCAAGTACACTACATCCACTGGCTCTCCCTTGTCCATTTTCATAGTTACATCCTCAAAAAACTCCAGAAGATTAGTCAAGCATGATTTTCCCTTCATAAATCTATGCTGACTTGGACTGATCCTTCTACTGCTATCCAAATGTGTCGTAATTTCCTCTTTTATAATTGACTCCAGCATCTTTCCCACCACTGACATCAGGCTAACCAGTCTTTAATTCCCTGTTTTCTCTCTCCCTCCTTTCTTGAAAAGTGGGACAACATTAGCCACCCTCCAATCAGCAGGAACTGTTCCTGAATCTATAGAACATTGGAAAATGATTACCAATGCGTCCACGATTTCTAGAGCCACCTCTTTAAGTACCCTGGGATGCAGACCATCAGGTCCCGGGGACTTATCAGCCTTCAGACTCAACAGTCTATCTAACACCGTTTCTTGCCTAATATAAATTTCCTTCAGTTCATCTTTTACCCTAGTTCCTTTGGCCACTATTACATCTGGGAGATTGTTTGTGTCTTCCCTAGTGAAGACAGATCCAAAGTACCTGTTCAACTCATCTGCCATTTCCTTGTTCCCCATAATAAATTCACCCGTTTCTGTCTTCAAATGCCCAGTTTTGGTCTTAACTATTTTTTTGCTATTCACATACCTAAAGAAACTTTTACTATCCTCCTTTATATTCTTGGCTAGTTTATCTTTGTACCTCATTTTTTCTTGGCGTATTGCCTTTTTTGTTATCTTCTGTTGCTCTTTAAAAGCTTCCCAGTCCTCTGGTTTCCCGCTCATCTTTGCTATGTTATACTTCTTCTCTTTTATTTTTATACTGCCCTTTACTTCCCTCATCAGCCACGGCCGCCCCTTACTCCCCTTAGGATCTTTCTTTCTCTTTGGAATGAACCGATCCTGCACCTTCTGCATTATTCCCAGAAATACCTGCCATTGTTGTTCCACTGTCTTCCATGCTAGGGTATTGTTCCATTGAACTTTAGCCAGCTCCTCCCTCATAGCTCCATAGTTCCCTTTGTTCAACTGCAGTACTGACACATCCGATTTTCCCTTCTCCTTCTCAAATTGTAGGTTAAAACATATCATATTATGATCACTACCTCCTAATGGTTCCTTTACCTCGAGGTCCCTGATCAAATCCAGTTCATTGCACAACACTAAATCTAGAATTGCCTTCTCCCTGGTAGGCTCCAGTACAAGCTGTTCTAAGAATCCATCTCGGAGGCACTCCACAAACTCCCTTTCTTGGGGTCCAGTACCATTCTGATTCTCCCAGTCTACCTGCATGTTGAAATCCCCCATGACAACTGTATCATTACCTTTGCGACATGCCAATTTTAACTCTTCGTTCAACTTACACCCTACATCCAGACTGCTGTTTGGGGGCCTGTAGATAACTCCAATTAGGGTCTTTCTACCCTTAGAATTTCTCAGTTCTATCCATACTGACTCTACATACCCTGTTTCTATGTCCCCCCTCACAAGGGACTGAATATCATTCCTCACCAACAGAGCCACCCCATCCCCTCTGCTAGTCAGTCTGTCCTTTCGATAAGATGTATATCCTTGAATATTCATTTCCCAGGCCCTGTCCGCTTGAAGCCATGTCTCTGTTATTCCCATGACATCGTACTTGCCAATTTCCAACTGAGCCTCAAGCTCATCTACTTTATTCCTTATACTTTGTGCATTCACATATAATACTTTTAATTCGTTACTCCCCTCTCCTTTCATATCAATTCCTATTTCATTTGGCCATACTGTATGATCTCTTCTTGAG
This sequence comes from Hemitrygon akajei, assembly GCF_048418815.1. NCBI lineage: Eukaryota > Metazoa > Chordata > Chondrichthyes > Myliobatiformes > Dasyatidae > Hemitrygon > Hemitrygon akajei. The sequence continues at coordinate 135,712,586 of NC_133129.1, forward strand.
CTTTCTACTCCATTGATTCTGTTGTCCTTTTTAACTTTTCTTATTTTCACTTTCCCTTTAACTCCATCCTTATATTTCCAGTTCATCCCCTCCCCCCCACTACTTAGTTTAAACACATCCGTGTTGCAGTGGCAAACCTGTCTGCCAGAATGCTGGTCCCCCGCCCATTAAGGTGCAACCCGTCCCTTTTGTACAATTCATCCCTACCCCAAAACAGATCCCAGTGGAACAAGAATGTAAATCCTTGCTTCCTGCACCAGTTCCTCAGCCACACATTCAGATCCATTATCTCCCTGCTCCTGCCCTCTCCAGCACGAGGAACTGGAAGCAAACCGGAGATAACCACCCTGGAAGTCCTGCTTTTCAGCCTTCTTCCGAGTTCTCTGAAGTCCCGCTGCAGAATGTCCTTCCTCTTCTTCCCGATGTCATTTGTGCCGACATGCACTACCACTTCCGGCGCTGACATGGTTGCTGATGACAGGGGCACAGTGAGGTGCACTGGGGTGGCCAGTGGTGGTTGTTACCCCTCCCGCCTGGTCCACTTCCAGGGGCCGCCCTGCCAGAGAGCCACAGCTTCGGCATGGGGGTAGAGTGTTGCCCCCCCAGCCGGCTTGGTCCAGGCCAAAGATGCAGGACTCCCAGATGTTGGCTACCTACACTTTGTGCACCACTGCGATACACAGTCACCTCTCACGCCACGCAGTCGCCGGTGACCATAGCCAGTTAGACCGCCATCATTGTCCGCTCAGGCAGGGATGGCTGCTCCGTGTTGGGATCGTTGACCTGGTGTCCACGTATGCACGGCATCGGATGCCTTCCTCCACGCAGTCCACATATAAGCCTTGCTCTTCGCCCAATCGGCCCACCCGGGGAGGCGACAACGAATGATTCTGCTGGAGGTCTCCGGCAATACTGGAATGCCTTGGGTGGCTAAAATTGCATCTGCCCTCTGTGCCGCTGTCAGTTCCTCGATCAGCGATGATGGTGATTTCAGACAGGCGCCTTGGCGTCAGTGGCTTTACAGAGGGGTGGAGGGCAAGCTCTTCCTGTCCACGGGAGGGAACTGGGGGGATAGCCAGAGAGCCGGAGATCTGCTGCAAGCTCCCAGGCTTTCTCACGTATGGCGCCGTCTGCTGCTCGGTTCTTCCCTCATTGCTTCCTCCAATGGTGGTGCTACAAGGGCAAAGCTGGCATTAGGTTGAACAGGGCGTGCAGGGCATCCCCCTTCAGTGCCAGGGCAAGGTGCACAAGTCTCAGTGGGGCTCCAACCGTTGTGCCATGCGGCAAGTCTGACTCGCGCCGGGTAAGGCTCCAGGCGGCTGGTACCGTTGTGTCTGGGGAGCTTCAGGTTGGACCTTGTGGCCCATTGGTCTTCCTCTCGCTGCGGTATCAGCCGTGGTGCCCGTCCCCCCATGGCTGAGGCATCTTGGGTTCCCCAGTGCTGGTCACGAGGGAGGCAGGTGATGCACTTTGCCATGTCCCCCGGGTTGGGGCGCCTGGGTACGCTTGCTTCATCAGGGTTCCCTGGGAAGACACGATGCTCGGTTCCAAGTTCCCCTTCCGGGTCTTGTCTTCATGAGCTTGACCCGGGGATGTGGGGGAGGCAAACTGCCCGGTTCCTTGTCTTATCCCCTGGGTCTTAAGGAGCTGTATCCAACATCATAGCTCTTCAATCTCATTGTCAGTTTTCACACCAATGCTGCGAGCGTTTGGTCTCTAATGACAGATGAGGAAAGTTGACAACAGTTTTGTTGTGAAAAACACAAAAACAGACCGTGTGCTATGACTGGGGGAGAGAGCGACTCAGTCTCACACAGATGGGGGAGGTGACTTTCACACACACCGGTTACAGTTAGGGTGACCCACAAATACACATAACCCAAGCTAAAATGTAGCAATAAATGAACTGGAACTTCCCACCATAATCCCACAAAAACATTTTATCATGAGAACAATAATCGATACTGGTTATTAGAAATGTAGGGGCAGGCTGTCGATCATGCCCCACCCCCACCCCAATATATTAACCAGAGTTGAACCACTATTTTATGAAAATCCAAAGTTGCGTAGAATACAAGAAATCCTGCAGATACTGGAAATCTTGAGTGACACACACACTAAGTCTAGAGGAACTCAGCAAGCAAGGCAATTGTGTAGAAAATTACAGATTCTATTTGATCAATTACTCTCTTTACTTATCCTGTCTCCAAGAAGACATCAACCTTTGTTGTTGGGTTTGGAGGCTTGCGTTCCTCAATGCCTGGAGAGCTATGCTGGCTGGCGTGAGGGCTTTATGCTTTGGCTCTTGGTAGGGTCACCTCTGCCAAACAGGTCAAAGGGTAGAGGCCAGACTAAGAGTGGTACCCCGGTCCTCCTGGTTTGAGGGTTCATCTCAGGGCTAACAACCCTGACTGGTAAAACAAAATTCTAATGGAAGCAGCAATGAATATTCCTCTACACCTGAGTGCAATGGTATTCCTGAGTCTCCACCCAGGACTTGCATGACTGACAGTAATGAAAACCAAGATGAAGATGAAGACATGACATGATGAAGACAACCAGAGATAAAGGACCTTCATTGCTACCCTAAACGCCAGCAGTGTAATAGGCAGTGCGTGCTTTGTGGAAACTTTATAATTGCTGCAAACCAGCAGAAGTGGGGGGGGGGGGGGATTGGAAGGAGACGCTAGCAGGGATGATGTCAGAGCAGCAGTGGCTGGAGTTTCTGGATTCAATTCAGAAGGTACAGGATGGATTCGTCCCAAAGAAGAAGTATTCTAAAGGGAGGATGAAGCATCCCTGGCTGACGAGGGAAGTCAAAGGCAATATAAAAGCAAAAAAGAGGGCACATAAGATCTCAAGAATTAGTGGGAAGCTAGAGGATTGGTAAGCCATTAAATACTCTGAAAAGCTAACAGAAGGAAACCGAAAAAAGCAATAAGGAAAGAAAAGGTGAATATGAAATAATATAAAAGAGGATAACAAAAGTTTTTTCAGTTATATAAAGAGATGCAAGAGTAGACCAAAGCGCTTGAAAATTATACTGGAGAGTTATTAATGGGGGACAAAGAAATGGAGGATAAACTCAATAAGTATTTTGCATCATTCTTCGCTGTGGAAGAAGTGAGTGTAGTCACTATTACTAAAGAGAAGGTGCTTGGGAAGCTGAAAGGTCTGAAGATAGATAAGTCACCTGGACCAGATGGACTACACCCTAGGATTCTGAAAGAGGTAGCTGAAGAGATTTTGGAGGCATTAGTAGTACCCTTTCCAGAATCACTAGGTTCTGGAATGATTCCAGAGGACAGGAAAATTATAAATATCACTCAACTCTTTAAGGAGGGAGGTAGGCAAAAGACGGGAAATTATAGGCCAGTTAGCCTGACTTTGGTAGTTGGGAAGATGTTGGAGTCCATAATTAAGGATGAAATTTTGTGGTACTTGGAGCACGTGATAAAATAGACCGAAGTCAGCATGGTTTCCTTAAGGGGAAAACTTGTCTGGCAAATCTATTGGAATTCTTTGAGGAAATAACAGGCAGGATAGACAAATGAAAGTCACTAGATGTTGTTTACTTGGATTTTCAGAAGGCCTTTGAGAAGGTGCCATGCTGTGGTAAACTATGTATTCCTGTCTGGACACGCCCCTCTGCTGACTGCTCCTGTGGCTCCTCCCACAGACCCCTGTATAAAGGTGATTGGGGCACTGCTCCTCCCTCAGTCTTCAACATGGTTGTGCTCCCTTTCTCGCTGTTAATAAAAGCCTATCGTTCACTTCCAGTCTCCTAGAGTTATTGATGATGCATCACATGCAAGATAGGAGCCCGTGGTTATATAGGATGAATCAACCATGCTGGAATGGCACATCGGACTCGATGGGCTGAATGATCTAGTTCTGTTCCTATAACTTATGGTCTTAAAGAAGTGGAAATCCGGTGACTGTCAAACAGAAAGGAGAGGTGGGCTGCACACAAACCCAAACTGCCATCTGTCATTCTTGCAGGATTCCGTCGAGCAGAAATTGGTTCACGTCTGATGTAATGTTTTTGTACTTCCGAATGGGGTAAAATAGAGAATAGCTCAACTGAACCTGCCTCAGCATCTCATGAAAAAAAGAGGATGGTGACACACCTTTCTGTGAAAGGGGTTCTCTGCAATTGTGTGTAAAAGCATCATTAGTCTAGGCTTCTGTGTGCAAGGTGAGAAGTCTGTTTCTCAGAAGTTCATTGACATTTATCCCATGACCTTTAGGTTGCATCATGAAGTGTTTCACTTCTTTGTGTACACAAAGGAGAGAATTCTGGGACTGTTAATAAGTTCATGACACAACCAAACAAAATGACATTTGGGTAATGACTAACTTGCTAAACATTTGCTTAAGCCCTACCCTAGGAAAGAGAGATAACAGAACAAAGGCCTTTGATAAGTTGTACGTGTACGAGTAGGAATAGAAATTTTTTAAAAGGAGAGCTACGGCTGCTCAGGTCTGGAGCATATGATTGACATTTCAACTGAGTGAAGCACAGTCTTTGGATTCTGCAGCTAAGAGTGAGGTGTGCATCTAGGAACACAAAACCATCCAGCACAGAAGCAGGCCATTTGGCCCACCAAACTGTGCCAACCATAATGCCAATCAAATTAATACCATTTGCTTGCATATGATCTATATCCCTCTATTACCCTGCCTTGTAAACTTTACTATGTATTTGCTTCTACCAGCACCCCTTGAAGTGAAACTACCACTCAGTTTAAAATAGCTCTTTAAGCTTTCCCGCTCTTACCTTAAACTTTTACCCCTAGCATTTGCCACTTCCATCCTGAGAAAAAGATTCTATCTACACTGTCTATGCCTCCCATAACTTTATATACTTATAACAAGGCACCTTGATGAAGGTAGAGGGTGGACATGGTGTACATGGAATTTAGTAAAGCATTGGATAAGGTTCCCTATGGAAGGCAGGAGGCATGGGATCCAGGGAAACCTGGCTGTGTGGATTCAGAATTGTCTTGCACACAGAAGGCAGAGGGTGGGTGTAGGTGGAATGCATTCTGCTTGGAGATCAGTAACCAGTGGTGTTCTGCAGGGAGGTGTTCTAGGGCCTTTGCTCTTTGTGACTTTTATAAATGACTGGGATGAGGAAATGGTACGGTGGGTTAGTAAGTTTGCAGATTATACGAAGGTTGATGGAGTTGTGGATAGTGTAGAAGGTGGTTGTAGTTTGCAGATGGACATTGACAGGATACAGAGTTGAACGAAGAAGTGGCAGATGGAGTTCAGCCTGAAAACGTGTGAAGTGATTGTTTTTGGAGGTTTGAATTTCAAGATATAATACAGGTTTAATGGCAGGATTCTTGGAAGTGTGGATGAACAGAGGCATCTTAGTGTCTACATCAATAGATTCTTCAAAATCACACAAGTTGATGGGTTGTTAAGAAGGCGTATGGTGTGTTGACCTTCAATAGCCAGGGAATTGAGTTTAAGAGCCACAAGGTAATGTTGCAGCTCTATCACACCCTGGTTAGGACATAAGGGGCATAATTTTAAGGTGATTGAAGGAAGTATAGGAGAATGTCAGAGGTAGGTTTTTTACACAGAGAGTGGTGGGTGTGTGGAATGCACTGCCAGGGGTGGTAGTAGAGGCAGATACATTAAGACCATTTAAGAAACTCATGGCAATTTCATCGGCTTAAGGATGAAAGAAAAATTGAGGGCTATGTAGGAGGGAAGGGTTAGATTGATCTTGGAGTTGGTTAAAAGGTTGGCACAACACAGTGGGCCGAAGGGCTTGTACTGTGCTGCAGTGTTCTACGTTCTTCCAGGTTTCCCCTCCAATGTTCCAGAGAAAGCAATCAATGTTCGTCTAACTTCCCCTTATAGCTAATGCAGTCCAGTCCAGGAGACATCCTGGTGAACAACTTCTGGACTGTCTCCAAAACTGTTACATCCTTCCTACAATGTGGTAACCAGGAATGCACACAATACTCCAAAAGGTAAAAGTACTGTCAAGATGGCCTTGCAATTCCAACTCAAGTTCAAGTTCATTGTCATGGGCATACATAGAAACAGCACATTACAGGCCCTTTGGCCCACAATGGTGTGTCAACCATGTAACCTGCTCTAGATACTGCCTAGAATTTCCCTATCACATAGCCTTCTATTTTTCTAAGCTCCATGTCCCTATCTGAGTCTCTTAAAAGACCCTATTGTATCCTCCTCTACCACCTTCACTGGCAATGCATTCCACGCACCTGCCACACTCTGTGTGGAAAACTTACCCCTGACATCTCCTCTGTACCTACTTCCAAGCACCTTAAAACTATGCCCCCTCATGTTAGCCATTTCAGCCCTGGGAAAAAGCCTCTGGCTATCCACATGATCAATGAGTCTCATCATCTTATACACCTCTATCAGGTCACCTCTCATCACCAAGACCAAGGAGATGGTGGTGGACTTTAGGAGATCTAGGCCTCATATGGAGCCAGTGATCATTAATGGAGAATGTGTGGAGCAGGTTAAGACCTACAAATATCTGGGAGTACAGTTAGACGAGAAGCTAGACTGGACTGCCAACACAGATGCCTTGTGCAGGAAGGCACAGAGTCGACTGTACTTCCTTAGAAGGTTGGCGTCATTCAATGTCTGTAGTGAGATGCTGAAGATGTTCTATAGGTCAGTTGTGGAGAGCGCCCTCTTCTTTGTGGTGGCGTGTTGGGGAGGAAGCATTAAGAAGAGGGACGCCTCACGTCTTAATAAGCTGGTAAGGAAGGCGGGCTCTGTCGTGGGCAAAGTACTGGAGAGTTTAACATCGGTAGCTGAGCGAAGGGCGCTGAGTAGGCTACGGTCAATTATGGAAAACTCTGAACATCCTCTACATAGCACCATCCAGAGACAGAGAAGCAGTTTCAGCGACAGGTTACTATCGATGCAATGCTCCTTAGACAGGATGAAGAGGTCAATACTCCCCAATGCCATTAGGCTTTACAATTCAACCGCCAGGACTTAAGAACTTTTTAAAAGCTATTATTAATGCTTTTTGAGATAGTGATTTAGATGCATATCATATTTTTTACTGAGTTAAGTATTGTATGTAATTAGTTTTGCTACAACAAGTGTATGGGACATTGGAAAAAAAGTTGAATTTCCCCATGGGGATGAATAAAGTATCTATCTATCTATCTATCTATCTCTGTCACTCCAAGCAGAAAAGACAAAGTTCACTCAACCGATTATCATAAGGTATGCTCTCCAATCCAGGCAATATCCTTGTAAATCTCCTCTGCACTCTCTCTGCAGTATCCACATCCTTCCTGTAGTGAGGTGACCAGAACTGAACACAGTATTAAAAGTGGGGTCTAATTACAGTCTTGTATAGCTGTAACATCACCTCATGGCTCTTGAATCCAATCCATTGGTTGATGAAAGCCAACACACCATACACCTTCTTAACAACACTGTCAACCTGCATAGCAGCTTTGAGTGTCCTATGGACATGGAGCCCAAGATCTCGATGATCCTCCACACTACCAAGAGTCCTACCATTAATATTATAGTCTGTCTTCAAATTTGAACTACTGAAATGAAGCACTTCACACTTCTCTGAGTTGAACTCCATCTGCCACTTCTCAGCCCAGTTCTACATCCTTTCAATGTACCGCTGTAACCTCTGAAAACCCCACAGACCATCCACAACACCCCCATCTTTTGTGTCATCAGCAGACTTACTAACCCACCCTTCTACTTCCTCATTCAGGTCATTTATAAAAATCACAAAGGGGAGGGGTCCCAGAACAGTTCCCTGCAGATCACCCCTGGTCACCGTCCTCCATGCAGAATACAAATCATCCACAACCACCCTTTGCCTTCTGTGGACAAGCCATTTCTAGATCCACAAAGCAAGGACTCCTTGGATCCCATGCCTCATTACATTCTGAATGAGCCTTGCATGGGGAACCTTATCAAATGCCTTACTGAAATCCATATACACTACATCCATTGCTCTACATTCATCAATGTGTTTTGTTACATTCTCAAAGAATTCAATCACGTTCATAAGGCATGACCTGCCTTTGACAAAGTCATGCTGACTATCCCTAATCAGATTATGTCTCTCCAAATGCTCATAAATCCTGCCTCTCAGGATCTTCTCCAACAACTTGCCCACCCACTGAAGATAAGACTCACTGGTCTATAATTTCTTGGGTTATCTCTACTCCCTTTCTTGAGCAAGGGAGTTCAATCTTCCCGTACTTTCCCATTCCTATTGATAATGCAAAGATCATTGCCAGAGGCTCAGCAACCTCCTCCTTCACTTTCCACAGTAGCCTGGGGTATATTTCATCCAGTCCTAGCAATTTATCTGACTTAATAACTTTAAAAAGTTCCAGCACATCCTCTTTCTTAATATCTATACACCCAAGCATTTCAATCCACTGTAAGTCATCCCTACAATTGCCAAGGTTCTCTTCACTGGTGAATACTGAAGCAAAGTATTATTAAGTACCTCTGCTACCTCCTCTGGTGCCATGCATGTTTCCACTCTTGCTTCTGACTAGTCTTATTTTCACACGGCTCATCGTCTTATTCTTCACATACTTGTAGAATGCCTTAGGGTTTTCCTTAATCCTGCTCACCAAGGCCTTCTCATGGCCCCTTCTAGCTCTCTTAATTTCATTCTTGATCTCCTTCCTGGCTGCTTTGTAATTTTCTAGAGCTCTAACAGTACCTTGTAAAACCTTTCATAAGCTTTTCTTTTTTCTTAACTAGATTTTCTGCATCCTTTGTACACCATAGTTCCTTTACACTGCTATCAGTTCCCTGCCTCAATGGAACATACCTATGCAGAATGCCATGCAAATGTTCCCTGTACATTTGTCATATTTCTGCCATACATTTCTCTGAGAATTTTTTCCAATTTATGTTCCCAAGTTCCTGCCTAATAGCATCATATTTCCCCCTACCCCCATTAAATGTTTTCCCAAATTGTCTGCTCCTATCCCTCTCCAGTGCTATGGTAAAGGAGATAGAATTGTGATCACTACCTCCAAAATGCTCTCCCACTGAGAGACCTGACAAATGAACAAGATCAAGTACAGCCTCTCCTCTAGTTGCATCAGGAAACCTTCCTGAACACACCTAACAAATTCCACCACATCTAAACCCTTGCTCTAAGGAGATGCCAGTCAATATTAGGAAAGTTAAGATCTTCCATAACTTAATTGACAGACACGGTGAAGGAGAATCCGAAGGGATTCTACAGATGTAAAAGGGCTAAAGAATAGCAAGGGACAAAATTGGTCCTCTTGAAGCTATTAAAAATTCAGTAAATATCTTTTGAAAAATTAATAAAATAAACCCTAAAAAGTCAGTTATGTTCTAGTTCAAATTTTTAAAATAAATCATACTATTTTGTTGAAGAAAAGGGGTTAATCTTCCTTTTTGTTTCTTTCTCAAACTGTCATATAATCCTGACTGAGATAATGGGTTACTGGATCCTGTATCAAGCAAACTAGTCCAGGCAATTTCCTGCTGAAGATGCTTGAGAATCTTTGCAAGTTGGAATTCTAATACTGTGGAGTTCAGGAGCAGAATGAGCTGCTCCTAATAATTGAACAATATAGAACACCTAACAGTCTACGGGATTTAGGGGAACAAATTTGTAGGGAGATTGCAGACTGTTGCAAGAAACATAAAGTTGTAATGGTAGGTGATTTTAACTTTCCACATATTAACTGGGACTGTAAAAGAGCTGGATGGGATAGAGCTTGTCAAACATGTTCAGGAAAGTTTCCTTGCTCAATACATAGAAGTCCCAACTAAAGGGAGTGTGATATTAGATCTCCTATCAGGGAATGAGATAGGGCAGGTAAAAGGAGTTGGTGTAGAGGAACACTTTACATCTAGTGATCATAATGACATTAGTTTCAAGGTAATTATGGAACAAGATAGGTCTAAGTTGGGGAAAGGCCAATCTTGATGGTGTCAGAAAGGATCTGGCAAGTGTGGATTGGGGCAGGTTGTTTTCTGGCAAAGGTGTACTGGGTAAGTGAGAGGCCTTCAAAAGTGAGATTTTGAGAGGACGGAGTTTGAATGTTCCTGTCAGAATAAAATGCCAGGATAACAGTTTTATGGAACCTACGTTTTTGAGAGATGTTGAGGTCCTGGTTAAGAAAAGGAAGGAGATGCATAGCAGGTATAGGCAGGCAGGAACAAATGAGGTACTTATGGAGTCTAAGAAATGCAAGAGGAAACTTGATAAGGAAATCAGGAGGATTAGAAGAAGGCATGAGGTTGCTCTAACAGACCAGCTGAAGGAGAATCCTAAGGGCTTCTACAAAAATATTAAGAGTAAATGGATAGCAAGGGTCAAAATCGGTCCTCTGGAAGATCAGAGTGGTGATCATTGATGAAGCCAAAAGAGATGGAGGGATCTTAAATGGATTTTTTAGCATCTGTAACTACTTGTGAGATGGACACAGAGGAGCTGCAGCAGCAAGTTCATGGACCCTATGCAGATTACAGAGGAGGAAGTGTTTGCTATTTTGAGGCAAATTATGCTGGATGAAACCCCAGGGCCTGACAAGGTGCTCCGTTGGAGTCTGTGGGAAGCAAGAGTGTTGAAATTGCAGTGGCCCTAAAAGAGATATTTAAAACATTCTTAGCCACGTGTGAGGTGATACTCAGGCTAATATTGGAGCTCAGCTAATATTGGTCCATTGTTTAAGATAGTCCTTCAGAATAACCCAGGAAATTATAGGCCAGTGAGCCTGACGTCAGTAGTGTGAAAGTCACTGGAAGGTATTCTAAGAGACTGGATATATACGTACTTAAATAGACACTGAGCGATTAGGGATAGTCAACACGGTTTTGTGTGTGGTAAGTCTTTTCTAACCAATCTTAGAGAATTTTGCTAGGAAGTTCCCAGGAAAATTGATGAAGGCAAGGCAGTGGATGTTGTCTGCATGGACTTTAGCAAAGCCTTTGACAAGGTCCGGCATGGGACGTTGGTCAAGAAGTTCCAGTCACTTGGCATTCAAGGTGAGGTAGTAAATTGAATTAGTAGAAGAAGCCAGAGTGGTTGTAGACAGTTGCCTCTTTAACTGGAGTCCTGCGATTAGTGGAGTGCTGCAGGAATTGGTGCTGAGTCCATTGTTTGTCATCTATATCAACGATCTGGATGATATTGTGGTAAACTGGATCAGCAAATTTGTGGATGGCATCAAAGTTGGGGTGTAGAGTAGGGTGTAGCGAAGAAGAATGTCAAAGCTTGCAACAGGATCTGCACAGCTGGGAAAATGGGCTGTAAGTGGCAGATGGAATTTAATGCAGACAAGTGTGAAGTGTTGCACTTCGGTAGGTGAATTCCTTGCTTTCATTCAGGTAACCATCATGTATTAGTAGTAATCTGGAAACAAACTGAGCCAGTTTTCTCTGAGATTTCTGCAGTAATCTACTTGTGTGTCTCCAGCACAATTAGGGAAAGGAACTTAGATTTTTTCTCTGATATAATTACGTGGTAATAGTGCTCCTTGGTTAATACTGTTGAAAGTGCATTTGTCACAAAGACATTTTAGTTATGGTGCCAATCTGCCATCTATAAATAGTCCGATTTTTAAAGCACTGAAGATGACTTTAAAGGAAATTTAATGGTCATGAAGGGGCATAACAGGAACACTGAAGATGCCAAAATGGAATGTTTCCTTCTTTTAAGATATATTTAAGACATTCAAATTGCTTAATATTTAAATTTTCTCAAAGCCCTGTAAATAAGTGCAGAAACTTGTCTTGGTGACTAGATCATGACTCTAACATTAAATTCAGGATGATACACCATTACTGGGATGCCACACCTTTGGAAAAGTGGCCAAACTGAGATCCTGTATGCTTTCTCACTATTTCAGAGGGCAGAAGAATTGTTCTTGTCATCCTGGTCAATATTTATTTTTTAATCAATATTGCTGAACACCTTATCTGGCCAATTTCACACTATCATTTGGCAGCAGCTTGCCGCATGGAACTTGGCTTTCATATTTCATATGTTTATACCCACACTTTAAAAGTAATTTATCATTTTCTGAAAGGGTCATGGAAGGAACTGTGTGAATTCCAAAAAAAAATCTTACCGCTGTAAGAACTCAAAGGGTCAAACAGCATCTATGGAGGCAAGGGGATGGTCGGTGTCCTGGTTTGTGATCCAGTAACGGGACGAATGCAGTGTGCCCACCTGAAATGTCAGTCATCGCTTTGTCTGCAAAATGCTGCCTGACCCAGTCTCGCGTCTCCAGGCAAATCTTCCCTTCAACTCATCATATGCAGGGTTTTCATAATTGTCCTGCTTCTAGCAGGAATCTTTTAAACCTAAAGAACATTTATGGGAATTTGACTTGCATCAATGTAATCAGCCAAAAAGCAAATTTTTAGGCCAAATATGAAAATTTTTACCAAAAATGTAATCTTAAAGACCAAAAAGCTAGTTTTAGGCTAAATATGCAAATTTTTACCAAAAATGTAATCTTAAAGACCAAAAAGCTAGTTTTAGGCTAAATATGCAAATTTTTACCAAAAATGCAGCTGAGTGGAAAGTGGAGACTCTATCTGTTCCTCACTATTTAAAGGGCTGAGGCATAATATAAAGTGTAAGGTAAATTATTATCCTGTCAGACTTTGCTGATTATTATAGTGTGGTACTTCATTATCCATAATGAAATCTGTCACATAATTCTGAAATGTTTGAAGTGGACTTCTGGTGGTTCGTTCTTTCATTTGCTAGTTAAAAGTTCTGGCAGTCCTAATGTATGGTAAGTAACTTAATGCTGTGTGAAGTTAGGCCTGGATCGAAACACAAATGAGAAGATGTAAGCTCTGTTTCTCAAAGGACAAACTTTAGCGTAAACGCAATGAATGTGAATGGATATTCCAGCTTTCCGTACCTATAGCATTTGTGACTCCATGGAAAATGCTTTCTTAGGTTCCAGGAGCTGAGGAACCCTCTGCTTCATACAGAGTTGCACTGAGGTCTTTGCAGCTGAAGATCAGCCTTTAAAACTAACATAGCAATAATGGGTAGGAGGTGTCTTTTCTTTCAAGTAATCTGTTTTCAAGTGATCGTTGCTCAAATGCTGCCCTGACACTAGGGGGCTCTGCAGAATGTTGCTGACTGATGTGAATGGCGTATGGCAGCTGTTGTTTTTCCATCTCAGTCCCCGCCAGTGTGATGTGAAATATTCTATTTGATTAAAAATCTAAGACATATTTCCAAGTTTTGATCTTCTCAAATCTTTCCGTTTCCACTAAACGTACACACCCGATGAAATTCTGTTTAGTTCGGTAGAAAGGCCAACAATGGGTCTCTGAATGGTTTTTAATTTGGAACTAATTTGACATTTTGCTTCAACTCTACATGCTCATTAAGAAAACTGCCAGGGAGCAAAATATTTTTTTCAACTCTTAAGACCATGTCAGACAGTGCAAAAGGATCTAGACTGTGACTCAGAGCTTCCTCAGCAACACCCAAACATAAGCTTATTGACTTCAGATTGTAATTTCAGACTAAACATACCATGCTAAACTGCTAACCAAGCTTGACTGTGAGAAAAACCTGCCAACAGCTCTATAAAAGAGCTAAAATGAGTTGTTCTGTCATTTCAGGTAATGATTCTGCTTCACCTAATTATAACTGTACTGCTTCTTACTTCTGTCGTGTTACAAGTCCTTTGGAAGCGTAATTAGCTTGTTTTCATTTAAATTCTGTGGGTTATAAGATGACAAATGAGTCTGTTGCAAGATCCACATGTCGTACTATGACTGAGCTATATGAAGCATGACATGGTGGATGGATGCATTAAGAGGATTGTTAAACCCTCCTTGTTCCCATCAAATAGTAGGTATTTCTTTCCCAACTTGGGCCAGAGATTCCCAGGAGTTGGTAAGGATGTTACATTTTTTTCAAAGACATACTTTTTCCATCTTACCAGGAACCACTAGTCATAATGGAACATGATGCAGAAAGCTTCCCTGTGGAGTCTGGTGTCAGCCATGTGGACGATGTGGTCTACCAGAAGTTGAATGAATATGACCAGAATGTCATTACTGGAGACATGGCTTGGGAGGAATTATTAACACTTTTTATGTTTATCCTGACAGTTAGATTGGGGAATTTTGAGGAGACCGCAGTGATGAAATTTCACCAATGCTTTGGAATGTCAATTGTATACCCTCTCACCTGCATGCAGGAAGATAGGGATTACTGCTGCTTGGTTGACCATGAATTTGGTATCAGACCTGAGACGTAGGTATTGGAATGCTTTTGTCTGGAGATCGCTGAACACTTTGCTGGCTGTCCTGGATTTGAAAATTATCTACCTTAGCTGAAATGTTGTTCCTGAGGTATGAGAACTGATCCACAATGACTGTATTTTTATTATGGGTCATGATTATTGCGAGATTTTTGTGCTGTAGTGTCTAACTGAACAGCCTCTGCCATCCAGAGGTTAAATGTAGGGCCATCCTCACATTAACTCCCGAGAAGGAATCAGTGATGGTTTAGAGCTTAGCTTCTGAGTGACTTCTGCTAAAAATCTTTTCAGTAGAAAAGAACCTATAAAAAACCAACCAATCAGGCCAAAGGACTTCTCAATTGCTTTCCAAGCACATTGTATTGGCATTCTTCAATATGTTTCTTCTTTATGTTTACCCATCTGAAGTACTATAGGGCGAACCTGTTTAAGCCACAGACAAAAAGTTGTTCCCATTTGCTTTGTTTCAAAAGTAGCTGAAATTCAGATAAAGTATCTGCCAGAGTAAATTTTATAATCACAAATGTAGAATATTCAAAGAATCATTATCGAATCATTTATAGCACATGAAAGAATACATAGTGACACTTACAGGCTGCCCCAGCACATACATGGGTGAGCTGGTAGTTAACATGAGCAACACATTTCTCTGTATGTTTTGATGTACACCTGACAAAAAGTTTGAATCTTATAGTTAATTGATTAATTAGTGATAAACTCGCTCTGTTTTATCAATAATGTTCTGATAGGTTTTATCACCAGAATGAAATAATTTTAGTTAAGGTGTCTTTCCTCTTCCTCTTAACATGAATATAACAAGGAACTTAGTCACTGAAGACATGCTGGGTTTTCTATTTACAAGTTATCATTTATACTTCTGTGACCTCCACTAAAATCACTTCCTCACTGGCTCTTGCACGGAGAACAAGCTTCAGACACGCCCATTGAAGTCAAGATGCTTGTGCTCAGTTACTGTTTTCCATGACATCACCTGTTCCTGATGCTGCACCCATTTCCACCTCATCCTTGAGCTTAATGCCTTCATTCAGTCTCTCGTCTCCCAACAACCTCTCTCCAGCCTCGGGCACAGCTTCACCATATTGCTCGGTTCCCTTCAAAGAGCTGTGAGCTGGGTCATGAACCGTTTCTCTTTCCACAGATGCTGCCCAACCTGCTGAGTAAAGTATTTTATTTTCTTCAAAAACCTCCCTAAAATCAGCCTCCAGTTTAAGATGGGTTTACTTACTGGTCTGAGCGACAACTTGCTGGTGGCCAACGAAGCAAAGAAAGCAACTAAATATTCACACGTTTTCTGGTAAAGGATCACTGCAACCAGCGGCCTGTGAGTCCCTGGTGGAGCTGAGTTGATTCACCTGTACGATCTGATATGTTTGCAGTGTAGCTGGAGTCTCGCTGGGGCAGGACGGTTGCAACATGCCCCTGGCTGGAGCTGCTGGAACGGTCTTGGAGACAATTCTATGCAGCGGAGCTGAGGCAAGGTGAGGTGAGGCATAGAAAGATCCCAGGTTTGATTGATTTAAGAGCTGAGCTGAATTGGAAAGGTCAGGTACTGACTGTATCGAGGTGGCGGACCCTGAGCCCGTGGGCAAGGAATGACCCAAGGTTTGGACAATTTGAAGTGTTGGGACAGATTGAAATGGTCAGGGTGTCGGGGTCAGAGGTGAGAAATGGGCCGGTTCGGCTTGCTATTCCACGGGGTTTGGTCACTTCTGTGCAGGACTGAGGCTGTGGCCTGCAATTGTGGACTTCTGAGTCGGCTGTGGTAATGGCCAGCATTGTGAGCTTCAGTCCTGAATGCTGTTGGCTTGCTTTTATTGTTTGAACAATTTGTTTTCTCTGTCTCTCTGCACTGCAGGTTTGGACCGTCTTCTTTTGTTTTTAATGGATTCTGTTGGGGTTCTTTATTTTGAAAGTTTTCAAAGTTTACTATGAAACAATGTATACTTCATCCCACCCTGAGATTCTTTATTTTGCAGCTGCCTATGCCTGCCTTTACTGAGCAGCTCTTCACAAAGGTTTAACATTAACAATCTCTTGAGATAATTTACACAAGACCAATATGACATGGAAGTGGAGAATGTTAAGTGCTACTTCATCTTTCCTCATTTACTCACTTTTAACAAGTGCAAAGGAAAGAGCACTTGAGGCAGCTTCTTTACAAACTAATCATTGACAGTTTGTAACTGACAATATTAGCTATTGTCTCCCGGTGACCTAAATGCAAATAGCAGCACCGATTTCATTGGATCATCAACGTCTCTTTTCCATTCTTCAATTTCATCCATCTTTTGACCATAATGTAGGGAATGGTGAAGTTTTGATGAGGATGTTCCAATTGGTTACTAAAGCGGTACAATGAAGAAAGCGGTCTGCTATTAAGGTAGGGCTTTTTCCACAGTGGCCTGTCCCTTTAAAAGCCACATGAAGCCATAGCATGCTTTTGCTGCAATGCTTCCAAAACTGATGGCAAAGGCCTACATTTGTTTGCCTAGTATAAGTTCTCATGAGAGCTTATTTGCAAACTTTAATAATAAATAATTGTTTTAGCAGCTGAGAACTCAACAGAATGTCATCTGAGCTGTCTTGTGTGTATGACAGAGTCTAATGTATTCATGTTGGCTGCCACACATTACCAACCCCAATCAATCATTGAACAACACAGACAACCCTGGGATTCATATATTCAGCACAAGGAATAACACACTGTTGTCAGAAAGGCTTCATTTAGCTTATGAAGTAATTGGGAGTAATTGGAAATTCAAAGATATGTTATTATCTGAGTGGAAGCTGTCTGGTCAATAGATTCTTTTCATCCAATTGAAAGGAGGAGAGATAAAAAAATAAAAAGCAAAGAATGTGGTTGTGTTATATAGACAAAGAGCTTTCCAATTACACCACAACAAGTGTAACTGGAGACAATCAAGTACATTTAAATACTAAAGATCAAAAGGGAAGCTGAGAATGCTAGAAATGAAATCAAAACATAAATACTAGAAACACACAGTACTGGATGAAGACAGGTTAATGTTTTAAATATCTGTTGTTCCTACCAATTGGCAATATTAACCCAGCTTTCAGTTACCGTGGCTGAGTAATCTTGATGTATCTACTATTCTGAATAATCAGTACCACCTCAAAACGCAACATCGTATACAAGTAAAACTATAGATAATCCATGATCCATCTTAGGGATCCTTCATCATGAATCAACAGGCACAAGTGATCAAGATGTTGCTAATGTTGTTCCATCATTTAAGAAAGGTTCTAAGAATAAGCCAGGAAATTACAGGCCGGTGAGCCCAATGTCAGTAGTGGGAAGGTTATTGGAAGGCATTCTAATGGACTGGATATATAAGTATTTGGATAGACGGGAATTGATTAGGGATAGTCCAATATGGCATAGAGTTTTCCGAGGAAGTTACCAGGAAAGTTGATGAAGGCAAGGCGGTGGAGGTTGTCTACATGGACTTTAGCAAGGCATTTGACAAGGACCCACATGGGAAGTTGGTTATGAAGTTCAGTTACTTGACATTCAAGACGAGATAGTAAATTGGATCAGACAATGATTTTGGAAGAAGACCGAGAGTAGTAGTAGACAGTTGCCTCTTTGACTGGAGGACTGTGACTAGTGATGTGCTGCAGAGATCAGTTCTGGGTCCGTTGTTGCTTGTCATCTATATCAATGATATAGATGTGGATGATAATGTGGTTAACTGGATCAGCAAATTTGTGGATAACACCAAGGCTGGGTGTGTAGTGGGTAGCGAGAAAGACTATCAAAGCTTGCAGTGGGATCTAGATCAGCTGGAAAACTGGGCAGAAAAATTGCAGATGGGAGTTAATGCAAACAAGTGTGAGGGTTTCCCTTTGGGAGGACCAGCTAGGGTAGGTCTTACTTACCTCTTCCCACCCTGCCCCCTGTAAAAAAGTCACTCCCTTCCTCTCAGTTTCTCTGCCTGTTGTATCTGTTCTCAAGATAGGGCCTTCAGAGCTTCTGAAACGTTGTCGTTTTACTTAAAATGTGGCTTCCTCTCTGCCAGTTGGTGAAGTCTTCACACACATTTCCCCTATTTCATGTGATTGTTCTGAGCCTCCCTCTCCAGATAGAACTGATAGATTGCTTGGTTCTCACCTTTCACCCCACCAGCCTTTACATTCAACATGTCCTTCACCTTTTCTGCTAGCTCGAACATGATTCCACCAGCCCTCACTTTCTCACCACCCAATACCCTCAACTCATTTATGCTTTCCACACAGAACTCTTTCTTCACATCTTCCTGGTCTGCTCATCTCTTCCCATTCCTCTCCATAAACTGGCACTTTTCCCTGCAGCTGTAGTAAGTGTCATCGGGGGAGTCGGAATATCTGCGGCTGTGTGCCCAGATCTTTGGGCACAGAGCTAAAAAAAAAAGTAACGTAACGGACTTTTAACATTGTAACCAGCGAGTTGTTTGTTATGTCTCCCCGCTCGCTGTGAAAATGGAGACAGCTCTTTCTCCCTTATTAGGGAGAGGGAGAGAGGGAGCATGTGGTATGTCGAATACTGGGTGAAACGCAAAGTCTTTGAGTACTGCAAGTCTGTGTCTTTGCTGTTGCTTTGCTCACGCTTGAGTGCTCGGTGGCGGGTGCCGATGCTTTTTTTGCCAGTGGGAGAACAGGGGGATTGTTGCTTGCTGCTGCTTATGTGCGGGAGGGAGAGGAGCTGGGGGGACTTTGGGGTTCTAACATTTAACTGCCGTTCATTCTTTGGGGCATTCCTCTGTTTCATGAATGGTTGTGAAGAAAAAACATTTCAGAGTGTATATTGTAAACATTTCTCTGACATTAAATGTACCTTTGAAACCTTTGAAGTTATTACACCTGCCCTCAACCTCCTTCCTCTCCACCATCCAGTTACCTAACAACCCTTCCAGATAAGGCAATGATTCACCTACACCCCTTCCAAACTGATCTACTGCATTTTGTCCTAAGATGTGGCCTCCTCTGCACCGAAGAAGACAGACATAAACAAGGCAACTGTTCTTGGAGCACCTTTGTTGTCTGCAATTGCTACCTCTAAATTCTCGGTCATTTTAATTTTCCTGGCCCCTGGCTGCGCGCAACCTTTCCCATTTCCATAGAGGGAGACCAAAAGCAAATTGGAAGAAGAACAACCCATACTCTACTTGAGAAGCCCACAACTCAACTGTTAGAATTGTAATGTTCTAATTTCAGGTAAGCTGAACACAAAGTATTCTCCTCCCATAAACACTCACCCATCCACTGAGTTTTCCCCCCTTTATTCACCATTCCCATTTCCCTCCCCAACACCCACCTGGTTGCACCAATCACTGCCAGTCTCTGTCCCACCCCTCCTTTGTACCGCTATGTACTGGTGATACTTCCTCTACCTTCTCAGTCCTGGTGCAGGGTTTCAACTCAGATGCTCTCTGACCCAGAGTTCTTTTAGTGTTCTGGTCCTTTTTGCTGCATTGCCCAGCATCTGTACTTTCTTTTGTCATCAGACCAGAAATAGTCATTGTAAAATGAGAACTCAGATATTTTTGGCTTACTATGAGGGAAGGGCTATGAATTGATGAAAAGAATTCTATTTACTCAGCACCTTTCATGACCTCAAAGTGTATGAATTTTTGAAATCTAATTGAGCAATCTGAAAATTTGTGAACTAATTAACAAACAACAGAATATCATTGTAATAATGACTGGATTATATTTTATATATAGATTTTTATTGAGAAACAAAGAGAGAACTCTTCAAGTCTACTTTGAAGTGGTGCCACGGTGACGATGAAGAGTCATGATCCGAAGGGCAGTGCTTGATCATCTACTTCAATTTACTGCTCAAGCCCTTGGCACGTGACTTGAGTGTTCAACTGATCAAAATTTAACTTTCTCTGAAGTAAGGTTGTCAATTTCCTTGAATTTACTGCCAAAATCAGTAGCTTATGTTCTATCAGTCCTTTGTCTATCCTGCTTGTAATTTCCTCAAAAAATTGCAGTAGGTTATTCAGGCAGGATTTTCCTTTCAGGAAACCATGCTGGCTTTGACCTATCTTGTCATGTGCCTCCAGGTACACCATAATCTCATCCCTAACAATCGATTCCAACAGCTTCCCAACCACTTATGTCAGACTAACAGGTCTATTGTTTCCTTTCTGCTGCCTCCCACCCTTCTTAAATAGCGGAGTAACATTTGCAATTTTCCAGTCATCTGGCACAATGCCAGAATCTATCGATTCTTGAAAGATCATTGTTAATGCCTCTGCAATCTCTTCAGCTACTTCCTTTAGAACCTGAAGGTGCATTCCATCAGGTCCAGGAGATTTATCTACCTTTAGACCATTAAGCTTCCTGAGTACCTTCTCATATTGTAATTTTCACAGCACATACTTCACTTCCCTGACACTCTTGAATGTCCGGTATACTGCAGATGTCTTCCTCTGTGAAGAATGATGCAAAATACTCATTCAGTTCCTCAGCCATCTCTGTGTCTCTCATTACAATATCTCCAGTGTCATTTTCTATTGGTCCTATATCTACCCTCAATTCTCTTTTACCCTTTATATACTTAAAAAAGCTTTTAGTGTCTTCTTTGATATTAGTTGCCAGCTTCTTTTCATAATTCATCTTTTCCTTCCTAATGACCTTCCTAGTTTCCTTCTGCAAGTTTTTATAAGCTTCCCAATCCTCTATCTTCCCACTGGCTTTGGCTCCCTTGTATACTCTCTCTTTTGCTTTTACTTTGGCTCTGACTTCACTTGTCAGCCATGGCAGTGTCCTTCTTTCATTCAAAAGTTTCTTCTTATTTGGAATATATCTGTCATGACTTCCCTCATTTTTCACAGAAACTCCTGCCATTGCTGCTCTGCTGTTCTTCCTGCTAGTGTCCTTCTCCAGTCAACCTTGGCCAGTTCCCCTCTCATGCCTTTGTAATTTCCTTTATTCCACTGAAATATCGACACATTGGAATTCAGTTTCTCCTTCTCAAATTTCAAAGTGAACTCAATCATATTGTGATCACTGTTCCGTAAGGGTTCCTTAACCTTAAGCTCTCTTATCTACTCTGGATCATTGCACAACATCCAATCCAGCACAGCCGATCCCCTAGTGGGCTCAACAACAAGCTGTTCTAAAAAACCATACCTTAGACATTCTACAAATTCTCTCTCTCGAGGTCCAGTACTGGCCTGGTTTTCCCAATCCACTTTCATGTTAAAATCCCCAACGATTATCATGACTATTGCCCTTCTGACATGCCTTTTCTATCTCCTGCTGTAATTTGTAATCCACATCCCGGCTGCTGTTTGGAGGCCTGTGTACAACTGCCATTAGGGTGCTTTTACCCTTGTCATTTCTTAACTCAACCCATAGATACTCTGCACCTTCTGATTCTATGTCATCCCTTTTTAATGATTTAATAGTATTTCTTATACACAGGGCCACACCACCCCCTCTGCCTACTAACCTAAGTTTCTGATACACTGTATGTCCTCAGACATTCAGCTCCTAATGGCAGCCATCCTTTAGCCAGTTTTCAGAGGTGGCCACAATGTCATACTTGCCTATCTATAGCTGAATTTCAGGATCATCCATTTTATTTCTTATGCTGCATGCATTCAGTTATAAAATTTTCAGTCCAGTATTTGTTACTTTCTGTTTTAACTCCAGCACACCTCCATTGCCCTGTAACTCACCCCACTGGCTGTGATTACGCCTCATCTCCTGCCTGTCCTTTCTATCATCTCTGTTGCATGCTACCTTTGACTCATTTCTGCTTTCCCCTTCCTCAGCCCTATCATTCCAGTTCCCATCCCCCGGCCAAATTAGTTTAAACCCTCCCTAACAGCTCTATTAAACCTGTCTGCTAGGATATTGGACCCCTTTGGGTTCAAGTGTAACCCGTCCTTTTTGTACAGGTCATACCTCCCCCAGAAGAGGCCCCAATGATCCAGGAACCTGAAGCCCTGCCCCCTACACCAGTTTCTCAGCCACACATTACGTAATATGCCTGATTATGCTATACTTCCACTCATTAGCACGTGGCACAAGCAGCAATCCTGAGATTACTACCCTGGAGGTCCTGCTTTTCAGCTTCCTACCCAACTCCCTGAATTCTCTCTTCAGGACCTCCACCCTTTTTCTACCTATGTCATTGGTACCAACATGTACCAGGACTTCTGGCTGATCATCTTCTTCCTTCAGAATACTCTGCACCTGATCCGAGACATCCTGTACCTTGGCACCTGGTAGGCAAGACATCATATGGGTATTTCTATCAGGCTGGCAGAACCTCCTGTCTGTTCCCCTCACTGTGGAATCCCCTATGACTACCGCATTCCTCATCTTCTTCTCTCCCTTCTGCACCACAGAACCAGGCTCAGTGCCAGAGACCCGATCGCCGTGGTCATCCTCTGTCAGGTCACCCCCCTCAACAGCATCCAAAACGAGATAATAGTTACAGAGGGGGGATGGCCCCGGGGGTGCTCTCTACTTCCTGAGCTCTTCCCATCCCTTCCCTGCTCACTTTCCCTTATAAGCTGTAGGTCATCAAGCCTCATCATTATCTCATTATTTACCTTTTGCATTGTTTATTTTTGTAATGTACAGTAATTCTTATGACTTGCACTGTACTGCTGCAGGAAAACAATAAGTTTCATGAAATAGGTCAGTGAATATAAATCTGATTCTGATTTGACAGGTAACAGAATGATGTCATCAGTGTTGGTCCAGATCTGGTTACAATAGGAGAGGAATAGAAAGTGGCTTGAAACCGGACAAATTCACAAAGCAGTCTGAAGGGAGTCTGAGGGGGATCATATGGAGCTAACATTGAAGTCTGAACTAATTATGAAGTGTCCTAAATGATGTGTTTTCCCCCATTACAGAGTGCATATGTGCAGAAGATGGAACTGCTGTAGCCAAGTGACAAAAATATCCAGTTAACATGTGAACATTAACATAACTTTAGATTTAGCCTGTTATTTGTGAAATTACTAAAACTGATTGATTTTCTGATGTTCAGTGTTGATGCCTGAGCTACAGATATAGTTAGCTGTCTTAATTTCAGTGCCAGAGACAGAACAAAGTTAACTAAAGGCTTGTGTAGATTTATCATCTTTACACAATCTCCATTCCTTATCCACAACTAAAACTCTAAATGTTACTCATCTTTTTTAACGCTCTGCAATAGACGTGAGGAATGCTACACTTCAGCACCTGTTTCTTTCTGTTCACCTTTACCAGTCTCCCTCTTTTAGTAGGCATGGATTCCAATTCCTTTTTTTCCATCAAAGTTTACTACTGTAGCATTGCTCTGTGTAAAGAGCACTTAACTCCTGATGAAGGGTTTCGGCCCGAAACGTCGTCACTACCTCCTCCCATAGATGCTGTCTGGCCTGCTGAGTTCTGCCAGCATTTTGTGTTTTTATTTATTTCCAGCATCTGCAGATTCACTCGTGTTGTCATCTCTCTGCCTGGTTTGCTAAACTAACTTTGTGCTATTCAGGTATCGAGGTATTTTACAGTCATTCTTGTTGTTTGCTGCAATCCTGTTTTAGTGTTACTAGTGAATGCTCCTAGGAAGGGCAGGTAGGGGAGAGAAGCTCACTTGGGGTACAGCATTACAACTCTTTTCCAAATTAACGCCCTTTGCTGCATGACCAGTTTTTATTCACGCGGCTCCACTTACTCAAGATAAATTCCAGACTTTTGTGACAAACTGTCTGTGCACAAACAAGAGAGAATCTGCGGAAGCTGGAAACCCAAAGCAACACACACAAAATGCTGGAGGAACTCAGTGGGGCAGGCAGCATCTATGGAAAACGGTTGACGTTTCGGGCCGAAGCGCTTCAGCGGCACTGGAACAAAAGATGAGGGACTCAGAGTAAGAAGGTAGGAGGAAGACCACAAGAATCTTCGCAACATGCACAAGATGCATAGCTGCTCAGCGAAGTGGTCTCCCAATCTGTGTCAGGTCTCACCGATATACAGCAGACTACACCAGGAGCACTGGATACTGGCTGAGACCCTTCATTGCCTTTTATAAACCTGTGCTTTACTGTCTTTGATTAACCTATACATTTCTAAAAGTGCAGTAATTTGGTCATATATAATCAATTTTAAGAGTTTGTTCAGAACTAGCGTGAACCCAAATGCATTACCGTCACCTGTTTACTTTTCCTGATGTGTGTTACTTTATTGGTCCTGGAATATTGCTCACATCTAAGAAAAGCAGAAAAATAATGTGAATTTTCTCCCCCTCTGATTTCATTGTGAAGCTTAGTACAGATGTTACCAAGAATTAATGATGTTTTACATTTGCCAGTTTCTTTTCTTTAATAGTTGTTCCCTACCTTCCTTTAGTTGGTGTATGCTGTTTGTTTGACATATTACAGTCTCAAATTGATTTCACATGGTGTAGCAGCTTTGTTTGTTGCTCAAAGACATTTAGTTTAAGAAAGTAATGATTACTATTATGTTTTTACTGCATAGAAGTCATATGGATTGGAAATTTTGTTGAGGTGTTCTGTATCTTGTGCAGAGATCCCTATACTATGAGGGATGGGCTGGTTTTTTATCTGTTCCTTGTTCCCAGTTCACCCATACTGCACAATTCCTCTGGGCTTCCTACCACTAAATTTTGTTTTAGATCTGTGCCTGACTTTAACCTCTGTCTACAACTGGACCACGTCCTTGCCTACAGAGAAGTCATCACCCTGACACAGTGGTGTCAAGAAAACAAACTCTCCCTCAATGTCACAAAAACAAAGGATCTGGTTGTGGACTACAGGAAGAATGGAGGCAAGCTCACCCCCATTGACATCAATGGATCTGGGGTTGAGAGGGCGAACGGCTTTAAGTTCCTCGGTATACACATCACTGAGGACCTCACATGGCCTGTACATATCGGCTGTGTGGTGAAAAAGGCACAACAATGCCTCTTTCACCTCAGATGGTTGAAGAAGTCTGGTAAGGACCCCCAAATCCTGAGGACTTTCTACAGCGGCACAATTGAGAGCATCTAGACTGGCTGCATCACTGCCTGGTATGGGAGCTGTGCCTCCCTTAATCGCAGGGTTCTGCAGAGAGTGGTGTAGGCAGCCCAGCACATCTGTAGATGTGAAATTTCTACTATTCAGGACATTTACAGTGACAGGTGTGTAAAAAGGGCCCGAAATATCATCAGGGACCGGAGTCACCCAACCTCAAACTGTTCCAGCCGCTACCATCTGGGAAACAGTACCGCAGGATTAAAGCCAGGACCAACAGGCTCTGGGACAGCTTCTTCCACCAGGTCATCAGACTGATTAATTCACAATTGCATTTCTAAGCTATATGTTGTATATCTTACTGTACAGACTATTTATTACAAATTACTATAATTTGCACATTGCATATTCAGACAGAGATGTAACGTAAAGATTTTTACTGCTGATGTATGTGAAGGATGTAAGAAATAAAGTTAATTCAATTCAATTCAATCCACCCATCTGCTGAAATTTCCTTCACCAGATTCACAGGATCCTCCACTGATTAGAGATGAGTCCTCTATCCTTCCCTCTGTCCGAGCTTCTCTCAGATCAACCCCACTGTGATGTGTGACTTGCACGTGTTCCTCTCTTAAGTCCGTGGTGATGGCAGTCCTTTATATTTTCTGCCGTGCCTTCTTTCTCTATTAACGTGCTCGGGCGTGAACCTAATACCCCCCTACATTCCCGTGGAATGCACTAACAGCAAGTGATGCCACAGAGATCAGCCAGCTGCTTAACGTACACCCAGTGGCCAACTTTATTGGCTACCCCTCTACCTAAAAATAAGTGGCCACTGAGTTTATGTTAGTGGTCTTCTCCTGCTGTAGCCCATCTGGTACAAGGCTCGATATGTTGTGCATTCAGAGATGCTCTTCTGCACACTGTGGGGTTACTGTCGCCTTCCTGCCAGTGTGAACCAGTCTGGCCATTCTCCTCTGACCACTCTCATTAACAAGGCATTTTCACCCTCAGAACTCCTTAACCCATTTTCTTTAAACTCTATAAACTGTTGTGTGTGAAAATCCCAGGAGATTAGCAGTTTCTGAGATACACAAAACATCCTGTCAGGCACCAACAATTGTTCCATGGCCAAAGTTATTTGGATCACATTTCTTCCCCAACCTGATGTTTGATCTGAACAGCAACTAAACCTCTTAACCATGTCTGCATTATTTTATACATTGAGTTGCTGCCACACGATTTGCTGATTAGATATTTGCATTTACAAGCAAGGGTACGGGTGTACCTAAAAAGAGGCGCAGAAGGAGTTAGGAGTCCTTGTACAAGACGCCCAGAAGGTTAATTTACAGGTTGGCTCTGTGGTAAAGAAGGCACAAGCAATGTCGGCATTTGTTTCAAGGGGAATAGAATATAAAAACAAGGAGGTAACGCTGAACCTTTTTAAGACACTAGTCAGGTTGCACTTGGAGTATTATCAACAGTTTTGGGCCCATTATCTCTGAAAGGATGTGTTGTCATTGGAGAGAGTCCAGAGGAGGCTCACAAGGATGATTCCGGGAATGAAGGGGTTAACATATGAGGAGCATTTGGCAGCTTTGGGGCCTGTGCTCACTGGAATTTAGAAGAATGAGGGAGTATCTCACTGAAACCTACCAAACGTTTAAATGATTAGATAAGGTGGATGTGGAGAGGACGTTTCCTCTCGTGAGGGTGTCCAGAACTAGAGGGCACAGCCTTAAAATTGAGGTGCAATCTTTTAGAAAAGAGGTAAGAGGGAAATTTTTTAGCCAGAGAGTAGTGAATCTGTGGAATAGTCTGCAGTGGAAGCCAAGTTCGCAGGTATACTTAAGGCGGAAGTTGATAGTTTCCTGTTCAGTCAGGGCATTAAAGGATATGGCAGGAAGGCATGTGTATGGGCTTGAGTGGGATCCGGGATCAGCCATGATGGAATGGCGGAGCAGAACTCGGTGGCTGAATGGCCTAATTCCTCTCCTATGTCTGAAGTGTATACTCAGCAGTGTGTTCCAGAACTCCACAGCTGATTGGTCCTACCTTGCCATTTTGTCTTGATCAATGTTGGAGCCCACGGCCTTTGCTGTTTCCTGGTCATTTAGTTTATTGATTTTATAAACACTTATACAGGGGATCCTGGGAGCAACCTGAGAAAGAGTGTGCACTTAATAATTCTGGTTATGGATGCTTTCAGCAAAGCAATATCCTACTCTTCCCCTGTTGTACACCAAACAGCTCAGTGGGGAAGTTTCCAGTATAGGAAGACTTGCTCAGTGGCCAACTTGATGAGAGACTCAACAGAGCCTGGAAACTGAAATATGAAGCAAAATTCCGTAAGGAAAAAAATCAATTGAAATGGTGGATTAGTGCAGGTATCAACTCAGCCAGGATTATATATAAAAAAATCACTGTAGTCCATCGGCAAACTCAATGCCAGACACAAACATTGCTCACTTACATTTGCAGCTGCTCATCTTGGGAGCCATGAGTGTGGGCCCGAATGAGAAAATGAGCACATGAAAAACAACAAGAAAAGACCAGCTGTTCCATCAAGTACATCTTATTCGAGTAGGCTGCAATTTCACACCATTAATTTGATTCCCTCCCTCTTTCTGCTCATAAACAGCATGATCATCTCTAGAGAGAGGCAATGAAAACGGAGATTTAAATTAAAATCAAACAGAAGCCTCGGTGACTAAATGATACATCGCCCAACAAGCATCTACATTCTATATGTTTTCTATTTTAACTTTCCAGATGAACACTTTCAGGGAAAGAAAAAGAATTATGTTAAATGTGCTGGAGAGTCATTCCAGAGCATCAGCCTTCTGCCAAGAAATTTCTCTTTGGTGCAAAGAAATTTTGACCTGGAATTTGAGCACAAAGTCTAGACTGGCTGTCCAATGCAGTACAGGAGTGTTACATGATGGAGATACTATCCTGTGGTGGTGTCCATAGGGTCCAATCACCTTCCCCACATGGACATAATAGAATTTCTGAATCCCCAGTGTCTTGGCCTAGGTTTGCTCCTCATTAAATTGCATTAAGAGAAGATCTGGCCATTGTCCATTGCTTTTTATAGGAGATGGCTGAGTATTAAAAGGCAGTCAAATTTCTTCAATTACACCAGTACATTCAAAGTGCTATAAAGTGCAAGATACTTCCAGGAGGGTCCTCTCATCCCGTTTTATTCATTTAGCCTATTAACTTGAATGACACTTCTGAATATTCTAGCTCAATCAGACTGAACTGAACGGTTTTTATTTCCAAGCTGAAAGCACCCAGATCTCTTAGCCAATTTAGTTTAGCTCTAAGCTCTGACCCTTCGGATTATATACATTAGTCTGGAATGCGCAGGCAACTGCTGGTGCATCTACAGAGAGCTGTCAGCCAGAAAAATAGTCACATCAGCGTATTTCACACCTCTGCACCTATGGAGATTGGAAACCTATTGGAGTTCTGCCCCTTCAGCTGGTGCATTCGAATGAGCTTGCTGGCCTTAATTTAGAAAGTGATTCCAGGTAATATTTATGTTCTGTTTTAAAATTTGTAATTTTATGTTCATAACTAATAAACAGTAGCTTCACATAAATTTAAATAAGTCCAACATTTTTAATTTCTTTTATTTTTAATAATATTTTCTTCTTAAATACATAATTTCCCCCAGTTTCCAAATATCCCTGATTGAGAGTTTCATTTGAAAGCCATGATAAGGTCTTTGTCAGCACAGTTTTCAGAGGCCTTTGGGACAGCATATTACCAGGCAATTTACTGTCCCCTTTTTAAGACAATTATGGTCATAACCCTTTGTGTCCCTTGGAATGGCTGTCACAGTGATATTAGATAGATAGATAGATAGATAGATAGATAGATAGATAGATAGATAGATAGATAGATAGATAGATAAATACTTTATTCATCCCCATGGGGAAATTCAACTTTTTTCCAATGTCCCATACACTTGTTGTAGCAAAACTAATTACATACAATACTTGACTCAGTAAAAAAAATATGATATGCATCTAAATCACTATCTCAAAAAGCATTAATAATAGCTTTTAAAAAGTTCTAAGTCCTGGCGGTAGAATTGTAAAGCCTAATGGCATTGGGGAGTATTGACCTCTTCATCCTGTCTGAGGAGCATTGCATCGATAGTAACCTGTCGCTGAAACTGCTTCTCTGTCTCTGGATGGTGCTATGTAGAGGATGTTCAGAGTTTTCCATAATTGACCGTAGCCTACTCAGCGCCCTTTGCTCAGCTACCGATGTTAAACTCTCCAGTACTTTGCCCACGACAGAGCCCGCCTTCCTTACCAGCTTATTAAGACGTGAGGCGTCCCTCTTCTTAATGCTTCCTCCCCAACACGCCACCACAAAGAAGAGGGCGCTCTCCACAACTGACCTATAGAACATCTTCAGCATCTCACTACAGACATTGAATGACGCCAACCTTCTTAGGAAGTACAGTCAACTCTGTGCCTTCCTGCACAAGGCATCTGTGTTGGCAGTCCAGTCTAGCTTCTCGTCTAACTGTACTCCCAGATACTTGTAGGTCTTAACCTGCTCCACACATTCTCCATTAATGATCACTGGCTCCATATGAGGCCTAGATCTCCTAAAGTCCACCACCATCTCCTTGGTCTTGGTGATATTGAGACGCAGGTAGTTTGAGTTGCACCATATCACAAAGTCCTGTATCAGTTTCCTATACTCCTCCTCCTGTCCATTCCTGACACACCCCACTATGGCCGTGTCATCAGCAAACTTCTGCACATGGCAGGACTCCGAGTTATATTGGAAGTCTAATGTGTACAGGGTGAACAGGACCGGAGAGAGTACGGTTCCCTGCGGCGCCCCTGTGCTGCTTACCACCATGTCAGACCTACAGTCTCCCAACCGCACATACTGAGGTCTATCTGTCAAGTAGTCCACTATCCAATCCACCATGTGAGAGTCTACTCCCATCTCCGTTAGTTTGTGCCTTAAGATCTTGGGCTGGATGGTGTTAAAGGCACTAGAGAAGTCAAGGAATGTAATCCTCACAGCAGTGAACTGAGAGCTGAGAGCTGCCTGGTAGGAAAGGTTTAGTGTGAAGTGAAGGCTTGGATCGTCATGGTCCAGCTAACATTATGGACCACATGAGAGGATTAAATCTGACCACACTAGGATAATTAGAATCAGAATCAAGTTTAATATTACTAGCACCAGTCTGAAATTTGTTTTATTCTTTTGCTGCAGCAGTACATTGCAATACATTAAAAATGCTAGGAATGCCAAAAGAAATATATATCAAATTAAATTAAGTGAGTAGTGCACAAGAGAGCAAACAAAGAAAGCAAATAGAAAAAATGTGAGATAATGTACACGGGCTCAATGTCCATTCAGAAATCTGATAGTGGAGGATGAGAAGCTGTTCCTAAATGTGTGTCTTCAGGTTTCTGTAGCTCCTCCTTGATGGTTGTAATGGGAAGAGGGCATGTCCTGGGAGATGGAGTCCTTAATGATGGATGCCGTCTTTGGGAGGCATCGCCTTTTGAAGGTGTCCTCAAAGCCGAGAAGGCTTGATCAACTTTCCAACCCTTCATACCACATGGTGATGCAATCAGTTAGAATGCTCTCCCTGGTACATCGGTAGAAATTTACGAGAGTCCTTGGTGACATACCAGGTCTCCTCAAACTCCTAATGAAATATAGCTGCTGACGTGCCTTCTTTGTAGTTGCATCAATATGTTGGGCCCAGGATAGATCTTCAGAGATGTTGACACCCAGGAACTTGAAACTGTTCACCCCTTCCACTGCTGATTCTTCGATGAGGACTGTCGTGTGTTCCCTCGACCTTCCCTCCTAAAGTCCATAATCAGTTCCTTGGTCTGACTGACATTGAGTGCAAGCTTGTTGCTGTGACACCACTCAACCAGCTGATCCATTCCCCTCATCACCATCTGAAATTCTGCCACCAATAGTTGTGTCATCGGCAAACTTATAGATGGTGTTTGAGCTGTGTCTAACCACACTGTTGTGGACGTCGAGAGAGTAGAGCAGTGAGCTAAGCACATATTCTTGAGATGCACCAGTGAGGAGGAGATGTTATTTCTTAGCCGCACAGGTTGTGGTCTCCCGATGAGGAAGTCAAGGGTCTAGTTTCAGAGGGAGGCCCAAGATTTGGACTTTGTTGATTAGAACTGAGAATTTATTTTTATTCCATAGTCACCCTGTTTGCATCAAAGAAGGAAAGAGAGAAGTAAAAATTTATCAGGTACAAGGAATATGGTAAAAGGGTTAAATGGGTAAAAAGATTACATTTTTTTCAGGTCAAAGAAATTTGGAACCTCAAAATTGTAAGAATTGAATAAATCAATTATGAAACAGTTCTTTCAATGCCATGGTCGTCAATTGGTGACATTATTTGCTGAATGATTTTTAATGGCCCTTCATTCCATCCCCATTCCCCATTATTCCCATGGGGAATAAGTCCGCTTTCCAGGTGACACACATTCTCCCCGACTCTCCTCACCTTCTCCCCTCTGTGTATCTGCAGCCACATACACTAAGGATCATGTTTTCCATCTCCTAATGGGGGAGCAGCTTTTTTAAAAGCACTTTAGTTGTTGGTCAGTGCTGGTGTAATAAAATCCATTTTGCAAAATCACACAGGTAGCACCTTGATATCAGCAGGCCTGGCATAGCCACCCACCAGCTGATCAGTTGCTACAGACATGTGAAAATCACCCAGTGGCTGAAGCAATGCTTTGTACAACAAAAGAGGAATGTTTCTTACTTTATATTTAATTGTAACAGATCATCAGAAAGAAAGGATTGAGAACTACTCATAATACAAATTATCAAGTGTAAAGAGCAGCTTAAACTTATATAGCAACGTGCTGTTATCTCAGCTCAGTTTCAAATCATGAATCCTCATTAACGCCATGTACATTTTGATTTATGTATTTGACTTGTTGCGTTAACCTTGGACTTTCCAACCTGCACCCCTCCCCCCGCCCACTGCCAGCCAACCTCATCTGAGGAAGGGATGAATTATTGTTCCTTTCTACCTGGAGCATGAGACCACAGAACTGATGCTGAGATGTGGGGTTAAACGCAAAGTAAGAGCCAGGCAGGAGTGAATGAACAACATTTACCCATGGTGTATTGTGTTAGCAAACTAGAACGAACGGACAAAGATTGCAATGATTCAGCTCAGGCTTGAAAGGACAAATCTTTTCTCAAAGATGAACATTTAAAACAATGAGAGCAGCGGCTTATTGTTCACTTTGCTGACTGGCCTTCTGCATTTGCAGGAGTCTCCAAGGAATGCAGCTGGCCAAGGGGGTATAATAAACCCATTGCAGTTGGCTTCTGATGAGGAACTGTTCAGCAGAAAGCAAGACCTTGTTGTGTGTACACACATTGTGCTACAACCAACAATGAGCACTATGTGAGGGGCTGCATCACCCCTTGTTTTGGCTTCAATCTCGTTTTTAAAGGGACAGTGACAATTTCTGTTGGTGAGTTTGATTTGGAATTGAATTAACAATTGGCAGTGAAAAATTGATGGGGTTTGCCTGTTATTGCCCTCATTTTCTTGCGAGTTAAAGGAAAATGTAGCTTCTGATCACCAATCACTGAACCCTTTACGGCACTGTGTGAGCTATGGGCAGGACTAGCTGCAAGTCTGCTCATAATCAAATGATTATAACTGTGGAGTCTGGGTACTTCTTTCTGAACAAATAGGTTTTATGTTCCATATCACCTGATTCAGAGTGCTTCCTAAGATTCTTTTGCTGCCCTTCTCACCTAATGTTTCATCACTACATTGAACTAACTATTATTAAGTGTTCTTGACATCCACACTACTGCAGACTTGAAAGTTTCTTTTCTCTAAATTAATGGATCACAATGACTCTATTTGTCATTGCATTTATTAATATTATTCTGAGTGGGCTGGGATCTATCAGGTGAGGGAGGAGGGAATAATGTAGAACTAAACGTTGGAAACCATGAGGTCAACTGAGTAGATCGGAGATGTCACTGCAGCAATTCATTGTGGTTTCCAAATTTTTATCTCTAATTGGGCATGGAGTATGTCACAACCGTCGATATATAAAGGAACAGTTCACTAGTGAGAATTCAAGTGCTCATGACAGATGCTGATTGGAACAAGGGCTGGGATTACTGTTGGTTACACTCAGAAGAAGCAGCAATTGAAACAAGCCAAAAAAGACTTTGCAGTCCTCGCAGTGGTCTGCAAGTGTGGGTTTTGGTGAGTGATGAGGCTTCAGTGAGGAGAGTCTGTGGGAACATTTGAACACAGGCCTCTGATTAGACAGTTTGATATTTGTTCCCGTCAAGTGGGTGATTGTTGTGTACTTTCACTTCTATGTGTTTCAGTCTGGAAACAGAAATCGGATTGCATTTTAAGTAGCCCTTTCCAGTTAAAGGGATGGCAATGGTCCAGAATATTGTATGGCTTATAGAATGCGGGAATCCTGAGATACTGCTTATAGGGCAGATGACTGTTCTTTAGGTAGTGCTCTGGTGTGGCTAGCTTGTGTGCTAACTGATGACACCAGTGCAATATGAAGTTAGGGAGCTAAATAGCAGATTAATGAGCCAGATATCTTTAAGTTATAATTTCTAGATTACCACTAGTGCCAAGTTTAAGCAAGTAAAAGAACTGAAGGACAAGTCAGATGAATGTGTGTATGGCACAAGATGGCGCTGGTGAAAAACGGCAATGCTTTGTGGGGGGCTTACAAAACTACTAAATATATGAACTTCTTCTGAACTACCCCCACTGCAACCTGTGGTCTGAAATTTCCCTTTCAGTGACACACTTTTGAACTGTCTTAACAAGCTAGTGATTTCACGATCTTCTGAAGCATTCTGTGGACTTAACCCTCAAGAGTGCAGGAGTGGCACCTGTAAGCAGATGAGGATACATTGCCATGGCTGGAAGAGATGGAGGAGGGGAGGACTCCAAATCAGACTGAAACGTTAGGGTATGAAACTTCCTCTACCTAGTACCTTGTTGGCAAATGTGCAGTCACTGGAGAACAAGATTGAGGACCTAAGGGCGAGATTGCTGTATCTGAGGGAAATTAAGGTTTGCATGCGTTCTGTGTTTCACTGAAATGTGGCTAACTCTAGACAGCCAGGTACGTCAATAAAATCTGAGGGCTTCTTGATACACCACATGGACTAGACCGGGAAGGCAAAATGTGGGTGTCTGTGTTTCATGATGTTTGGACACAGCAGTCTTGATGACTCTTGTTGACCCGGCGTAGAACAATGCTGACATTTCTACTTACCAACAGAGTTCTCCACCATGATCTTAACCACAGTTTACATACCTCCAAAAGCCATTGATAGGTAGGTACTCGAGGTATTGAGTGTTGCCATCAGCAAGCAATAAACAGCCTACCCTGGCGTCTTTCACATTATTGTTGGGGACTTCATTCGGGCTTGTTTGAAGAAATCTTTGCCCAATTATCATCAATATATTACCTGCAGCACCAGGGGTCCCAGCATACTCAAGCTCAGCTATTCTTCAGAGGGACTGCCTACTGTTCCACCCTGGACCGCATTTTGGGAACTCTGATCATTCTGACTGTTCTCCTTCCTGCATACAGGCAACGGCTACAGAGCAAGGCTCCAGAAGTAAGGACCACAAAGAGATGGTCACGGGAGGCAGAGGTACGGTTATGGCATTGCTTCAAGTCAGTGGACTAGATCATGTTCAAGGACTCATTGGTGGATTTGAATGAATACACTACTGTTGACACTGACTTTATTAAAACAGTCAAAAACAAGTGTGTCCCCACAAAATCATTCAGAATCTTCCCCAACCAAATGCTCTGAATGAACCACAACCTGCTGAGGGCCAGAGATTCAAGAGATTCAGGTATGACCTCCAGAGAGGCATCTCACATGCAAAGTGGCAATTTGGACCAAACTTGAATCACTGAAGGATACTTGACAGCTGTGGCAAGGCTTGAATGCTATCACCTACTACAAAATGGAAGATATCACCCCTAGGTGACAACAAAGTTTCGCTCCCAGATCAGCTCAAGACCTTTTATGCTCGATCTAACTGTTAAAGCATGGAGGCAACTTCACAAACTCCTACAGCCCCCGATGCCCTGTGATTTAGTCTCTGAGGCTAATATGAGCGTCCTTCAGGAGGGTGAACCCAGACAAAGCACTCAGCCGAGATGGGGTACCTGGCTCAGTACTAAAGACATCTTTTGATCAACTGGCTGGAGTTTACCCTGATATCTTGAACCTCTCGCTTTGATCGTCTGAAGTACCCACTTGCTTCAAGCAGGTTTCAGTTATACCGGTGCCTAAGAAGAATGTGGTAACCTGCCTCAATGACTATCAAAGGGTAGTACTTACATCCACAGTGATGAAGCACTTTGAGAGATTGGTGATGAAACGTATCAACTTCCTGCTTGAGCTGAAACTTAGGTCCACTTTAACTTGTCCACCATCACAACAGGTCGACAGCAGATACCATTTCATTGGCTCTTCACCCAACCCTAGAACATCTGGACAGCAAAGATGCATACAGCAGGATGCTTTTCATTGACTACAGCTCAGCATTCAATACCATCATCCATTCAAAACTAATCAATAAGCTTCAAAACTCAAGTCTCTTTTCCTCCTTGTTCAACTGGATACTGAATTTCATCACTTGCAGATCCCAGTCAGTTTGGATGAGGAGCAACATCAACTCCACAATCTCCATCAGCACAGGTGCACCACAAGGCTGTGTGCTTAACCCC
Organism: Hemitrygon akajei; assembly: GCF_048418815.1. Taxonomy (NCBI): domain Eukaryota; kingdom Metazoa; phylum Chordata; class Chondrichthyes; order Myliobatiformes; family Dasyatidae; genus Hemitrygon; species Hemitrygon akajei. The sequence goes on from NC_133129.1 coordinate 135,748,685, forward strand.
TGCTCTACTTGTTTTACAGTTATGACTGAGGCTAAGCGTTGCTCCAATGCCATATTCAAGTTTGTTGATGACACCACTGTTGTCGACCAAATCAAAGGTGGTGACGAATCTGCATAAAGGAGGGAGATTGAAACTCTGACTGAGTGGTGCCACAACAACAACCTCTCACTCAATGTCAACAAGACCAAGGAACTGAATATTGACTTTAGGAGGAGGAAACTAGAGGTCCATGAGTCAGTCCTCATTGGGAGATCAGAGGTGGAGCGGATGAGCAATTTAAAATTCCTCGGTGTTATCATTTCAGAGGTTCTGTCCTGGGTCCAACATGTAAGTGCCATTATGAAGAAAGTGTGGCAACAGCTTTCCTTTTGTAGAAATTTGCAAAGATTTAGCATGTCTTTGAAGACTTCAGCAAACTTCTATAGATGTGCAAAGGAGAATATATTGACTGGTAGCAACACAGCCTGATATACAGAAACACAAATGCCCTTGAACAGAAAAGCCTACAAAAAGTAAAGGATACAGCCCATTCCATCACACATAAAGCCCTCTGCACCCATCATCAAGGAACCCCACCATCCAGGCCATGGTCACTTCTCACTGCATCGGGAAGGAGGTGCAAAAGCCTCAGGACCCACATCAGCAGGTTCAGGATCAGTTATTACCCCTCAACCATCAGGCTCCTGAACCAGAGGGGATCACTTCATTCAACCTCACTCACCCCTTCGCTGAACTGTTCCCACAACCTATGAACTCACTTTCAAGGACTTTTCATCTCATGTTCTCAATATTATTGCTTATTTATTTATTTAGTATGATTATTTCTTTTTTCCTTTCGTTTTGTATGTGTCTTTTGCACATTGATTGTTTGTCCGTCCTGTCGGGTACAGACTTTCATTGATCTTATTGTGTTCTTGTATTCACTATGTATGCCTGCAAGAAAATGAATCGCAGGGGTTTTGTGTATGGTGACATACGTCATCGTCATCTGAACCTTTAGTGCCTAGGTGACACATGGGGCCTCCACAAGGGTCTTCCATTTCTGCCGGTCTTTCGCTCTGCTGCTCGCCGTTACCCAGTTCATGCCGACTTCTTTCAGTTCTGCTTCCACAGAGCTTCGCCACGTCATTTTGTCCCTGCCCCACTTCACTTTCCGTGTGGGGTCCACATTAGTGCTACTTTTGCTAGTTGATCATTTGGCATTCGTATTACACGGCCCAGTCATCTCCATCGTCTTCTTTTCACACAAACTGAGATTGATTCCATATTGCAAGATGTAAGCAAGTCTTGGTTTCTGATTTTCTCAGGCCCAGAAGATCTTCTTGATACGTCGTAGACATTTTGTCTGGAATGTGTCAAGTTTCTTGCAGATGTCTTTCTTCATCTTCCAACATTCACTTCCATAAAGTAGTACACTTAGGATGTTGCTTTTGAAAATTCTGATTTTGGTGTTAAGTTTGAGTTGTGTGGATTTCCAAACTGCATTAAGGCTACCAAAAGTTTGATTTGCTTTAGATAGTGATGACATATGTACTTTGAATATAAATTTACTTTGAACTTTGAACTTAAAAATGATATGTGAGAGAGGTCTTTTGATTCTTGGATCACTGGGACTATGATCTGGGGAAGTTTTTAACCTGCATAGGCTGCTGTGGAACTGAAACATATCCAGTGTCCTTATGGGGGGATTTGGGGAGGCATACAGTTAAATGTAAAAGGAAAACCAAAGAGCATAAAGACACAATAAAGAACATGGGAAGAACGTCTGAGGGTAGATGAATATTAGGAATGGGGGATTTCAAGTTTACCAACATAAACTGAGATTGTGTTCGTTTGAAAGGCGCAGAGGGCGTGGAATTTCAAAGTGCATTCATGTATTTTGGGAGGACTCGTACAGGTAGGACAGACACAATGGGCTCTGGGGAATATTGAGGGATGTGATTGCACTGGAGAGGACTGAGAGGAGATACACCCCCAATGTTGCCAGTGAGCATTTCAGTTGTGAAGGCAGATTAAGCAGGTTGGGTTTATTTTCCTGGATACTGAGGGGGGTCTGAATTAAGAGTGGCATCCATAGTAGGAGACTTTTCCCTATAGGCAGAGATGCTTTTACCCATGACAGGGTGTAGGAGGTTATAAAACTTGTACCCTTTTTTACATTTAGAGGGTGGCTGGACCATATAGAATGGAGCAGAACTAGATCATATGGCCCATTGAGTTTGATCCACCATTCCATCATGGCCCTCAGCCACACTCTCCTGACTTCATTCTGTGACCTTCGATGCCCTCACTAATCAAAAACCTATCAACCTCTGTCTTAAATATATCCAATGATTTGCCATCCAACTGGCCTCCTCTGTGGCAACGAACTCCACATATCCGCCATCCTCTGGCTAAAGAAGTTCCCCCTCATTTCTATTCTAAAGGGACATCCCTATATTCTGAAGCTGTGCCCTCTGGTCTTAGACTTCCCCACTACAAGAAAATCCTCTCCACATTCTCTCTATCTAGGTCTTTCAATATTCGATAGTTTTCAATGAGATCCCTTCTCGTTCTTCTAAACTCCAGTGTGTACCGGCCCAGAGTCATCAAAACACTCCTCATATGTTAACCCTGGGATCATTCTCATGAACCTCCTCTGGACCCTCTCCAATGCCAGCACATCGTTTCTATGATAATGGACCCAAAACTCACAATACTCCAAGTGCAATCTGACCAATATCTTATTAAAGCTCTGCATACATCCTTGGTTTTATATTCTAGTCCTCTTGAAATGAATGCTAACATTGCATTTGCTTTCCTTACCAGTATGTCAACCTGCAATTAACTTACATGAAATCCTGTATAAGGACTCCCAAGTCCCTTTGCACATGTAATTTCTGAATTTGCCCATTTAGAAAATAGTTTATACCTTTATTCCTTCTACTAAAGTGCATGACCATACAAGTCCCTATTTTGTATTTCATCTGCCACTTCTTTGCCCTAATCTGCCTAAGTCCTTCTGCAGACGTCCTACTTCCAGAACACTACCGGCCCCTCCACCTAGCTTTGTATCAAGTCAAGTCACTTTTATTGTCATTTCGATCATAACTGCTGGTACAGTACATAGTAAAAATGAGACAACGTTTTTCAGGACCATGGTGTTACATGACACAGTACAAAAACTAGACTGAACTACGTAAAAAAAAAACAACACAGCGAAAGCTACACTAGACTACAGACCGGTATCATCTGCAAACTTGGCTTCAAAGCCATCAATTCCTTCGTCCAAGCCATTGACATAGAATATAATGTGAAAAGAAATGGTCCCAACACCAAACCCTGTAAAACTCCACTAATCATTGGCAGTCAGCCAAAAGAGTCTCCCTTTACCCAGGACACGCTGCTGGCATAGTTGTTTAAATAATTTGCTTCAAGGAACTGGGCACAATTAATATATTGCTTAGACATATAAACCTTAGATTGATAAGGAATTGAGGGCTATGGACCAAAAGCTGGGGAATGGTACTTGTAAAAGTGGTATCTTTGGTCAGCATGGAAACGATGGGAGTAAAGTCCTGTTTCCATGCTGTATGACTCTATGGTTTTTCATGACACTAGGGATGAATTTCGTGGTTGCTGGGAAGGTAGCAGTGGATCAATTGTGCCTGCATTTTGCAAAAACACTGCCGTCAGAGAGCCAAGGTTCACGATGAGACCCTACAAATGCAGACCACTTCCATATCTGGGGATTCACCTCTCAGGCAAAGCGGAAGCCGATGATGAAATTCGCCACTGCCTAGGGAGTACCAGCACAGCATTTGATTGATTGGAGTAAAGAGTTCTTTAAAAATGAAGACCTTGGCCTGCAATAAAACTCGAGGTTTAGCTGAGCCCTGCCTTCCTCTATGCTTCTGAGACACAGCAGGTGTCTCATAGCAATAGAAAAGTACCAGCAATGGTGTCTTCACAGCATCCTCCAAAGGGCAAGAGAACCAATGTCAGCATCTTCTTCTGGAATAATATCTGCACAGTGAGGCTCGAATGAGACTCAGTCAGCTCCAATGGAAAGATTACCAGGACAGAGGAAATGGTCAAAGGATGTGCTGGATCCTTCTTAAGAAAATGAAACATATCCAAACTCCTCAGAATCTCTGCCCCATAACTACTCAACATGTAGAAGCTGCATTCAAGATGGTATTGAGAACCAACAGAGAGCACACAACCTTGCAAGCAAACCCACTGCTACCTTATCAGGCACCTCCTGCCTCTGTGTACGAGTCTAAGGTTTCCCACATTATCTTTAGCAGCCTAATCCAGAAAAGTGGAGTGGAAGCAAGTTATCCTCGGTCCTGGAGAGGCTCTCTGTAAAGAATTACAGAGGACTGTAGAAAGGTTTGCCGTGGAGCTTCGGGCTTATTTTTCATGCAGGCCATGACCATAGCTGTGCTTTCCAAGTTGACTGCTGGTTTAAGAAGGTGACAACCACCCTGCCCTATATGAAACAATATCAACAATTACCTCAAAGCCACTCAGTGTTGCTGGTACAGGGGAGAATTGGAACATCCAAACTAGAAATCCTACTTCCCACGTTACCTCCACTACACTTCCTTTTTCCTATTTCACTCCTGGCCAGGATTTAACGCACAGAATTATTTCCTGTTGCCCGGGTCTGCAGTTGAACGGGAACAATGTTTGATGGGAAAGTCAAGCCTGCAACCACAGACAATATAGGGCAAGAGCACCTCAGCAGGCACTTATGCAGCCTGCCTCTCCCTTTACTGAACCCACACAAAAGGAATTGCATAGGTGAGGTGGGAACAGCAAATTGGAGAAATCCTAATCTGCTGGATGAAAGCATATGAGTGTTTGACCAATTCTTGTATTTCATAGCTAACTGAGCAAAATTTTAACACAGAAACAGACTATTCACACTACTTGATCTTTGCTTGTGTTCAATGCAGATTTCTTTCCAAACCTAGTTCAACTACTATCTCCACATCATTCTTTATAATAAAGTTATGGAAGTGACTTATGAGAACATACTGAATATTGTGAAGGCTGCCTGAAATATGAGATATAAAGCGAAGATGCCAGCAGCAGAGTTTTTCTCCTGACATACTGTTTATTTTTCTTTGCTTTTCTCTCTGACTCAAATGCCAACTCTTGGAGCTAGCTACCAGACATCTGCTGACAACTTGCCCAGTGATTATTGCTCAAATGTCAGCTTGAAGAGAGCATCAGCTGGCTGTTTGCCCGCGTGCAGTTAGGTAACAATACAATTATTCAATATCAAAATTGTTTAACTGGTTATTTATGGCAAAACACTCACTATAATATTGTTCTGGAAGGAAAGAAACAGTTCTTGCTTTCTCTAGTAGCAGCTCTTGCTTAGAAATTGGATCACGTAGTGCTGGGAAAACAATTTTACCCAAAGTAACTCAAATTAAAGTGAAATTTAACTGGGATGCACATCAGCTCTGGTAGAGTTTGCAGGCCATTACTTGCTACAAGATGAAACCTAACATCAGGAATAGCTGTGATACTCAGTCTCAAAAGGGGTCAACACCCCTTTGAAAGGGAGAATAAAACTACACCTGTGCAAATCCCTGCAGCACCTGGTGACCCTGTGGTCACTGTCTTGGAGGCTGATGTCAGAAATCTCTCAGAGGGGTGAACCCTCACAAAGTGTCAGGGCCTGATGGTGAACCTAGACAAGCACTGAAAACCTGTGCCAGTCAGCTGGTGGGAGTGTTCAAGGACATCTTCAGTCTCTCACTGCTGCAGTCAGAGTTCCCACCTCCTTCAAAAGGGCAACTATCACAATGCCAGTGCCCAAGAAGAGCAGGGCAAGCTGCCTCAACGACTATTGCCCAGATGCACTCACATTTACTGTGATTAACTGCTTTGAGAGGTTGGTCATGGCCAGAATCAACTCCTGCCTAAGCAAGGACCTGGACCAGCTGGAATTTACTTATCAGCATAATAGGTCTACAGCAAGTGCAATCTCATTGGCTCTTCCTGCAGCCTTGGATCACCTGGACGATGGCAATGCCTACGTCAGGCTGCTGTTTATTGATTACAGCACACTGTTCAACACCATCATACCCTCAGTACTAATCAACAAGCTTCAAAACCTGGGCCTGTGCACCTCCCTCTGCAACTGAATCCTTAACTTCCTCACTGGGAGAGTGCAGTCATTGACCTTTGGAAAAACATCTCCTCCTCACTGATTACCCTCCCAGCACTGGAGCACCTCGAGGATGCGTGCTTAGCCCTCTGCTCCTCTCTCCCTGTACTCACGACTGTGTGGCTCGGCACAGCTCAAAAGCCATCTGTAAGTCTGCCGATGACAGAATTTCAGATGGTGAAGGAGATTTTCAGAAGAGAGGTTGGCTGGTTGAATGGTGTTGCAACAACAACCTTGCACTCAATGTCAATAAGAACAAGGAATTGTTTGTGGACTTCAGGAGGAGGAAATTGAGGAACATACACCAGTCCTCAATGAGGGATCAGCAGTGGAAAGAGAGAACAGTTTCAAGTTCCTGGGTGTCAATGTCTCTGAAGATCTGGGCCCAACATTTACAAAGAAGGCATGACAGTGCCTATGTTTCATTAGGAGTTTGAGGAAACTTGATACGTCACCAAAGACTCTCGCAAATTTCTACAGATGTACAGTGCAGAGCATTCTGGCTGCTAGTGTCATTTCTGGTGTGGATGGGCCACTGCCCAGGGTCAGAGAAAGTTGCAGAAAGTTGCTAACTCAGCCTGCCTGACCATGGACACTACCCTCCCAACAGCAAGGACACCTTCAAAAGGCAATGCATCAAAGAGACAGCGTCAATCATTAAGGATCCCATCACCCAGGACATGCCTTCTCATTGATACTATCAAGGTGGAGGTACAGGAGCCTAAATCAGACACTGAACAATTCAGAAACAGCTTCTTTCCCTCCGCCATCAGATTTCTGAATGGACAATGAACCTAGAATCAGAATCAGGTTTAATATCACTGGCACATATCGTGATATGTACACCATCTCACTATTTTGCTTTCTTTTTTGATCTCCTTTTGTATGACTTATTTAATTTAATTGTTATATATACTTCTTATTGTAATCTATAGCTTTTAAATTATTATGTATTGCAATGTACTGCTGCCGCAAAACAACAAATTTCATGGCATATGCCAGTGATATTAAACCTAATTTGGATTTTAATTCTGAAAATGCTACAAGTTTTTTCAAAGTCAGATTCTGAGGTCTGCATCTGTCCAAGGGTGTTATCTCATACACTAGAGGGAGATGGGGAGACTTCAAAGTGGAGTGGTGTGGTCCTTGCAAACTGATGACAGCAGCTGCTTCAGAAGAAGAGTGGCTAGGTTACCTGGAGACTGAGGGTCATGAAGTGAGTCCTGAAGAGCAGTGGGAGAAAGAAGAAGAAAGCTACTAGGGAGATGTCCCTGCTGAACATCCACAGCCTTATCTCCCAGCTGAGCAGAGGAAACAGCTTTGGTCCACACTGGATATTTCCCCAGGAGTCTACAAAATCATCCTCCCTAATGCAAATAAAGTACCACTTTCCACACTTGAATTGTAGTGTACCAGTAAATAAAGTTCAAAGTAAATTTATTATCAAAGTATATATATGTCACTATCTACAACCCTGAGATTAATTTTCTTGTGGGCATATTCAATACGTCTATCGTTTAACAACCATAAGAGAATCAGTGTAAGACTGCCTGACTATAGTGTTCAACCAGAGTGCAGAAGACAACAAACTGTGCAAATACAAAAAGAAAGAAAAAATAACAAATAACTAAGGAATAAGTATTGAGAACATAAAATAAGCCAAATGCTTTTCATGGATTCAGCATCCTGAAGGCTGCTCACACGTTGACCTCAGAGACAGAAACCATAAGATCATTAAGGGAGTTGGTAGGCTGAGAAGTAATGTTTTCTCACATGCTGCTTTGTAAGTCCACCTACACTGAATAAGGTACATGAATAGGTAATCCAATCACTAAAATATTTTGTTACATTATATCAGTATTTCCTGAATGGCATTTTGCTCTAAGAATTCTGAGTTCAACTCAAGATTCACTCCCCTCAAAGGATCTCCATTCTCCAGGTGTAACTGGTGGTCAAAACAAGTCTACTATTCAACATCAATAATGGTTATTTGACAATGGAGTCAATGTGTATGAAGATGGATCTGAATCACTGGAGCAGAGACCCTTGCAGTGCATTGGGAAATGGATTGAGGGGATAACATCTCTCTCTCTCTCTCCCTGCCACCCCATTTTTCCAACACATCCATAGAGTCCCTTACTGCTGTCTAACTGCCATGTGCTTTTTGACATTGATACCCATTTGAGATTACTGGGCTGCAAAGTTTAACCTGCTTCCACTGGAAAATATTCTGGTCTTATTCCATTCTATCTTTCATGGTGTTAAACACCCTGAACACTATTCTAGACTTGATTTTGGCCAATTGTATATTTTTTTTCAATGGGGGCACCCAACTTATAAAGCCAAATAAGGAGATCAAATACTATCTTTGGGCACCACTCTTCAAATCACCTTCATCAGACTCTCAATTAACTATACTGTATATCTTTGTTTTAAAAAATGATAGAAAGGTACCAAACCTCTCTTAACCTCTCCTTTCCCCACCTACTTATTTCATACAATGCCCAGAGCTCTCCTGTAATTCTGACATCTAACACATTCCTTTGTCCACCATTGACTGTATTGGCAGCAGACATAAGTACCTTGGAATTTTCTTTCCAAACCCCTTGGCCTCATGTATACCTTAAGATCCTTCTTTAAAAATTACCCAACTATTTGTTGTCAATTGGGCATCTTTTTAAAAATGGGGCACCCAATTTATAATGACAAATAAAGAGATCAAATATAACCTCTGGGCACCTCTCTGCCAATCACCCTCATCAGCCCCTCAATGAACTATAAGTCACTAAATCTTAAAGCATATATAGTAAGGTACAAAACCTCTCTTAGCCTCACCCCTACCACGGTAGCACCATTGGCGGTTAGCACAACACTATCACAGCTCGGAGCACTGAGGAGTTCAATTTCGTAAGGCATCTCAGTACATCCTTCCCGTGAAATGCATGGATTTTCCATCGGTGCTCCAGTTCACTCCCACAGTCCAAAAACCTGCTAGGTTCATTGATATTGTAAATTGGTCCATGATTAGGCTGGGGTTAATCGTAGCTGTTGGGTTGCTGGGGATGCCTGGCTCTAAGGCAGGCGGAAAGGCCTACTCCGTGATAAAAGGCTAAATAAATAAATAATATTTGCCACCAATAACAGTTGATTATTGCTCTACCATCAAGAGTAGCTGATTGTCTGAAAAGTTGACAAGAAGCCCAGCGAAATGTGTTCAATCAAACTAGCCTCCGAGGAATTTGGAAGTTTAACGCGCCACATCTCAGTCGTTTCCTCTCTTCGCCCACGAGCACTCCTGCCCCTTCCGCAAATAAAATCTCATTAACCTTTGGATGAGCTGGGTGAGTCATACTGTTTTAATCAATGCGAATATTTTTAGATAAACATTAATACAAGCTCAAAATTCCAGCAACTCCTACCTGACAGTTCTCGGCAAACATTCACATTTTTGATAGAGGACTGATATATATATAAAATGAGATGAATGCTTTGAATAAATTATGTTGGGATAGACAGAAACCATGATTAAACTATATACAAAGCTATAGACAGTAAAACATAGCATGAAGTAAGTCCATCAAGAAGGTGAAAATTAGTTCATAATTTTATTTTGCTTTGTTTTCCTCAAGGTGTCAAGCGACGCAGGGACTCAGTGCCTTGTATCTGCTGCAGTTTGGTTAAGGCACCATCAGAGAGGTTCAATAGTGAATGGCAACAGCTTAGTCAACCGTACCAGATATCAAAGGCATAGTTAAACTCTCATGTCTATGCCATATCATCTGACGTACTCACACACAGCAGCTCACTTGTGGCAAGACTCCATGAACATGCTTCACTCTTTGCCAGCCACACATATTCTTTTCTTGTAAGGACACACACCATGTTCTCTCCCACCTACACACACACACACACACACACACACACACACACTCTTTGACCACAAATTTTCATTGTATGTATGATCGCTCACTTGCTCAGTCCTTTAAGCACGATTCAGTGGAAATCATCAGACACTAATCTAGAACCTGGAACCTGGCAACATGATGTATGCTGATTTATTTAAACAGTTTGATTAATTACGACCAATTGTCATGCCGTAATTGTGGCACAGGTTAAAATGAGCCAATCTAAGGTTCAACCTTTGTGCCCAGTATAACTGGCTCAGTATTATTTCCTAAAGCTTTTTCTGAAAATTGATTTGCAGAACTATGATGTGCAAGGTACAAAGGTATAGAAATTAAGGTTTCAACACGGTAGTCCATTTTGCTAGTTATATTCACGGACAAGACTAAAGTATTTCTTGCACAAATTCCTTGGTTGAGGTAGAAGTGAAGTGATTAATAGCATTTATAGAAATTCAGGGAAGTGGTGAACCTGGAACCCGCAGACTGCTGTGATACTAGGAATATTTCTGAAGGAATTAAATAGAATACGGCCTGGTCATATGGTCAGGCTGTCACTTTGTCTTTGAAATGTCATTCTGGGTCACCCTAACACAATATGTAAAAGAGACAAACATAAACTTCAATTGCAAAGTTCACGGAATAGTTTTGGTAGGTTTCCCTGTAATTCCATACTGAAACTGATATTAGCTTCTGGCTACATGGAATGTGGATATTGAATGAATGGATTCTGCAATGGAAACTGAAGAGTGCTTCCAGGGTGGGTGGAAGGACCTGGACTAGCTGACAAAGGAGGTATGTTCTTTCATGAACTTCCACAGACACCCTCCAAGACCACAGATAGGTTCTCCTGTCAGGATGATGCCAGGGAGAGCTAAGTTAGTTCTTAACATTAGAAATTAATATCTGCACTTAGGGAAAACTTATAATGCAAGAAAAACTCTGTGTCTATATTGCCTGCATGTGGGGGCTGAGGGAAAGGCAGATGAAATTTCCTGAACTTAATTATGGATCATGAGGCCAACCTCCCTCATGCAGCAGCGAGCAGCAAACTGTGAGAAGTAGCACAATCAACAGCAGACTGTAATGGTTCTGAGGAGAATACATCGAGAGTGGGCAAGATCTCTGGGGGCAAATAAGGCATACATGAGGTTGCAACTGAAGACCTCAAAGGTCACAGATCTCATTGAGGATAAACAAGGCACTGAATAGAGGTCCCTTAAATAGCATATTTTCAGGGGAAACATGATTAATTAAAGTAGTAAACACAAAGTACACTGCAGATGCAACACATACGTGTGTTTGCTTCCATCTCCCATATGGACTTCCAGCTGATATTCCTCCTCTCAGTGTTTACCCTCCACATCCATTGGCCCTGCTTTTCATCAGCTTCTGGGAGCAGGGATTGATTAACACTCTATTAAGGAGAGGTGAGGTATAACTCCACATAGTTATTTTACATGTAGTAAGAGAATAAGTTGGGTAATATTTACAGTGAGTGTTAATCTTCCTACAACATGGATTGTAAAAGAATATATTTCATTCTCCCTGTTGGTGGACTGAATACGGAACTCTACATAATAAGAACATAAGAAATAGGAGCAGGAGTAGGCCATCCGGCCCATCGAGCCTGCCCCGCCATTCAATAAGATCACGGCTGATATGTCCATAAAATCAGCTCCATCTACCTGCCTTTTCCCCATAACCCCTAATTCCCCTACTATGTAAAAACCTATCTAACCATTTCTTAAATATATTTAGTGAAGAAGCCTCAACTGCTTCCCTGGGCAGAGAATTCCACAGATTCACCACTCTCTGAGAAAAACAATTTCTCCTCAACTTCATCCTAAATCTTCTCTCCTGAATCTTGAGGCAATGTCCCCTAGTTCTAGTCTCACCTACCAATGGAAACAACTTTCCTACTTATCTATCCCTTTCAAAATTTTGTATGTTTCTATAAGATCCCCTCTCATTCTTTTGAACTCTAGAGCATATAGTCCCAGGCGACTTAATCACTCCTCATAGGTTAACCTCTTCATTCCTTGAATCAACTTGGTGAACCTCCTCTGCACGACCTCCAAAGCCAATATATCCTTCCTCAAGTATGGAGACCAGAACTGCACACAGTACTCCAGGTGCGGCCTCACCAGTGCCCTGTATAGTTGCTGCATGACCTCCCTGCTCTTGAATTCAATCCCTCTGGCAATGAAGGCCAACATTCCGTTTGCCTTCTGAATAACCTGCAAGCCAACTTTTTGCGATTCATGCACAAGCACTCCCAAATCCATCTGCACAACAGCATGCTGCAATCTTTCACCATTTAAATAATAATCTGCTCTTCTATTATTCCTTCCAAAGTGCATGATCTCGCATTTACCAACATTGTACTCCATCTGCCAGACCTTGGCCCACTCACTTAACTTATCTATATCCCTCTGCAGGCTCTCCACATCCTCTGTACAATTTGCTCTTCCACTCAGTTTAGTGTCAGCAAATTTTGCTATGCCACACTCAGTCTCCTCTTCCAAATCATCAATGTAAATGATAAACAGCTGTTGTTCCCAGCACCGACCTCTGCGGCACCCCACTCACCACTGACTGCCAGATGGAGAAACACCCATTTATACCAACTCTCTGCCTTCTATTGACTAACCAGTCCACTGTCCATGCCAATACACCTCCTCCGACTCCATGCATCCGTATCTTATTTATAAGTCTCTTGTGCGGCACCTTATCGAAAGCCTTCTGGAAATCCAGGTATATGACATCCACCTGTTCCCCTCTATCCACTGCACTCAAAGAACTCCAGTAAGTTTGTCAAACTCTGACAGTTATGGAGCAAGAAAGACTGCCATAGATGTGGAGCAAACATACAAAATTGGTACAAGTTTTTGATATATGTCTTGCCCCTACCCTGTCTGTCTTCACAGTTCAAAGCCCGTGCTAGAAGTGGTCAAATTCCATTGCTAATTTCATCGGAAGAGATTTCAATACGTACATCTATGGTTCAAAATATTGTCGGAATGCAATGAGTAATAAAACTGAGAATATACTGAACTGGGGCAGCAGTCGTAGAGAACTGCAAAAAGTAAGCACCCTATAAGTCTCCTTTCTTTGATCCTCTGTCGTTTGGCTCTTTTGTGAATTTTTAAAACCGCTTCTAGTCCACACCTCTGTAAGTAAATGTGGAGATGGGCTGTTCACACTGGATATGTGCTTGATATGAAGCAGAGGTCAGACGCACAAATGCAAATTGCATTATTAGGCCATTTTCCCGATGGCCATTAATTCAGAAGTGATGATTCATACAAACTAATATATGTGAAATGGTTTCACATGCAAATTGCCCATAAAAACATGCAAATAGGTCCACTTGTGGATGGAAGGAATAGGCAGCTTGGCAAGTAATCCATCAGTCACTACATCATGCACTTCTGCACAGCCTTCACCTGCATTCGTCTTCAAGGCAGTAAAATTGAGGTTACTGATAACCAGCCTAGCAACGGCCAAATAAATCTTCCTCGAGCAGGATACAACTGCCTGCTGCTGCCAGATGTGATAATAACGAAGAGATGGAGGGAACTGAGTCTGTCTGTTCACTTTGTTAATTGGATAGTGCCTTCTTTGACCTTGACCCTACAGCTACCCCCCTCTCAGCTGCTCATGACCTTCGGCAAGTTGCTGATATTACTGCTACTCGTGATCTATTGCATCCTCATTTGTGGTCTAATCGAAGGGAATTACGGTGGTAAATATCTTAATGCTTAGCATACCAGTCTGATTGCTCTCAACCAAATCTTCCCAGCGGGAGACCAGAAAGAAACTATATATTTACTGATGTTTATACTTCTGATTAATTGTTATACAGTACAAACAAGTTTTCTTCATTTTAGTCGGAACTATCAGGAAATTAGGGAGAGCATATAAATGATGTTAAATTTATCAATATTTCTCGAAATTGCTTCATTCAGATAGTATGAGCAACATTCCGCCCCAGTGAAGGTGGAATTACATGCACATGATGAAATGCAGAGAGATTACGCAAAGATAGCAAAATGCCCGGGGCTCATATGTGAAAGTCGATAGACAACATTTGTTGCTGTTATCGTAAGCTTATTCATTCAAGCCAGCTCTGGGGAGTACTACCATTTTCTTCAGCTGAATCCCACCTCTTCTCGTAAACTTACTTCGGCAGTGTCTGAATTTTTGTCATATCTCTGCAAACTATTTTCTTAGATGGATTTAACTCCTTTCCCACTGTTAGTGTCCAAGAATTCAGCTGATGAACCACAAAGAACTAAGCTTCCGTCAAGTACACCTGCTATCACATTAATACCTAAGCATTTACTGGAGGATCTTAATGGATTTTCATTGCCTTGAGCTGCTGTGATGTATTGGAAACACAATCCTGGGCAACCTAACCACCTTTCTGAAAGATTTCTGTGTTCACGATTTTCCCACTTTAGTTTGCTGAATTTAGACGGGATTTGAAATTTCACTTATGTGGAATTAATCTCAAAATGCAAAGTGATGCATTCCAGATTCTAAATTCAAGTTTATTTATCACATGTACATCAAGACATATATGAAATTCATTGTTTGCATTAACAACCAAGGGTGTGCTGGAGGCAACCCACAGGTGTCCCCACACATTTCGGCAGCAATGTCTACAATGCAGAGCAGAACACAACAACAGCAAAACAAGCTCTGTTCCTCCCTCCCACCTGTGCAGATACGCAGTCCTCTAACTCTAGCTCTTCTTCAGTATCCAGCCTGGAATCCAGACTCGAATTTCATACATTTTTGATGTCCCAGTTCAAGTTGGGTGACTGAAGTACAAACATACAAATTCAAAACAGAAGTAAGACACAGCACCTCAAGCCTGTTCTGTCATTTAATAAACCGTGGCCAATCTAATTACAATGCCAACTATCCATGCTGTTATAAGACCATTGAATGGTCCCCTATTACGATGAGATGGACCCCTGCTCCCACAATTCACCTTGCCATGGCCCCCCTTGTCTGCCTACATTGCAACCTCCCCGCAACTGTAACACTCCACTCCGCACTCTGCCATTGTCTTCCCCTGAAGCATCTGAAAGCACTGTTGTAATGAGGCGATCTGTGTGGATGCCACACAAAGCACTGCTCTCCTCTGCATCTCAGTACATGTGACAATAACAAATCAATTTACCCCTTTCCTTACCAGGAATCTTTCTACTTCAGTCATAATACTATCCAAGACTGTATCCACTGCTCATTCAGGAAGAAAGTGGCAAAAATTTGCAAACCTCTGAAAAACCCAAAACATCCACCATTCACCCCTGTCCACAGATGCCACCCGACCTGTTGAGCTTCTCCAGCACCCTTGAGCCAGAGCACCCGCAGAATCTCCTGTGAATTTTTACCATAAGAACTTCACTGATGGTTGACAGCTTTCTATCAAATTACAAATTCACGATTGCTAGTAACTGTATTTAGCTGTCAAAGTAATTTCACATTGGACCCTTTCATTCATGGGTAAATTCAATATCTGGAATTCCAAAATCAATGGTAATGCTGTAACCAAATGAGAAGCCCAATCACAATTATTTTATTTTTCTCAGTAGATCATTAACTTTGAAACTAATTGTATTGTACAAGAGCAAACTTTTTTGTAGCCCAAGAAATCAAGTGGGAGATCACCAAATATACCAGAACATTGCTGGAAGAGTTCATGTGCAGATTTTGTAAGAGTTTCATTTAAATGATGAACCAAATACAAAGCAATGCAACTGCAATTTTATAGAAGTTTTCACTGGGAAACCCCACTGCACTTAGCTTGTCAGTCGTAATACAGATGATTAAAGGGTACTTGTGCACTGGTCTTTCAGCAAGTCACTACTTAAAGTTGTATTCTTTATTGTTACTACCTAATTTCTGAATGTGGATATGGTCATAGGAAGAGTAAACAAGATTAGTGCAATATGATTTTTTACATCAATTATATATTACACCACAAAAAATAAATAAATTAAACCCAAATTTATCTGATCAATGTTTCCGATGTAATCAAGAAATTGGTACTTTTTTACACTCTACTTGGTCTTGTTTAAAATTCAACCTTTTTGGACAAATTTAAGAGTCTTATTGGAACAAATTATTGGAACACAACTTCCACATAATCCACCATTATTTTTACTAGGCAATATTGAAGGGATAAAACCAAAATCCAAACTGAATAAATATCAGAAAGAATTCATAAAAATTGCATTGGCAGTAGCCAAAAAGGCTATTGCAGTTACTTGGAAATCCGATTCATACTTAAGTATAGATCATTGGAAGAATGAAATTTTCAGCTGCATTCCACTTGAAAAAATTACTTATAATTTAAGAGATAAATATGAAATATTTCTGAAAATTTGGTGCCCTTATTTACAAAAGATAGGATTAAATATATAAGTGCTCTGAAGATAAAATTTTTGGTTATTTGGGGAAATAAATAAATATATATACTAAAGCTATTACGAACTCCGTGGAGCATTTGGGGATCTTCTGATATCCAGGCATTCTTTCTTTCTTTCTTTTTTCTTCTCTCTGTTTTTTTCTCTTTCTACAGGGATATGTTAGGGGGGAGGGGTTAATGGGAGGGGGGAAGGGTTGATAATTCTTTTTTCCTTTTGTAACTATTTGAAAATTCTATAAAAAATTTATTTTAAAAAAGGAAGAGTAAACAAAAAAAAATCAAAGATGTGCTCAAAACTCACGAAAGAGATGCAACGCCCCAGGTGAACAGAAGGAAACTCAAGCCCATGGCTAAGTGAGGGAAGCAGTATTTGGAATTGTACTGAGATTCTCACCCGTGCATTAGGCAGGGGAAAGAAAACCGAGTTCTCAACTGCTCAGCTGGTCCTCCCCTCAGTCTATGAAAAACTCCACATTGCCCTCATCAATCACCTTGGTACCCCTGGAACTAGGAACAAAGCTGGTCATCCTTGAGATCAAGGGACAATGTAGGAAGGAGAAGGAGAGAATCAAAATGGGAAGTTGGGAAAACTACAATGGCATACAAATTGAAGAGTAGAAACCAGGGATAGGGAAAATTTGGTTTTGTTAGTAGCCGATGCTATCTCGCTGAAATTCTACCAAGAGTTGATAGTAACACTTGGATCCTCTCTAACCAATACTAATAAGTACCTGAGAGTCTACATGTAACTGATTGTAATGTCCTGGTAACTTTCCTGGAGTTAATCTCATCCTACAACCAATGATGTTCACCAGATAACTAAACCAAGAGCAGTTGACAGGTCAAAACCGTTAAATAGACGTCATCTTTTAGCAAATCCGCTTAGAGTTATGGACTTAAGAATGAAGATAACTCTAACTGTATTTGGAATTTGCATGTCAAAAACATGAGAAACCAATGGGGAGACAACACAAAAACCAGTAAACTCGGTGTTAAGAGTCTGATCACCATCTTTCCTAAAAAACTACCTGGAAATTGCAGTGGGGGAGCCATGTAATTATATGTGTAGATGCCCTGTCACATAAAATATCTGTTTTATATTTGCCCACTTCAGAAATCAATTCGACATCCCATTATTATCTTCTAACACAGTGACAAAGATCTGAGAATCCAATTGGAATCTTTGGAGTCTCCAACCAGACTATAGTAAACAGAACACAGGCACCAGGGTAAAGGGAAAAGATGATATTCTCAAGGACAGTAGGTGGTACATGAGGTGGTAGCATTCCCATGCTCCCTTCATCCTTGTCCTTTTTATATGCTGGAAGTTATATGTTTAGGAAATACGGTTAGAGGAGCCTTAGCAGTGCATTTTGTAGACGGTATTCACTGGTGGGGAAGGAAATAAATGTTCAAGGCAGAGGACAGTGTGGTAATCAAGTGTGCCACTTTACACTGGATAGGTTTGAGTTTATTTAAAAAAAATAATGTCACTCTACTGATCTTCTCCTCATATATGATGGGAAGGTGGTTCCAGAGCTACAGGATAGTCCAACTCTGATTTGCTCTTGCGGCCATGGCATGGGTATGTCTGGCTCAGTCAAGTTTCCAATCAGTGGTAATTCTCAGGATTGTGATGGCGTGAAATTGGGTGATGAGTGTAAAGGGTAGGTGATTGGGTGCTCTTTGAACAGAAATGGTCATTGTCCAGATGATGATCTGTTATTTAATTAATGAAGGAGATGAAAATAATTGGGAGTAGGACTACCCTGTAATTCCCTTCAGTAATTTCATGGGACTGAGATGAGCAAAATATCAGGGAATACAGAGGAGGTTTGACCCAAAATCAGAGCAGTGGAGATGATTTAGCAGCAACTGATATTTTACTAATAAACTGTAAAATATCAAGCCGGGGGGTGGGGCACAAAACAATAGAGAACAGATACTAAACATGACAAGGTAACAGGGTAACTGAAGGCTCGGAGGCTGGCTGGTTTGATGGGTGAACAAAGGGCAGTGGATGAGAGCTGGGTTTAGGCTGCAGGTGATGAGTTGGAAACAAGTGGCAGGTGATTCCTGTTAGTTGTGTGGAGAATGGGATGGGCCTGCCCATGCAGGCCTGACAGGACCCCTCCCCCCCCCCCAAAGGCTAGCAGTCGACGGCCCAAGACGATCTGGATGGGTCTGGTGGAACTCCTCGATGAGCAATGGATCCAAGATGAAACTGGATGACAACCAAGACCTCTCCTCTGAACCCTACCCTTTTCAATCGACCAGATACTGCACAACCTGGCCACGACAACGCAAATCCGTCAACCCACGAACCATGTACACTGGGTCACCTCACACGATCCTTGGTTGCTCAGGTGTGTTGAGTGGTCTGTCAGCAATGGGCTTGAGGTAGGGCACATCAAAGGTAGGTGCACTCCGGTTGGATGGTGGCAGCTGGAGATATTAAGTGGCTGGGTTGATATGATGTGTAGTCTTAAAAGGACCCGTGAATGGGGGCAAGAACTTGTGTGAGTTGGTGCACAGAAGCATTCCAGAATCAGTGATCCGTGGCCAGGTGGATGGGTCCTCCATTTTTGGCTCCTCACTGGGGAGCGATGGAGGATAGTAACTATGAAGCACTTCAAAGGGAGATATACCTGTTGCAAAGGAGGTGTGTAGGTTGTAGGACAGATTGATGGAGAGCAGATACTTCTTCCATGTGGAAAGGGTAGGGGCAGAAACGTCTCCAGCTGCTGATTGGCTTTCTCATTGACTGTTGCTCTGCAGGCGGTAACCCAGAGGACAAGCTCATTCAGGTGTGGAGCAGGGAGCAGGAGGATCATCAGAAGTGGGAGACAAAGAGGCGTATTGCGGGTCCTGGTCTGACAAGGGAAACCGTGGAGGTGAGCGACATGTCGGAGAAACAGATCCACCGTCTCAGCGGCTGATGGAAATCTGTGAAATGGGCCACCTTGGAGAATTGGTCCCCCACTGTTATGATCACTGAGGCCCCACTGGAAAGAGGCAAACGCGTGATGAACTCCATGGTGATGTGAGACCACAGGCGTTGAGGGATTGGCAGGGGCCTCAGTAGCCTAGATGGTCTCCTGAGGAAGGAACGGGACTGGGCACATTGAGGGCAGGCATCTACAAACTGATGTACATCTGTGATCATGGTGGGCCACCAGAATCAGCGTCACAGAAAAAAAAGGTCCATTGTGTGCCTGGATGGCCGGAGAGCGCCCACTGGAGTGCCTCTGAGCGCTGGCACGTACGTGTGGTTGTCAGGCGTATCGGCCGGGGCAGACTTGTACTTTAGGACCTGTTTCTCAAGATCCCAGACAATCAGAGCAAGGATGGAATGATGGGCTGAGGGTCAAGTTCTGTTTTAGCTGGGTCAAACTGTTGTGACAGGGCATCTGCCTTAGTGTTCTTGGAGCCGGGTCGGTAGGAGAATGTGAAGTTGAATTGCTGGAAGAGGGCTCTGTGAGCCTGATGTGGGTTGAGTTGGTGGGTCGATTGTATGGATATGAGGTTCTGGTAGTCAGATGAAATCAAAAGGGCTCAGTGTTTCCCATCAGCCAATGTCTCCGTTCCTCCAAATCCCATTTAATGGTGAGTAGTTTCCAATCTCCTACTCCATTATGCTGCTCTGTAGAGTTAAACGTGTGAGAAAGTGGCATGAGGGTGCATTTCCCACCTGGCCCATGCTGGGAGAAGATGGCCTCAGCACCAACCTCAGATGCGTTCAACTCTACCATAAAGGGTCTGCAGGAGTTTGAATGGTGGAGAATGGGAGCAGAGGTGAAGCATTTCTTCAGCTCCTTGAAAGTGTGGTCCACAGCAGTAGACCAGGTTGTTCACGACGTAGGTGATTTGGTGAGGGAGGTAAGAGGGGCGGCAATTTTGCTGTAGTTCCTGATGAAACAGTGGTAGAAGTTGGAGAAGCCCAAGAACAGCTGTAGCTGTTTGAGGGAGTGAGGTCAGGGCCTTTCAAATATGGCACACACTTCCTCTGGGTCCATGGCTATGCCTTGGGGTGAAAGGACACAACCCAGGAAAAAAAAGTCTGGGGCTTGGAACTGTCATTTTGCTAACTCACAGTACAGATGGTTTCAGAGGAGATGCTAAGGACTGAATGGATGTGACAGACATCGTCTTGGGGATCCTTGGAGAAGATGAGGATGTCATTGAGGTAGACAAACATATACTTAAGTATCATGCCTTGAAGGATCTCATTGATGAAGGCTTGGAAAATGGCAGGACCTTTGGAAATTCCGAGAGGCATTACCAATTATTCATAGTGGCCAGTGGGTATTATGAATGCCATCTTCTACTTATCTCCTTGGTGGATGAAGATCAAGCTTGTGCACTCAGTAGATCCAGTTTGGTGAAGATCTGGGCCCTGTAGAGTGTTTCAAATATGCCATCCATCAAGGGCAGAGGATAGTGTTTCATAATGGTGAATTTGTTGAGTCCACAGTAGTCAATGCAGTGACAAAGAAGCCCATCTTCTGGGTGCTACCGAAGATGTGTGACAGCTTACTGGTAAACCATTAGGCAAGAGAATTGACTAAAAAAATTACTTCTAACATCTTTCATGAAGCAAACTGTGGATGAACTATCGCTGCAGACAGTAAGGAGGCAGGCGGAGGTGAGGATGGCTCAGAGGATGAGCTGTGCTGGGGCATTGCGAGGTGCAGCGTGTTTGAGCTGCCAGGTTTGCAGACAGAGTTCATATCGCTACCAGAGATGGAGTGATTGATTTGAGGAGGAGTCGACGCAGAGGAGTTTTAATGCCCGTTCATCTAATCCGAATGCGAGGTTGGATTGCTCCAAGCGTCGAGTCGATTTGTTGAGTTCGAGAATGACTTTGGGCCATCGTGATCCAGGACCTAGAATGTGGCACTATCCGCTGCTTGGATCATTTAAACACCAGCTCAGATAGTCTGGAAGCTCGTGTGTCGGGTACGGAGATGAGCGTCGGATATGGAGGCGAGCGTTGGGTACAGAGGCGAGCGTTAGGCTGATTTCGTTTACTCTCCCACAAACGAAATGTTGCTTCCTTTCTCTGCAACTGTGAACTGATCCATCTGCTGTGCATTTCTGCCCCGCTGGCGTGAAAACTGGGTACCAAGACCTGACTTCGGCCTACTCCGGCTGCTCTGGGACTCGGTCTGGTTTGGGATGCTGTTGGTTTGCTTCTAATGTTTGCATGATTTTTTTTCTCTTACTCTTTCTCTGCGCAGTGGTTCTTTAGTCTTTTTTAAATTGGGTTATTCGAGTTTCTTGCCTATAAGCAGGCAGATTTCAAGGTGTATAATTTATACATTCTTTGATAATAAATATGCTTTGAAATTTTGAATCTTTCATTTTAGCAAAGAAGAATCCTGCTTCAGCTGTGAATTGGGATGGTGGAATGAAGCTGTTCTGTAACACGTAGACGATGTAGTCATTCATGGCTTGGTTCATTGGAGGGGAGAGGGAGAGTAGATGACCTTGGGGATAGGTGGTGCCTGGGAGGAGGTATTTCATGTAGTTGTGTGCTCTGTGAGGCAGCAGTACACTGGCTTCCCTTTTACAGAAGTTGATGGTTAAGTCATGGTATTGCTGTGGGAGTTTGGTGAGGTTGAGAGTTTCCTCCGTCTTCAGGGTGAAATCAGCCGAGGTTACAGGCAGGTGATCTGACAGGTGGGTCCCCAACTCAACAGTGAACTAGGTGACCAGGCAAAGTGAGGGTCATTAGTGAAGAGCCAGAGGTAACCCAAGGTGAGAGGAGTGAAGAGCCAGGGGTAACCCAAGGTGAGAGGAGTGAAGAGCCAGGGGTAACCCAAGGTGAGAGGAGTGTTGGGTGATTTTTTTTGTTGGAACTTCTGTACTGGTTGATGTCTTGAAGGATGTCAACACTGAACTTCTTAATAGAGTTCTGATTTTGGTGTTTCCTTTTGGGCCGAATCTTCATTGTCATGGTGGACGAGATGAGTTGATGGTCTGTCCGGAACTCGTCGGCACCAGTAACAGCTCTTGTTATCAGTACATCTTGTTGGTCCCGAGATGGGTAATAAGAAGGAACTGCATGGTGCTCATGAGCACAAGCTTGCGTGCGCACTCTGACCATGCCAGACCCCAAGGGATGTCCATCGATGGCCGTGAGGCAGAAGTGGTGAGAGGTAGTCTCGGTAAAGTGCCCAAGCTGCACACATAGAGTCCACCAGAGCCATTGGGGCATGGAAGATGACAGGGACCGAGTCAGGGTATTGTGCTGGAATGAGAAGCCGGGGGCAGGGGCGGGGGGGAGAGCATACCAGATAAAAGGCTCATTGTTTCTACCTGGTGGTCCCATTTCCCCAGATGCAGTGGGCATTTGATGTGTGGGTGATTGGAAGCTCTGCAGCAAGCACTCGAGTTGTTTCTACAACAACACCCATGCTCTTGGGGGTGGGGCTAAGAGAGCTTGATGATGAGGGCCCTGCACCCTGAAATGGTTCTGCAAACAGAACTGGGGTGCTGGCTGATTCCTGGGGAGTTGTTCCATAAAATGCTTATCAATTCAGAGGTTTTCAAAATCGGTGGGCACCTCCCAGGTGGACAGCTTATCTTTCAATACCTCCGAGACACCATGTTGGTAATGGGCCAAGAGCGCTTTCACACTCCAGCCTGAATTCCGTGGGGTAATCCAATACAGAGTGTGAGCCTTGATGTAGTACCCCCTTTTCACCTCCCGGATGGCTGAAAACCCAGTGCATCTCAGTGCTGAATTCCTCATATTTATTGCAAAATGTTGGTTTTATTCTCCCAGTTAGCGCCGGCCCAGTTCAGAGTTCACCCAGTCAGGAGGGAGACAACGAAGGCAATTTTGGTTCAGTTTGTAGAACGCAGAGAAGGCTACAGCTCGAAGTGTAAGACGCACTGAGACAGGAAGTTGTAGCATTGAGTTGGGGATCAGTTGAAGCATCCAGACATTGGAATTGAGGCTCAGAGGGAGGAGGTTAGTTGGCTGGGATTGCTGTATCATGATGGAGTGTTGGTTGAGAGTGGTGAGCAGATGGCCAATGGTTTCCTGCTGCTTTGGGATCACGTGCTCCTGACGACGGATGACTTCCAATTGAACCCTGCTGGGTCAATCGTTGGCTCACCCATCCTGTCAGTAAACGTGGAGGAGGCTTGACCCAAAAGCAGAGTGGTGTAGATGTCTTAGTAGTAACTAACGTTTTACCTGTGAGCTGCAAAATAACAAGCCATAGGGGCCATGAAACAAAAGAGAAGAGATACTTAACACAGTGAGGAAACTGAAACCTCGGAGCAACTGGCTGAGGTTGGCAGGTTCATTGGGGGAACTGTGGTGAACTACATATACCTGTCTGGACACGCCCCCTGATGACTGCTCCTCCCACAGACCCCTGTATAAAGGTGATGGAGGTCTGAGCCCGGCCTCTCAGTCTCCAGGATGTAGTATGGTGGTCACTCACTGCTCGTTCCTTCTTCCAGTCAATAAAAGCCGATATCTTGCTTTTACGTCTCAGAGTGAGTTATTGATGGTGCATCAGGAACAAAGAATGTGAATGAGAGATGGGTTCAACTAGGCTGCAAGTGATGAGTTGGACACGAGTGCAAGTAACTGCTGTTAGCCGAGTGAAGATTGGACAGTGGCTTGCCTGTGCAGGCCTGACACAAACAGAGCCATCATCCTTAGAATCTTGTTTAACTAAACCATTGGAGGGTCTTCCTCTTCATGCTTCTCTTAGCGTATGGGATAAACTGTGGGGCCACTTCTTATGTTTTCTAGGACTAGAGACTGAAACATTTATTTCTATGCTAGTCTGGTTTTAAAAGGATATGAAAATTAATATTTTTCAAAAAATTGCTAGGTAAATTGATGATTGTTAAAAAGAATAACTTAGGTACACTTCAGGTAACTAGAAGCTATGTTAGCTTCGCAGTAGAAATGTTGTGTAATCTGCTAAAACTGTGACCTGCTCTGGTCCAGAGGCCAAATTTCACCTACCTTAGAGGAAAGTGTAGATCAAAAGTACTGCTCCCCCTTGGAGCTCAGAGGAATGGCATGCAAACTGAAGACAAAATTACTCTTGCGTTCATGGATATGTCTGTTATGTGGGAAGAATTGGGAGAAAAATGATACCAAGAGCAGTAAGAAATCAAACAAAAATTATACCTAGCTGTGAGACTTAAGCCTCTTTCTATCTGTCAGTCAGGACAATAAATTGTAAATTAAATTACCATTAAAAATACGCGTTTTGTTTGAAGTAGCTTGACTTTTAAAGTGACATTTTTGAATAGAATCCAAGAAATTCATTGTAAATAATTTATACGAAAAGATTTAGGAGAAGGCATTCTGAACTGGCTCACCCTTGATTAAACAGAATTTTTCTGGCATCTGGTTTGTGTTTTCAGAGCGAGAAGGTGTGTCAGATAGTCAAGGACTGCGAGAAACAGTCCTATGTCTAATAGAAAGCCTCTCTTCACATCACAGTGTGCTGGCTCCTCATAATGAGTTATGGTTTTAAAATATTTTCAGTATGATTAGTGTAGTTGCTGTGAAAGTTACTCCACAGATGGAAGTTTACTTTAATCGCCCTTGACAACAATGATTTGTCAAAGTAGTAAATATATCCTAAATCCAACATTGTCTAAATAAGTGGACAATTTGCATGGATTATTTTCCACCTGGAAGTGATTTGTTTGATGTCACCTGATCTGTAGTCACTTTTGGGGGGGGAGGGTCAAAAGCATTATCCTGTCTATCCTTTTTAAAACCATATGTGCTTGTTTAGTGAATCTGTTAAATTCCATGCAGTTGTCTCCTTATCCCCCCTCATCTAGAAGTGTGTGGTCATCGTGGAACGTGTTAGTAACCCTTCTGGTAACTTCAAGTGCCTTTATTTTTGAGATTAGTCTAATCAATGATGAGGGGCTCTTCAATTTAATCCCAATCCATTTGTTTCATGTGCTTCTCCATGTGTTCAGGAATAGGCCAGTTAGGTCCTTGAACCTGTGCTGTCATTTGGTAAGATTTTGTTCTGTTAGTAAACTCATACAGTTACCTGCAATTACCATATATCCCTTTGATTTGGAAGCTCAGAATTGACCCAGGACTAAGTCCCATTTACAGTAAATAATTTCAACTGTTATTAACATTTTCTAAAACTCTTCCAAACCTTCCTGTAAATTTTAGTCACAAACAAGACAGGATCTGCAGATGTGGGAAATCCAAGCAACGCACACAAAATGTGTGTTGCCTGTAAATTTTAGTCTTTGCTCCCATTTCAACTAGTAGAAAATCTCTTAATTTTTCCAACAGCTTGGAAGCTCCAATAAAAATTTAAAAAAATGCAGATCCTGTAAATCTGAAAAAAATAGAAAATGCTTGAAATACTCAGCAGCTTTGACAAATTTGTAGTGACATATAAATGAGTTAATGTGTAAGGCCGAAGGGTCTTTGGTCAGAATTTAAGATGAAATATTAAAAGGATTTCTCTTTCTGCAGATGCAATATGACATGCTGAGTGTTCCAAAGATTCATATTTTGAGATTTTTGACTAATTCCCCCCTCACCGACTGCAGATTGCACAACTATGTAAAAGCTTCATAATTTATCCTTTCTGTACACAAGTAATATTCTGGTAAATCCACAGTATCATTCCAGCAACAACCTTTCCGAGGCAGCATGGGGAGAAATGCACACAGCACGTTATTTATTTACGTTATTTACCAACGAGTAGTTTCAGGTCTGATTTCTTTCAATCAGCTGATATTTCAATGCAGCAACGAGGAATGAACTGTAGAAGGTGATCTGCATTTGTTGAGAGCTTAAATCAAATGTTTTCTCCCATACCACAGTGGTTCCAGTGCACTTATAGCTCACTGGATAATCATAAAGAGCATGAAATTCTCCTGGTCTGACCGTACTTCGTTGAAGCCATTTAAACCAGACTAATTGGCTTACATTTCATTGGTGTTTAAGGGGAAAATACCCACTATGTTGATTCTTTAATTCAGTTTTTATATTCGTTTACAAAAAATCTATTATATTGTCAGTAAAAATTAAACTATAAATGCTTTAGAATCCCAATAAAAGTAGTCCTTTTATAACTTGATCAGCCGGATTTGGAACTGAGCCACTCTACCATTACCTGTGAGTTTCTCTCTCACTGGCAGTTTACCATTTCAGTGCAAACACCAACAGGGAGGATACAGAATGAACGGGATTACTCTCAGAAGATAGCAAATTTGAAAATTTTCCAAACAATCACCACTGCTGTAGGAACATTATAACATCAAAGTTCAAAGTAAATTTATTATCTAAGTATGCGTATTCACCACATAATACCTTAAGATTTGTTCTCTTGCAGACATTTATAGACAAATAAAGTATAATTGAATTCATGAAAGTCTATAGATAGCAAAGGCAAACAACCAATGTGTAAATGGAGACAAACTGTGCAAATAATAAAAAGGTAGTTTCTGAGCAGAGCAGGATGAATTACGTGAAATATAGTTACAGTTAGAAGATCAGCCTCACTGCCAAGGTATCGTCTTTCTAGAGGCTACTCAAAGGTACAGTTGGATGGTGTATTACACACAACCTGCTGGCCGACACAATTATATGGTATCGTTAAGGAGGATTACATTTAATTATGGCATATTACTTTTAAAATTCACTCTTATGCTCATATTATGAACACCATGTGGTTGTGCATGTGCTTGTGGAGACTGAAAACAGATTATGACTATAGTTTCTCATCCGTGACTTTTTGCAGTTGATTTCAGTAGGGTGGTGGAGGAGTTGCTGCAATCAACCTCAGTATTACTGGGTTAGGTTGGGGATAAAAGTGTTTTTATTCAGATTTCTGTACAGTCAAGCTTGCTTTTACACTGAGGGTGAGGGGAAGGTTCTGCTCAGCCGTGAGCTCTTTCAACTATTCATCTCATTGGAATTACAACCCAGAATCGGTATTTAAGATAAGAAAAATAAATGACAATAAAAAATAATTCTGGTTTATGCTTCAATGGAGTGGGCTATGGTTAACAAACAGTATACAGTAGGGAGGAAGCTGTATTCATTAATTAAAATTTCAATGCAGATATTGGACATAAAAGTGTTTAAGATTTGCTCTACTGGTTAATTACTTAATCTGAAGCCAGCCATTGTTTTCAGATCTGTGTTTCCCTCCCTGGTATTCAATACCCTTTATATATGATACACCATTAGCTTAGATAGATGCTTGACAGGTCAGGGCAAAGACTGAGTTCATGCAGAAGGGGGCACCTAGTAAAACCTTCACATAAAAATGAAAGGTAAAGGTGACGCTTGTAAAACTATAATCAAGGAACAGTCAGCATCTTAAAGAGCCTTGTTGCTTATGCAGGCTAGTTGAAAGTTCAAAGTTTAAAGTAAATTATTATCAGAATACAAATTGGTCTCCATATACAACCTTGAGATTCATTTTCTTGTGGGCATACTCAATAAATCCAATAACAATAACAGAATCAATGAAGGACCAGGCTGGGCATACAATCAATGTGCAAAAGACAACAAACAGTGCAAATACAAAAGGAAAGAAATAATAATGATAATAATACCCATATTAATCTAACTGATCTGGAAAATTTACAAAGAAAAATAAGAACTGAAATGACAAATTTTAGAAATCACTATGTACACTCAAACATGCTTAGATTAACAATACCTAGGGCAGAAGAAGAAAGAGTAACAGAAGTTTTAAAAAAAATTAAGCACCATTCAGATAAAACTTCTAAGGATATATATTCATCATCAAAAACAGGTTTCAGTACTCCACAGGAGCATAATCAATTCTGATAAGAAATGCACATCACTAAACTTAAGTGCAAGCACAGTCCAGAAAAATAAAGAAATTAACACTATAGAAGAAAACATTAACCAATAAAAGAGTATGATACTCCATGGAAAACATCTCCACAATCTGAACAGACTAGATGTCGACAAGGAAGTGACGAACACATTGTTCAGAGTTGGAAACTTCTTCCCAGAAACAGAAGGGTCCCTTGTGGCTATACAGGACCAGGTGGTTAACATAAAAACTTAACAAAAATACATAATAAAAGGCCAGAACATTGGAGTACTGTGTTTAATTCTGGTCACCTCATTACAGGAAGGATGTGGAAACCATAGAAAGGGTGCAAAGGAGATTTACAAGGATGTTGCCTGGATGGGGGAGCATGTCTTATGAAAATAGGTTGAGTGAACATGGCCTTTTCTCCTTGGAGTGACGGAGGATGAGAAGTGACCTGATAGAGGTGTACAAGATGATGAGAGGCATTGATTATGTGGATAGTCGGAGGCAGTTTCCCAGGGCTGAAATGGCTACCATGAGAGGGCATGTTTTTAAGGTGCTTGGAAGTAGGTACAGAGGAGATGTCAGGAGTAAATTTTTTACGCAGAGAGTGGTGAGTGTGTGGAATGGGCTGCCGGTGGCGGTGGTGGAGGTGGAAACGATAGGGTCTTTTAAGAGACTTCTGGATGGATACATTGAGCTTAGAAAAATAGAGGGCTGTGGGTAAGCCTAGGTAGTTCTAAGGTAAGGACATGTTCGGCACAGCTTTGTGGGCTGAAGGGTCTGTATTGTGTTGTAGGTTTTCTATGTTTCTATGAAGATGATAAATGCAGATAATGCCAAGGAAAACCAGAATCAATCCAACACATTATAGGATCCTGTAGCAGTTTAACTCAATCTGATTACAATACAATACAATACAATCCGATACAATCACGTGGCAAACATCATTCACCAAAATCTTTAAAATACAAACTCAGAAAAGGAACCATACCTTACTAAAATACAAGCCTGATCCAGTTTTAGAGCCAGAGTTCCACAAATTATAGTACAACAAATCCATTATTACATATAGCACAATCCATAATAACTGTCCGGATATAATAATGTAGGATAAATAAACAAGAACGACTTACTTAATAGATACAGCCATTCCAAACACACATAACATACAGAAATCAATATGTGAAAAGCACCAAAAATATGCTGAATTAAAAGAGGAAATTGAAAGACTATGGAAAATGAACAGCGTAGACATTGTCCCAATAGTAATATCTACAATTTACATTATCCCAAAGTAACTACACAACAGCATTAAACAATCAGGGTTACACAGTAATATGTAAATCTCCAGAAACCCACAACACTAAACACCATTAGACTGTTTGAAAGTTCCTAGCAATTGAGAAATGAGTGTGCTTGGCTATGCCAGTACTTGGGTTTTACCAACTTGAGCTGAGAAAAAAAAGCAATAAATATTGAGGAAATGAGATGAAGGGTCCTTGAAAGTGGTTCCACTTGCCCCATCATTGAAAGTGAGTAGTTTCAGTGATAGGACAAGTGAAGTTATCCCCATTGGTTCAAGAGCCTGATGGTTGAGGGGTAGTAACTGTTCCTGAATCTGGTAAAATCAGTCCTGAGGCTCCTGTACATTCTTCGTGTTGGCTGCAGTGAGAAGAAAGCATCACCTGGGTGGTGGGGATCCCTGATGATGGATGCTGCTTTCCTGTGACAATGCTCCATGTAGATATGCTCAATGGTGGAGAGGGCTTTACCTGTGATGTTTCTAGACTGTATCCACTACTTTTTGTCAGATTTTCCATTCAAGGGCATTGGTGTTTCCATACCACGCTGTGATGCAGCCAGTCAGTATACTCTTCACTACATGTCTATGAAAGTTTTCTCAAACTTTTAGATGTCATGCTAAATCTTCACAAACTCATAAGGAAGTAGAGGTGCTGCCATGCTTCATCTGTAATTGCACATGTTCTGGTCCCAGGATAGGTGCTCTGAAATGATAGCAGCAAGGAATTTAAAGTTGCTGACTCTATCCACATCTGATACCCTGATGATGAGGACTGGCCCATGGACCTCTGGCTTCCTTCTCCTGAAGTCAACAATTATCTCTTTGGTCTCTCTGACATTGAGTAGGAGGTTGCTGTTGGAGACAAGAGCTCTGGATTGAACACCATGCTAATATAGTTGAGGCAGGAGTGATGATATCATCACTGAGGAATCTAGCGGCAACAATTGTGCTAAGAGAGGTGAAGTTTGAAGCTTAGCTTGAGATGAAGCATGGCATGAAGTTACATGATGTGTGTAGCTGAACTGAGCTACCAGAATGTGTGGGGCTAGGCTTATTCTGGACAGTAACAATAACCCTAGTCAATGACAGACATCTCCTCTGATATCCTTCTGCTGTTATTGCCATCCCAACCTCTGATGTTGATTGTGCAGAGCCCGTCAATTCTTTGCACAACTGTCTGCTGCTGAAACCTACCATCAACAAAACCAGTTTTCAACAATTTGATTAATTCCTCACGAGGGCTCTGGATGTTGTAGAGTTGATGATCGCCATCAACATCTAGACTGTATTGTGGAAAATATGTTCTCCACAGAACTTAGAGCAAAATTGTTCCTGTAAAGAAACAAAAACTGAAAGATGATGGAAAACTTCAGCAAATCGGGCAGCATCTCTAGAAAGAGGAACAGACAACATTTCAGGTCTGTGATCCTTTGTCAGAGCCCTTTGTTTCAGTATGCCCACATGTGGGCTCGGCATGTCTGGGAAAAATCCAGGAAAAGTGAAAACTTGTTGGATTAGTCTAGTCCTCATATGTGGGAAAAATCTCATCCAGGCAAATACATTCCATCAGTGTACTGTCAATCATCACTAGATATCAGGGGTGCTGTTGACTGTGCCTCCTCAGACATATGGGTAACCCTAGGTAATTTCTATAGTAAGGATATGTTCGGCACAGCTTTGTGGGCCAAAGGACCTGTATTGTGCTGTAGGCTTTCTATGTTTCTATATTGTGGTTGTTGATGTTTAGCTTGGTTTCAACATGATCTCGTTGCTACATACTTCATTACAGTCACAAGTATTTTTTAAAGGTTATTTTCCTAAGGCAAGGTGAAAGTGTCTGCTCTTGACTTCAAAGAAGCATTTCACTGAATACGACACAAGGAATCCTGGTGAAACAGAAGCGAGTGGAAAATAAAAAGACAAATTTCCACTGTTTGAAGCCCGAGGATAATACTGCAGGAGTTCCTTATGCCCAGAGAGTTTTAACGGTTTCATCAAAGTCATTTCCTCTGTTAAGAGTTTGAGAGTAGAGATGTTTGCTGAGCAACAATCAATTCCATTTGCCTCTCCTCAGAATCTGAAAGCAGCCCATGCCTGCACACAGTAAAATCTGGGTAACATTTAGGCACAGGTTGTACATTCTGATGTTTGTCACACTTCATTTCCACCATTGTTTGCTGACAACTCGCTCCCACTTAAAGCAGGCTGAGATATCTGGAGCCACAGAGTCGTGGAGTACTATAGCACAGAAACAGGTCTGCTGCTCCTGCGGGCACTAGGTCGTGGACGGAGACCGTGTCCTCCCGCCCATCAGGTAAGACCACGTAGGCATACTGGGGGTTCACATGTAGTCGGTGAACCCTCTCGACCAGCGGGGAGTATTTATTGCTCCTCGCATGTTTCCGGAGCAGCACTGGCCCTGGGGATGTCAGCCAAGCCGGTAGGGTGGTCCCAGTGGCAGACTTCCTGGGAAAAGAAAAGAGGCGCTCATGAGGGGTGGCATTGGTGGACGTACATAACAGGGAGCGGATAGAGTGGAGTGCCTCGGGGAGGACCTCCTGCCATCGAGAGACTGGCAACCCTTTTGACTTGAGGGCTAAAAGTGTGGCCTTCCACACTGTGGCATTCTCCCTCTCCACCTGTCCATTTCCCCGGGGATTATAGCTCATGGTCCTACTAGTAGCAATGCCCCTAGCCAGCAGGTACTGGCGCAGCTCGTCACTCATAAAGGAGGACCCTCTATCACTGTGGATATAGCAGGGATATCCGAACAGAGTGAAGAGCTGGCGCAGGGCTTTTATGACGGACGTGGCAGTGGTGTCGGGGCAGGGGATGGCAAAGGGGAACCGCGAGTACTCGTCGATAACATTGAGAAAGTACACATTGCGGTTGGTGGAGGGAAGGGGGCCCCTAAAGTCAACACTCAGTTGCTCAAAGGGGTGGGTGGCCTTGATTAGTTGTGCCTTTTCAGGACGGTAGAAGTGCGGTTTGCACTCAGCGCAGACTTGGCAGTCCCTGGTCATCATCCTGATGTCCTCAAGGGAGTAAGGCAGGTTCCGGGCTTTCACGAAATGGTAAAATCGGGTGACCCCCGGATGGCAAAGATCTGCATGGAGGGCGTATAGCTGGTCGAGCTGTGCACTGGCACACACTCCCCAGGATAGGGCATCAGGGGGCTCATTGAGCCTTCCAGACCGGTACAGGATATCATAGTTGTAGGTGGAGAGTTCTATTCTCCACCTCAAAATTTTATCATTTTTGATTTTGCCCTGCTGTTAGTTGCTGAACATGAACGCAACTGAGCGTTGGTCGGTCAGCAAGATGAACCTTTTGCCGGCGAGATAGTGCCTCCAGTGCCTAATAGCTTCCACTATGGCCTAGGCTTCTTTCTCCACCGCGGAGTGCCGAATTTCAGGGCCTTGAAGGGTACGAGAGAAGAATGCTACTGGCCTGCTTGCCTGATTGAGGGTAGCAACCAGCGCGAAATCGGAGGCGTCACTCTCTACTTGGAAGGGAATGGTCTTGTCCACCGCATGCATCGTTGCTTTGGCAATGTCCCCTTTAATGTGGCTGAAGGCCGCACGGGCCTCAGCAGAGAGGAGAAATGTGGTGGACTTGACCGGGGGCGGGCCTTGTCTGCGTAATAGGAAAAGAAGCCCAGGCACCGTCTGAGGGCTCTGGGGGTGGTGGGAAGAGGGAGTTCTAACAGGGGGCGCATACAGTCGGGATCAGGGCCAATGACCCCGTTCTCCATGACATACCCAAGGATAGCGAGCCAGGTGGTTCCGAACACACACTTGTCCCTGTTATAGGTAAGGTTCAGAGCTTTGGCCGCTTGGAAAAATCATTGGAGGTTGGTGTCGTGACCGCAGATGGTGATGTTATCCAGATATGGGAACGTGGCCTTCAGTTGGCACTGGTCCACCATCCGGTCCATTTCCCTCTGGAAGACAGAGACACCATTTGTGACACTGAAGGGGACGCGCAGGAAGTGATAGAGCCTGCCGCCCGCCTCGAAGGCAGTGTAGGGGCGGTCCTCCGGGCAGATGGGGAGCTGGTGGTAAGCGGATTTCAGATCTATTGTCGAGTACACCTTGTACTGAGCTATCTGGTTGACCATATCCGCGATGCGGGGTAGGGGGTACGCGTCAAGCTGCGTGAACCTATTGATGGTCTGGCTATAGTCCACGACCATCCTATTTTTCTGCCCGGTCCGAACAACGACCACCTGGGCCCTCCAAGGACTTGTGCTTGGCTCAATGATCCCCTCCCCGAGCAGCCACTGCACCTCCGACTGAATGAAGGCCCTGTCCCCCGTGCTGTACCTCCTGCTTTTAGTTGCCACAGGTTTACAGTCGGGGGTCAGGTTGACGAACAGCGGTGGGGGAGGGATCTTGAGGGTGGAGAGGCTGCAAGTGGTGTCAGTAGCGCGGCTGTTGGCATGGTGTTGGGTGGGATGTGCGGGTCAGTGTGTGTGTGTGGTCAGTAGCGGGGTATATGACGAAATCCCACAGAACTGAGGATTTCTGACAGTGATTGGTGGGAGGGGCCCATCATATGCCATTGTCACACTTTTTAGGTGGCTCTGGAAGTCCAGCCCCAATAGCAGAGGTGCACACAGTTGAGGCATGACCAGTAACGCAAAGTCCCGATATTCTGTGCCCTGCACCACCAATGTCGCTACACAACCCCCCCGGATGTCTGTGGAATGCGACCCAGAAGCCATGGTGACCCTCTGGCTTACGGGCCGTGTCACGAGTCTGCAGCGTTGCACCGTGTCTGGGTTAATAAAACTCTCAGTGCTACCCATGTCAAACAGGCAGTTAGTCCTGTGCCCCTCCACCAGGATGTCCATCATTGACCTTGCAAGCTGGTGTGGGGCGCTTTGGTCGAGGGTTACGGAGGCCAGAGTTGAATCGCCGTCTTGGTGCCCGGTAAGCACCCGTGGGTCAGAGGCGGAGCGAGGTGGTGCCGACAAAGATGACCGCCCCCATGCCTCGCACGAGGCGGGCAGGCAAGATGGCGGTGACCAAGATGGCGACCCCCATGCCTCGCACGCGGCGGGCAGGCAAGATGGCAGCGACCAAGATGGCGACCCCCATGTATCGCGCGCGGCACTGCTCGACCCCGCTCGTGGTTTAGACTTACAGACCTTGGCAAAATGGCCCTTCTTTCTGCAGCTGGAGCAGGTGGCTTCTTGGGCCGGGCAGCGTTTTCAGGGGTGCTTTTCGAGTCCACAGAAGTAACACTGCGCGGACTTGCAACTGGCAGCAGCTGAGGTCAATTGGCCAGGTGGCGGGGTCTGCGGTGTCCACGGGGTCGGCGGGAGATCATGCGGCTGGACAGCATCAGCGTTGTGCAGAGCAGCCTCCAGCGTGTCGGCCAGCTTGATCGCCGAGCGTAAGGTAAGATCGGCGTTTTCCAGCAGCCGCTGGGGCACGTACACTGACCTGATCCCCGTAACGAAAGCGTCTCGTACCTGGAGCTCCGCATGCTGTTCCGCCATCAGTCCCCTGCAGTCGCAGGCCCACACGAGTGTCTGTAGGGCCCGGACAAACTCAGCGCTCGACTCTCCAGCCCGCTGCCACCGCGTCGCTAAGCAATGTCTTGTGTAGACGGTGTTCACCGGCTGCAGGTACTGTCTTTTGAGGGCATCCAGTAGCCCTTGGCAGGTCAGCAGGTCCCTGATAAGGGAGTATACCTTCGGACTGACTCTGGAGAGGAGGATTTTGTGCATGATAGCAGGCTCAGTCACGGGAATCTCTTCCAAGTATGATTGGAAGCATGCAAGCCAGAGTTCAAAGGCAAGAGCTGCTTCTGGGGCTTGAGGATCAATGTCCAATTTTTCCGGATGTAAAATGCTTTCCATGTTTTAAAATTCCAGCTAATAAAATTAATAACTCAACAATAATTAATAATTAATATGGCCTGTGTTGGGAATAATTATTTTTATGTTACATGTCAATGATTTGGATGATGGAATTGATTTTCTTGCAAAGTTTGCAGAAGAAATGAAGGTAGGTGGAGGGGCAGGTAGATTTGAGGAAGTAGAGAGGCTACAGAAGGACTTAGACAGATTAGGAGAATGGACAAAGTGATGGCAGATGGAATACAGTGTTGGGAAGTGCATGGTCATGCACTTTGGTAGAAGAAATAAAATATGTTGACAATTTCCTAAACAGAGAGAAAATACAAAACACTGAGGTGCAAAGGGACTTGAGAGTGCGTATGCAGGATTAATTTGTAGGTTGAGTCTGTGGTGAGGAAGGCAAATGCAATGTTAGCATTCATTTCAAGAGGACTAGAATATAAAGGCAAGGATGTAATGTTGAGACAATGGTGAGGCCTCACTTGGAGTATTGTGAGCAGGTTTTGTCCTCTTATCTTAGAAAGGATGTGCTGAAACTGGAAAGGGATCAATGGAGATTTATGAAAATGATTCCATGATTGAATGGTTTGTCATATGAAGAGTGTTTGGTAGCTCTAGGCCTGTATTCACTGGAATTCAGAAGAATGAGGGGTAACCTAATTGAAACCTATCGTATGGCAAAAGGTCTTGATAGAGTGGATGTGGAGAGGATGTTTCCTATGGTGGGAGAGTCTAAGACCAGAGGACACAGCCTCAGAATAGAGGGGCGTCCTTTTAGAATGGAGATGAGGATGAATTTCTTTAGCCAGAGTGTGGTGAGTCTGTAGAATTATTTGCCACAGGCAACTGTGGAGGCCAAGTCTTTATCTATATTTAAGGCAAAGGTTGACAGATTCTTGATTGGTCGGGGCATGAAAGAATACGAGCAGAAGACAGGAGATTGGGGCTGAGGGGAAAAATGGATCAGCCATGATGGAGTGGTGGAGCAGACACGATAGGCCAAATGGCCTGATTCTGCCCCTGTATCTTATGGTCTTATGGAATCTCCTGGTTCATCCATGGCTTTTGGTTTGGGTACGTGCAGTATGTTCAGGAAGGCACACACTCATCCACACAGGACTTGGTAAAGTCGGTAACAACTGTGGCATATCCATTCAGATTAGAATATGAATCCCTGAATATTGTTCAGTCTGCCAACTCAAAACAATCCTGGAAGTGTTCATCCGCTTCCATTGACCATACCTTCCTGGTTCTTATCACTGACGCTGTGGTGTTCAGTGTCTGCCTGTACAATGGGAGTACAAGTACAGCCAGATGTTCGGACATTCCGAACTGTGGGCCTGGCATGACTTCGAAAGTGTCGTTGATGGCGGTATAACGGTGGTCAAGTGTGTTGGTTCCACTGTAATGTTCCCTCCAATTTGTAATGACCAGTGTGCGCAAAAACCTTGTGCTGTGCAATATTTTACCCAGTGACAACAACATGTGCACACTGAATAATTTCTTCAGTAAAAAACTTATAAACAAGCCTGTTATAAAACCTGCAGACAAATTAACACAAGCTCCATGTTGTCAACACCGTCCACATCAGAAACTGGAAAAGGAAATGTGATCGTGTATGATCATGAAATATACTGACCATGCCAATGGGGTAGAGGTGATGACTTTTTATGATTAGTTTAAATACCTTTGTGCGCTGGTAGCAAAAGATATGTGCACACACATGCGCAGACGTTAGAGGGGATACTGTTCCTTTGGTTCCACAGGTGATATGTTGGTGATAGTTGTTCAGAGACTTCTTTAAGCTGGCCTGGTTGAAATCACCCACCATGATAGGGATGGCATCAGTTTGTGCTGTTTTGTGCCTGCAAATTATTATGCTAAACTCCCCCAGTGCCTGCCTGATGTTGGCCTGAGGTGGAATGTACACCGCTACCAGGATGATGGTGGAAAACTCCCTCACCATGTCGATGAGCAGGACTGAGAGAGAACTGTTTTGTGCACCACGATGAGTTAATCGTAAAGATACTCCACCTCCTCTGCCTTGAAAAGGTTTGGCTGTCCTGTCTTTGCGGAGAGTCAGGAATCCATTGGGCTGCAGTGCTGCAGGGCATAGCCATGTTTCTCTGAAGCAAAGTACACATCAGTCCCTGATGTCCCTCTGGTACAGCAATCTTGCTCTGAGGTCTTCAGTTTTGTTTTCTAGAGATGGTACATTCACCAGCAGGATAGTCAGGGGTGGAACTCTATGCCATCTGAGATTCATCAATTTTGAATATTAATAGTTTTTTAAATTAAATATCTTAAAACAATGCTGCTTACTGAAGTAACCATGGCTGTGACTGTGGATTTCAGATGTAGTAGTCCAAAATGGGACTATTTGATGATTCCCATTGGAGCTGCACAGTCGTCCCTTAATGGTACCATCTTAATCTTCCTAATTTCCAGACTGGAGTCCCTTATTTTGTCAAGCTGTTACTCTTCACTGTTGTTTATAATGTTGGGTGTTAATTCTTC
This sequence comes from Hemitrygon akajei, assembly GCF_048418815.1. Classification (NCBI taxonomy): domain Eukaryota; kingdom Metazoa; phylum Chordata; class Chondrichthyes; order Myliobatiformes; family Dasyatidae; genus Hemitrygon; species Hemitrygon akajei. The sequence goes on from NC_133129.1 coordinate 135,786,718, forward strand.
TATATACTGCTATGAGGACCTAGATGTCAGATGGATTACAGTGAAAAGAATATTAAGTTGATCTTCTATGTTGACTGACTATGTTGGGGTATATTCCTGAAGGGCTTTCCTCGTATAATTGTTGGTCATACGGTGATCAACTTCCACAAGTTTATTCTTGTATATAGGGATATATCAGGAGCATGTACATAGTAGAACAAAATACATTTACCCCTATCTTCTATCCTTTTGAGATTACTTTACCTATCACTCTGTTATTTGTTTTCCTCTCCCATTTATGTTTATGTTCTCCTCTCCCATTTATGTTCTCCTGTCTAGATAGACACTTTAAACTATTCAATTTACTATTTGTTGTAAATATGTAATTATTTCTGTCTCTGTGCCATCTAAGTTCATTTGCATATAATTTAGAGAGCTGAATACCCACTATAGATAATATCTATAGCTGCTCTTCATATGTATACCTTGCTCATCCTGGGAATTATCTATGTTAATCTCTTTTGGATTGCTTCCAACATCTTAAATAAGGAGACCAACATTGTGCTCGATACTCAAAGGTAGCCTCAGTAGTATTCTTCCTCAAAGTTTAATGTTTCAATACTCATTTTAACAACTCTCAATGATCTAGTGCTTGGAGAACTTCTATTTGAAACCACTTCTCCCAACATTGTGACTTGCATCATACTCCGACTCTTCTTCTCCACCTGTTCTTTCGAATTAAAGAGCTCAATCTCAGTCAGTCTGCAATCATTGGCACACAAACATCTCAGCCTGGGAATGGGAATAGGAATTGTACAGAAAGATAAGATGAACTCTTGACTTTATAATCTCCTTCAGTATGACCACCCACCTTATTGTCTATTTCACTGTATTTTCTCTGTTATTGTAGCACTTTATTCTGTACTCTGTTAATGCTATAAATTGATCTGTATGAATGGTATAAAATAGTTTTGCACTGTACCTTGATACATACGACAATTATTAACCAATTTACCTATTTATGTAGAATAAGTAAAGCCAACAAGTGACTCATGGACTGCACAGACCCTCATCATTGTTGTCTTCATCATCTTCAGCAGGATTACATTAGAGTGTAGGGAGGTGACAAACTGCGGGCAGTCTGATCTGCAGATAAATATTGGTAACTAGTTCCTTAGGAAAAGATTAAATTGTAAAAACAGACTTCAAGATCTCAGGAACACTTTCAAATCCTTTAAATGCTATTAACGAGCAGGAGGAAGTATCTGGGCTACAGCTGAAAAGAATCAATTCCTGCACACTGGAAAGGATGAGATTAGCATCTCTGTAATGCATCAATGGACAACTGTGGTCTGCAGTCCTGATACCCCAGTTGGACATCACCAGATCTTCATGTGTTGATCCATCTCAGTCTGGTACCCATAGCTCCTGGCCTCCACAAACAATTGCGATATGTTGCACGTAGACAGTCTTCAGTATAGATGTCTACCCCGAAAAAGTTTAAAAAAGACAAAAGGTCACAGCTCAAAACATCGACTGTTTATTCTTTTCCATAGATGCTGCCTGGCCTGCTGCATTCCTCCAGCATCTTGTGTGTGTTGCTTGGATTTCCAGCGTCTGCAGACTGATTTTCAAATGTTTGTGTCTTTACAGGTGGCCCTGATAAGCTTATTGGCTCTCTCCAGAAAATTATCGACAATGTGAAACTGAAAAATGTCCCATTCCAGGTTAGTATTTTAAACCCACTCGACGGGTAGCAGTGGATCAGTCCAGTATTCTGCATGGTATGCAATCCTAATTAGAGCAGACCAAGTTTAACAACCGTCCAGCAGTACATTCCTGGTACTGTCTTTATCTGCTTACCTCCAGAAGAGCACTGCAAACATAACTGCTTCACTTTCACAAGGTCTAGTTTCACAGTAGCAGCCACATTCAGATGTTAAGCTCTCTGTATTGAAAAGTTTCACCTGATCTCCCTCATCAGTCAGTCTACAAGCCAAACAATTCTAAATAGGCCGCTGTAAAAAAGTCTGGAAATTGGAGCACTGCTAGGATCTTATAATTAACCGCACGTTCCACAATAATTTCCTTTGTTCCTTGTTTATAAGTGCCAAACTTGTTGCTTCCAAAAATTACCAAAGATGTCGGATTAAAAAGTTGCTTCACTTTGCCCTCATCTGTACAACCATCATGATAGTTCATTCAACAATGGGTGTCTCTCGTCCTCTTACCAGTAACAGTCAGAAGAGAAAATCTGCAGAAGCTGGAAATCCAAGCAACACACGCAAAATGCTGAAGGATCTCGGCAGGCCAGGCAGCATCTGTGGAAAACAGCATAGCCGACGTTTTGGACCGAGACCCTTCATCAGAGCTGCAGAAAAAAACGAGGAGTCAGAGTTAGAAGGTGGGGGAGGGGAGGAAGAAACACAAGGTGATAGGTGAAACTGGGGTGGGGGAAGGGGTGAAGTAAAGAGCTGGGAAGCTGATTGGTGTAAGAGATACAGGGCTGGAGAACAGGAAATCTGATAGGAGAGGACAGAAGGCCATGGAAGAAAGAAAAGGAGTAGGAGCATCAAAGGGAGGTGATGGACAAGTCAGGGGATAAGGTGAGAGAGGGGAATGGGAATGGGGAATGGTGAAGGAGGGGGGGCCATTACTAGAAGTTTGAGAAGTCAGTGTTCATGCCATCAGGTTGGAAGCTACCTAGATGGAATAGAAAGTGTTGTTCCTCCAACCTGACTGGCCTCATCTCAGCAGGCCATGGATTGACATGTCAGAATTCAAATGGGTGGCCACAAACAAGAGAAAATCTGCAGGTGCTGGGAATCTAAGTAATACACCCATCTCTTTTTCCAGTCCTGGTGAAGGGTTTCCCAAACGTTGACTGTTCACTCTTTTCCATAGATGCTGCCTGGCCTACTGAGATCCTTCAGCATTTTGTGTGTAAGACCTAGTTTAAACTCTCTTGCGTTTAGAAGAAAGAATTGAAACATACACAATTCTCACGAGGCCAGGCAAGGAAAGTGCAAGGGTATTTTCCCTGTGGTGTCTAGAACCAAAAGTCATAGGCTCAACTTTGGAGGATGTCCAATCACAAGAGAGTTAGGAAGAAAGTTATTCCTGAAGAGGGTAATGAACGCTCGGAATTCCGTATTTTGCATGCCATCCAGAGAGATCATTCCAAACATAAGCATGTTGAGCAACACACACTAAATGCTGGTGGAACACAGCAGGCCAGGCAGCATCTATAGGGAGAAGCACTGTCGATGTTTCAGGCTGAGACCCTTCGTCAGGACTAACTGAAAGAACAGATAGTAAGAGATTTGAAAGTGGTGGGGGGGGGGGGAATCCAAAATGATAGGAGAAGACAGGAGGAGGAGGGTGAAGCTAAGAGCTGGAAAGGTAATTGGCAAAAGGGATACAGAGCTGGAGAAGGGAAAGGATCATGGGACAGGAGGCCTTGGGAGAAAGAAATGGGGAGGGGGGCATCAGAGGGATATGGAGAACAGGCAAAGATTATGGGCAGAGAGAGAAAAAAATGGGGAGGGTGGGACCCATCCCTGATTTATTTATTTCCCCCCTCCCCTTTTTTTTCTCTCCCTGCCCAATCACTCTTTGCCTGTTCTCCATCTCCCTCTGGTCCTCCCCTCCCCATTTCTTTCTCCCTAGGCCTCCCGTCCCATGATCCTTTCCCTTCTCCAGTTCTGTATCCCTTTTGCCAATCACCTTTCTGGCTCTCAGCTTCACCCTCCCCCTCCTGTCTTCTCCTATCATTTCGCATTTCCCCCTCCCCCCACTACTTTCAAATCTCTTACTATCTTTCCTTTCGGTTAGTCCTGATGAAGGGTCTCGGCCCGAAACGTTGACAGCATCTTGAAGTTCCAGCATCTGCAGATTTCCTCGTATAAGCATGTTGAGGTAATTCAAAAGGAAAAACAAATCACAGGATTCAGAATACAGTGTTACAGTTACAGTGAAAGTGCAACGAAGGTAGTCAATTAAATACCAAGTACTGGTTCAAAGAACCCAAAGATTGCTAGCATGGTAATTCTAACAGTGAGACCCTTCATCAGGACTAACTGAAAGAACAGATAGTAAGAGATTTGAAAGTGGTGGGGGGGAATGCAAAATGATAGGAGAAGACAGGAGGGGGTGGGGTGAAGCTAAGAGCTGGAAAGGTGATTGGCAAAAGGGATACAAAGCTGGAGAAGGGAAAGGATCATGGGACAGGAGGCCTTGGGAGAAAGAAAGGGGGAGGGGAGCACCAGAGGGAGATGTTATAATAATAATGTTAAAATTATTAACATTAATAATGAGGGAGTGGTGAGGGGTGAGGGGTGGTGAAGGTCTGTGAAGGGGAGTGAGGGGTGTGATGTGGGTGACGGGGTTGAGGGGTGAGGGAGCGGTGAGGGGTGGTAAGGGGGTGAGGGGTGGAGAGTGGTGAGGGTGGCTGAGGGGTGGTGTCACGGTGTGAGGGGTAGTAAGGGGGTGAAGGGTGCTGGAGTGTGGTGAGGTATAGAGTGGTGGGAGGGTTTGAGGAGTGAGGGTGCGGTGAGGGATTTGTGACTCCAGGGAATTCTCTGCCCTGAGAAGCAGTGGAGGGTATCTCATTAAATACTCACACAGTGTCCACTTTATTAGGTAAACCTGTACACTTCTCGTTAATGCAAATATCTAATCAGCCAATCCCATGGCAGCATCTCAGTGCATGAAAGCATGCAGACATGGTCATGTGGTTCCGTTGTTGTTCAGACCAAATATCAAAAAGGGGAAGAAATGTGATCTAAGTGACTTTGACGGTGAAATGATTGTTGGCGTGGTTTGACTTTCTCAGGATTGCTCATCTCTGGTTCATCAGACTCGAGAGTTTACAGAGTAGTGAGCAAAAAGTGAAAAAAGGATCCAGCGTGTATCAGTTCTGTGGGTGAAAGTGTCTTGTTAGTGAGAGCTCAGAGGAGAATGGCCAGACTGGTTTGTGCTGACAGAAAGGTGACAGTAGCTCAAATAACCACGTTACAACAGTGGTTGTAACTGTTATTATTATAACATTATTATTAACCACCTTTATTATCTGGTTGTCAATCTGACCCGGCTGTGGTAAAAACTGCTCAAAATTCCCTAATTAGAGGAATACAACAGACATCCAATAGCAATGCTGCCTTCTAGGGATGCTGGTGGATGTTAAAAGGTAACCTTGCCTGATTCAGTGATCCTGGGATTGCTGTGGGGGAGTGGCGAGTGGTGGTGATGGTGGAGAGTTGAATTACATTCGTTATAGCGTTTTTTTCTTTCTAAAGTCATTTACTAATCCTAGAGACTTTCATTCCAAGAGCTTTTCATTCTAAGACATTTTCCAGCCTATGCTAATGTTCCCTATAACATAAACAAGAACTTTGCTCACACTCTGCTTTAAAAAAAATTGTAAATCAACATGACCTTGGATAATAGGGAAACCACCAAGTTTATGTGGCAAACTCAGGCCAGAATTCAACCAGAGGGGGCAATTGCAACTGTTGTGTGTAATTTAGAAGCAAACATAAAAAGGGGGGTGAAAAGTAGTACAGCCTCAAGGAAAGGCTGTAAGAACAGAGTTATATATTGCGGATTGTGATTCAATATGAGCTTGTTTGTATTGGTTTAAAAAGATTAACCAAGGTCAACTGGTTGTTTAAAGCTCTGAGGTGCAAGGGTAATGTAAATGGAAACAAATTATTGGAGAGTAAACAAGGAACTGGGGATCAAGTGCAAGCTGAAAGATCCTCAAATGAGTTGAAGGTTAGAAAAAACGTTGCTTCCATAAGATGGATGGTTTACAGACATTTAAAGCGACTCAGCCTAGGAATTGGATCCACACATTTGTGCTAAGTTTTACTCCAATGGCAAAGTGGGAGACAAAATGGTCACTAAATTGGGATATCCTTGCTTTAAGTATCATACTCTCTTTCGCAAGCAGCATTGCTGAAAGGTGGCTAGAGCCATTAAAGAGTACTTTCCATGGCAACTCATGACCTTGGCATGGAGATGAAAGAAACAAGGAGGGAAACAGAAAGGAAAATGGGGATCCCAGACATCACCCAGGACATGCCCTATTCTCATTGTTACCATTAAGGAGGAGGAAATGTACTCAACATTTCATGAACAGATTCCTCCCCCACCCCACCATCATCAGATTTCTGAATTAACAATCAACCCATGAACAATACCTCAGTATATTTTTCCTCCCTTTTGCACTACTTACTTAATTTAGTTTTATATATTGTAATTTATAGCTTAATTATTATTTATTACAATGTACTGCTGCTGCAAAACAACATATTTCATGGCATATGCCAGTAATATTAAACCTGATTCTGATTCTGAACAAAAAGGAAGCAGGGGAATTAGGAAGGGTGGGGAAATTATGGAGAAGTCAGGACAGTGAAGGGGCTCCTATACATGTGATAGGGGTGTGGCTCATGAGCATTAGGGACAACAGAGCAAAGCACTTACTAAAGCAATGTTTCTTCTAACCTTCATCTTACACAAAGTTGCACACGGAGGCTGTGATCTCTCACAGTGTGTGTAGAAGGGCAAAATACGACCATCAGTGTACTGAACAGATGAGAATTAATGTGGGAAACAGAAGATAAAATCGATGCTCCTCTTGGTGATCTTTCCATAGTATTTGGTTCTTAACTTGTGTCATTTGTCCCTTGTGAGCCATATGTGTTCTGAGTCAGAATCTCTTGATCCAATACATATTGGTTGATACTTACAAATCTAGGACTTCTCTCTTTAGGTAAGGGTCAGATTTTCAGATAAAATCAGGAAACGAAGATCGGCTTTCTTGGTTGTTAAAGTTATTTTTGCAGTTAGGACATTGATATATTTCCTAAACTGCCGACCGACCTCTTTCAAAACACTATCAATTCTCACAGTTATCTTGACTTTACCTCCCCCCACCCTGTCTCTTGTAAAAATGCTGTATGTTCCCAAACTGTATTTATATTGTCGATCAGTGGTGTCAACAGGATCCCTTTTACACGTCTCAGCACTCATCCTATTTTTTAAAGCAATTCCTCTGCTCCCACTCACTCTACTTTTTAATTGCCATGGAATCATGACATTGCAAACTTGGTCTATCCAGTCTTTGTTGGCTCCAAATAGAACATTCTGTCAGTCTCACTGAACCATGCTTTCTCTATAGCCTGCAAATTCCCTACCGAACATTTGATAAGTGATTCATCTCTTGACTCCTACAATCTTTGTTTTCTCCACAAGGAACAATTCAGGAGTGTGATGGATATTTTGCACTTGCCTGAATAAATACAAGACCAACAGCACTCAGGAAGCTCCATGTCATTCACCTTCTTGATCAAAACACAAACCATCACCTTGAATGCTAATTTTCTCCATTAGCACTGCAGTGTGCACCATCCATAAAAATACATTGCAGCCACATGCCAAAGTTCCTTTGAAAAATAGCTCTTATGCATTCAACCTTTAGTTTCTAATAGGGCAATATGGTTACTGAGTAGGGAGCTCTAGGATTTTCATCATTAGTGTTTGATGAAGATCTTGCAACTAACTGCCTACTCAATAGCCCTGCAGGAGCATCTTCAAGAAAGCAGCTCAGATCGCCTCACAGAAAACAATAGATGTTGCTTGACATTAGAGCAATCAGGAAAATCTTGGCATATGCGCAGAACTTAAATAAATGTTTAACTAATTCCTGACAACATTCAGTGTATAGTTTAGCAGCAGTATTGTTAGCTTTGGTATAGTGTTCTCAAGCATGACATGCTTCAAACTATAAATTTTACTTTATAGGGAATATGGCTCATTAAAGGAAAATGCAGCGTATTGTGATGAGAAGAAAACAAAGAAAGAAATCATCAGCATGAATCATAACAGTGGTCTTTCAGATAATTTGAGCATCAATGTCTCAGCTTTACATTGGAACTAAGAACTCACACAAATCATTATTGAATTTTCCCGTTGGTTCAATTGGTAAATACCCCGCCCAGAGTAATGCAGACCAGGAGTCACCTGATTTCAACTGCTGATGCACATGCTGATGCCTTTCTGCTCCTTAGCTACAGAGGTGAAAATAAACTGTACTGATATCTGCAAATCTTTACCAGAACTTCATAGTGGGGCAACAAGATGGGACACTACATAATGTGCATATAACTAAATATCTACCAGTTATTAATATTCATGAAAATCATTGTTGTTTGAGTAAGGGACCAAAAGTTTTGTGTACATGGAACTATGCTGGCTTAAAAACAATCTCCTGGCTCAAGAAAGATAAAGAGAAAATTTAAAAAAAATAAAGGCTCAATAAAGGTAACATAATAATGGTTGAAATTAACTGAAGAACTGTTCATCAATACATTCAAGAATAAAAGCCAAATTCTTTGAAAATAGCCCAGAAGCAAAGTTCCAGGCAAAGAAACAGGGAGCCACCAGATGGAGTAATATAGTAAGAGCTCAGATGAGAACCAGATAAACACAAATCGCTGTTACAACATGGAAGTCAAGGGAATTTCTCAGATTCTGAGCGTAATAGGATAAGTTCTTATTCTGAAATTCCTACATATCCTTTAAGTCTGTGACCACTCCAGGCTGATAAAAGAAGTTCTTATTATCCTCTGGCATGACATTGCTCAGAACCAACATAAATAAGTAAGTCTATCCTGGGAATTTGAGTGAAGATGTTTGGTCCATGATGCCATCCTCTGCCACCTAAGCATAGGAATCAACAAAGGAGTAATTCTAAAGGAAAATATTTTAAGAGTCTCTGTTATCTTCCACAGTATCCTTTATTTATGATTCTTTGTCTATCTAATTCTTCCACATAACTTTGTTCAAATCTGTCTGAGCTACATCAATTATCTTGTCTCTTAAGTTAGACAATTAAGCACAGCAAAGTTTTCTACTCTCTTTTCAAATTAACCAAAACTCCAGGGCACTTATCCAGTTAATTGACCATAATGCTTACTTATTACTGCCTGTTATGCTGCTGCCATATAGGGCAGTATTGAAGGTTCTCCACCTCTGGTGGTATTCCAGGGCTTCACTCATCGTGACAGTAGCTTCCTCTCGGTTTTCACTGCTGCACTTAGTAGAAGAATTATTCATTGCTGTTTCTGTTACAGTTTTGTGTTACTAGTTAGGTTTTGTTAGCTCTGAACTGAACCCCCAAACCTGGAAAACCAGTGGAACACTCTTAGTCTGACCTCCAACCCTTAAACCTGTTTGGCATGGGTGGCCCTACCAAGAGCCAAAGCATAAAGCCCTGACCCCAGTCGACATTAGCTCTCTGGGTCATTGAGGCACTCAAGCCTCCAAATCACAAGGTTGTGGTCCTCTAGGAAGGTTGACAGTTTCTCTTCCAGTAATTAAAAATTGTTCTTAAAGACAAACTTGGTCATTTGGTGTTTATCTATGTCAATCTTTCTCTGTGTTGAACAAGTTCCATTTAAAGGAATCAATTCAATGGATATTGCTTTATTGATTCTAGATTCAGTATCTTGCTGTGAACAAAGTAGGTGAGAATAGTTTGAAATGTTAATAATGTTTGAGTAGATTTCATCACAAAGGTAATGAAAATTGAAAATGAACCTCAAACATTTTGTCACACTTATGTTTAGGGGAAGAATGACAATATCTTATTTCTTAACTTCATAGAAATATTTAATTATTTTCAACTAATTAATATTGTACATGTGAAGTTAAAGAGAATATATTTATTCAATAACTTAGACATACATATATGTAGAATCTCTTGCATTAAAAGACAATAATTAGACAAAAATTAACTGGAAGCCAAAGAAAATTTAATTGAAGTGCTGAATAAATATTTAGTACACTTCCTAGTGGTTAGGAATAGGAGAGGGATTAGATCTGTAGGAATGAACAGGTGAGAGCGGGGTAAGGATAGTGTGGAATTTGGGAAGGTATCAGGGATAGGGCAAGAAAAATTTCTTAAAGTAATTCATCATAATTAACGCAAAAATATTTATTTCAACTTGTACTCTTGATATTTCCTATATTGAAGGAATTATACATGATCTTCATTCAATTTGTTTCGTTTGCTTGCTGCATTATGTGTGCAAACTTCTGGAAAAAGAGAAATTGCAATGATTGACTGAACCAGGAGGACTGGTCCAGACTGGTAACAGTAAAAGAGGAAAGGAAGTTATGCACTATTACTTTGAGGACTCCAATACAATGTTTATAATTTTTGTGCTGAAGGGACATTTGAGATAGGAGAGGAGCTCTGAGATCTAAGAAAGAAGAAAACCACACAAATTACATTGTGATTTCAGAATATCATCAATTTGCGCTTTCAACTGGTATTGTAGCTCATTGTACTTCATTGTAAGACACCTGACCAAATAAATGGAGAGATGACTAAAATAAAAAAGTATATAAAGTAAGACAATGTGTAGGGTGAGCTATGTAGAAGTAAAAGTGGCGAGGAGCACCAGTTTTTGTCTACCGAAGAAACTGGATCAACAAGGAAGTGCTTCAGAGGTTACAGGTTTAAGAAATCCATCACCCGTCTGACCTTGGGCTTTCTTCAACAAACGAAATGACCTTTGACTTATTTTGGACAAACATTGCAAAACTAATCCCCCCCCCCCCCCACCCCACTTTCTGCGGCCAGCATTTCCCTGGTAAAGCAACTGCTCGTTTGCAGTTTATTGAGGAGCACGTCGACGAATGAGTGACGTTATGCTCCAGCTGACATCATATCGGGCAGCAGAGCGATAAGTGGAGAGAGAGAGAAAAAAATCCCATCGGACGGGGAGGGTGGGCTGGGGGAAGCAAGAGGGGAAGGAATCTGAACCGGGAATCCTGGCCGTAGTACTTTTGCTTTATTAAAGGAGAAACGTTTCTTTTTATCCTCTTGAACTCATGAAGAAGTGAGAGGTACAAATCCCTACGTTTTCGGTGCTGAAGTTTTAGCCAAATCAAAATAAAGATAAGGTTTGGTTTGAAACTAATCAGAGGAGTTGGCAGCACGACACTGAGTCGTGAAACTGACCTCCCGCAGGTACACTGAGGAGGTGCGAGATCGTGGATTCGCTAGCAGGGGCTCCAGACTTTCCCCCTTCTCGGCCAATCTTCGCTTGTATCATTTATTGTTGTGGGAATTCCCTGATGTTTTGAAGTTCTAGAAGCGAGCGAACTCTTTACATGGATGTGTCGGGGAGGAGTCGTTAGCTGATAGAGAAATGGAAGTGGTTGACGAGACTGAAGCCTTACAACGCTTTTTTGAAGGTAAAAAGAAAATGGGGACGCTCCTTGGATTTGCTAAAAAAAACTAATAAACTTTGATCAGTTATTTATTCATGTCGAAAATGGCAGCGATCTGCGGGAAAACGAGACGACAAAAGTAAAGCACAAAAGGGTTACAGGGTCGTAGGTAGGACTGGGTGTTCTGCACAATGCGTGATTCTGATGTGTGTTTAAAATATAACAAAACAATTTCAGAATAGTTTGTTTGGAGCTGAATATTTGCTTTACTTCATTCATTCAACTGCGCGCACAACTCGATTGAAGTATTTGTGCGCGACTTCTGTAGTTTAGTAGCACAGAATATATATTTTAAAGCACAAAATATCCCGTGAACAGCTTTGGTAAAGTTTATAAAACATTATAATAAGAAGCAGAGAACATTGAGAAAAACATTTTTATAAGTTTAGACAAAGTTCACATAATATATAATTACAAACCCGTTGTTTAAATGCGTGACGGAGATCGAGTTTGATTGTATTTGTGTTTTCATGAAAAATGATTACTTTCGTGAAAAGAAGTTGATTATTTTTCAGGGACTTTGTGGATCTTTTTTGTCCAATTCCTTGTTGTAGGGTACTTATAAAAACCGACGATCTGGTGGCCCGCGTTCACTATTTCGCCCTGGTATCCTTGCTGTGTTCTTGCGAAGAAGGAGAATTGTTCGCTTTAAAGCAGGAATTAAGTTTGAGATTTTCACGTGTGTTTATTTAAATTAATCTGCTTTGGGAGATTGCGATCGCCCGTTTGTCCGAGCTGGTACAGAGCAAGCATATGACTGCGATTCCGTCTCTCGCGCGCACACTGTAATCCCCTTCTAAATCCCTGAAACCCCCGGACAGTGCATCAAACTGCAAATGATCGGTGGAGTTTGAACTCGCGGCGAGAGATCCTTTAGTCTTAAAGTGGCAGTGGTTGAGGTGGGAAAGGGAAAGAATATCGCAGACAGGTGATGCGCATAATTTATTTCATTTCATTCTAATGCAGAGTGTGTGATTAATTGATATGTAATAAAAGGATTAAGTTTATTAAAAATCAATTAGTAATAGTTTTCTAGATTCTGTGCAGGTGCGAAGAATGGCATTCCAACATATTTACCTTCACTTATTGAAAATGACAGAGAGGTTACTAATCGTAAGGGATCGCTTGTTTGTTTCTTGGATTAATGAGAGACATTTTAAGGGAGTTTTGATAGTTACAGGCCTTTCCGGAGGCAATTACTTCTGGCGGTACCCACGGTGCACACTGTAGTCATGCTTTGGGATGATATGACTTAATTTATGGATATTCCATTCCTGCGACAGATTTCTGTGTTGGAAGTTTTCGAATGGGAGGAAAATGTAATGCTCTTTGGCAAATGTATGATCGGAAGGCGAGAAATTGCCGAGGAGGAAACAGCAAGTTTGAGTTTTTAGACTGAGGAGGAGATGAGTGAAGGAAATGAGTTGCCTGGTTTTGAAGCGCAGGTAAATAATAAGTCACGGTTGCCCACTTGAAAATGAATATTTACAACGTAAGCTGACAAGGTACCCTGATAGAGGAAGGGTCTCGGCCCGAAACGCCGACAGCGCTTCTCCCTATAGATGCTGCCTGGCCTGCTGTGTTCCACCAGCATTTTGTGTGTGTTGTTGTTTGAATTTCCAGCATCTGCAGATTTCCTCGTGTTCACCCTGATAGATCTGCTGTGCACAATGTGGAAGAGAAAAGGAAAAGGGGAGGAAATGTCGCGATGTGAGGGTGAGCAAGGATACCATCATATGAAAGGAAAACTACCTCAAGTGTGAAGGTTGATTCAACAATAATTTTCAAGTGGAACTGTAATTTTCAAGTACTTCAAAATGGAAAGTAGGTAGAAGGGGTAGGACAAGGACCTCAGGGAATCGAGAGGGCCAAAGGATTGATGGGTCGAATGGCTTTCTTCATGGTTCCATAATAGAACTAGTTGCATTTGGACTTTTCACAGAGTACAAGTTGCCCTCTGGAGGTTGTCCGATTTTAGACTGTAAGTTTCTGCAAGACCACCTCACCATCGATTGCTACGAGCTTGAAGGAATCCGTGGGGCCACATGTACAGATGGTTTCTGGTGGTTCTCTGCCGGCGTTATGACAAATGATGGGAGAGGGCTTGAGGAACTTTCTTGCGACGGATTGGTAACGTGAGAACGAATATTGCCGACACGTGACAGCTATCCTAAGATATAATGACAACTTAGGTCTATCTCTACAGCTGATGGAGGAATCGATGGGAATATATTCTTGTACTAAGTGTAGCAGAGGAAAGGCAGATCAGACAGCGTGAAGAGTATTGGTCAATATGTAATTACATCTCCTTAACCCCGGCAAAACAACTACTTATACACGTCGTTACTAGTATTACAGGCAAACGAGTCAGCATCCGGAGAAATGAAATATCGTTAACACCTCTCTGGATCCAAATTTATTAGTACCAGAAATTGATTGGTGTAAAAGGTGTTTTAATTTTAGAAGGTAGTGAAACATCCATTTCTGAAAAGCTCTATTTAGATTTTTTAAAATTCGGATGGGCTGTAGAGAACGATACCTGGTTTCAGGTGTTTTTTCAACGTTTCTCTTATTCTGAGTCCAACATTCATTGTTTTTGAAAAAAAAAGGAATAGCTAACAGATAGATTAGATCTTTGACTGAAATCTGTTACAAAGCACTTCTGTCCTGGACCTTTTGATTTCCAGACCAATGAAACCAATTTCATTTTGAAAGTGAATATTAACGATTTCAGATGTGCATTAAGATGCACGCGGCAGTTTAGGGAGTCATCGGTTATCTGCCTCCCAGTCAAAATATAGGCCCTGGCAAGAGCTTCCAAATTTGGAGTGAAGACCTCTTAGCCTAAGGTCCAGTGTTTAACGTGAATATTAAAGTTCCTGTGTTATCATTTAAAGAGGATCAGCAATTTCTTTTGCTGTAGGAGCCAATAGTCCTCCATCCATCACCCACCACCAAAAACAGACCAACTGTTCAATCATCCAATAGTTGTGAGTATGTGTGTGTGGCATTCATTACTTTTGAATTTCCTTCTCCTGTGCCAGTCCCCACAATCCACACACATTTCATTGTATGAAATGCTTTAAGGTAGCTCACTAAGCTATTTTCTGGTATGTAAAAGGTGGTTTAAATCCATATCAGAACATCAACGCTCAGGTAGCCTACTGATTACATGAGGGACTTTTAGTACTTATAATATTCTATTAACATTAGATAGATTATAAATTATTTTATAGCAATATAAGTTTTTAGCCAATAGATTCTGTTACTTCATGCTATTAAGAGTCTAGTCGTTGTGTGGAATAGGTTTGCACACAAGCCTGGTTCACATCAGAAAATTTTATTTGTTGCTAGACAGAGGGCAACTTGTGCCCAGCTGGGTCATTTCGATTTGAGATCTGCAAGTCAGTCTCTCTACATTTATCTGTTGGATGCTTAGAGTAAGATCATTGCCGCTCAGAAGAAATTTTGGTTGTTAACAGTATTTTAAAACATCATAAATAATTGTTGGAGCTTTCTCTCCAATGCAGATAAACCAGCCCCCACCTTGCCTGTTCTGGCACACACATTTATTTGCCATTCTCCTCAGTTTCCTGATTAGTATCATGGAAATTGTGGTTGGTAGATTTGTAAATTATCAATGAACGATGACAAGGTTTCCCGGAATTACTTATAGTGATTACTAAAATATAATTATAATATTTCTGTTTCACAATAAATGGAGCCCACATTCCAAACTGGCGATCAATGAGGAATGTTTTGTATTTTGTGCAGTTATTTCTTTTATTTGTGGATATTAAATATTACCTGTGCTTTTTATAAAGAGGACTTTGACAGTTAGTATTAAAAGGGGACTGTTGAATGTTGTGCTTTTTCTGCTCTTTTATTACACTGTTACATTTCATTCTGTTATAATTCTTTTCGTCTTTCAAACATTTTTATTGTTTCTGTTTTATTCTTGAACTCATTCATTTCCTTTTTTAATATGATCTCAATTTATCCTCTACTCACTCTCTGAAATACTCTTTTTCTCTCTCTTACTGCTCGCTTTCACACAGAATATCACATATATAAAATTACTTCTTTAGCATATTCCATCAGGTTACCTGTCACACACATTTCTTAAATTTCCTCAGTTTCTCCCAAATATGTACAGGCTCATATTCACAGAATTAAGATGAATTTCCTGATATGATATAAGATGTTGAGAGCACACACACAGTTGGTTATCCAAAGTGCAAGCGGGCAAGATAACTTGTCTTTGTTCTGTTAATGATGGACAGGATGCATGCTTCTGTTATTGAAACTTATGGATTTTTAGTATTCCAATTTTTTCAATCTAATTATTGTCAAAAACCTGGCTTCATCATTATTAGAACACAGAATAGTTCACCATGGGAACAGGTCTTTGGCTCACTATATCTGCGCCAACATGAAGGTAATCTAAAAGAATCCCATCTGCCTGTACATGGTCCATATCCCCCCAAACCTCTGCATGTTTGTGTGTCTGTCTAAAAGCCTCTTAACTGTTGTCATTATACCTGCTTCTACCATTCCCCCTGGCAGTGAGTTCCAAAGACCTACCATCTTTAAACTTTTCCTCTCTCACCTCAAAATTATACCCTCTAGTATTTGATAATTCCAATCTGCAAAAAAAATTCTGACTATTTACCTTATCAATGTCTTTCATAATTGTATATACTTATATCAGATCACTCCTCAGCCTCTGAGGCTCCAGAAAAAAACAATTAAAGTTTGTTTGATCTCTCCTTATAGCTGATACATTCCAGTCCAGGCAGCAACCTGGTAAGCCTGGAGACAAAAGAAACTAGGAGTTGGAATCTGGAACAAAAAACAGATTGCTGGAAGAACTCAACAGGTCACATTCTGAATCTGTGAAAGTGAAGAGAAGTCAATGGTTTGGATCAAGACTCTTTATTGGTCCTAAAATATGACCAGTCTTTCACTTCTGGACCACTGAGTTCTTTAAGTGGTTTGGTTTTTGCTCCTTGTGAGTTTCTTCTGTACCCTCTCCATAACCATGACATTCCTTCCTGACATCCAGAAATCTACACAACACTCCAAGTGTGGTCTGACCAGTTATTCATTTGGAGATGTAGCATGGTAACAGGCCCTCCCAGGCCAAGAAGCCTGCACCACCCAATTACACCCATGTGACCCATTAACCTACTAACCCATATGTCTTTGGAATATGGGAGGAAACCACAGTCCCAGAGGAAACACATGCGATCACGAAGAGAAGGTACAAACTCATTACATAGCGGTGGAACTGAACCCAAGTCACTGGCACTGTAAGAGTATTATGCTAACCACTACACTGCGGTGCTGCTCCAGAAAGGAATGGAGAGTACAAATATTGATCCCGCTTTTCTTGCATGCCAAGCGAGTGCTTTACCATTTTAGCTAATTCCCCAGCACGATGTAGCCAGCAATGTTTTATTCTCTTTGCCCTGATTGACAAAGGGAAGTGTGCCATATGCCTTCTTTGCCACCCTATCTACTTGAGTTGCAGAGAGATATGGATCCCAAGATCTCTCTGTACATCAATACTCCAAAGGGTTTGTTCTGCATTCGCTGCATACTTTTCTCTTGCAATTTATAAAAGTGCTACAATCACATTTTAAACAGGAACCCATGTAACATTATTTTCAGAAATACCACCTCTGCTTAAACAGTGATTCCCATCACCAGAATTTTTTTTGTATTCATCCCTTTAGAATTACCTTTTAAAAAGAGAAGGTGACCCATAAATAGGCTATATGAAGACGATTTTGTAAATCTTGTTATGTCTTATTTCTTAAGCCAAGCATGACTTTTACCAAGTTGGCCATGAGTAATGGGAAGTTGTACGTCAACCCTGTTTATTTACATCCTGGATGTGTTTGCAAATAAACAATAGAAGATTTGCCAAAAGCTCTTCTAAAGTGGCCTTAAAATTGAGATCAAACGTTGACCTCCTTGCAACTTTCTAAAAATGTTACTTTTTTAGATTCTTGTTGTCTTCTTTGGGAAAATGTTGATAAAACAGAGAATATGGAATCACTTGTACAGAAAATTTACAATACGTCATCCACTCCTTGTTACCTGTGCCAGTTGATAGATAGGTACCAGACTATTCTCTCTTTCCAACTTTAGCTACTTGAGCAGGTCAGGGCTTTTGAAGCACACATCCAAGTATTGAGGGTTAAATGTATTGATGGTTTCACTCTTCCACCCTTTCAGGCAGTGAGCTTCAGATCCCTGTGTTTCTCTGAGTGAAAAAAGAGATTTTCCTTATATTCCCTCTATTCTTTCAACTAATTACTTTGAATCTAAGACATTTATATTGTCAGAGAATAGTTCTTCCTATTTCTTAGCCTCCTCAAGATTTTATAGAGAATTAAAGCTTCCTTTACCTGTTAGGAATAGAATAACCCTCGCTAACCGATCTTGCCAGACCTGGTAGATCTATTTCCAGACCTGGCCACGTCCTTATACATATTCTCTGAAGACTCCTTACTGCAAATACATATTTTCTGTAATTCAGTGACTTGAACTGCATACAGTACTCAAGCTGTGTTCCAATAAATTTTTTACACAACTCTAAATTACCCTTCCTGCTTTTTAACCATTGATGATGAGAGTTGTTGATCGTGTGGATAGGCTTTTTCCCAGGGCTGAAATGGCTAACACGAGAGGGCACAGTTTTAAGGTGCTTGGAATTAAGTACAGAGGAGATATCAGGGGTAAGTTTCTTATGCAGAGAGTGGTGAGTGTGTGGAATGGGCTGCCGGCAATGGTGGTGGAGGCGGATATGATAGGGTCTTTTAAGAGACTCCTGGATAGGGGCATGGAGCTTAGAAAAATAGAGGGTTATGGGTAATCTTAGATAATTTATAAGTACATGTTTGGCACAGCATTGTGGGCCGAAGGGCCTGTATTGTACTGTAGGTTTTCTATGTTTCTATGTTAATCATCATATTGAGCTATTGTTAAGGATCTGTGGACATTCACTCAAAGATGCTTTCGTGCCTCCACATTGGTCAATAGCTGTACTTATTGCACATCTCCTTGCCTTGTTGTACCTTCCCACATGTACTACCTCACACTTCTCTAGATTAATTTCAGTATTCCATTTTTTGCCCAACTCTCCATCTCTATCTTTCTGGAGTACAAAGATTCCCTCTTCCCCTCAAGCAAACAGTCCTTCAGTGGTCAATCAGCTCTGAAACTCTTGCCGTGCCCCCTTAATTTAAATCCAGACTATTACAAATAGCAAGGGATCAGATGCAGATTCCCATGGAATCCCACAGGTAGCAGCCTTCCACTCACAATGGCATCTAATCATTACTTGCTAATAATCAATGTTGAGTTCAATTTGATCATCTCGTTTGGATCCAATGGAATTTACTTTCTTGACCAGCCCATTAATACAGAACTTCATCAAAAGTCTTGCTAAAGTCCAGAAAGGCTACACCAAAGCCACTACCCTCATTCTCACTCATTGTTACTTCCACAAAAAAAATCATCATTAGTCAGACACAATCTTCCCTTAACAAACCCATGCTGATCGTTCCTAAATGAGTGTTTAGACTGTCCCTTAGAATTAATTTCAGCAACTTGCCAATTACACAGGTATAACACAGGTAGTTACTCCAGGTATCCTTTTTCTAAATAACAGCACTGCATCATTAACAGTCCTCATTTCTCTAGCACTGCTTCAATCGGGAAAACTAAAATTTTTCAAAGGCTCCAATCAGTCGATTGAATTGGATAGTTACTTGTTTCTCTTGATTTTCTTTTCACTCATTATGAGATCAGGATGAAAGTTGAGACAGTGTTGAATTATCTGCTCTCAGTCAGAGCAGCGACATTCTCAATGCAATTGGCTTCAGTATACCCCAGGTAACGGGGCAAAACTTAACCCCGAATTCTTATCTATTAGATTCTGCAGTAGAATGCTCCTGTGAATGTGGAAAAAGGTGGGATCAGGATCTTCTCAAGACCTGGAAGAGGCAATGCCTTTAGGTAGCAGAAACTGAAATGGAATTAAGAGGAAGTATGAAAATTGATACATTTGTTTATGATCTATTCTCACTTGTACACAGACCAAGAGGTAGCGCAGTCCAGAATGGCTTATGCAGATGGCCCCTTCAGACATTACAACGCAGGTCAGCATTCTGTATATATTTTAACACTGTTTATCCTGTACAATTAATGCTTAATTTAAAACAAAAGCAGAACTTGTTAACAGTACGTAACAGGCCCCTCAGCATCAGACCATCAGGCTCAATATGCAAAATATCCATGTATCATTTTAGTTTCTGATGCTGACTGACCTTCTGTGTATTTTTACTGTTTGTGGATTTCCCTTCTGCCTCTAATGTTTGAATATGGATTGCAGGTGTTCTGTAGCCTGTACCATTTTCATAGCACTGAATTTATTTTAGCAATGAATTTATTTTAGGGAATCTTTGAAGGCAAGACTTCCACACTAAATTTATCATTATGTGACAGTGAGGAAGGCTGTCGTATCTTGCAGCGGGATCCGGAACAGCTGAGGAATGGCAGATGGAGTTTAATGTAGACAGGTGCGAATTATTGCACTTCGGTAGGACCAACCAGGGTAGGTCTTACACAGTGAATGATAGGGCACTGAGGAGTGTGGTAGAGCAAAGGGATCTGGGATTACAGCTTCATAATTTATTGAAAGTAGTGTCACAGGTAGATAAGGTCGGAAAGAAGGTATTGACACATTGACCTTCATAAATCAAAGTCTTTATTTATTTATTTATCGATATACAGCACAGAGAAACCCTTCCGATCCTTCAAGTTGTGCCACCCAGTAATCCACCAATTTAACCCTAGCTTAATCATGGGACAATGTACAATAACCAATTCACCTACCAACGGGTACATCTTTGGATCATGGGAGGAAACCGGAGCACCTAGAAGAAACCCACGCAGCCACAGGGCGAACATACAAACTCCTTACAGGCAGGGATGGGAATTGAACCCAGGTTATTGGTACTGTGCTATCTTGCTGTCCCCTTATAGAGTACAGGCGATGGGATGTTATGTTGAAGTTATATAAGACATTATCAAGGCCTAATTTGGAGTATTGTGTGCAGTTTTGATCATCTACCTACAGGAAAGATGTAAATAAGGTTGAAAGTGTACAGAGAAAATTTACAAGGATGTTTGCTGGGACTGGAGGACCTGAATTATAATGAAAGATTAAATAGGTTAGGACTTTATTCCTTGGAATGTAAAAGATTGAGAGGAGATTCGATAGAGGCATACAAAATTATGAGGGGTATAGATAGGGTAAATGCGAGCAGAGTTTTCCACTGAGGTTGGGTGGGACTACATTCAGAGGTCATGGGTTAAGAGTGAAAGGTGAAAAGTTTAAGGGGCACATGAGGAGAAACTTCTTCATCTCGAGAAGTTTCTAGAGGGTCATGAGAGTGTGGAATGAGCTGCCAGCACAAGTGGTGCATTTGAGCTTGATTTCAACGTTTAAGCGAAGTTGGGATAGGTACATGGATTAGGGGAATGTAGACGATGTAATGCTGAGTATTGGACAAAGTACAGTATTGATTTTCTGCAGAGTTTCTCTTCCCTACAAAGCTGCAATCTTTGGAAATAACGTACCTTGAATGGATTATGCCAGGCACTGGAAAAGAGTACTCACAGGAATGTCTCTGCACCAGGGGTTCCCAACCTGGGGTCCAGGGACCCCTCGATTAATGGTAGGGGTCCATGGCATAAAAAAATTGGGAACCCCTGCTCTACACAACGTTATCAATCTGAGAAGCAGCAGAGCCTAAAACATTCAAAAAGAACATGAATCCTGATCCACGAAGGTTGATTGGTTAAAATTCTGCCCGTTGTATTATTGAACCGTACTGATCAGGAAACACTCGTTGTTTCTGCGCCTATACTAACTGAACACATATGAACAAATAGGCCCGTTTAAGCATTGGAGTTCATTTGTCTCAGTTCATTAGCTTCAGAATTCAGAGAGGCAGATATGAAATAACTCTTAAAAAGAGAGAAAAGTCAGATGAGTATTACAGTGTTTGTTCGCACAGATGGACTGGTGTGTGGTATTGGTAAGATGTGCTGATGGTGTAAGATATTAGTTCTGCTCCTTGTGTTGAGGAAGGGCTCCATTCTGTCCAATCACTGTGCTGTTGAAATTAATGTTGAATTTTGAAGTAAATGTTTTTTTCCTACAATGCATTTTTTTTCTGATTGTATCTTCTGCGCCATTGTTGATCACACTATCAATAAGAAACCGGAACCTCACAGCTAAAAATACGATGTACTTCAATTTCTATTCTGTTGCCCCATTATTTCTACCTTTACTCGTTACTTCCAAAAGAAAACTCAGAAACCTTGCACATCGAGGGCCTCTCTAAATAATGACATTGCGATATTGTCTAGATGTAAATGGATTTATAGATGAAAGGAGCCTGTCAGAAGAAAGCAGCATCCATAATCAAGGAGCCCCACCATCTAGGCCATGCTCGCTTCTTGTTACTTCCATCAGGAAAGAGGTACAAGAGGCTTAGGTTCCACACCACCAAGTTCAGGAACAGTTATTACCCTTCAGCCATCAGGCTCTTGAACCTCTGAGGGTAACTTCACTCACCTCTCCTCTGAAATGATTCCACAACCACCTCACTTTGAATGATTCTACAAGTCGTGTTCTCAGTATTATTTATTTATACTTTGCACAATTTGTCTTCTTTTGTAGATCGGTTGCTTGTCAATCTTCGTATAGTTTTAGTAGGTTCTATTTATTTCCTTATTTTCCTGTAAATGTCTGCAAGAAAATGAACCTCAATGTATTTGGTGACATATAGAGTATATACCTTATTTACTTTAGAATTTACTATAACAAATTTTCTTTGATTTTGACTTCTACTTTGAGATTTTGTGAATGCAAATGTTACTTGGATGAGGGTGAAATTACTGTATTTTAGTCACAAAGCACTTCCAAGAATGGATACCACTAATATGAAAGTTTTAATATTGAAATTTGTGTTTCTTTATGAATGAGAGATGCTTGTGGGGATATTTTATATTTAACAATTCAAGATATTACCAGTGATGGGGAAGCTGCAGTTATTGCCCTTTCATTGCTTAAGAACGGATCATTTCCACAAACTACTGCAGTCCTTTTTATGATAGTGATTGTTGTGGTATCTATAGGACACTTGAAAGTATTGGCTTAGTGTTACCAAGGAATCCAGGCTAGCATGGAGCATAATGAGGAGAGTGGAGCTGTTGATGTTTATCGTTACGTTATTGTATCGTTGGTCACAGAGTGGTTACAGAAAGGCATTCAGCCCATCACAGTCACACCAACTCTTTACCAGAGCACATCACACATTCCACCCTCTTGATCCTTTTCCTTACCTTTGAAGATTTTTCTTCACCATTTGTTCAGTGTGTTCTTGGCCACAATGGAAACTTGTCTGCACCATATCCACTGAGCGCGTGGACTGTCAGAGGCTTTTTCCCAGAGCTGAAATGGCTAGCACGAGAGGGAATAGTTTTAAGGTGCTTGGAAGTAGGTACAGAGGAGATGTCAGGGGTAAGCTTTTTACGCAGAGAGTGGTGAGTGTGTGATGAGCTGCCAGCAGTGGTGGTGGAGGCGGAAACGATAGGGTCTTTTAAGAGACTCCTGGATGGCTACATGGATCTTAGAAAAATAGAGGGCAATGGGTAAAGCCCAGTTAGTTCTAAGGTAGGGACATGTTCAGCACAGCTTTGTGGGCCAAAGGGCTTCTATTGTGCTGTAGGTTTTCTATGTTTCTTTATCTGCGGGCAGTGCAGATGCCAACCAAACACTGCATAGAAAGATCTTCTTTGATTTCTTTTGCAATTCTCTCCTTCCATTGTGGCCAGTAGTTTATGATTATTCCCCAACAAGAAAAGCCTCCCACTTAGTCCAGATCCATCATCAATTTATATGTGTCTATCAAATTTTCTCTCATTCTTTTCTTATTAAAGAAAACAATTCCACCTTCTCTAATGTATCAGATTGGCAAATTGGTTTAGTATTGTCACAGGTATCGAGGTACAGTGAAAGTCTTGTCTTCGTACAGATCAATTCATTACAAAAGTGCATTGAGATAGTACAAAGTAAAAACAGCTACAGGGTGCAGAAAATATTGTTACAGTTACTGAGAAAGTGCAGTGCAGGTTGACCATAAGGTATATAGTCATAACAAAGTAGATTGTGAGGTTCTGAGTCCATCTTCTCATATGTGGGAATATAGTCTTATAAGAGTGGGATAGAAGCTGTCCTTGACCCAGATGACATGTCCTTTCAAGCTTATGTATCTTCTGTCCAGTGGAAGTGAGGAGAAGAGAGAATGTCTGGACTGGGTATGGTCTTTGATTATAGAGGCAGCAGGAAAGTAGATGAGGTCCATGGGGAGGGGGTGATGCTGGTTTCTGTGCTGTTGGTAACTATGTTCACAGGTCTTTGTGGACCCTCTCCAATTCCTTCATATTCTTTCAAGTCTAACTGGAATACCTCAGTTGAGGCTAGAACTCAACTTTTAAAATAGTTCTGCGTGCATTACCTGCTTTTATCCTCTACGCCTTTATTGATAAAGTTCAGTTTATTTGATGGTTGAGCACAGAAAATGGAAGTTCATTTTAAGAAAGATTAGTAGAGTATCCTAAGGAATGTATATACCAAACGGTATTACTTATATACTTACTCATTTTTTGGAATACAGAAGCATTTGTTGCCTAACCCTATTTGTTCTTGGGCCATCAGGAGTAAATAATCAGTCCTAGGCCACCCAGTCTCCAACCCTCTCCTGCAGCCACTGGATCTATGTGGCAGGTCCAGTTCCAGTGATTATTTCCATGATTTTGATAATGGCGGATGTGGCAATGGGCATGGTCTTTTTGGAGATGGCCCTTGCCTGACACTTCGCAATCATGCCAGAATGTTGTCGAGGTTTTCCTGTTGGCAGGCAGAGTGTGCTTCATTTTCCAAGCAGCGACAAATTAATTAGAACATCCTCTAATCATCAGCAAGCATTCCTACTTCTGCAGGTATCACCTGCCACCTTGTACTTCTTCTTCCCCTCTTCCCACCTTCTTACTCTGACTTCCAGTCCTGATGAAGGGTCTCGGCCCAAAACATCGACTGTTTGCTCTTTTCCATAGATGCTCCTGTTCTGCTGAGCTCCTCCAGCAATTTTGTGTGTATTCCTACTTCTGATTGTGTTACGGGAGCTACTTCATTAATGTAATGCCTGAAGACGATTGGACTGCTAATGAGTTCCTGCTTGAAGTCCTGGAACTGTGATGAATGAATTCTGATATTGGAAGATGTAATCAGTCAGAATGTTACAGCTGATGAAAACTTATTAAAAAAAAACAACTGCAGATACTGGAAATCTTTGCATAAGGTATAACTTCAATCAGTGAAGTTCTTCCCTCTCTTTGTGTATTAAATGTTACCAGATTTCTTGATGTACAGTCATCCAAAAGATGTCAAGTCAAAAGCCACCTTGAAGTTAAGGATTGTAACCCTTACCTCATGTCTGAAATTTGGCTCTTTGGTTCATGTTTAAATCAAGGCTACATCTTGAAGCAAAGTGGTCCAGGTGAAGTTCATACTGGGTATGAATGAACAGATTATTGGTACATAAATATCCCTTGATGGCAATGTTGACAACATATTCTAAACCTTAATTGATGGTGTATAGTAGACTAATTGGGCTGATTGGAGTTGTTTTGCTTTCAGTGATCAGGGCAGCTTTTCACATTGATGGATAGATAGGTACCTGTGTTGGAAGTGTACTGGAACCATTGGGCTAGAAATGCTGAGTATATGGTACTGTGGCTGAGATGTTGTCCAGTCCCATAGTCTTCGTGTACTCAGAACTCCTCCCCACATGGAGTGAGTCAAATTGGCCAAAGGCTGGCTTCCACAATGGTGGAAGAAGCTGAGGTGAGTCCTCTACTTGGCATTTCTGACTCCCCATGCAGTGACCATCAGTGCACTGTTATTGCAAGATGATGGATAAACAGTATGGCATTACGGATACTGTTGAGACTCACCCAAGCTAGTTGTGAGTATGCCATCGCTCTCAAACTGAGGTCCTGTAGATGGTGCCTAGATTTTGAGAGATGAGGTGATAAGCTACTCATCAGTGAATACCTGATTTCTTGAATGGCTAAAGCAGTTATGGCTTTACTGAATGGTGACTCTCTATATAGAGTCAGAAAGGAATAGCAAATACCTAATATCATGGGATGCATTAGAAAATTGGGAATGAGAAGGATGTTCCAACATTTTCACATAAAATGTGTTAGACCAATGGAATCCAAGATTACAGAATGAGAAAGGGACGTGGTGTATGGTTAGAAGAGGATACCTGGTTTTGATTTTTTTTTTAGAAAAGGAGCAAAATTAGCTTTGCTTAGGAAAATAAAACAAATACACGTTCTCTATTTTAAACTGAGGTTTTATTTAGAATGCAAACATGAGGGAATCTGCAGATGCTGGAGTTTCAAACAACTCACACAAAATGCTGGTGGAACACAGCAGGCCAGTCAGCATCTATAAGGAGAAGCACTGTTGACGTTTCGGGCCGAGACCTTTCATCAGGACTGACTGAAAGGAAAGATAGTAAGAGATTTGAAAGTAGTGGGGGGGAGAGGGAAATGCGAAATGATAGGAGAAGACTGGAGGGGGTGGGATGAAGCTAAGAGCTGGAAAAGTGATTGGCGAAAGTGATACAGAGCTGGAGAAGGGAAAGGATCATGGGATGGGAGGCCTCAGGAGAAAAAAAAAGTGGGGGGAAGCACCAGAGGGAGATGGAGAACAGGCAAACAACTAAATATGTCTTCACCTGTGAGTCGGCTGGTGTGGTATACTGCGTCCGGTGCTCCCGGTGTGGCCTTTTATATATTGGTGAGACCCGACGCAGACTGGGAGACCGTTTTGCTGAACACCTATGCTCTGTCCGCCAGAGAAAGCAGGATCTCCCAGTGGCCACACATTTTAATTCCACGTCCCATTCCCATTCTGATATGTCTATCCATGGCCTCCTCTACTGTCAAAATGAATCCAAACTCAGGTTGGAGGACCAACACCTTATATACCAGCTGGGTAGCCTCCAACCTGATGGCATGAACATTGACTTCTCTAACTTCCGTTAATGCCCCTCCTCCCCTTCTTACCCCATCCCTGACATATTTAGTTGTTTGTCTGTTCTCCATCTCCCTATGGTGTTCCCCCCACCCCCACTTTCTTTCTCCCGAGGCCTCCTGTCCCATGATCCTTTCCCTTCTCCAGCTCTGTATCACTTTCGCCAATCACCTTTCCAGCTCTTAGCTTCACCCCACCCCCCCTCCGGTGTTCTCCTATCATTTCGCATTTCCCCCTCCCCCCACTACTTTCAAATCTCTTAGTATCTCTTCTTTCAGTTAGTTCTGACGAAGGGTCTCGGCCCGAAACATCGATAGTGCTTCTCCTTATAGATGCTGCCTGGCCTGCTGTGTTCCACCAGCATTTTGTGTGTGTTTTTATTTAGAATGATTAGGTCTATATTTTTCTAGCTTCAAACTGTGGATGCTTAGTTTTTAAGTGCACCTTGTGGCTGGGATCAAACACTAAGGGAAGTTGAAGTTATGGAGGTCAGTTGGGAAGGTGGATAAGATCCAGGATCAGTGATGATTTTATCGAATAGAAGAACTTCAGGTGCCTTATGCCCTGTTCCGGCTACTAGTTGTTATATTCTTACTTATTTTAATATTGTTTTTTCTGTCCTTGTCATGTTGTCCCTCCATGCTTCAATATGCTGTTTTGAAGTCCAGGCACAGGATAGTGAAACCCTTATCGTTAATGTGCCAGTTTCGTATAGTTTAGCTGTTGGAAGGAGCAAGTGAAATCAAATTTCCAGATTCATTAACTTTTCCAATGAGTAGACATTTTATAATCACCAGTCACTTAGTGAATTCTTCGGCTTTACATTTGATCTGCCAATGTCTAGTAACACCTGTACATCAAAAAGAGGTGAATTACTGTATACCAGCAGTTTCACCCGTGGTCTCCATTTACATCATCTGTCTCCTTCATCCTCTGCCCTCTGCATTTTCTCAGCATACTTGTTTTTTAATGGAAGCTTGCAGTTTTGTTATTCATGTTTATTCACTGGATTGATCCCTAAAATGGCAGATTGTTGCATATGAACCGAGCTGAAGCAGGCTAGGCCAATACTGCCCAGATTTCAGAAGAATGTGAGGTGATCCCATTGAAGTATACAAAACTGGTACAGGGCTTGAAAGGGCAGGTATAGGAATATTAATTCCTCTGGCTGAGTTATTTGGGAACAGGGCACATAGTCTCAAAATAAATTCGCTTTAGGTCGCATCTGGAAATTCCAGTTGGCGGACAATTTCCCTCCACGTCGCTCTGACATATTGGGAAATCACGTACTTGGCAGGTTACAGCAGTGGTTTGCCTTTGCCTTCTGCCGGGTGAGTTTAAAGAGATCACCATCTCTTGCAGTGGATGACCAGGATGTCTACGTATCGTGTCGTGCTCTTAGCGCTCCACCAACGCCTGCTGGCCTGCCTTCCTGACCGTTGGATCACTAATCGGTCTCCTCCGCTCCATCTGCCAGGGCCAGACTTCACACACTGGGACAGACAGATCCCCTACCTCGCTGAGGGTCGAATACCTGTCGGCTACCCTCACCTGGTTTGACCAATCTGCCGGGACGGTTTACCGGGGTGTGGGCGCTGCGCATGCTACAGCTACCTGGAGCCACAGGTGAGAGCTGAGCGCCAGGTGGGGACCAAAGGTGGACGAGCTGCCCTGAAAAAGGGCACGGCAGGCCCCCGAGCCAGAGGTGCTACCCCTCCCTAGACACCCCATACACCCCTTCAAAATCAAAGTGTGGCCATTCAGGGCAGAGGAGGGTAAACATTTCTTCAGCCAAAAAGTAATGAACCGTTGGAATTCTCTACCCAAGATGCTTGTGAATGAACATTTACTGAATATATTTAAGGCAAGGATCAATAAATATATGGAAGTTAAGTGGGTAAAGGATACTAGGTGAAGCAACAAAGCATTGCTGAGGCAAAGAGGCTAAATGGTCTATGTTTGGGAATATTCTGGAGTGATGTGAATCTTGCAGATACAGTATTGATTCAAGCGAGGACCAATCTGGTTCTGAATGTGTATTATAAATTGCAAGCAGTAAGCCGAAGAAAAAAGCACACTTGTGCACAATCTGTGGAGAAGAGGTTGGCCCAGAGATATGGTTTGCAAAATGGTAACAATGAGGCTTTCTCATATGCATCAGTCAAATGTTATGACAATGGGGTTATGTTAATTGGCCTGCATAAAACCGGGCAACTGTGGGTTTAAGTAATTTGCACCATTGTAAACAAGTTCAAGGAAGCTGTCAGATCCGGCTGATGGTGTTTCACTATTTATACATACTGTGCCTCAGTGTGTCCCGATCTGTGTTACTGCATGATCTTTCCATTCCTCTATCTGTTTCCAGCCTCCAATTTCAGTTGCCAAGTTGCAGCTGTTAACATAAACAAATTATTTTGTGACTGATTTGCCAGTAAGTGGGTGTACTGCTTTTGTATCTTGGAACTAGATTCCCAAACCAAGACAATGCGGTTTAATCAGGAGTGACTAGAATGAACGAATTAGTACAATTGATGGGATGACTGCAAAAGGAATGTTTTAAATTAGTTCCAGTTCCCTTTTCCACCTGTATGTTAATATTCAGTGTATTGTTCTGTGACCAAGCAATGTAAATATGTTGTGATTAAACGGTTTATGATATCATAAGCAGTCAGATATAAAAATGTTTCCAAGGCTACCAGCCTTCCCATGTTCGTACTGCTTTAAAAGGTGATAGGACCAATAACCTTACTGTATTTGCTACTAAGCAACTTTTAAGTAAAATAGGATGGGGAGCTGAGTGGGGAGGAATGAGATTTCCAATTAACAGCCGTCCTTTTTTTAACCAGAAAATTGCCAACCAATTGGGAACATCGAGTCGAAACTTGTATAGCCATTTGCATGTACAGTTTTCTGAAGTAGTTAACTGTACAAATTAACAATGTTAGTTGTAGGGGCCTGATTACAATTTTCCTGTTGCAATCTAAGTTACACTTTTTTTTCCATTCAGTGGGGAAAAAGTCCTTAAAGGGGTTTCTGGACCCCCCCACCCCAAACAAAAAATGGAAGACCCTTCTAGCCCCACCCCGATCTAGACTTCTGCTAGCCAGCTTTCACACCATTCCCAATCAGCCCATTTGTTTCTATTGGTCAGCCAATCAGAAGCAAGAGGTGATGGGCAACCATTTAGCTTCTGCAGCTTATCGGCAAATTTGCCTGCAGATTTGCATGTAATGACTGTAAACACTGTGCCCATTTTTGGACTTCAGGTATCTTGAGTACGGATTTAAGGTTGCCCAGTCTGGCTGCTTAAATGTAAAGCCAATCATGACATGACTGGTTGAGTTGGTTTCCATGGAGAAATGATTGGCTGGTCAGGCTCATTTTGTGTTTAATTGTCTGTAACTCTGAGCAATGTTGCTTATGTGGAATAACGCAATAAACTAAGACAAATTTCAGGTCAGCATACTGTCACTCGCATTTCGTCATAACTAATGTTGAAGTTCTGGCTATTTTATTAATGGGATCAGGTGTAATATATGCAACATTGTTGATGATACAAAGCTTGGTGAGAAAGTGAATAAGATGGAAAAAGGGTTCAGGGGATATTATCAAGTCATAAGATCATAAGACATTGGAACAGAATTCGATCAAGTCTGCTCCGCCATTCAGTCAAGGCTGATTTATTGTCCCTTTCAACCCCATTCCCCTGCCTTTTCCCTATAGCTTGTAACACCCTTGCTAAAAACTATAAATACACCCAATGACTTTGCCTCCATGGCCAAACGTGGCAAGAGGGATGGGAAGAACAGCTGGTCAGAAGAAATAATCACACGACTTTAATACGTAATTCCTTGTCCCCTAAGAATTAGGATAAAACTGTTACATTTTGTACCTTGATTTCACTTATAGATATAAAACTCTTTTGAACACTGTTGTCACACTTTGCGATCAGGTGTGGGTAAGTGTGCTCCACGAGGGTCCCCATTTGGAAAACAAGTGGTAAGCTGCAACAACACATTAGTGCACGGGGTTTTATTTAGTGCCAGATGAAAAAAGTGCAAAAGCTGCCCAAAAGTATTTACAAATAGACAAATGATAACATGTTTGTAGAAAAAATTTACCAATATCTGGAGGCTTTCTCCAAGACACATTTTTCTTCAACTTTCCAATATAACTATTCACCAACCATCAACTCCAGATTCCACCCTTCTCTAGCAAAGCCAGGCTGAGGGTGTAAATCCTCAGAAGGACCAGGAGGTTCTACTGCTGGTTGGGGGGTGGGTAGTAGTCGTGTGACCAGACCATAATAATTATTTCAAAAGTAGAATTGGAATATTTTAACCAGAAATTCTAACGTGCTACAGTTTTATTCCACAATAAATGCCTTAGTTAAACCCACAGTTCAGAGTCCACATGCTCAGGTGAATATAAAAGAATAATGCCTCCCCACCAGTGGTGTTGCTGGTGTAGGGTATAGTGCACCTGCTCCCACTAACTAACTCAGGTATTATGGGTCCATGGGTCCTTGGGGGCCATTCTGCTGTCTACAAACTGATGTAATGGTGTGATTGAAAATAGATGAATGCCTGTGTCTTGAAGCCTTATTTTTATGAGTTGTAAACCAGCAGAGCACATTAACCGAAGGGATTGTTTTGGTCAACCGAGCTCACAATAGTTTTACAATTGGGAGAATTAGCATTGACAAACTCTTCTGTCACGTCAACCCCCTCCCGCCCCTCACCCCACTTCCTCTGGATCGCACAAGGTGGGCAATCAGGAGAGACAGTCTGCCACAACGTACTGCCCTGCCTTACGATAGATGTTGAAATGGAACAGTTGTAGAGCCAGCTGCCATCTCTGGTGTGTGTATTTGGTCTTTCATGGAGTGGATCCAGGTAATTCGCTGCCTAGCAGGCAGTACCAGAGGCTCTCCGAGGCCCATTTTATGGCAAGAGCTTCCTTCTCAACGGTGGAGTACATTGTCTCCGTGGTAGCAACTTACGACTAAGGTACAATACCAGCTGTTGTTTTCTATCTTTCCCCTGGGCCAGGACTGCTCCAATCCCCACTGCTGAGGCACTGACTTTGATGGTGAATCGTTTGGTGATGTCTGGGCTGATGAGGACTGGCTGGGAACACAAGGCCTCCTTCAGAGACACAAAGGCTTCCTCACATTCTTTAGTCCACCAAACTGGATTCCTTACAGACCTCAGTGTTAGTTCTATTCGTGGGACCGCCAAGGTGGCTAACTGAGGGATAAAATGGCGATAACACCCGATTAAACCCAGGAAGGACCGGATCTGTTTCTTTGTGCAGGGCCCAGGACTATTTCTGGTGGCCTCGACCTTCTCAACCAGTGGCTGAACTAATCCTCGCCTTAGCTGGTAGCCCAGACACCGTGTCTCAGCGCGGGCCCACTCACACTTCTGGATGTTCAGCATCAAGCCGGTGGCTGCAGTTTCCTTCAGGACATCCTCCAGGTGGTCCTCCCAGCTGGCGCTGAGGATGACCACATCATCTAGGTAGGCCACACAATGCTTCTCACATCGCACATGGTCAGTCAGCTGTTAGAAGGTGGCTGGGGCCCCGTGCAACCTGAACAGCGTGACGGTGAAATGAAAGAGGCCAAGGGGAGTGCTGAATAGAGTGCACTCACCAGAGTCCTTTGCCAGCAGAATCTGCCAAAAACTCTTGCAAAGGTCAAGGATGGTTTTAAACTTTCCAGCAGCTCATCAATCTGTGGCATGGGGTAGACATCGAACTGGGAGACGGTGTGGGTTTTTCAGAAGTCAATGCAAACCCTCAGGGTCCCATCAGGCATTGGCACACTCACTACCAAGCTGCACCAGTCACTCTCAGAGGGCTTGGTCATCCCAGGTCCAACGTGGTGTGGATCTCAGCCTTGAGGCGTTCCACCAACCTCCCTGGGATTCGATAAGGTCACTGCCAGATGGAAATGTTGTCCTTCAAACGAATGGTTTGCGCTGCCATTGTTGTTCGGACAGGACGGGACTGGAAGAGAGAGGAGTGCTGCTGGAATACGTGGTCAGCCCCTCCTGTTGTCGAGGGGTCAGATGGCCTGGATTGGAGAAGCACTCCAAGTCTGCAGGTCTTCAGTCATCTCTCCCCCATCTTTCTCCACCTGTTGAACCACCCAGGAAGGCCTCTGGCCATCTCTTTCCTTCCACTCCCTCAGCAGGTTGACATGACATGTATGAGAAGCCTTTCCTTTCCCTGGATGGAGCACTTCATTGGTGACTGGACCTTGCTTCCTTTGGATTAAAAGGCCCCTGCCACTGGCCAAGAGTTTGTTGGTGGAAACGGGAAGCAGCAGAAGGACCTTCTGACCAGGAGTGAACTCACATTGCTGTGCCTTACGGTCTTACCAACTCTCCAGGTTCTGCTGGTCCCTCTCCATACTGCAGCGAGCCTCCTCTCTGTAGGCCTGCAGGTTGATCCCTCATTTGTTAGACGTAGGAGACAGTGCCCTCACCCCTGCTTCCTTGGCACTTGTCCTCCCACAGGTGGTGGAGCAAATCGAGGGGTCCCTGAACAACAGGAGCTCAATCGGGGAGAAGCTGATCGGTGCCCGGGGAACCTCTCGATACGCTGAAAGGAGGAAGGACAGCCACTTCTCCAAATCTCTTCCTGTGTCAGACACAAACATCATCAGTGTGTTCTTGAGGGTCTGATTAAACCTTTCAACAAGGTTGTCATTTTGGGGGTGGTAGGGTGTGGTGCAGATATCTGAAATATCCAGCTGATGATGTAATTGAGACATAAGGCATGAGGTGAAATTGGTGCCCTGGTCAGTTAAAATTTCTTCAGGGAAATCCACTTGGGACAAGAGTTGTATCAGGGCAGCAATGGTTTTAGAGGTGGTGATGGAACGCAGAAGGAAGGCCTCAGGGAACAGGGTAGAATAGTTGCAAATGACCAAAAGGTAACAGAAACCAGAGCTGCTTTTCTCTAGAGGTCCTACAATGTCCGTAGCAATACATTCGAATAACGTGGTTATAATGAACAATGGCTGTAGAGGGGCTCTGTCAATGTGTTGGATGTGGTGGGTCTTTTGGCACTCAGGGCAGGAAGAACAATACTGCTTGGCATCAGCATATATTGATGGCCAATAGAATCTGTGGCTTACTATTAGGTGGGTTTTCTGCTGACCCAGGGGATGGTTGAGCTAGATGTAAAACTGCGGGCCTGGATCAGATGGGTACTACCAATCAGTTGTCAAGGCTACCTGCCAGATATAAAATATAATTTTCCAGCACGTAGCTATCTTTACAGCTGTAGGACCCTTGTCATCCTCCCCCTTCACCTGAGGATACAGAGGAGCCAGGGACAGATCTCCTTGCTGAAGGGCAGCTAGGTTTGTGGGGACCTGTCATTGATCTGTGTAAGGTTTGTGGTGTTTGGTGGGCGGTCAAGTGTATCTACTGCTTTCTCCAGGTGCTGCTTCTGACATGATTTACGTGGGCCTTTCTTTCCCTTCCCCCCCCCCCCCCCCCGCAAAAAAAAGGATGATCAGACATTTCTGGCAGTGGCTCCACCCCAGCTTTGGTTGGGGACTGTGTCGACACAAGGCAAGACAAGATTGCACTGGAGTCAACATTACCCAATAAATTTACTAAGGCCAGTAAATCTCTACCAATGACCACATGTTTTGGCAAATCATCAACCAAGCCCACCCACAGTAGGCGCACATTGTCCGACACCCCAAGAGTAACATCAGCAGTAGGGTACCTTTTTTAATATCCCCATGTACACATTGAATCATAGTATGTTTGCAGAAGTCAACAAGATAAGGTGGTACGAATTCTGTTCTGACCCAGCTAACAATACTTCCTCTGTCCAAGAGAGCATGCAACCTCTGCTCATTCACCAAGACTGGTATTTCAGCAGAACATTTTACCTGGTTCTCCCCCCTTGCAAGGTTAACAACTGCCCCTGCCTCTAGCAAGGAGTCATCCCCTTCCTTGGGACGTAACAATAGCTGGACAGTTTAGGGTTTTTTTTTTAAAAAAGAGAACAATCAGAAGCTTTGTGACCAGCTTGTTGAAGGTAATAGCAAGTTAGGGGAGCTCTAGATTTTATATTGTCTTCAGTGTCACTGATTTGTGGACCAGGATTACCTGCAAGTGGTCGTCACTCCCGTGTCTGAGCAGGAGATGATGGGGGTGCTCCTCTCTGGGTGTTGACATACTGCTGGGCCAGATGCACCACAACCAGTCCATTGAAGGGCTTGTGATCTTGGACCCAGGTATGA
Organism: Hemitrygon akajei; assembly: GCF_048418815.1. Classification (NCBI taxonomy): domain Eukaryota; kingdom Metazoa; phylum Chordata; class Chondrichthyes; order Myliobatiformes; family Dasyatidae; genus Hemitrygon; species Hemitrygon akajei. The sequence continues at coordinate 135,821,469 of NC_133129.1, forward strand.
ACATTCTCCAGCAACAGCTATAGCAGCGGCTCGAGGATGATGAATTCCTTAATCTCTTCCTTGCTATGGACCTCTGGCCTTATCCTGTGCTGGTAGAGACCTTTCAGGTGGGGGTAGTTTCCTTTGGTAACTCTCCAGCTGGCACAGACCTACGCTGGAACCTCAGTCGATAGGCTCCGGTATTACATCAAATTTTGCCTCCTTCAGCTCAGGGTAACAGGTGGACTTTTCCTCATCCACGGCTGAGTGGGCTTCCAATGCTCTACCAGTCAGGAGAGGGATAAGTCGACTCACCCCTCCTCCAGGGGCCACCCCCAAGTCTTGGCCAGCCGTTTGCGGGAGATAATTCTCGATATCCTCTCCCTCTTGGAAGACTGGTACCTTGGGTTCTGACCAATAAGCAAAGTCTTGGCTCAGGTGCAGACACCGGTTGCCGGGAAGGTACCTGTGGAGGCTGTGAGGGCCGGTCCTGCATACACAAAGGCCCAGTTAACAGGGAGCGCTGGGATGCTGGTGGTGGAAGCAGCATTCTTGGGCTTCTGCTCTCCGAGGGGACTGGAAACGCTATATAACTTGGAGTCCCCTGATGTGGTGAGTGTTCCCGGGTCAATACTTGTCTCTGGTGGTGGAGCTCTGCTCAGGCTGGTTCGTAGCCTTCAGAACTCTTGCAGAAGTATTTCTTCCCAGGCCTCCTGCATGGCAATGAACTGCCAAGAAGAGCCGCCAGCTCGGACATCCCCACAGACTTCGCCGGCTCTTTAGGACTCCGGCGTGTCTTGGGCCACGTACCCTTTCTCAGACTCCATCGTGTCCCACTGTGTGTAGTCATAAGGCTCCGTCCCTGGAGTGTCTGGCTTAACTCTGGTCTTCCGTGAGTGCAGACCTGCTCTTTTTGACATCCTCACCCCTTTTCAGCTTACACTCCCACGGCTTCCACCATCTGTCACACCTTGCTATCAGGTGTGGGTAAGACGACCCGATAAAAGTCACCAGTTGGGAAAAAACAGATGGTAAGCCATAACAGCTCGTTAGTGCAAGGGCTTTTATTTAGTGCCAGATGAAAAAAGTACACAAGTGGCCCAAAAGTTGTGAAGAGGAAAAGTATTTACAAATAGACAGATGGAAATAAACATGTATATACATAAATTTACCAGTATCCAGAGGCTTTCTCCAAGACACACTTTGTCTTTTAGCTTCCCAATAAAACTATTCAACAACCGTCAAATCCAACCTCTAACCCTCTCTAGCAAAGCCAGGCTGAGGGTTTAAATCTGCCTCCACCTGGCCTACAAGGAACAGGAAATTCTACTGTTGGTCAGGGGTGGGTGGTAATCATATGACCAGACCATAATAATTATTTCAGATGCAGAGTTAGAACATTTTAAACAGGGATTCTAACATCCTACAGTTTTATTCCACAGCAACTCCGTGGTTAAACCCATAGATCAGTGTCCACATGCTCAGATGATTGTAAAAGAATAATGCCTCCCCCACAGTGGTGTTGCCTGAGTAGGGTGCGATGTGCTTGCTCCCACTAACCCAGACATTATTTTACGACACCCTAGACTGTCCTTTGGGTCTTTTGGGGCCGTTCTGCTGTCTACAAACCAATGTAACAGTGTGAGTGAAAATAAATGAAACAGTTTGGAATCCTGTGTCTAGAATCCCCATTTTTATGAGTTACAAACCAGTAGAGCACGTTAACTGAAGGGGTTGTTTGGATCAATCAAGCTAGCGATTGTTTTACTGTCGGGGTGTGTCAATGTTGATCTCCCAAGAACTGCAGAATGGGAGGGCAAACTGTGTGAACTACAGAGAAACTAGACCAGGGACAGAACAAGGAGGAGTGATAACCAGTCAAAGGGGCAAGATTAGTGGGAGAGTTGGCATTGCCAACCTGTTCTGCAACAACTGTACTCCATCTGCCACTTCCTCGCCCATTCTCCTAATCTGTCCAAGTCCTTCCAAAGACTCCTTATTTCCTCAACATTGCCTGCCCCCTCTACCTATCTGTGTATCACCCACTCACCTGGCCACAAAGCCATCAATTCTGTCATCCAAATCATTGACAAATAAGCGGTCCCCACATTGACCTTTGTGGAACACCACAAGCCACTGGAAGCCATCCAGAAACACATTTCTTTATTCCTGCTCTTTGCCCGCTGCCAGACAGTCAATCTTCTATCCTGGAATAATACCATGGACTCTTATCTCATTTAGCAACCTCGCGTGCGGCGCCTTATCAAAGGCCTTCTGAAAATTTAAGTAATATGGATAGATAATGAGTTAGCATGTCAAGTATGCATAGTTTGTTTTTTAATGTTTTTCATGGGCTGTGTGATAGTGCTCCCTCGGCTGTCGATCAGAGCTTCAGTCCAGGACTGCCCCATATAGTCTAGACTGTCACTTCAGCGCAGACCCAAGGGAGTGTTGATTGTCAGAAGAGCTGCATTTGAGATAAGATATTAAACTGCTGATTTATCTGCTCCTTCAACTGGATGGAAAACTTCCTGTGATGCTCTTCAGAGAAGAGTGTGGACTTCTCTTGCTGTCTCAATCAACAGGTATCTCTCAAGAGCCTGCGTGCAAAAGAGATTGTGATTGCTTTATTCACTTCCATTTGTGGACTTATTCAAGAAACAACATGGATATTCTGCCAGCACCCTGTCCAAAATTTCTAACTCAACAAAAACTATTGCCAGTGGTGTAACTCATTTCACTCTTGTTTATGGATCGGTGCCTGTATCTCCTGTGTCTAGGTATGGAACAGGAGCAGATCTTTGATTGTGATTATCTTGGAATTTTATGGCAGAAAATATATTATTAATTCAGACTCTTCTGTCATACGGTCCAGGAAACTCTGGTGAAGGTCTGTAGTACAGCTATGTCAAGTAAGTTATGGAACAGCCTCGATTGGCTCAATATAATTTTCAATGTTAAATTCAAAGTTGGTGCTTTTGGTGAGTCCAGGCTGTTCTAAGCAGAAAGAATGAAGAATTTAGACAGATTCAACTTGTGCAGGTGCAAGACAGGACCATAGAGAGCTGTGGAGCTGTCCAGTTTAAACTGTACAGGCAGACTAAGTCTATCTATCAATTTTACTGATTCTACCACCACTCCCACATGAGGGTTCCTATTGGGGTTCATTCAACAGAAATCAGAACTGAAAGCCCAACATCATCCAGAGTTGGTGTGTTTAGATACGGTTCTGAAAACTCCCTGGCTGTGATCTGTCTTCGCAACATTGACCCTTTCAGTGCTGCTTTCTCGATTTTCTTTGAGATTTTGTTCTTGATTTAGAACATAATGCAATATAAGGAGTTACCAGGTCATGATATACCGCTCCATCCAGCATAACAGGAGCTTTAATTGAAAAGCAAACTTCCCTTTACACTGTCCAATCAAGCACAACCCAGGAGCCAACACTGATTCTTGTGTTACTGTAGCCATCACTTAAATCCTTTGTATTGGGGATTTCAATATTTGTCAAAGGCTATGGATTGGTCTTTACTCAGAGACTATTCACAGCTTCATAATTAATGACTAGCTTCACTGTAAATATCATTCAGTTCCCTGGATGATTAGACAAACCAGAACAGTATGATTTTGATTCTATCTCTCAATATGACAAAATGGGGTTATTAAATATTAGCTGATGGCGTGTGATAATCAGAAATGAATAGGGCGGGTATGTTTCTCCTCATTATGTTGGAGTGTGGCTTTGTTATGCCACGTGTGGCAGATGAGGTAAGAGTCTGCTGTGCTGTTTCCACACTCGCCTTCGGTGGATCTTCAGCACGTTTTTATGTCAGTGTGTTGTGCACATAAAGCTGAGGAGAGCTGCCAGTCCAAATCATATGACATTCGTAGAACATAAAATAGATGGTAAAGAAGACAATGTATGGAAGCATGAGGAGTTTAAACAATGTTATTGGAGCTTAAAAAGGTAAAGGGACTCGTCAATTTGCGAAGTGACTTATATACCTCTTACATTAATTATGATTTTTCGTATGTTGCTGCTGACTATGAATTGGATGCTGTAATATCGCCAAGTAGTAAGCGCATGATTGTCATTGAAATTAGGAAAGAAGTATAGTGACAGAGAACGTTTCACAGTTTTAAAATTGGTTCCTGCAGAAAGGTGCAGATTCCAGCAGTTCTATAACATCAAGGGCAAATTATCCCAGCTGCTGCCATTCATACATAAGGATATTCCTTTTCACCTGCGGTTGGATGCCACTGTATGAGACTCCTAGGCCCAATCGCATGTGGCTGTTTCATTGAGTGCCTACGCACCATGACAAAAACTGGCCAAGCTTCAGTGATTTGTACTACCTCAATTAACAAAGCATTCTGTGCTCAAACAAAATAAAACCTAGAGCAATCCAGGCTTCTGCTTTCAAGTGGTAGGTCACACTTGCATCGTACAACAAAGAAAGACTCTTATGAGCTCCCCATGGCTGCTTGGGGGTTATTGTTATCAAAAACCAATGAGCCAGCCTTAAACATTATAGCTACTGGAATAGACCAAAGGCTAGAATTCTGCACGACCGATCCAGTTCTTTATTCCCTATATTTCCTCACCTGAAAGCACAAATCATATGTATGGTCGTATACGATCAACACTGCTGTAATAATCATATAGAACCACTGCAGCTGAAGGGGGCTCTGTGCTTGTTAACCCAACTATCACCCCTTTCCTAAACCATGACCAAATTGTGACTGCAGCAGTTTTGAGTTGCAGAGAAGGTAGGGGTTGGTATTTCTTAAATGTTTCAAAGGTGTTAGTAACTTAATGGTACGTATTACCTAAATTCCATCCAAGCACACAGTTTAATTTACACTATTGACCTAATGATAGTGGCAAAAGCAGGTGGGCATACCAAGACATTTGTTGAACACACCAAAAGATTTGCATTAGTCCTTGATAACATCAGTGCTGAAGGACTAATGCAAATCTTTTGGTGTGTTTAACTAATGTCTTGGTATGCCCCCTGCTTTTGCCACTATCATTAGGTCAATTCTTCTCTGCACCCTTGTTACTTCCCAAATGCTGTTAAACATGGACGATTCATTAGTGGATGGTTGGTGGTAAATAGAAGACGTTTATTTGCCCATATTTCATTCGACACAATGACACCTCATGGAATCTGAAGTCAATGTTGAGGGTCCCCTAGACAATGGATTACTTAGTGTGTGACTCTGAACAGTAACTGAACATTAACAGGAGATTGTAAAAGTATCTTTGTACTGTCTTAACACCAACTCATCATTGACTGTGTCACAGAGCTTCATACGATCTGGTTTTACCTTATATATGTTTTCACATTGGCTGTTCCTGCCATTTGGAGATCATGGCAAAGACCATAATGCCTTAAGATGTAGGAGCAGAATTGGGCCGTTTGGCCCATCAAACCTGCTAAACCATTTCATCGTGGCTGATCCATTTTTCCCTCTCAGCCCCACTCTCCTGCCTTCTCCCTGTATATCCAATGACTTAGCTTTAACAGCCCCCTGTGGCAATGAACTCCACAGATTTACCACTCTCTGGCTAAAGAAATACCTCCTCATCTCCATTCTAAAAGGACACTTCTCTATTCAGAGGCTGTTTCCTCTGGTCTCAGACTCTCCCACCATAGGAAACATCCTCTTCACTTCCACTCTGTCGAGGCCTTTCAACGTTCGCTAGGCTCGAGTGAGGTCACCCCTCAGATGAATTATATAAATAAGCTGGTGCTATTAATGAGCTAGTATAAAAAGCTGACAAATGTCATTAAGAGATTTTCTAGAGTAGCTACATTGTAGGGCAAAGCATAAATCAGAAATAATGGAGGCTGCAATAATCGTGAGCAATATTAATCATTGAATGAACCAAATTGCAAGGTAAATCAGTAAATATTAATATAGCCATAAAGCAATTCCTTCTGCATATTGAAGACTGGATCTGTGCTCTGACCAGTTTTAATACAGTCTGAAATTAAAGTAGCTTCAGCAACAAAGAATTCTTAAGCTCCTTTCCCACTTATATTTCAATTCTGTTTATTCTTTAAAATTTATTTCAAATATTAGTCTATGCACTAATTCTTCAGGATCAACTGTGAGGATCATTGCTGACTAGATTCATTTGGAAATGTATCAGCCTTCATTCATCATCACTTTATCTAAATCCTGGAACTCTTTACCCAACAGCACTATAGAATGACCCTTACTAGAAGGGCTGTAGTGATTTAAGATGATGGCTCACCCACAGCCTTTTCCAGGGCAATTACTGCTGAACAATAAATGTTCCAACTAAAAGAGTTGTGAATAATTCCCTACAGGACCTGCACCGCAGCTAAACACAAGATTTATGGCATTCTTGCAGTTCCCAAGAAATGCAATAGGACTTGTCTGGAGTCTGTACTGAAGAACAAATGCAAGCCAAGTTATTTATAGAAAACTTTATCTGTTTCCCCACACCAACATAACTCTCGCACCAATGTTTTTGCTCTTTGTTAAAACCATTGTGGTAGTCCCACTACAAGCTTTGACAGATTCAAAAATGAGATGGCTTGTCCTTAATCTCTCTAGCATTTAATGCCCTGGACTTTCTGCTAGCTAGTGATTACTGAAAATGTCTATTGATTGTTTAGACTATGTATTTTTCTTCAGTACCTTGGACTCCAAGTTCTCAACATGCATTCATTTTGTGAGGACTAGGTGTAGGAGATGGAACAGGCACATAATTGCTTGAAGTCAATCTTGATGTCTGTTGGATGTGTTTAGAAGGCCTGTCGCAGAGTATGCTGATAGGCCATTGCAGTTAATATACAAAAAAAACCTACCCTTGGACTTTGAGCTGGTTACATCAATAGTCAAGCTAGTACCCTGCAATAGTGGTTGTATAATGATTAACCTTGTATTTGTTTATAACAGATGAGGATTTTACTCCTCCTCACAGTGTTCTTTAAGTAAAAAATGATTTTGTAGAACCTGAGAGATTAGGCTGTTTACTTAACAATGTGGAACCCATTGGTTCTCCAATTACCTTACAATGGCGGAGAATCAGAGAAGAGGGGACAGACTACAGCATTCAAAAGCAGCCACAGGATTTTAATGAATCAGAATCATTTTTATTTTCACTGACATATGTTGTGAAATTTGTTGTTTTGCAGCAGCAATACAGTGCAATATACTATGAATTACAATAAGACATATATACTGTATGTATGTACGCATACAGTATTCAAAGTTCAAAGTAAATTTATTATCAAAGTACATATACATCACCACATATAGCTCCGAGATTCATTTTCTTGCGGGTGTACTCAAAAAAATCCAGAATAAAATAATAACCATAATAGAATCAATGGAAGACCACAACAACCTGGATGTTCAACCTTTGTGCAAAAGACACAAACTGTGCAAATGCAAAAGTAAATAAATAATAATAAATAAAATGCAATAAATATCAAGAGCATGAGATGAAGAGTCCTTGAAGGTGAGTCCATAGGTTGTGGGAACATTTCAATAATGAAGTGAAGTTGAGTGAAGTTATGTTTGAGGGATAATAACTATTCCTGAACCTGGTGGTATTAGTTCTGAGACACCTGTACCTTCATCCTAATGGCAGCAGTAGGAAGAGAGCATGGCCTGGCAGATGAGAGTCTCTGATGATGGATACTGCTTTCCAGTGACAATGTTTCATGTAGATGTGGTCAATGATGGGGAGGGCTTTACTCATGATGTAGTGGGCTGTATCCACTACTTTTTGTAAGATTTTTTATTCAAGGGCATTGGTGTTTTCATAGCAGGTTGTGATGCAGCCAGTTAATATACTCTCCACTACACATCTACAGAAGTTTGTCAAAGTTTTAGGTGCCTTGGCGAATCTTTGCAAACTTTTGAAGAAACCTGACTCTGATTCTGGAAGTTGAGGTGCTGCAAGCTTCCTTCGTAATTGCACTTTCGTGCTGGGCCCAGGACAGGTCCTCCAAAATAGTAACACCGAGGAATTTAAAGTTGCTGGCTCTCTCCACTTCTGATCCTTCGATGAGGACTGGCCCATGGACCTCTGGTTTCCTCCTCCTGAAGTCAAGAATCAGCTCTTTGGTCTTGCTGACATTGACTAAGTGGTGGTTATTGTTGTTGTGACACCACTCACAGATTTTCAATCTCCCTCCTATGTGCTGATCTGTCACCACCTTTGATTTGGCCAACAACAGTGTTGTCGTCAGCAAACATGAAAATGGCATTGGAGCTGTGTTTAGCCACACAGTCATATGCGTACAGTGAGTTTTATATACAGTATGTAGAACTCAGTCTGAGATATAGAGGGGAACAAATAACTTACTATGCTGGGACAAACCCTTTCTTCATAACTTTTCAAATATTGGAGATGTTCCGATATTTCCATGTGTGATGTAGAAAAGCCAAGGCAGTTTTTTTTTGTTTTGTTACATCAGTAGAAGGAACTAAAAATGAAGAAGAATGTAAGGATCATTAAACAAACAGCTTACAAGAAGAATGTGTGGAAACATATACTGGGGCAGGGGTTGGGGGTGATGCAACAAATGGGCATGAAAAATACATCATTTGGGACTCCATCAGAGTTTAGATCAGCGTCTAGTGGTGTAGTAGATTAAGGAAAATGGTTAGGAAGCAGGAGAAGAACTGGGGAAAGAAGGTAGATTGAGCCATGTTCACAGAAACAGCCTCCTCTGTGTAGCAATCTACACACCAGTCATAAGAGCTATTGATCCTAACCAGTACATCACTTCTAGTCAGGATGCCTCACTGACATTTCTGACTTAGACTCACAGCAGAAGCCAGGGCTAAACAATCTGCCTCGACCCCATGGCCTGCCTGATCCCTTCCACAAGCAATCGGACTGGGATGGGGACTGTTCAGACTGAAAATATTCTGCTTTTGTGAGTCATGTAAAGAAATTAACATTTCTAAAGCCAATGTAATTCCATAGTTAAAATAAGAAGACCTTGTAAAGTACTGATTTGAAAATGTTCTTAATCTTAAGTTGGTGTTATAAGATATTTAAAACAATGTCATAAAATGGAAATGTACATTCTGGAGAACCAGATAAAAATATACTCATTAGATTTGCTTTTGATTGGACAGGATACAAAACATTTACACTATGCTTCTATGAAGAAACGTGGTGAGGTTTCACATGGTCTATCAGATATGATAGCTCATATCTGATTGGGCAAAGGCTCATGACAAACTGAATGGTCTGCTGATCTATGGCTGCCTTCTCGATACCATTTGTAGAGTTCCCCACTCAGATGTTGTGATGAACTGTTACATTCTGCAAGGATGACCATCACTCTCAGAGTTAGTGAGCTCTGTAAAGAACACACAGGGACTCGCCAGGCCAGGCAGCATCTGTGGAAAAGAGTAAACAGTCAATGTTTCAGGCTGAGACCTTCATCAGGACTGGAAGAAAAGAGATGAGAAGTTAGAGCAAGAAGGTGTGGGGAGGGGAGGAAGAAGTGCAAGGTGGTAGGTGATAGGTGAAACTGGGAGAGGGGGAGGTGTGAAGTAAAGAGCCGGTAAGTTGATTGGTGGAAGTGATAAAGGGCTGGAGAAGGGAGAATCTGATAGGAGAAGGTTGAAGACCATGGAAGAAGGGGAAAGGGAAACAGCAACAGAGGGAGGTGATGGGCAAGTAAGGAAATGAGGTGAAAGAGGGGGCTGGGAATGGGGGGATGGTGAAGGGGGGCAGTTACTGGAAGTTCAAGAAATTGATTGGGGGCTATCCAGATAGAATATAAAGTGTTGCTCCTCCAACCTGACAGTGGCCTCTTTGCGGCAGTGAGGAGCCCATGGACTGACGTCGGAATGGGAATGGGTGGCCACCAGGAGATCCTGCATGTTCTAGCAGACACCCCAGCCCTCTCCCGCTTTCACCTATCACCTACCACCTTGTACTCCTCCCACCTTCTTGCTCTAACTTCTCATCTTTTTTCCAGACCCAATTAAGGTTCTCAGCCCGAATCATCGACTGTTTACTCTTCTCCATAGATGCTACCTGATCTGCTGGGATCCTTCAGCATTTTGTGAGTGTTGCTTGGATTTCCAGCATCCACAGATTGCCTCGTCTTTGAAAACTCTGTAAGAAGTTCGTACGCTCTCCCCATGACTACGTGGGTTTCCACTGAGTGCTTCGGTTTCCTCCCACCTTCCAAAGACTTGCGGGTTGGTAGGTTGATTCATCACATGGGCGTAACTGGGCAGCACGGGCTCATTGGGCCAGAACGACCTGTTACCATGCTGCATTTCTGAATAAAATACATCATATTTTCCTGGGTTCAACATTAACATTGGCTTTTAAGAGAGTTCATTGCTTAGGAGCTATTTGAAATGAATTGGCCAGCAGACTGGCAATGAAATTCTGTAAGAGAATGTGCTGATTAAACAAGAATATTATCGAGAATATTCTAGCAAGAGAATCCGGATAATTGCTTTTCTCATTCTCATAGAAAGTGGGCAGAGCAAGTGGTCAAGTGAACCCTTGCCCAGTAGAATGATGATCCCAGCATTCAGCTGAATCCTGGAAAGAAGGCATCTTGTGACCTGGGAGCCTAGGACTGCAGTGAAACTTTCCCGGAGAAGCTGTAAGAAGAGCAATGGCATTAAATATGTGTGTAGGAGCTGGAAATTCAGCCGTACTCTGCCATTCAATGTGGACATGGTCCACCATCTTCAGTATCCTGTTCTGACCTGCTTCCCCTTACCTTTGATACTTCTCACATGAATAATGCATATACCTTCTTCTTGAACAACCTAGTAAATTATTTTGCATTTCTTTTCATTCTGGCTACTCTTCCCTGCCTTTAATTGGTGGAAAAGCCATAACCATCTTTAGGGCTATCATGGTGAGAGGAGTCTATTGGTCGTCTTGTCACCTATTCAGCATTTTGGGTTAACAGTGTGACTCTAGAGCAGGATGCTGAGGATCTCCAATTTAAGTTGCCCGCCCTTAAGTCTGTAATCTGTATCATTGCTTTACCTCAGGATCTGATGTTTACACTCACCACTTTCAAAGACCTTGTGGACTTGCTCTTGAGTCTTTTATTCTTGAGATCTTAATGCCAGCATCCGTTTACGGTTGGCGAAGTAGTTTATTATGATCTGGTCACTGCTTAACGATTTGCACAAAGTATCTTGTATTTATACCCTTTACTGGGGCACTGATGCAGACCAGGGATTCCTTGGAGTGAAAAAAAGCAAGCAATGTTTGGGTTAGTCAGTCTGCCTCCGTCCATTAATAGCTGTACCTGTAGTGCCTTGCATTTAACCTGGCAGAAGTCACAGAGCTGTCCATTCTCACAGAACACCCACTGGCTCTAGATTGCTCCAACAAGTGCTCTAAGTACCAACACACTTAGAATGACACCATACAAATCCCTCATCACCCTTTCTCTGCTTTCCACTTCAGGAACAAGGTTGGCCAACTCATCCATTCCTATGGATATAAAATCCAATCAAAAGTGTCAGATCAATAATTTTGAGGCACCAAATTAAGTGTTATATTCAGACAGAGATCTTTAGTGATTTTATTTCAGGTAGGGTGAGAGAATTTAGCTTGAATGAGTTAGATAGTCAAGGGATTAGTAAATGCTACTGGCCTAGCCTTAGGACATTTCATCTGTGAAAAAGTACTGAATCATCATTTCATTTTCCTGAAAACGTTCAGTTAAAACATTGTTCATGTTGTTTGATTCTAAAGATCCTTGTATAACACTTCATTATCTGTAGGCCTAATGGATTTGGAAATTCAAACTTTTCTCTCCAAAGAGCACCTGTTCTGACCTGTTTCCTTAACAATTTGAGAAAGTTGATCATAACTCATTTTATTAATAATGTTCTCAGCTCACCTGAAGTCTAATTTAGGTAATAAGAACAATCTTTGACACATCATTAGTCTGAAACAACATATTTTTATACATACAATTTCATGAACTAGGTACAGAAAACTAAGCCATATCTATGTGGATATTACTGAATGCAGAACTGCAGAACAAATTCCAGAAGTGATAATGGTATAGAAATAGGCAGCAGGTATCATTTGGAAAGTTGTCATGCTATGATTATTGGTTTGTAAGTCTAACTTGGAAAATGACACTAGAGAGGCAGTAATGGGAGGGCAAATAAATGTCAGACAAACTGAAAAACTGTTTTGCGTCAGTCCATTATTAAGAATGAAGTTTCAGGGTACCATGCCAGAAATGCCAGCGTGTCAGGGGTCAGAAGTGAGTGTCATTGCTATTACTAAGGAGAAGCTGCTTGTGAAGCTGAGAAGTCTGGAGGTAGATAAGTTACCTGGACCGGATAGACTACACACCAGGTTTCTGAAGGAAGTAGCTGAAGAAATTGTGGAGACATAAGTCGTGATCTTTCAAGAGTCACTAGATTCTGGAGAAGTTCCAGAGGACTGGAAATTTTAAAATATCACTCAGCTCTTTAAGAAGGGAAAGAAGCAGAAGAAAAAATTATAGGCCAGTTAGTCTGACTTCAGTGGCTGTAAAGATGTTGGAGTCAATTATTAAGGATGAGGTTTTGGGGTACTTGAAGACACATGAAAAATAAGCCAAGATCTGTGTGGTTTCCATAAGGGGAAATCTTGCCTGACAAATCTGTTGGAATTCTTTGAGAAAATAATAGGCTGGATAGACAAGGGAGAGTGAGTGGATGAGGCTGATGTGGATTTCCAGAAGCTTAACAAGGTAAGAGCCCGTGGTATTACAGGAAAGGTACTAGGATGGATAGAAGATGGGCTGACTGGCAAGCAGCAAAGAAATACTATTTCTTTGGACTATTTTCAAATAAAGGGGGCCTTTTCTGGTTGGCTGCCAGTGACTAGTGGTGTGCTGCAGGGGTCAGTGCTGGGACCGATTCTTTTCACATTGATTTGGATGAAGGATTGATGGCTTTGTGTCCAGGTTTGTGGATGATACAAAGATAGGTGGAGAGCAGGTAGCGCTGAGGAAGCAGAGAGGCTACAGAAGGACTTTGGCAGATTGGGAGAATAGACAAAGAAGTGGCAGATGGAATATAGTGTAGGGAAATACATAGTCATGCACTTTGGTAGAAGGTATGGGCTATTTCCAAAATGGGGAGAAATTTTGAAAATCAGAGGTGCAAAAGGACTTGGAGTCTTCATGTAGGATTCCCTAAAGGTTAGCTTACAGGTTGAATCAGTGGTAAGGAAGGCAGTTGCTATGTTAGCATTCATTTCAAGGTGACTAAAGAACAAAAGCAAGGATGTAATGCTGAGGCATTGGTCAGACTGCACTTGGAGTCTGTGAGCGGGGTGGGGCCCTTGTCAAGGAAAAGATGTGCTGGCATTGGAGAGGAGGTTTACAAAAATGATCCTAGGAATGAAGGGTTAACACATAAGGTGACGGTGATGGCTATGGGTCTCTACTCACCGGAGTTCAGAAGAATGGGAGAGGGCCTCTTTGAAACCTATTGAATATTGAAAGGCCTGGATAGTGTGGACGTGGAAAGGATGTTTCCTATAGCTGGGTGAGTCTAGGACCAGAGGGCACAGCCTCAGAGTAGAGAGATATCCATTTAGAAAAGAAATGAGGAAAAATGTCTTTACCTAGAGAGTGATGAATTTGTGGAATTCATTGCCACAGGTGGCTGTGCAGGCCAAGTCATTGAGTATATTTAAAGTGGAGGTTTATAAGTTCTTAATTAATCAGGCCTTCAAAGGTTATGGGCAGAAAGCGGGGGAATGGAGAATAGAGGGATAATAAATCAATAATGATGGAATGGTAGAGAAGAGTCGATCGGCTGAATGGCCTAATTCTGTGCCTGTGTCTTATGTTCTAACTAATTAAATTGCGATACATTTATATGGCAACTATGCTGTTGTTATATAATTGTTGTGAGCCTGAAGCCTCTACACATTAATTTAAAACTCCTAAGGCAGTGAGAGATTTTAGTCTCTAAAATCACAATCACAGGATTTTTTCGCCATCTCCGCAAGAGTGCTGAGTAGTAAACAGAGTCAATCTTTCAGGACCATATTTAAACAAAGTTGCTGGAAGATTGTATACTTACTAGAATGACGCACGTGGGAACAAAATCATGCTGACTTATACTAAGATTACAAGAGAATTGATGGGACTAGGGAGTTAAGAAATGGAAACTGCTTCAAGTCATGTGGGTAATAGTCAGAGCTAACGCTCAGGTCATGTGTTGCTTGGCCTCTGACTACTTTGGGTGGGAGTGGCAAGCAGCCATCGCTTGAAGCCTACAGATAAAAAACTATTCTGGCAGTTTAAAATAGCATCGCAAACTTTAAGGATGAGTGTTTAGAAACTCCCAGAGTGAGTATTAATTTCAATTTATGATTCCAACTTTCATAAGACTCTTCTATGCTGTTATTTCAGAGCATACTTGCAAGAGTCCATGAACAGCAGAAGTGGAGTGTGGTGTTCTGGGCTAGCTGCTTTTACCCTCCTGCTGGCATCACCCACCCTCTCCTTCCTTCCCCTCCCCACCTCTTGTAGTTTTCTCTCTTCTCAGTGTGTTGCTAACCCCTTACTGCTATCTATGAATAAGGACGTTTCATCATCTACAATTAGAGAAGATGGCTGCAGCAGAGAGGGTGAAAATTGTGTGGCCAAGACAACAGGTTCAAACCCAAAATTTAGTATGAAGGAGCCCTTTGTTATCCCCTCCTACAAATACCAGTGATTAGGAAGAAGCAGAGTTATTACTTCATGCCTTTATTGATCACTGCTGTTTCTGCTGCTCCACAACATTGCCTGGGTCAGGATGTTTCTGAAGTCTTTTGCTAGAAGGAAAAGCTCTTACAGGATATCTTTCTGTTCACATTGTGCTTCAATGTCAGCCATCTTGGCCTTTTAAAGGATGACAATGAATGGAATATAAATTTCGGATATGCAGTGATCTTTATGACAAAATAATACGTATAGTGATACTCTTTGACTCACTGCTGTCAGCAGGGAGGACGAGGTACAGGAGCCTCAGGACCCACACCGCCACATTCAGGAACTGTTATTACCACTCAACCCTCAGGCTCCTGAACCAGAGGGGATAACCCCTCAACTTCACTCACCCCATCACTGAACTGTTCCCACGATCTATGGACTCACTTTCAAGGACTCTTCATCTCATGTTCTCGATATTTATTGCTTATTTATTATTATTGTTTTTTTTCTCAGCTCAAGCTGGTAAAACCTGAGGTACGGGCTGATGCACCATCAATAACTCTCGGAGACGGGAGGTGAACGATAGGCTTTTATTAGCAGCAAAACGGAGCACGGCATCTCGGAGACTGAGGGAGGCGCAGTGCCTCCAATCGCCTTTATACAGGGGTCTGTGGGAGGAGCCACAGGAGCAGTCAGCAGAGGGGTGTGTCCAGACAGGTATACATAGTTTACCACAAGGGCATAGCCAAGCACGCTCATTTCTCAATTGTTCGGAACTTTTTAGTATTCAAATATTGTGGCTTTCTGAAGATTTACGTAGATATTGCTGTTAAGCTCTAATTGTTTAATGCTATTGTGTTGTGCCTTTGGGATGATTCCAGTTGTAGCTATTAGGACAATTATTATTATTTATTTCTTCATTCTTTTTGGCCTTGAAGAGTTTGCTGTCTTTTGCACAATGGTTGTTTGTCCATCCTGTTGGATGCAGTCTTTTATTGATTCTGTTCTGTTTCTTGGATTTACTGTAAATGCCTGCAAGAAATTGAATCTCAGGGTTATATATGATGATGTACTTTGAACTCTATAGTGACTTGCACAATGTTGCAACTTAGCATCAGTGCCTGATCCAGGAGAGACTGAAGAAGCTGGAATCAGAAACCCTCCAAAAGTGCGTAATTGTAATAATTTGGAAAAATAGTGCGATAGAATGATACACTGCTCAGTACATTGATTTAGTCACATATCGTAACTACTGGCATGATTGTATGATCACTGCTGGGATATGGCAGGGAATGGAGAGTGGTCCCAATTCTAGTTTATCTGGTTTGAGTTATTATTCTTGCAATGTACTCCCTTCCATTTATGGCAGCATTTAATCATTTCATTTCTTTCTTCTTTTACACAACTTTCTTATTTTGTTAAATGAGTCAGAATTTTACTTTTCACCAACCCACCTTGTGTTGACAGAAGTTCCAGCACTAGTGATAGTACAGATATTGCACTTTGAAACCTGCCTGTCCCACCTGCCTCAGATCTTCCGAATGCTGTGCAGTACAGGATTCCTGTTTTCCTGTTTACATCTGGCAGACGGGAAGGTAAAATTAGATGCAGAGGAATGGCAGTATGCAGCCACCATTAACACTGGAAAAAATTCAACCCCCCCCCTCCACCTGGCTGAGCATTTGCCATTATACAAATCAGGTCTACTCCTGCAGGTTAATAACTAACATCTTTCTAATGACCGTCAGCAGCATTGCTGCAAAATTCCCTTAATAGTTCCTTGTGCAGTTCATCAGAATTATTATTCAGCATTCATTCAGTTTGCCCCATTGAAATAACTTACAAACTTGAAATGACCTTTGTCCCAATACTTTTAACAGAAATTTTCCCTGGTGCTATTTTCTTTCTGTCTAGCTTGCAGCCATTAAATTTATCTCTTTTTCTCTCAGCAGCCCCACCCCCAACCAACTCCTGACCTCAGCCAACCAAGTAAATTGTCTAGAAAATAAAAAAAATGCCATTACTGCTTTTCTGTAAGAGAAGGCCTAGGTGATATCGCTATGGTAACAAGCTTTGACAGGATAAGTGGCTGTTGTAAACCCATGGGCACAATTGATTTTAAGTGAATTTTACATCACAGATCTCTGCTGTGTGGCAGCTTTCAGAGTAAAGATTTTACTCCACTTCACCCAGCAAAGAGCAGCTATAAAACTGCACAAACACCTGTAATCTGTCTATTTACAGTTTGTCATTGATTCTGCCCTCAGATATACTGTAAATGTGGGTGATCAAAAACCCAAAAGTCATTGGTACACATAGGACTTGGGTTTTATTTTGGTTTTGGGGTGTCAGAACTGGGAAGAGGATTTTATATAAATTTGAACCAGCTTCTAAATTCCAGTTTGGGTACAATATGCATTTCATTTTCATTGTTCCCTTACCACTTTGCTGCACACACCCCTGCACATCAAGGAGTTCTAGAGTTTCCTCAAGGAATCCACCTTTCAAAGATCACTCCTCACAAGATGAGGCATTGACTCCTCTGATGCCTTCCCATTGTCTTTACTAAAAACGAGTGAAGGTTAAATCTTGGTAAAAAGTTATCTCTCGGGGACCTTGGCAGAACTCTTCTTTGCCTCAGATAGACAGAACTTCTCCTGTCACACTGTTGCCTGAGCCTTCAACAAATTATTTCCAAAGCAGGCGGATAATGCAAAATGCTTGAAGTTATGGAGTTTGAAATTTGGTTTGGAACGTCACAATGCCTCAGAATGGAAAATGAGGGAATGTTCTTCAACGTGTGTGCAAAGCCTCATGATAGCAGTGCAGGAGGCCACAGAATGGGAGAAATGCAAGTGATGCACACACACTGATGTTTTATTTTATCTTTAACACTTATTATGTGATCTTTCTTGCAGAGTCACACTGGGGCTTCAGGAAACAGATAAGTGGGTAACAGTCAGGAGAGGGAAGGACACGAGTCAGATACTAGAGAGTAGCCCTGTGGCTGTCCCCCTTATCAATAAGTACTCCTGTTTGAGTACTGTTGGGGAGGGACGGCCTACCTGGGGGAAGCAACAGTGGCCGCGCCTCTGGCAGATTGTCTGGCCCTGTGGCTCAGAAGGGCAGGGAAAGGAAGAGGCAGCAGTGATAGGGGACTCTATAGTCAGGAGGTCAGACAGGTGAATCTGTGGACGCAGGAAAGAAACGCAGATGGCAGTTTACCTCCCAGGTGCCAGGGACCGGGATGTTTCTGATCGCGTCCACGATATCCTCAAGCGGGAAGGAGAACAGCTAGAGGTCATTGTGAATATTGGTACCAACGACATAGGTAGGAGAAAAGGGTGGAGGTCCTGAAGACAGACTACAGGGAGTTAGGAAGAAAGTTGAGAAACAGGACCGCAAAGGTAGTAATCTCGGGATTACTGCCTGTGCCATGTGACAGTGAGTATAGGAATAGAATGAGATGAAGGATAAATGCGTGGCTGAGGGATTGGAGCAGGGGGCAGGGATTTCTGGATCATTGGGACCTCTTTTGGGGCAGGTGTGACCTGTACAAAAAGGATGGGTTGCACTTGAATCCCAGGGGGACCAATATCCTGGCGGGGAGGTTTGCTAAGGCTATTGCGGAGAGTTTAAACTACAACTGTAGAATTGTTGGGGGGTGGGAACTGAACTGAAGAGACTGGGGAAGAGGCGGTTGGCTCACAAATAGGGAAAGCTTGGAGGCAGTGCGAGAGGGAGAATAGGCAGGTGATAGAGAAGGGATGCGCTCAGACCAATGGTTTGAGATGTGTATTTTAATGCAAGGAGTATTATGAACAAAGTGGATGAGCTTAGCGTGTGGATCAGTACTTGGGACTATGATGCTGTGGCCATTGCAGAGACTTGGATGGCTCAGGAGCAGGAATTGCTACTTTGAGTGCCAGGCTTTAGATGTTTCAGAAAGGATAGGGAGAGAGGCAAAAGAGCT
Organism: Hemitrygon akajei; assembly: GCF_048418815.1. NCBI lineage: Eukaryota > Metazoa > Chordata > Chondrichthyes > Myliobatiformes > Dasyatidae > Hemitrygon > Hemitrygon akajei. Next base: position 135,840,129 of record NC_133129.1, read on the forward strand.
GGGAGCGTGGCACTGTTGATCAAAGATAGTGTCCCGGCTGCAGAAAAGGAGGAAGTCATGTTGAAGTTATCTACGGAGACTCTGTGGGAGGAAGTTAGAAACAGGAAGGAGTCAATAACTCTACTGGGTGTTTTTTATAGACCACCCAATAGTAACAGGGACATCGAGGAGCAGATAGGGAGACACATTCTGAAAAGGTGTAATAATAATAGTTGTTGTGATGGGAGATTTTAATTTCTCAAATACCAATTGGCATGTCCCTAGAGCCAGGGATTTAGATGGGATGGAGTTTATTAGGTGTGTTCAGGAAGGTTTCCTGACACAATATGTAGATAAGCCAACAAGAGGAGAGGCTGTACTTGATCTGCTGTTGGGAAATGAACCTGGTCAGGTGTCAGGTCTCTCAGTGGGAGAGCATTTTGGAGATAATGATCACAATTCTATCTCCTTTACCATAGCTTTGGAGGGGGATAGGAACAGACAAGTTAGGAAAGCATTTAATTGAAGTAAAGGGAAATACGAGGCTATCAGGCAGGAATTTGGAAGCATAAATTGGAAACAAATGTTCTCAGGGAAATGTATAGGAGAAATGTGACAAATGTTTAGGGGATACTTGTGTGGAGTTCTGCATAGGTACGTTCCAATGAGACAGGGAAAGGATGGTAGGGTGCAGGAACCCTGGTGTACAAAGCTGTTGTAAATTTAGTCAAGGAGAAAAGAGAGCTTACAAAAGGTTCAAAAAACTAGGTAATGATAGAGATCTAGAAGATTATAAGGCTAGCAGGAAGGTGTTTAAGAATGAGATTAGGAGAGCCAGAAGGGGACAGGATTAAGGAAAACCCCAAAGCATTCTACAAGTATTTGAAGAGCAAGAGGATAAGACATGAGAGAATAAGACCAATCAAGTGTGATAGTGGAAAAGTGTGTATGGAACCAGAGGAGATAGCAGAGGTACTTAATGAACACTTCGCTTCAGTATTCACTACGGAAAAGGATCTTGGCGATTGTAGGGATGGTTTACAGCAGACTGAAAAGCTTGAGCATGTAGATATTAAGAAAAAGGATGTGCTGGAGCTTTTGGAAAGCATCAAGTTGGATAAGTCACCGGGACCAGACGAGATGTACCCCAGGCTACTGTGGGAGTTAAGGGAAGAGATTGCTGAGCTTCTGCCAATGAACTTTGCATCATCAATGGGGACAGGAGAAGTTCCAGAGGATTGGAGGGTTGTAGATGTTGTTCCCTTATTCAAGAAAAGGAGTAGAGATAGCCCAGGAAATTATAGACCAGTGAGTCTTACTTCAGTGGTTGGTAAGTTGATGGAGAAGATCCTGAGAGGCAGGATTTATGAACATTTGGAGAGGCATAATATGATTAGGAATAGTCAGCATGGCTTTGTCAAGGGCAGGTCGTGCCTTAAGAGCCTGATTGAATTTTTTGACGATGTGACTAAACACATTGATGAAGGTAGAGCAGTAGATGTAGTGTATATGGATTTCAGCAGATTGTTTGTTAAGGTACCCCATGCAAGGTTTATTGAGAAAGTAGGGAGACATGGGATCCATGGAGACATTGCTTTGTGGATCCGGAACTGGCTTGCCCACAGAAGGCAACGAGTGGTTGTAGACAGGTCATATTATGTATGGAGGTTGGTGACTAGTGGTGTGCCTCAGGGATCTGTTCTGGGACCCCTATTCTTCTCGATTTTTATAAATGACCTGGATGAGGAAGTGGAAGGATGGGTTAGTAAATTTGCTGACTACACAAAGGTTAGGGGTGTTGTTGATAGTGTGGAGGGCTGTCAGAGGTTACAGTGGGACATTGATAGGATGCAAAACTGGGCTGAGAAGTGGCAGATGGAGTTCAACCCAGATAAGTGTGAGATGGTTCATTTTGGTAGGTCAAATATGATGACAGAATATAGTATTAATGGTAAGACTCTTGGCAGTGCGGACGATCAGAGGCATCTTGGAGTCCAAGTCCATCGGACACACAAAGCTGCTGTGCAGGTTGACTGTGTGGTTAAGAAGGCATACGGTGGATTGGCCTTTATCAACTATGGGACTGAGTTTAGGAGCTGAGAGGTAATGTTACAGCTATATAGGACCCTGGTCAGACCCCACTTGGAGTATTGTGCTCAGTTCTGGTCACATCACTACAGGAAGAATATGGAAACCATAGAAAGGTTGCATAGGAGATTTACAAGGATGCTGCCTGGATCGGGGAGCATGCCTTATGAGAATAGGTTGAGTGAACTTGGCCTTTTCTCCTTGTAGCGACAGGGCAAGAGATTTGACTTGATAGAGGTGTATAAGATGATGAGAGGCATTGATCATGTGGGTAGTCAGATGCTTTTTCCCAGGGCTGAAATGACTAGCATGAGAAGGCACAGTTTTAAAGTGCTTGGAAGTAGGTACAGAGGAGATGCCCAGGGTTAAGTTTTTTTAACAGAGAGTGGTGAGTGCGTGGAATGGCTGCTGGCGACAGTGATGGAAGTGGAAACGATAGGGTCTTTTAAGAGACTCCTGGATAGGTACATGGAGCTTAGAAAAATAGAGGGCTATGGATAACCCTAGGTAATTTCTAAGCTAAGGCCATATTTGGCACTGCTTTGTGGGCCAAAGGGCCTGTATTGTGCTGTAGGTTTTCTATGTTTCTATCGTAGCACCTTTTCACATTTCTTTCATGGCTGTGCATGGTTGCTGTTAAAGCAAACAGAAATGTAGCCACCAATTGCAAATGCCATCACATGCTCGCAATGAAAACATTTAATAATATTGGCTGGAATAAAATCGGAGAGGCCAGCTCATGTCTGAATGGTCTCAAATTGGTGTAAATTTCATCTTGATTCATACTTCAATTAAAAGTCTCGTCCAAAAGACATTCTGATAATGCTGTAGTTATTGATGTGGCTGGTGAGCCCTTGAATTCATATTGCATAGAGCAGAGAATATTTCCATAATGGAGGTGAACTTTTCATTTTAACTTCTCTGGACCCTGATATCAGTAATAAGTATCATTTGTCAATGCGATATTTTCTATTTGCCCTATCGGGTTCTTGTGGACTTCGTACCTGAAATTCCTATTTTAACACCAATTCTTCTCTGAGTATATCAGAGAGGTTTTATGTTGTCAGTTTAGATCTACATGTAAGTGCATAGATGGAGAAGTGGAGTCCATATGTATCAATGTTGGTTTGAGATATGAAGTCTTCAGTGGCTGAATAACTTACCTGCTTTATTGTACCTGTGAAATGACTGCAGCGTTAAGGATGTGAGAAGACAAAACTGAGAAACAGTGAATCCCAGGCTCAGATACAGTACATCAGTACTGTTTTATTCACTCTGATCAGTGATGCGCTATTCGTGATTGACAAATGATGATGATAATGGCAGGTTCTTCGCTGGCGAAGATCAGGAGGGAGTATCTCCATCGCTGTGGGACTTTTCTTTCTGCCTCTGCTGTGTAGGTTTATAGTGAGGATCGGTGCACGTGGACCGATTCCACTCTAGGCACAACAGCACAACAGCGAGCTGCGACGACTGCAGTCACCGCAAGGCTATAGGTTGAGTATTGTAGTTTTCCTTCTCCTAGACACACTGCCTGGCAAGGCTAACGAGTCCCACCTAGCCTGGTTTGGAATCGGAGTTGTCCTTCTCCTGGGCTGGCTGCCAACCAGTCCGCCCACCCAGTTATACCGCTGGACACTTGGTCACGCCTTGACATAGCAAACTCAGAAGAACAGGGACGCCATGTGAATGTGTTGCTATGGGCACAGGAGTGTAGGGGAAGCCATACGCAAGCGACTTCCTGCATTGCAAGCCAAACAGTGGTCTTGCCGAGATCACTACACTTGGAAAGGAGAGGCTATGGAAGACACTTCACCTTCCTTAAGTGAGCAGGACGTCCAACCCAGGACTCACCTGTCCCCGATTAAGAAATAGCCCATTTAAAAATACTTAGAAGACCATAGGTTGGAAATGTTTCCTTCACTTTGCAATATACTGTAGCATGTAGGGCAGCTGGGTGTTCAGAGTGATGACAAAGATTTGAACATTGAAGTGGATTTAAACTTGACAGTTGAGTGTACTTCAGCATTAGTTAATGTCTATACTTTACCTGGATTGTTTTCGGAGAGGCTATGGAGTCTACCTTAAGAACACAAAAAGAAACAGAAGCAGGGTCAGGCATTGTGGCTTCTTGAATGTGGATCATTGTTCATTCTATACCTCAGAACCACTTACCCATCTAATACCCAAATGTTCTTTTACCCGTTAGTGTTTAAATCAGTCAGTCACAGTGTTGAATGTACTCAATCCCTGAGCAACCGTGGCCCATTGAGAGAGGATTGTAAAGAGAAACATATAGGGAAATCTTACTTCACCTCAGTTTTAAATGGCTGAACTTGTATTCTAAGTTGACATATCTGCTGCTGCAGCTTGGGGAAATGGTTTGTGAGTCCCTGTCTGGAGGCTGTATGTCTCAATGAGGTCACCTCTTGTACTTCGAAACACCAGCGAGCATAGGTCAACTTTATCTTTATTCAGAGGACAATCCTTAAATCTCAGGTATCAATCTCTTGACAAAATGCTACATTAACTCCAAGTTAAGTATATCTTTTATGAGTGGAAAACAAATTTTTATGCAATACAAGTGCTTCAAATGCATTTATACGATGTTCACTCTTGGTAGAACTCCCTGATTTGTACGTACCAAACCCCAATTTGAAAATCCGCCTTCCCAGTTGTCATCTGTACCTGAGGTTACCTTCTGTGCGTCATGAACTAGCACATCCGGGTTGCTCAGTAAACCAGCATTTACTGGTTTCTCAATCTGTAACGAGTATTGTGTTTCTTCTATCACTTTATGTTGTATCTGCCAACTTCCTGCATAACACATCGTTATTTGATCGGGAAATCTTCGCACATTTTTTCACAGTTCATTTTCTCTCTTTGAAGCTTCATATTATCAATCAAATTGAACTGTCTTTTCAGTGGTAAAATTTTTTAATTGCTGGCCAATTGGAATTATAATGAAACTCATTTCACTTTATAATATTTTCTTGGGGTACACTGTACTTGTGGGAGCACTTGCGCAATTTATTTGAACTTTTTTTTTCCTATTCATGGTAATCCAAGATTAAAGAAAGACAAAAACTGTTTTAGGATTTTGAAACATTTTGTTCTAGTGCCAGGCAATTCAAACTTGCTGGTTCAAGCTGATAACACCTGGGTGAAGAATGGGACACCAGTTCATTTCATTTTCATTATGAGTGGGTGGCTGAACTAGGACAAGTGGCTCAAATAACCATGTAAAATCATGATTAGAGTTGGGAGGAATACACTCTCCGATTAAGCAGGTACCCCTGTAGGTTAAGGGCACCGTAGTTGAAGTAAGCCAGCTCTGAAGGTTATCGTAGCAGAATGGTCAGTTACGGCAAAAGGAAGATATTTGAAATAATTACAGGGAATCTACAATGAGGAAAGACAGTGTTCCCATTTGTCTTTTCCCCATTGGTTTCCAAGTGTGCAGTTGGTCAACATCCACAAGACAAACATTGTTCAGAAAGCCATCTCTCTTCTGAATACATTTCAGCTGTTAAAACATTTCTTTGGGACAATTTTTCCAACAGCATGCATTAAAGGCCAGAAAAGTTAGCAGGTAACAAATTCCATCTGTTTGTCTGTCTATCCGGGGTAAAAGGAAAGAGTTTAGCCATATTGGTTCATGATTTCTGTTTACCCAGAGCTCAATTTTATTCAATGTAATTGTATGCAAAATACTTTGATATTACAAATTTAGTCCAAAGGCAACTTCACGCGGAATGGGGCTCATTATTTTCATATTGTTTATGTGTCTATAATTTGTGAGACTGAAAACAGTTTTGGTGTCTCCTTGATAATCTACTTTTTGACAAATTCACTGAGTTATCATAATAAACTAAGTCTGAATGCCAAGAGGTAATTTTGATACAATGAGAAGGCCAGGGTCAGCGCTGGTGTCTCAGTTTGTTATTGGCCTGCAAGTGCATTTAAATCATACAGAAATACCCCACAGTGTGAACTGCTGCACTGTACACTCAGAATGTAATGCTCTCTGCATTCTGATATACCCTGAAGATTGTAGCAATAAGGAATCCCAACAAGTGCAGCAGTTGCATGCAAAAAGTTAAAGATTAATGGAAAGTTTTTTCAGACTGACAGTCAGTCATAATGAATAACTAATGGATATCTGCCACAGTTAAACGTTCGGAGCTGGGGCTTCAGATATGCCCACTGAGTGCCCTGAGTGAGAGGAGCTTGCTGCATCTGTGCTTCTAGGTTTCAAACCTTGATAATGTTCAGACCTCTGCCCCGTCAACTTAGTTTTCACGTTGTTGAGATAAAGTGACAGGAATAATAGTTACCCACTTCAATGTAGGGCTCTAATTTAGAATATAAGACCATAAGACAAAGGAACAGAATTAGGCCATTCAGCCCATTAAGACTTCTCTGCCATTCCATCATGGCTGATAATAAAATTGTCCCTTTCAACCCCATTCTCCTGCTTTCTCCCTATAACCTTTGACACCCATATTAATCAAAAAATCTATCAACATTTGCCTTAAATATACCTAATTTTATTATGGTTATTGGCAGCATTGCCTGCAAGAAAATGAATCTCAGAGTTGAATCTGATGACATAATGTAATTTGATAATAAATTTACTATGAACTTTGAACTTTGAATGACTTGGCCTGCACAGCCGTCTGTGGCAAAGGATTCCACAAATTCATCACCCTCTGGCTAAAGAAATTTTTCCTCATCTCTGTTCTAAATGAATGTCCCTATTTTCTGAGGCTGTGCTCTCTGGTCCTAGACTCACCCACTATAGGAAACAGATTTGTCAGGCAAGATTTCCCCTTAAAGGAATCATGTGAACCTTGGCGAATTTGTGCCTCCCAAGTACCGTGAAACCTCACCCTTAATAATACATTTCAACATCTTCCAACCCACTGAAATCAGGCTAACTGGCTTATAATTTCCTTCCTTCTGCCTTCCCCCCCCCCCCCTTGCTAAAGAGCGGAGTGACATTTGCAAATTTTCCAGTCATTTTCCTCTGGAACCATTCCAGAATCTGGTGATCCTTGAACGATCATTGCTAATGTCTCCACAATTTCTAAAGCCACCTATTTCAGAACTCTGGACTGCAGTATATCTGGTCCAGGTGACTTACCTGTCTTCAGACTTTTCAGTTCCCTAGGCACATTCTCTTCAGTAAAACCAATGTCACTGACTTCTGAAACATAGAAACATAGAAAATAGGTGTAGGAGTAGGCCATTTGGCCCTTCGAGCCTGCACCACCATTCAGTATGATCATGGCTGATCATCCAACTCAGAACCCTGTACCTGCTTTCTCTCCATATCCCCTGATCCCTTTAGCCACAAGGGCCATATCTAACTTCCTCTTAAATATAGCCAATGAACCGGCCTCAACTGTTTCTTGTGGCAGAGAATTCCACAGATTCACCACTCTCTGTGTGAAGAAGTTTTTCCTCATCTCGGTCCTAAAAGGCTTCCCCTTTATCCTCAAACTGTGACCCCTCGTTCTGGACTTCCCCAACATCGGAAACAATCTTCCTGCATCTAGCCTGTCCAATCCCTTTAGAATTTTATACATTTCAATAAGATCCCCCCTCAATCTTCTAAATTCCAGTGAGTATAAGCCTAGTCGATCCAGTCTTTCTTCATAAGAAAGTCCTGCCATCCCAGGAATCAATCTGGTGAACCTTCTCTGTACTCCCTCTATGGCAAGAATGTCTTTCCTCAGATTAGGGGACCAAAACTGCACACAACATTCTAGGTGCGGTCTCACCAAGGCCTTGTACAACTGCAGTAGAACCTCCCTGCTCCTGTACTCAAATCCTTTTGCTATGAATGCCAACATACCATTTGCCTTTTTCACCGCTTGCTGTACCTGCATACCCACCTTCAATGACTGGTGTACAATGCCACCCAGGTCTCGTTGCATCTCCCCTTTTCCTAATCGGCCACCGTTCAGATAATAATCTGTTTTCCTGTTCTTGCAACCAAAGTGGATAACCACACATTTATCCACATTAAATTGCATCTGCCATGAATTTGCCCACTCACCTAACCTATCCAAGTCACCCTGCATCCTCTTAGCATCCTCCTCACAGCTAACACCACCGCCCAGCTTCATGTCATCCGCAAACTTGGAGATGCTGCATTTAATTCCCTAGTCTAAATCATTAATATATATTGTAAACAACTGGGGTCCCAGCACTGAGCCTTGTGGTACCCCACTAGTCACTGCCTGCCATTCTGAAAAGGTCCCGTTTACTCCCACTCTTTGCTTCCTGTCTGCCAACCAATTCTCTATCCACATCAATACCATACCCCCAATACCATGTGCTTTAAGTTTGCACACTAATCTCTTGTGTGGGACCTTGTCAAAAGCCTTTTGAAAATCTAAATATACCACATCCATTGGCTCTCCCCTATCCACTCTACTAGTTACATCTTCAAAAAATTCTATAAGATTCGTCAGACATGATTTTCCTTTCACAAATCCATGCTGACTTTGTCCGATGATTTCACCTCTTTCCACATGTGCTGTTATCACATCTTTGATAACCGACTCTAGCATTTTCCCCACCACCGATGTCAGACTAACCGGTCTATAATTCCCCGGTTTCTCTCTCCTTCCTTTTTTAAAAAGTGGGGTTACATTAGCCACCCTCCAATCCTCAGGAACTAATCCAGAATCTAAGGAGTTTTGAAAAATTATCACTAATGCATGCACTATTTCTTGGGCTACTTCCTTAAGCACTCTGGGATGTAGACCATCTGGCCCTGGGGATTTATCTGCCTTTAATCCCTTCAATTTACCTAACACCACTTCCCTACTAACATGTATGTCCCTCAGTTCCTCCATCTCACTAGACCCTCGGTCCCTTACTATTTCCGGAAGATTATTTATGTCCTCCTTAGAGAAGACAGAACCAAAGTAGTTATTCAATTGGTTTGCCATGTCTTTGTTCCCTATGATCAATTCACCTGTTTCTGACTGTAAGGGACCTACATTTGTCTTGACCAATCTTTTTCTTTTAACATATCTATAAAAGCTTTTACAGTCAGTTTTTATGTTCCCTGCCAGCTTTCTCTCATAATCTTTTTTCCCTTTCCTAATTAAGCCCTTTGTCCTCCTCTGCTGGTCTCTGAATTTCTCTCAGTCCTCAGGTGTGCCGCTTTTTTTTTGCTAATTTATCTGTTTCTTCTTTGGACTTGATACTATCCCTAATTTCCCTTGTCAGCCATGGGTGCACTACCTTCCCTGGTTTATTCTTTTGCCAAACTGGGATGAACAATTTTTGTAGTTCATCCATGCAATTTTTAAATGCTTGCCATTGCATATCCACTGTCAACCCTTTTAAGTATCATTTGCCAGTCTATCTTAGCTAATTCACGTCTCACACCTTCAAAGTTACCCTTCTTTAAGTTCAGAACCTTTGTTTTTGAATTAACTATGTCACTCTGCATCTTAATGAAGAATTCCACCATATTATGGTCACTCTTACCCAAGGGGCCTCGCACGACAATATTGCTAATTAACCCTTCCTCATTGCTCAATACCCAGTCTAGAATGGCCTGCTCTCTAGTTGGTTCTTCGACATGTTGGTTCAGAAAACCATCCCGCATACATTCCAAGAAATCCTCTTCCTCAGCACCCTTACCAATTTAGTTCACCCAATCTATATGTAGATTGAAGTCACCCATTATAACTACTGTTCCTTTATTGCACGCATTTCTAATTTCCTGTTTAATGCCATCCCCAACCTCACTACTACTGTTAGGTGGCCTGTACACAACTCCCACCAGCGTTTTCTGCCCCTTAGTGTTATGCAGCTCTACCCATATCGATTCCACATCCTCCAGGCTAATGTCCTTCCTTTCTATTGCGTTAATCTCCTCTCTAACCAGCAATGCTACCCCACCTCCTTTTCTTTCCTGTCTATCCCTCCTGAATATTGAATATGCCTGGATGTTGAGCTCCCATCCTTGGTCACCCTGGAGCCATGTCACTGTGATCCCAACTATATTATATTTATTAATAACTATCTGCACATTCAATTCATCCACCTTGTTATGAATGCTCCTCGCATTGACACACAAAGCCTTCAGGCTTGTTTTTACAACACTCTTAGCCCTTATACAATTATGTTGAAAAGTGGCTCTTTTTGCTTTTTGCCCTGGATTTGCCTGCCTGCCACTTTTACTTTTCACCTTACTACTTTTTGCTTCTGCCCTCATTTTACACCCCTCTGTCTCTCTGCACTTGTTCCCATCCCCTGCCACATTAGTTTAAAGCCTCCTGAACAGCAGTAGCAAACACTCCCCCTAGGATATTGGTTCCAGTCCAGCCCAGGTGCAGACCGTCCTGTTTAAACCGGTCCCACCACCCCCAGAACTGGTTCCAATGCCCCAGAAATTTGAATCCCTCCCCCTTGCACCATTTTTCAAGCCACGTATTCATCTGAAATATCCTCCTATTTCTACTCTGACTAGCACGTGGCACTGGTAGTAATCCAGAGATTATTACCTTTATGGTCCTACTTTTTAGTTTATATCCTAACTCCCTAAATTCATCTTGTAGGACCTCATCCCGTTTTTTACCTATATCGTTGGCACCTATGTGCACCACGACCACTGGCTGTTCACCCTCCCATTCCAGAATGTCCTGCAGCTACTCAGAGGCATCCTTGATCCTTGCACCAGGGAGGCAACATACCATTCTGGAGTCTCGTTTGCGGCCGCAGAAAGGCCTGTCTATTCCCCTTACAATTGAATCCCCTATCACTTAGCTCTCCCACTCCTTTTCCTTCCCTCCTGTGCTGCAGAGCCACCCATGGTGCAATGAACTCGGCTGCTGCTGCCTTCCCCTGATGAGACATCTCCCCCAACAGTATCCAAAACAGTATATCTGTTTAGGAGGGAGATGACCTCAGGGGACTCCTGCACTACCTGCCTACTGCTACGCTGTCTAGTGGCCACCTCTTCCCTTTCTGCCTGTGTAGCCTTTACCTGCGGTGTGGCCACCTCACTGAACGTGCTATTCATGACTTTCTCAGCATCGCGGATGCTCCAGTATGAATCCAATCGCAGCTCCAGACGCTCAATGCGGTCTGCCAGAAGCTGCAGCTAGACACACTTCCTGCACACATAGTCGGCAGGGACACTGGAAGTATCCCTGATTTCCCACATGCTGCAGGGTGAACAAACCACGGGGCCGATCTCAACTGCCATGACCTACCCAATACTTGCCTCAACTTTTGAAACTTTCTCCTTTGAAAGGAACTTACCCGGCCTTACCTCAGTTGGAGTGAAGCTTGTCCTCAGCCTCTTCTCATCAAAGCCTCTCGAGTCAAAGCCTCAAATCTCCAGTCCTTCACTGACCCACTCACTCTCTGGCTGCTTTCTGCCTCTGGGCACCCTTGCATTTCTGCCATCCTGCCATGAAGTCTGAGAGTGAAGAGTGATGCAGAAGTTCCTGCACCATTTCTTTGTTCCACATTATTACCTCTCCAGCATTATGTTTCAGAAGTCCAAGGTCCACTCTCATCTCTCTTATACAGAAAGCCGGTGATATTAAACCTGATTCTGATTCTGGAGGACCTGATCTTCAGCTTTCTACCTAACTCCCTATATTCTCTCTTCAGGACCTCCTCCCCTTTCCTACCTATGTTGTTGGTACCAATATGTACCATGACTTCTGGCTGATCGTCCTCCCCCTTTGGAATGCTGTGTCAGTGGAGCTGGAGGGGACCAACCCCATTTTCTGATTTATTGTTGATAATTTTCTAATTTAGAAGCAGTTAATGATTTAAAATATTGCACTGAATTTTAACTTTTCATCAGCAAAGAAACCTATGACCATCCTAAATTGCAGTCAAACAAGAGCTTAGATTCCATTGCATAGTATCTGACTAAATTTGTGAAAATAACTGGTGGCAATAGTGGAAACTCGCAGTGGAAGCTTCTTGATATTCAATAACATTTATCAGTTCTGGTGGTATGAATTTTCAGAGATTTCATCAAGTATCCTGGGAGAGGGAGAGAGAGAGGGGGAGAATCTATTTAGACAACAGAGTCATGTACTGTAGTGGTGAGACTGAATCTCATAATTGTAGCAGATTCACAAGCATTCAATTTGCAACAAGGAGATACAGCAGTCTTAAGAAGTTTGTGTCCTATTTTGTGAATAACCAACTTTCGTATTTTTGTCTCAGAACATTCATGATGACATTACATATATCTTGGCACTAATGCCTCACCCTTGCGCTCCTGTTAATAGTCATCTGATCTGGCTACCTCCCCTGTGGCCAGTTCTCTATGCCAGTTGGAGAGCAGTAGGAGTTGAATGAATCTTGAATGTCAAAGTCTTTTTTCAGATCTTGAATTTTATTCACTCTTGAACTGATGTTCAAAGAAAACAGAAAAATACACTTTTATAAAAGGCTCTAATTTCTCTGCAGAGTTGCTATTAATAATGCCTTGGAGTAAACTTGAATTTGCAGAGCCTCTGAACCAATACAGGGGTTGGTAAGACCATAACCAATACAGTAAGTTGCTAATCTATGAAACTGAGGCCTTGCTGGTTGTTAGATTAGTTGGCTACATTTTATTGTTCCTTATGTAGGCAGATGGAAGCAGAAAGAAGGGGTTTAGTTGGCACGTATTAAGTGAGTCAGTGGGATCGATGGGATTGCTCTGGGAGCCAGCATGGTCTGGATTGGCTGAATGGCCTCCCCGGTGCCTTAAGGAAATCTAACCATGACCATACTTGCTTCTGTCAAATTACCGCCAGAATGACACAGCTATTGCTCTTTCTGAGTTCGCTGTGAATGCTTTCTCACAAACCAGCCGTATTCTTTGGTTTCACTCTCCCTTAGTCTTAGCATTAAATCCACCAATCTTTAGATCAAACACAACATCATAAATCTGTATTCTGTTTTGCTGGAGGGCTTCCCTTCCTCCACCATCAACTGGAGGATGCCCTCAACTGCATCTCTTCCATTCTGCACACATCTGCCTCACCCCATCCTCTTACCTCCCCAGCAGCTGTAGGATTCCTCTTGTCCTCACCTACCATCCCACCAGCCTCCACGTCCAGCACATAATTCTCCATAACTTCCGCCATCTCCAACGGGATACCACCACCAGGCACATCTTTCCCTCCTCCCCACTTCCTGCTTTCTTCAGGGATCACTCCCCAGGTGACTCCCTTGTCCATTCTTCCCTCCCCACTAATCTCCCTCCTGGGAGATTAGTGGAGAGGGACAAAGTCAAATGTCAGGAGCAAAACATTGACCAGTTCACCTGCTAAGTCAACCTGGCCAAAGCCTTCGACACTGATAGCAGAGAGGGTCTGTGGAAGATCGTGGTGAAGTATGGATGCCCAAGGAAGTTCAGCACCATGGTGCAGCAATTCCATGACACTCGCAAGCCAGAGTTCCAGACGATGATGAAACATCCGAGCTCTTCCCCATCTCAAACAGGGTCATGAGGGTTGTGTCTTAGTGCCAATGCTATTCTGTCCGGTGTTTTCTGCTATGTTGACTGGTGCCTGCTGGTTCACATATCTTGGCAGCACACTATCCCAGAACACCGTCATACAGTAGATCAGCAGGATCGCCAAAGCAAGTGTTACCTTTGACAGACACATGGGAATATATCGCCCAGGATTGGGCTAAGCACTCCTCCCATCATAAGGATACAGTGACATACTGTATGAAGTGGAAAGAACAATTGCAGCAGAGAGACATAGGCTGGCCAGGAAAGACCAAGCCAGTGACCGCCAACCCAACATGGCTGCCATCTCTTGTCCACGCTGACAAAGAACTTTTCAAGTGTGGATTAGCCTCTCCAGCCATCTATGTACCCACAGACCAGTCCAGCCCCTACAAATTACAGATGACTAGAGTGGTTGTCATTGTTGCACGGTGGACAAATGAATTATCCCTCTCAAACCCATTCTCCTGCCTTTTCCCTGTAATCTTTGATACCCTGACAAATCAAGAACCTATCAAGCTCTGTCTTAATCATACCCAATGGCTTGGCCTCCACAGCTGCCTGTGGCAATGAATTCCATAGATTCCCCACCCTCTGGCTAAAGAAATTCCTCCTCATCTCTGTTCCAAATGGACATCACTCTATTCTGAGGCTGTGCCCTCTTGTCCTAGACTCACTCACTATAGGAAACATCTACTACACACCCACTCTATCTAGGCCTTTCAATATTCAATGTTTCAATGAGATCCCCCCCTCATTCTTCTAAACTCCATTGATTACAGGCCCAGAGCCATCAACTGCTTCTCATACATTAGCCCTTTCATTCACAGAATCATTCTCGTGAACCTCCTCTGGACCCTCTCCAATACCAGCACATCCTTTCTTAGATAAGGGGCCCAGAACTGCTCACAGTACTCCCAAGTGCAGTCTTACCAATGCCTTTTAAAGCCTCAGCATTACTAGTCCTCTTGAACTGAATGTTAACATTGCATTTGCCTTTTTACCATTGATTCAACCTGCACGTTAGGGAATCCTGCACAGACTACCAAGTCCCTTTGCGTGCCTGATTTTTGATGTAGTCTATGCCTTTATCCCTTCTACCAAAGTGCTTGACCATGCACTTTCCTACACTATATTCCATCTGCCCATTCTCCCAATCTGTCTAAATCCTTCTGCAGACTCCCTGCTTCCACAAGACTCCCTTCCCCTCCACCTATCTTTGTATTGTCTGTAAACTTGGCCCTAATGATCCAAATTATTGACATACAATATTAAAAGAAGCAGTCCCAGCAATGAACCCTGCAGAACACCAGTAGTCACTGGCAAGCAGCCAGCAAACTTCCCCTTTATTCACACTTGTTGCCTCCTGCCTGTCAGCCAATCTTCTATCCATGCTAGTATCTCTCCTGTAATACCATGGACTCTTATCTTGTTAAGCAGCCTTATATTGGCACCTTGTAAAAAGCCTTCTGAAAACCCAAGGAAGCAACATCTGCCAATTCTCCTTTGTCTATCCTGCTTCTAACTTCCTCAAAGAGTTCCAACAGACTTGTCAGGCAGCATTTCCCTTTAAGGAAACTATGCCGACTTTGGCTTATTTAATTATGTACTTCCAAGTGCCCCAGAACCCCATCCTTGTAATGGACTCCAACATCTTCCCAACCACTGAAGTCAGGCTAACTGGCCTATACTTTCCTGTCTTCAGCCTGCTTCCCTTCTTAAATAGTGGAGTGACATTTTCAATTTTCCAGTCCCCTGGAACTATTCCAGAATCTAGTGGTTCTTTAAAGATCCTTGCTAATTGCCTTCAGAATCTCTTCAGCTACCTCTTTCTGAATGATGAAGTGTAGTCCAGCTGACTTGTCTACCTTTGGATGTTCCAGCTTCCAAAGCACCTTCACCTTAGTTATAGCAAATATTCAGTTCTGCTCTCAGACACACTCGAATCTCTGGCATACTGTGAGTGTCTTCCATTATAAAGACTGATGCAAAATAATTAAGTTTGTCTGCTATTGTGTTGTCCCCCATTGCTATCTCTTCAGTGTCATTTTTCAGTGGTACAATATCCACTCTCACCTCCCTTGTACTCTTTATATATCTGAAAAAACTTACGTTTTTTTATTTTATTTTTATTTTATTGGTTATCATTCCTTCATATTGCATCTTTTCTCTTCTTATGGCTTTTTACTTGCCTTTTGTTAGTTCTTAAAAGCTTCCAAATTCTCTAGTTTCCCCACTAAATTTTTGTTATATGCCTTCTCTTTTCCTTTCATGCTGCCTTTGACTCCCCTTGTCAACCACAGTGTTTATCCTCCCTTTAGCATACCTCTTCATCCTTGGGATGTATCTTTCCTGCACCTTCTGAATTGCTCCCAGGAACTCCAACGATTGCTGTCCTGCTGTCATGCCTGCTAATAATGTCCCCTTCCAGTCAACTTTGGCTAGCTCCTCTTTCATGCCTCTGTATTTCCCTTTACACCACTGGACTACTGATACATTTGGCTTTATCTTCTACCTCTCTTCTTATCTTGAGGTACCAGAGAGAGGACAGTGCTAATAGACAGCTGACAACATCAAGGGAAACATTTTGAAAGTACTTATTGTTGTTAGTGATGATAATTTCTTATGGTCTTAGGATGTATCTTTTAAACAATTGTTTTACTGAACATTTCAGGCTTTCTTACTGGTGGAGCTGAGTGAAAAACCAGGAACCACAATTTTGGATTATTCCTGGGGTTCAGTCAAAAGTGGCAGATCCCTGGGAATCAATCTGCCTGCTGCCCAAAGCCCCCCGGGCTTCCTCAAATGAGTGTACACTGCTCTTTATGCGGGGACACCAAATAAGATGTCTCGTACAAAAGGATGTGATTTTATTGCCCACCTGTTCCCCATGCAGAATAGTTCTACACTCCAGTCTGTCCTGCACTTAATCAGTGTGGTTGTCCTTTGCCATCCCTTGCATTATCTTTGCCCTGTACTTCAAATGACCAACCCACATTAAACAGAATGAGCATCCAGTTGGTTCAAGGTTTGGTCTTTCTGGAGGCAGGGAAGGGGGATGGTGCTGATGTGCAGCAGGCAGTGGTAACGTTGACACTTGTTTGTTTGGTACTGATAATGGTGCAATTTTTCCTCATTCACAAGTGGTGTATTGACACAATGTCAGAGTGACTAGAAAATTCAGCAAGCAGACAAAAGGCCTGTGTGCCTTCCAGGACAGAGCATGAGTGAGTAACAATAGGGCATCTCAAACCAGAACAGCCAGGTGTCAGCAGGCTTGGGGGAGGGCGAATCAAATTAAAATGGCTTTGCACATCAGTGATTTTAACTATTTGAGATCCACGGCCATTAACTCCTAATTATCACATAGGTGGCTATTTTAATTCCTCATTGCTTTGGGCATGCATTGTGAAATCATCGTTTGGTGGCAGATGTACTGTGCAATGCATAAAATTACAAAAAGAAATAAATAGTGCAAGGTAGGGTTCATGGGTCTGTGAACCATTAATCTGACGGCAGATGGGAAGAAGCATTTCCTAAACTGTGAAGTGTAGATCTTCATGCTTTCTCCATGCTGATAGTATTGGGAAGAGGGCGTGTCCTGAATGGTGAGGGTCCTTAATGACAGATGCCACCTTCTTGATTTTTTGAAGATGTCCTTGATAGTAGGAGGGCTGTGATAGAGCTCACTTAGTCTAAAACCCTCTGCAGCCTTCTTTCATCCTGGGCATTGGAGCCTCCTCACTAGACAATGATGCAACCAGTCAGAATGTGTCCACAGTACATGTACAGAAATTTGCTAGAGTCTTTGGTGACATATCAAATCTCCTCGATCTCCTAATGGAATATAACTGCTGACATGGCTTTGTTATGATTGCATCAATGTGTTGTGCTCAGGAATTTGAAGCTGTTCACCCTTTCCACCATTGACCTCTCAAAGTTCAAAGTGTTGTTATTATCAAAGTATGTATACTTTATACAACCTTGAGGTTCATCTCCTGACAGGCAGCCACAAAACAAAGAAACCCAAAAGCACCCATTAGAAAAAAAAAGATGACCAACAAACACCCAATGCGCAGAGAGAGGAAAAAATGTGCAATAAAAGTAAGCAAATGGCATTTAGAACGAAAGTGAAGCCTGGAGCTGCCTGAACAGGCCACAGCCTCTGCCTCAGTTTTGCACATAGCAGAGTAAACACAGCAGAGCGCGCAGCATGAAGCAGGCACTAGGTGCTGGTGTGAGTTCTCTCGACCTCCCCTTCTTGGAGCCCACGATCAATTACTGACCATGAATGCTAGGTTGTTGTTGCTACATCTCTCAACTAGCCTATCTATCTCACTCCCATATGCCTCCTCATTACCATTTGGGGTTCTGCCAACAACAGTGGTGTCATTGGTCAGTTTGTTGATGATGTTTGAGCCGTGCACAGCCACACAGCCATGAGCGTAGAGAGACAGATAGTAGAGCAGTGACCTAAACACATATCCTTGAAGTGTGCCTGCGTTGATTGTCAGCGAAGAAGAGGCATTAGTTTATTTATTGAGATACAGTGCGGAATAGGCCGCAGTGCCTATCAGTCCCCTAGTTTAATCATGGGACAGTTTACAGTGTCCAATTAACATATCAACTAGTATGTTTTTGAATGTGGGAGGAAAACAGAGCATCCAGAGGAAACCCACGCGGCCACGGGAAGAATGTATGAACTCCTTACAGGCAGTGGCGGGAATTGAACCCAGGTCGCTGGTACTGGAAAACAGTGTGCTAACCACTATGCTACCCTGTGTTCTAACCGATCCGCACTAATTGTGATCTCCCAACGAGAAAGTCAAGGGTTCGGTTGCAAAAGGAGTATAGAGGCCCAGGGTCTGAAGATTATTGATTAGTACTGAGGGGATGGTGGTGGTGTGTGTCAAGCTGTAATCAATGTAGCCTGATGTGTGTATTGCTGTTGTCCAGGAGCCCCTCAGCCAAGTGGAGAGCAGACCACTCTAACCACTCCAATATTTAACTAGCTCTTCAAACTCCATTTGGGTCCCAGTTGTAATGATTGATCACTACATTACGTACAGCAGATGGGATAAATGCGATGGCCGGGCCGCCATTCAATCTGAATGGTGTTAACACATTTTTCTTTTGGTGCAGAAGTCTATCTATGTATTATATACCCCTTAATCATCTTGATTTGAGGCTTTTAGGTAATAAAGAAAACTTGAAGTCTTGGGAACTAATTGCAGAGTTTGCATTATTAGTTCACGTTCAGGCTTATTTGTCATTCAACCATTCATGAATACCCATGAATGCACCCAAATGAAACAAATTTACTCCCAACCAAGGGACAAAACACAGTACCAATAGTCATACATAGCACAAGGCACATATAAGATAATAAACACAGATAACAGTAAAATACTGTCACACAAACAAAATATAGTCTAAGTCCCTGAGTCCATGAATGTTGCAGCAGTCTGCAGTTGAACATGACGTGGCTTGTCTTCTGCTGAATGAAAACTGGAGGGCAGCACCGACTCCAACATGCACGCCATGCCACACTGCCTCAGGCACTCCGATAGAGTAGCCAACTCTGATAATCCCCTTGGGCAGCTGAAAACAGGCAACACAGTGGCTTGAGGCCTACTCCTTACTATAACCAAGGCCATTCAACTCCCCAGCATTTGCCAAAAAAAAACAATGAATCGGACTTCCAGAATTCCACACCATGAATGTCCAAAAGGGTCTTGCGATCACAAGAAAAGCGACTAAGGTGATCACTCACTGTTGGACTGCACACCTTCGTTGTGCACCTACACCTGTCTGTTGCAGGCAGCATCATGGTCCTCATGGTTCACCCTTTCAGTTTCTCCGGCAACAAGCAACTCACTGATAGGCTAGACCAGCAGTACTTAAGTCCTAAGTATCCAGCAGGGTCCTACAATCATTAAAAATACATTTAAAATAGACAATGACACCTTTGCACTGCGTCTGAGCACGCCATCATCAATCTGGAAGCTTTGCTCTTGTAGGCCCAGTGACAGTATGATTGCTCTATTTGGTGGGAATAGAGAGAAATCATCTGTCACAGAGAAAGAACATGCAACATGGACTTGACTCGACTTCCCTTGATCAAGCTGATCAATTCTATATCTTTATTTAAGATGGCAGGTGCAAGATGGTGGTGCGACGCAGTGTGCAGCGGTTATTTTGGAATGAATATCTGTAATCTGTCATGTAGGATGCCATGTACAATCCTGATTTGATGGAGACGGACGTGTGAAGCACGGAGGAACATCTGGTGAAACTTTTGAAATGCCTGTTTCACTGCCGCTGCTACTGTGCGATCAAAAAATCTCCGGGAGGAAGGCCCCGAATCCTCTGCTTTGCCTGTTGCTTGGCGGCCGGGGCCGGGGTCGAAGTGCTTGGCAGAGATGGTGCTCAGTGCTCGGTGTCAGAAGGCTGGTCGGAGGCTCGAAGTTTTCGGACGGACTCGAAGTTGGCTGTGGTCAAGGCTCCCAGAGTGCTGTATCGGCAAGCTGCGGCACTGGAGGTTCATGGCAGGAAGAGTTTTTCTTCCTTCTACCGTCTGCGTGAGATGATGGGCTGTCGGGACTTTGAGACTTTCTTTTAAACTGTGCCGTGGACTGCTCTTTATCAGATTACGGTATTGCTTTGCACTGTTGAAACTATGTGTTATAATTATGTGGTCTTTGTCAGTTAGTCTTTTATCAATTATGGTATTGTCTGCACTGTTGAAATTATATGTTAACTATAATGATATGTAACTATGTGGTTTTGTGTAGGTCTTGTAGCTTTAGATTTGCCTGATGGGTTTGTAGTTCCTTTCCGGGGAACGTGCTAAGACGGTAGCGCGATATCGATACGCAGCAGCCTCTCCGGACGCTGGATTGGGGATTACCAAACGTTATGTGGTTTTTCGTGTGTGGTCTGTTTTGTACTTTTTCGTGATATCATTCTGGAGAACGTTGTCTCATTTTTTAACTGCATTGTATTTGTGGTTTATAAATGACAATAAACTGAATCTGAAGATTCAGGATTCAGATTTGTTTAATGTCATTTCCTGCACACAAGTATAAAGGAAAACAAAATAATTGTTACTCTGGATCCAATGCAGCACAAAAACCCCCACAAAAGATATAAATACATAAGATAGCTTATATACATATTGTATGTCCACAAAGTGACACTAGGCTGTACGTAAGGTGACTGTTAGGAAATACTAAAGTCATGGTGGAGTTAGTGGGTGGAGGTGTTGATCAGCCTTACTGCTTGGGAAAACTAGCTGTTTTTGAGTCTGGTGTTCCTGATGTGGATATTACATAGTCTCTTTCCTGAGGGGAGTAGGAAAATCAGTCCATGAGCAGGGTGGATGGGATCCTTCATGATGTTACTGGTCCTTTTCTGTAAATATGTCTTTGATGGTGGGAAGGCTGGTGATGCATTGGGCAGTTATCAAGTCGTGCATCTGTCGAATGACGTGATTATGGATGTGCAAAACCCACCTCTCTTCAGCCTTCTCAGAAGCTGGAGGTGTTGGTGAGCTTTCTTGACTGTGTAGGATGTGTTCTGGGACCATGAGAGATGGATATATTGTGCAATCCCAGGAGTTTGAAACTGCTTGCAGTTTCCACTGCTGTGCCAAAGATGTAAAAGAGGGAGTGAGTGGTATGAATTCTCCAGAACTTGATAACCATCTCTTTTGTCTTGTTGATGCAAAGAAGAAAATACAAGCACCAGGCCTTGAGCTGTTCCACCTCCTCTCTGGAGGCTGTCTCATCACTGTTGATGATGAGCCCCACTACTGTCATTTCATTGGGGTGAACTTGATAATGCAATTGCTCGGGTGTTTGGCTGTGCAATCATGTGTGAGCAGAGTGTACGGCACACAGCCCTGGGGGGTGGGCACCCGTGTAGAGCATGATGGGGAGGGAGGAGCGGTTGTGCAGCCTGACTATGTGAGGTCTGTTCGTTAGGAAATCCAACACCCAATTGCATAGTGGTGTACTTGGACCAAGGAGTGGAAGTTAGTCACCAAGGTCTGTGGGAAAATAGGGTGAACGCCAAACTGAAATCCAGTAACAGCATTTTGACATTAGTGCCCTTGTCTTCTAGGTGTGTTGGGGCCAGGTGAATGACAGTTGCTATGGCATCTATCGTAGGGTGGTTCTGTTAGTAAGAACATTGGTGAGTGTCTAGTGTGGTAGGAATGAGGTTTTTGATTGGTGCCATTACCAGCGATTCAAAGCACATCATGATGATTGGCATCAGTGCCACCGGGCAGTAGTCATTTATTTCTAGAAGTGTAGAGTTCTCAGGTACAGGATGATGGTGTCTGATTTGGTGTCATGTGGGGACAGGAGCCTGGATGAGTGAAGTGTTGACGATGTTCATGAAGAGGTCAGTGAGCTGCTGTGCACACTGAGTACTCGGCCTGAGATGCCGTCTGGCTCGGGCTGCTTATGGGAATCGACTCTCTACAGAGTCCTTCTCACGTCTGCTGCTGTTACAGACAGTAGCTGCTCACCGGGGCGGGGGGTGGTAGCTTTCAAGCACATTGTGGATGTAAGGGTGTATAATTATGGGTTGTACATATTTATTTCCGATTGTCAGCTTGTCTAGATACTGACCAGATCCTAATGACGGTAAATAAAGTGGAAGTTTTTGTGCCCCTTCCTGAGCACATTGTGGATGTAACAGTGTAAAATAACCAAGACTACTTGTTCTTGAGGCAGATGCCCGAAGCAGGGGTAATTAGCACCTGAGAATGAAACCACGTTCCCTTGTGAACCTCTGCTAGTCAGAAGACTCTAGTGTCGATCTTTGAGACTTTCCCAGTAGATCCCAAAAAAAGAAAAATAAACAATAAACAAATTCTGTTGAGTGATTGTTTCCTGGTTGCAGGGTTTTAGTTCCGGTCTTTCCGCCCAGTGCTCGTGCGTGTAGCTCCTCTGCCCCGCACTACAGTGTACTTCAGTGGTCCCCAACCACCTGGCCGCAAGGAAACAATGAGTTAGCTGCACCTTTCCTCATTCCCTGTCACGCCCACTGTTGAACGCACGCGAGGTCATCAGTCGCCTAAACGCAGTGACACCCTCACGCCAGGGATCACTGGCTGGCCTCAGGCAGCCGGCGAGAATTGCCAATGCTACCGGCCTGGACCCTGGAGCGTGGACAGATGGGTGCCACCTCTGAACTTGTTTAACACACCGAACGTTCATGGGGAACTCGGTGCTAAAATATTCACAGACGACCTAATTCAGGCTTAGGGTTTTGTAATTAGCAGAACAGCTACCTCGCTGCGATCTACTGAAAGTCATCCCTCGAGCCAGACTTTTGTTGGCCAATAGATCCTACAAGGGGGGGGGGGGCGCCCTGTTGGACTCCTCACTCGGTCAGTCGCTCTCTCCGGACTGTGACCACCGCGGCCTCAGTACAGGAACAGCCGCACCTGGCCAAGGCATCTGGCGGCAGGCAGGCGGGCACAAGGCTATCTAATGAGGCAATGAAGCCCTCAAAACTGCTTCGGCACCCTGAGTCCAAGCACCCTGCACTTAAAGACAAACCCATTGAGTTTTTTCAGTGGAAAAAACGTGAGCAAGCGAGACAGCAGCTAAGTGCTGAGCGCCACGAAAACTAAATTGTGGAATAGACTGGACATAAGGAACCTGCTTCGAGTATTGCTGTATTCCGGTTGTGTTTAACACCTCTGCCCCCGTCGGCCGGTCCGCAAGAATATTGTCAATATTAAACCGGTCCGTGGTGCAAAAAAGGGTGGTGACCCCTGGTGTTCATACATTATTTCTACTTCCGGGTTGGGTTTTTTTTTTATACTTCCGGTCTTTTCTGCCCCGGTGCGCATGCATGTGACTAATTGATTTAATAAGTCGATCTTGCCTTTCACTAAGGCCGAGGTAGGGGATCTTGGGCTTAAAAGGGTTGGTGACCACTAATCTAGTACGAAGATTTGGGCCAACAGTCCCCTGCCACAGTGAAGGAAAATTGCACTACCTCTCCAATGAGATATTAAAGAAGGATGACTTGCTGTCTGGGCGGATGTGAAATAGCTACCAACTGAAGTATAATAAGGGAGTTTCGTTGATTTCTCCAACTTCCAGTAATGCCCTCCCCTTCACAATTGCCCATCCCCTCTTCCCTCTCTCATCTTATCTCCTTGTCTATGCATCGCCTCCCTCTGGTGCTTCTCTTCCCATTTCTTTCTTCAATGACCTTCTGCCCTCTCCTATCAGACTCCCTTCTCCAGCCCTGTGTCTCTTTCACCAATCAACTTCCCAGCTCCCTAATTCATCCCTCCCCCTCCCGGTTTCGCCTGTCGCCATGTGTTTCTCTCTCCCCTCCCCCCACCTTTTAAATCTACTCATCACCTATTTTTCCCCAGTCCTGCAGAAGGGTTTCAGCCCGAAATGCTGACTGTACTCTTTTCCATAGATGCTGCCTGGCCCGCAGAGTTCCCCCAGCATTTTGTGTGTGTGTTGCTCAGATGGTGACAACTCACTGGGTGAAAATCAGCTGAAGTTGTTCCTATGCTGCAGCAGTGAATATACTTAAAAACTACTCCATTGACTCTTGGGTCTTTGGAATCTCCTAAAGAGACCATGAATTATTTAAATTGAGATCCTTTTCCCTATTTTTCTTTGATCAGCTTCTGTTGTGTTGGGGGGACCCTTGGAATTTTATGGAACACATCTTTGAAGTCAAGGGCGATTAATATCCCTTCCTTCGTTACTCAGCTCTGCACCAATCAGAAGCAAGGATGCAGTTGGCAGGTTCTGGCAAAACCAGAATTCAGAGGTAGATCTCATTCTTGCTGTGCAACTGTTAGTTGCTTCATCAGTGAATACTCAAGATACTCCATCAGTGATTGGGAGACTTTGTGGAGAGGTGTTTTGTTCTCCTAGACATGTTTTAGGTTTGGGTAAGGAATGCCTGGGTTTTTCTTCCACCTGTTATGTGGATATCAGTGTCACTAGAATTTGCTTAGGGAAACAATTTACTTCTGGTTACGGGTCACAAGAATGCCAGGTAAATCCCAGAGGTTTTGCTTATCAGTGGAAGTTAAACTCTGTTTCTTCTTGCAAAAATGTTACTTCTGTTTGCTACGCCTGCAGCATAAGCACTGGTAAGGAGGTTTGCTCAAGTACAGCTGTTTAGTTTTGTTAGTTTAGCTCCTGCCACTTAAACAGTTCCTTCCACTGCTTCTGCCCAGTACTATTCCTGTTCTGTGGAGTCCATTAGCAGGAATTTCTCCTCCTCTCTCCCTATTACACACTTAATGAATCCATAAGGTGCTACAACATGAGAACAGACTTTTTAGCCCACTACATCAATGGCAACCATCCGTTCTCCCCAAATCATCATTATCAGTTCTCTCCCCACCCCCAGCATCTCGATTCTTCTACCACCCACCTACACCGGGGCAATTTACAATAACCAATTACATGGTTATCTTCATTTAAATAATTATCTTCTTATCAATATACATAACCTCACACTTTTCCACCTAAAACTCCATTTGCCTCAATTTCACCTACTCATTCAACCTATCTATATCCAGTTCCAGAGCCTTAATATCTTTATCACACCATGTCCTCCTGCCTGCTATTGTGGCATTGGCAATTTGGGTGACACACTGCCTCTTCCTCTAGGTCATTAATGCAAATTGTAAATAATCGAGGGCTAAGAACCGACCCTTGTGGCCCTTGTTACACCATTCCAGCCCAAAAAAGCACATTTATTTTGTCTCTCTGTCTTGAGTCTGATAGCCAATCTTCAGCTTAGGCTTTAGCTAATTAAGCCCCCTGATACCATGAGCTCTTATTTTGTGAACCCATCTTTTATGTGATACCTTGTCAAGTGACTTCTGAAACTCTAAATACGCCGCGTGTACAGGTCATATTCTCATTCTCTTTCAACTCTTGTTTACTCTTCACTCAGTGAATTCTAGCAAATTTGTCAAATGCCTTTTCCCTTTCAGAAAACTATGTTGACTTGGCTTGATTACACTGTTTTCTAAATAACTAGCTATTTCTTCCTTGATTATAGGCTTCGGCATATCGCCAATAATAGGTGATAACATACCTATAAATATTCCCTTTGCTTTCCTCCCTCCTTGAACAATAGAGTGAAATTTTCCACTCCACTCGCACCTTCCTAGAATTCAATGAATTTTGAACAATCTCAACCAATAGCCCCATTATCTCTGGAACCACTTGCATTAAAATCCTAGGTGCAGTCTGTCAGAATCTGGTGACATGTCTGCCTTTTGTCCCATCAGTTTTGCTAATTTCTTGACCTTTATGATAGTGATTGTGACTAGTTCTTCCATAATGTTTAAAATTAACCCATTAAAAATCTTAGGGAAGTTTGCTATTTCCTTCCTCCTTATTAACTTGTTAGTCTATCAGTACAGGTTCTTGTAAAAATCCCAGTCCCAGTCTTTGATTTAATATTTTTGTGACCTGTTTTGTTAACCATGGATGGTTTACTTTTCTCCTGGGATTTTCCTTAATTGGGATATCCTGGAAAATGATTAAATTAAAAAAGAGAACTTTATCTTCCTTTGTAATGCCGGCTCACTTTTTCACTTTTGGTTTTGATATACTCTTCTCCCTCCCCCCACCTCATGTCTCAACTCCATTTCAATATCCCTTACATCTTCACACATTTTCCCTTCCCCATTTCATTCTCTGCTTCTCAAAGTTTGAAGTTAATTTATTATGTTACATACCCCGTAACTGGGTCACTTACCAGCAAAGATAGAGAGGTTCGTTGAAGTCTGATGGTACTATTTTTAAAAGTCTTTATTGATAAAGGGGCACAAAAATAAGATTAATACAAAGATTCAGATAATATACGTCGTCAATACTCAATCTAAAAGCGCGGGTATAATAATAATAATCAATAAGAAATAGCTCTATTGTTGTCTAGGGGATAATGTATTGTCCGATGGAAAAATAAAAGTCACTGTCATTCAAGCTGCAGCTCTTTGGGTTTAAGAGAGAGACGGTTTAAACTTGCCCGGGTCTTTTATGATGCCAATCCGTTGAGTTGGGGGAGCTGGTTCCCCGTTGTTAGTTCAAAGCCGTTTTCCGTGGTACCAGCCACCAGTTCCAGGCAATGGAACTGAACGCACGTGGCTTCCTTCAAATGGCGTCCCGCTATTACGGGATCGCTAGCGTTTCTTCTGGTGCGTCTGAGGGGCTGTTCCTACAGCCCCTCTTTTATCCTGACTCGCAGGGTCGTAGATGTCAATCAGGTTGGGGATGATGCAATCTCTCTCTCAACCAGCCCCCTTTGCCTGAGGGTGTGCACGTAGCATAGTCCCCAATCCACAAACATTGTCTCCAGGAGACAATGGCCATGTCTCGTAGTTTTACATCGCTGGGGAACGAGGCATTTTGCACGTCTCTCTCTCATTTCCTGGGTCCCCTGACCCAACCCAATAGTGATCTTGTGATTCTCACAAAGGAGGGGGCTGCAGGCATAACAATTATCAAAGTATGTATATGTCACTGTATACTACCTTGGGATTTATTTTCTTGCAGGCATTCACAGTAGATACAAAGAAACAATAAAATAAATGGAAACTACACAAAGATGGACAAACAATCAAGGTACAATAGACAACAAACTGCAAATACAAAAAGAAAAACAAATGATAAATAAATGAATAATATTGATGAGATGGGTTGTAGAGTCCTTGAAAGTGAGTCTACAGGTTGTGGAATGGGTTCAGTGTTGAGGTGAATGACATTAGCTACTCTGGTTCAGGAACCTGATGGTTGAGGTGAAATAACTGTTCCTGAACCTGGTGGTGTGGGACCTAAGGCTCCTATACCTCCTTCCTTAGATCATGCATACGAGGTTCAAGAACAGTTTCTCTTCTCTTCAACTTTCATTTTCATTTCTGCGCTTGCTCTCACTCTCTCCCCCTCCCTCTCTCTTTCCCTTCCTCCCCCCTTTCCTTCTCACTCTGTCAGCTTATCATTATCTTTCCCATTACTATTTCTCGTCTTGCTGTGTTGCCATGGAAACCACTTCCTATACTTCTCACTTTTTTTCTCCAACCTCCATTCCTCTCTTATTCTCATTTTTTCCCTTCCACTTTGTCCATCCAACTCACTCTGACAATCTTCCTATAAATAAAGTTGCAAGGTGCATTCTGCAGCTATTTAATTATTTTCAAACTTTCTATTAGAGATGAGAAAGAATTTTAGAGCATTGAACATAGAACAGTTATTTGGTCCACGGTGTGTGTGACAACCATGCCGCTAGTCCAAACTAATCCCATCTGCCAGCACATCATCTGTGTCTCTCCAGTCCTTGTTTGTTCATGTGCCCATCTAAATGCCTTTTAGATGTTGCTGTTGTATCTGTTTCTATCACTTCTTCTGACAGCATGTTCCAGGCTCTGTGTTAGAAGAAAATTGCCTTCAAAATCGCCTTTAAACTATCCCCCTTACTGGATGCTTTATCCTGTAGTATTGACATTACAGTTTGGAGAAAGGTCCTGTCTCCCCTATCAGTGCCTCTCATAAGTTTATATGCTTCAGTCAGGTCATCTCTCAGCCTCCTGGTACTCCAGAGAAAGTAATCCAGGTTTGTTCTACCTGGAGCTCTGATCTAGGCAACATCTTGATAAATTTCCCTTGTTATTTCTTGGAGTTTAAGCATTAGACATGTGGTGATATTACTGTGGCAAATTCCATAAGAGTACTGACTATGTTGCTCTATTGTTCGGGAGAAGTGTGGAAGCTATTCTTTGCAATGTAAACCTTGTGTAGTTCCAAATGTGGCACCCTAACAGAAGAAATTCAGTAGCTGGTTTGATATTCTTGTTGTTTTATGCTGTGGTAATGGTGGGGGAAGGGGTTGAGACGAGACCACGGAACAGGCTGTCATTTGTCTGAGTACATGGTCCAGGACAGCTTCCAGTCAGTGGTCACAGTGAATGGGATTACCATGCAGTAATCAGAAATGTGCTGAGTTTGTAGGAAGGCTCAAGTTCAGGTTGTGTTTGTCTGTCTGTGTGTGTATCCAAAATGCTTAAGGAGCCAAGCAAACCCAGCCGAATGCAGGGTACAAACGAGTTTTACTGTCAGACTGTTTTGCACTTGAATACGACGGTAGTAGGAGCTAAAAGAGTTTGAAACCTTTTTTTTAATTTACCTGCCATTTTATTAAAGTGGCTGACTTGCTAATGCATTCACACTCACTTGTCCCAGTCATTTTTCTCCAGATTTATCTCCATTTGCTTCTCATTCTTTCAGCCTGCATTTCAATCTGCTTCTGCTTTCTCCCCACCTTGTGATCTCCTTCCAGTGTGCAGTCCCTCACAGCTTCTCACCCATCCTCCGAGCTCCCTTTCCCATGCACCTTTCTCCCTGCCCAGTTCCTGACAGCATCTGACAACTGATAACCGAATGTCAACTGATCTGGCCTGGATGAATTGGAATCAAAGATTGGTAGGCAAAGCCGTAAATGGGCAGTTTTAAGAGGAGATGATTTAATGACTCAGTAATTCCCACAGGGGGAAAAGTCAGGGTAGTTTCTCTGGGTAGTAAAAGAATAAAGAATAAAATAAAGTTTAAAAAAACATGCATATGACTTCCTCAGGTTTAAAATAAAAGCCAGAAACAGCCAGAATGAAGTACAAATATTAGCTGTAAATGTATTCACACTGTCTGAAAGAAGCAATGTCGTGCTGTTGAAAACCTGAGGCACTTTTCCTCTTGTCTAAGAGTCCAATCGGAAAATATATTTTGTATTATTTGGGTGAGGTTTTCATTGTCTACCCCTTCTATTTTGATGTGGAACTGCCCCAAATAATGTAGAATTCGCTCAACATACGAAGTTTGTCTGCTGTGGGATATTCAGTCGCTCTGTTGTAGGAAAAAACTATAATGTCATTTACCCATAGAGTAGCCAATTTTAACTGAAGTAGCATGTTACTGCTGGAACACAGCCCAAACAGCAGTGCCTGATTGAGACCTCTGATCTTCTGCAACCTCATATAAATCTCCTGTGTGCCATGACTGCTATCTGTGCAGTTCCGGATCATGAGCGCACGTGGTGCCATGTGGCCATGGTAGGAAGATGCTGCTGCTGGTCTATTTTCACATCTGTTGGCTGCTGTTGCTTGAGGGAGGTCTCTCCAAGCCCACACTCAAGGAGAGAAGAACTCATCTATTTTTCCTCTTCAATTCACAGGCTGAGTGGGCACAGTTATTTGTCTGCTTACAGGCTCCACCATCGTGCAGGCTTCAAAGTTTATGTTATGGAGAAGTCTGGCAAAGACTGTCAGCAGTACCTGGCTCTAGCTTGGGAGGATGTGGTTCATATACACAAAGAACAGGATTCACATTCCTCACCAGCTGTCATGGTCCCTCTGCCTCCCTAGAGCGTTCTTCCAGCCCGTGTCCTATCATAACATATTTATTCAGTTGTAATGCTCAAGTATTGCTGGCATTGCAAGATGCCTCTTGATGAGTTGCTGCCAGGATTAGTTGTACCTGCTGGGCTACATGCTGAGAACTACAAGAAGTTGCAATACCTCATTCAGGCGTGCTGTGTTGAAATTGACACCATGAAAAGGTAACGCATGTGTGGAGGCAGAGGCCTGCCTGAAATTAAACTTTTATGCAGTAAGGGATGCTGCCAATGTCTCAGTAAAATGGAAACACTGAATGGAGTAAAAATTGATAAGGATTGGTACTAGAGAGCTGCCAGTGCTTAAACTAAACATCACCAAGTCTGATAGGATGATGCATCCTAGATTACTGAGATAAATGCAGATGAAAGCTGAAGAGTTACTGAAGATAATTTTCCAATCCTTTTTCAATAAAACGGTGGTGTCAGAGGAGTAGAGAATTGAAAACATTTGTTCAACAAGAGGTGCAAGGACAAAGCCATGTTTGACAGTTTAACCCCAATGATTGGGAAGCAATTGCTGTGGGGGATTATTTTATCATTAATCAGTTTGTGGGATGCAATGTCATTGGCAAGACTGGCAGTGCTGCCAGGCTATTTTGGAGGACAATTGAAAGTCAACCACGTTGGTGGGTCTGGAGCTACATTTTCTCCAGCAGGGGTAAGAATGTTAGCTGTGGCAGATGATATGTGTTTGGTTTGCAGAAGATTTTTGATGAAGTCCCACACAAAAGACTGGTTGTTGTGCTTGCAATCCAGTAAATGGAAAGGGTAAAGTCTGTTTGATAAGCAGTTTATGGATAAAAAGCAGAGAACTGTAGGAAACTATGGCTTTTAATTCAGAGATATTTCAGTCAAATTGTGTTTAATTAATGATCTCATTCTAAAGGCATCCCAAGGTAGCATTAATCAGTGTATGACATTTTACTTTCAGTGGGAGGGAGAGAAGAATGGATCTAAGGCAAGAATTTAAAATTTAAATAAGGGCAAATATGGAAGCATGAAAGACAGTGCAGAAAGTGAACTGGCAAAATTAGATTAAGCAGATGAACAGACCTGATGCAATGGCATTTGTTTGAGGGGATATTTCAGAATCTACAGAATGGATACATTTTAAGGGAAAAAGAAATTCCAAGAGGAGAACCTACAGTCTGGGATTAACTAAGAACTGTAAAAATAGTATCAAGCTAAATGGTGAAAGATTGCAGAGCACTGAGTGCAGAGAGATCTGCCTGATTCATGAGAGGATAGTATGTAGGTACTGCAAATAATTAGGAAAGATATCAGATTGACATTGTTTATTGTCAGTGAAATTAAAAGAAAAGTTCAGAGTTTATGCCTCAGCTGTACACGGTGCACCTCTCTAGGTGGGGCCATATTTAGAGTTCTTTGTACAGAGTTGGTCTCTATATTTAAGGAAGAATGTATGTACATAAAAACATAGAAACATAGAAAATAGGTGCAGGAGTAGGCCATTCAGCCCTTCGAGCCTGCACCGCCATTCAGTATGATCATGGCTGATCATCCAACTCAGAACCCTGTACCTGCTTTCTCTCCATACCCCCTGATCCCTTTAGCCACAAGGACCATATCTAACTTGTTAAAAGTACGTATGTTAAAAGTAGTTCAAGAAAGAACAAGAGGGGAATTTGATTGAATGATATAAGATTCTATGAGGTATTGTCAGGATGCACGTGGAGAAGATATTTTCTCCCAAACAAGAGAGAATCTGCAGATGCTGTAAATCTGAGCAACACACACAAAATTCTGGAGGAACTCAGCAGGCCAGGCAGCATCTATGGAAAAAGTACAGTCGATAACTTGAGTTCCTCCAGCATTTTGTGTGTTATGCTAAGATATTTTCTCTTGTGTGTTATCAGGAACCAGGAATCACTGTTTAAAAATTAGGGACAGAGTTAAGAATATTTAGAACTTTCCCTCAAAACTTGTTGGAAACAAAATCTTTGAATATTGTAAGACACTTGTTGATAGATATTGGATAAACAAAGAAGAGAAATATTACAATAGGAAGATGAGAATAATAAGTTGTAACAGATAAGCCATCATTTACTTAAATGTCTTGAGGTCCGATGATCTATTCTCACTCCTAATTTCTG
Organism: Hemitrygon akajei; assembly: GCF_048418815.1. Taxonomy (NCBI): domain Eukaryota; kingdom Metazoa; phylum Chordata; class Chondrichthyes; order Myliobatiformes; family Dasyatidae; genus Hemitrygon; species Hemitrygon akajei. The sequence continues at coordinate 135,872,274 of NC_133129.1, forward strand.
TCTGTGTTTCAATGTGAACTCTTGGATTGATTCTAGAACTTTTTTTTTGGTTGATTTAAATACTAATGACAGACATGGGCAGGCAGAGAAAAATGTCCACAATTTTTGACAGAAATGTTTATGTGTGATAAAGAGTGGAGAGAATAGTTTTAGCTTTAAGAAGATGGATTGAGGGGGTGGGCAAACATGTGGCAGATGCAATTTAGTGCAGAGAAGAGTGATTTGGGAGTTTAGGGAGATCTGGTATGTCACTAAATTTATACTTGTGTACCGTGGGGAGCATTCTGACTGATTGCATCTCCATCTGATGTGGAAGTGCCAAGACACCAGATTGGAAAAAGCTGCAAATGATTATAATCTCAGCCACCTCCATCATGGGCACTAGCCTCCCCACCGCTGAGGATGTATTCAACCAGTGATGCTCTAAGAAGGCGGCATCCATCATTAAGGACGCTCACCACCTAGGGCATGCCCTTTTCTCATTACTAGCATTAGGGAGGAGAAACAGTAGCTTGAAGATGCACACTCACCATTTTAGAAACAGCTTCTTCCCCTCCTCCAACAGATTTCTGAATGAACAGCGATCCCATGAACACTACCTTTTACTCAGGCAATACACACCAAATGCTGGAGGAATACAGCAGGCCAGGCAGCATCTACAGAGAAGAGCAAACAACCGACTTTTCGGGCCATCGACTGTTCATTCATTTCCATAAATGCTGCCTGGCCTGCTGAGTTCCTCCAGCATCTGCAGATTTTCTTGTGTTTGTACTAGCATTTGCTCTCTTTTTTGCACTACTTATTTATTTTTTGTAAGTTATGGTAATTTTTTATACATTGTACTGAGCAGCTGCCACAAAACAACAGATTTCATGACAGTGGTAGTAAACCAGATTCCTATTCTGATTCTGCCGTAACAAGTAAATGAGAGACTAATGGTGTTGGACTGAAGGAACAGGGACATGGGCATAAATCCTCAAAGGTGGCAAGAAACACTGAGAAAGTGGTTATTAAAGCATATGACTTTACAGAGACATGGTTTACAAAACCACAAAGTTACATCCAATTCTGGTCATTACACTCTAGGAAGAATGTATTTACCAGAATAGCTCTGGAATTAGGGATTTCAATCACAAGGGTTATTTCTGGGATTATTCTCCTTGGAGCTGATACAGGAGTATAATGAATTTAGAGTAAATAGGAAAATGCTTTTTCCCGTACAGGAGGGCTTAAGAAGCAGAGGGCACGCAGGTTTACAGGAATTGTCACAGTCGGGATAGCCCCTCCCAAGAGCAAGTAATCATATAAAAAGACAGATAATAGTGCAACGGTTTATTGTTCCCCTTCAAGTGCAGTCAAACTGAATTCCTTGCACATCACCAGGGATGAATGAAAGATCATTCTGCATTTTGATTTGGAAAATGCTGTTTCAAGATCTGGTGGTGTAGAGACAGTTGTTTTACCTATGAGATATATTTTTTGAAGGTGGCCAACTCAAATTTTGGTTACACTGGAACCATTACAGCAGATGGCTTTGAATTACAATATAGGTGGCTGTCAGGGCTGCTGGAGTTATATTGCTTTCTTTGGTATTTGAAAGAAGAAAAGAACATCTATTGGCAGAAGTCCTATTCTGACTCAAAGCCATTTGGGCAGTCAGGTTAACTCAGATGATCTTTGAAAGAGCTTTTGCAGAACGGACATGGCTTCTTGTACTGTGATTCAAAGATTTCAAGCACTTGGGGATCAAAACGCTGTCTGCAATCTGTAGCAATATCCTATTTGCAACATTGGTCAGAAACACATCATTTCTAACCAGTTTTACAACTATTGCATGTGTCTTTCTTTCAATGTTCCCAAATCTGAATATTAAGAAGAGGGACGGCATTGGAGGAGTGATGGACAGCGGTAGTACAGTCCTCAGAGACATGAGATTCAGCAATACTATCTCAATATTCAAGATTCTAGATTGTTTAATGTCATTTCCAGTACACAAATGTAAAGGAGAATGAAATAATTGTTACTCTGCATCCGATGCTACACAAAAAAAATCACACAATAAAATAAAGAACACAATAACAATTTAGAAACACAATGAATATAAATACACAAGATAGCTTACACATAATTTGAATGTATGCCCATAAAGTGATGCTAGGCACAGGTGTGTTTGTATATCAGGTGACTGGAAGGAAATGATAAAGTTGTGGTGATTCGGGTGTAGAGGTGTGGGTTACTGGGTGCAGATGTTGATCAGCCTTACTGTTTGGGGAAATTAACTGGTTTGAATCTGGTGATCCTGGTGTGGATGCCTCGTAGCCTCCTCCCTGATGGGAGTGGGACAGACAGTCCATGAGCTGGGTAGGTGGGATCCTTCATGATGTTACTGGCCATTTTCTGGCACCTTTCCTTATATATGTCCTTGATGGTTGGTAGGCTGGTTCTGGTGATGCATTGGTAAGTTTAGACTATCAGTTGTAGAGCCTCATCTCCATTGCAGTGTAGTTTCCATACCATGCAGTGATGCAGATAGTGAGGATGTTCTCTACTGTGCATCTGTAGAATGATGTGAGCACGGATGTGCAAAGTTCAGCTCTCTTCAGGAAGTAGAGGCATTGGTGAGCTTTCCTGATTGTGTAGAATGTGTTCTGGGACCATGAGAGGTTGTGTGAGATGCACACTCCCAGGAGTTTGAAACTGCTCACCGTTTCCACTGCTGTACCACGGATGTAACGGAGGGCGTGAGCTCTCCTGAGGTTGATAACCATCTCCTTTGTCTTGCTGACATTGAGGAAGAGGTTATTGGCCTGGATCAGACCTCAAGCTCTCCCCCTCCTCTCAGTAGGCCACCTCATCATTGTTAGTGATGAGTCCCACCACTTTTGTGTCATCAGCAAACTTGACAATGTGATTATTTGGGTACTTGGTCATGCTGTCACGTGTGAGCAGGTTGTACAGCAGTGGGCTCAGCACAGCAGTGTTGAGGATGATGGGGACGGTGAAGCGGTTGTACACCCAGACAGCCTAATGTCTGTTAGTTAGGAAGTCCAACACCCCGCTGCCCAGTGGTGTATTTAGACTGAGGAGTACGAGTTTGTTCACCAAGGTCTGTGGGACAATAGTGCTGAATGTCCAACTGAAATCCAAAAACTGCATTCTGACATTAGTGCCCTTGTTTTCTATGTGTGTTGGGGCCAGGTGCATGACAGATGCTGTGGCATCTGTCGTAGTGTGGTTCTGTCGTCAGGCATATTAGTGAGAGTCTAATGTAGCAGGAGTGAAGTTTTTGATATGTGCCATTACTAGCCATTCGAAGCATTTCTTGATGATGGGCACCAGTACCATTGGGTGGTAGGCGTTTAGTTCTGAACGTGTCCAGGACTTCGGTAGAGCTCAAAATTCAAAGTAAATTTATTATCGAAGTACATATTTATCACCTTATATAACCCTGAGATGCATTTTCTTGCAGGCATACACAGTAAATAGAAGAAATACAATAGAATCAATGGAAAAACACACCCAACAGGATGAACAGGCAACCAATGAATAAGGGAATCTAAACTGTGCAAATACAAAAGAATAATAATAATAATAATAATAAACAACTAAGCAATAAGTATTAAGAGCATGGGATGACGTCATTGAAAGTGAGTTCATAGGTTGTGAGAACATTTCAGTGATGGGGTTTGTGACGTTACTCCCTCTGGCTGAAGATGGTTGAAGGGTAACAACTGTTCCTGCACCTGGTGGTGTGGGTCCTTGTGATCAGGGATGATGGTGGCTGAGTTGAAGCATGGGTGTGTGATGTGCTGACGGTGTCTGTGCAGACGTTAGTGAGCTGGTGTGTACTCGGCCTGAGATGTTGTCTGGCCAGGCCATCTTGCACGGGTTGTCTCTCTGCCGAGTCCTTTTCACAACTGCTGCTATTACAGACGGTGGCTGCTCATCTGAGAGAGGGGTAGCTTTCATGGCCAGTGTTCAGTTGCATGCCTCGAGGCATGTATGAAAGTTGTTTAGAGTGACAGGGAGGGAGGCGTCACTGCCACGGTCAATGCTGTTTTTCCTTGCGTGGTCAGTAATGCCCCTGATGCCCAGTCACGTACGCCAGGCATTGTTATCAGACAGGCGTTCCTGAATTTTTTGAGCCTAGGCGGCCTTTACCCTCTCAATGCCATTGATGAGACTTCTCCTGGCTGTTCTGTGACCATACTAAAAGGAAGAACTCCAGGCTTTTATCACGGAACACACCTGAGCCAGCATGAACTGTGAGGTGTCTGTTCTTGAGGTTCCAACGTTGTCTACACACTTACTGGAGACAGATGAGGCACATTCCTCAAGGTCTGTGTCTTCTCCATTCTTGAATGTCTGCCATTCAAAGTAGTCCCGAAGCATATAGATGCAAATGCTTCCATTTACAATATCAAACGGGAGGTGTGGACCATGCACGAATCTAGCTGTGATTCCCGTGAACGTGTCATTCAGCACACAGCTAGTTAAGCTCTCAAACCCCGGAGTCTGGCTGCTCACTCCTGACCTGTAACCTCTCCCTGAGTCAGTGGGCTGAAGATCTGTCACTTTTCCACTCAAACATCTGTAAGCTTTTAGAGAGGGTCCCAGCAACTAAGCTGTTAGCCGATTCCTCCTCCTAACCCCAATGACATTTGTTAATAAGGCAGTGCGAGGTGAGATATCAGACATCTTGCAGAGAGAGAGAGAATTCTAATAATGAAAGGTTTCTGCAACACCCCAGTCTCATGTTACAGCTGCTCAACTGCGTGGTCTCAATTCAGTATCCCAAAGGTTCTGCCAGCAGTCCTTATTAATCCAGTGTGCCGATTCAGAGCTCCCTGCACTGAGCTGAGCTCTTTTTGTTGTTGTCTCTGTTACTACTAATCAATGTTTCCAATCTTGGAAAGTTTGTACTGCATTAGTTTAGGCTAATGTATTATCTGAGGAGATTGTTCTCTGATTGAATGGACCATATTCTTTCAGTTTCCTTTGTTGAAACTTTTTACTTCAGTGAGCTTCTCTCCAGTGATTTCATGATATATCCCTGCCACCTCTGTAAGGCTGGATCATCAGATCCAATAGTGGGCTGCTAAAGTGACTTCTCTTCCCTGCTCAGAGGGTGGCGAGAACCGCAGCGTGGTCCGCTGATCACTGAGCTAACCTTTCTGAGCGGCTGCCGGCCTGGGGTTAGAATCTCCTGGCCTTTGCATTGAAGGACACCCACAGTAATTTGGCAGTCCAGCTCTGCCTGTGCAGCTGAATGATTAGATGGCTCTGGCTGAGTGAGATCCCAACTATTCCCATGGTCCCGGGCTCTGTCTGTGACTCCTGGGGTGAGACAATGTTTGTGTAGTTGGGGAGCAAATTAACTTTGCCTACATTGTGGGCTTCTGTAGTCCTTTGCCCAAAATATTAGCCAACAAAGTAGAGGTAATGGATGCGTGTTGGGTAATCATTAAAATGAAAATAGAAGTTGGCCTTCACATATTTTAAAGACCTTTCTAATGCCTGTAACCCCCTTGATGATTGACGGGAAAACTATGGTGCATTTTTCGTAGCGGTGAAAGATGAGTCGGAAGCTAACAATGGACAGAGCTGAGAGGGTTGCTGTCCTGCACCCTGCTCCTTCCGGATCTGGTGAGAGTGGAATGGACTCATTCAGGTGTTCGGTGGGTTTTTGACAACGGGCAATATGTGTCATGGCCACACACAACTGGGAAATCATCCAGACAATCTGTCTTAACAAAATGCACAAACGTCACCATGTCCAAGTTATGTTTCAGTAACTTTGCCACTAGTGAAGGCTGAGGTGCTCATGTATGAACATGAAAAAAAAGTTGCACATGATGCAAAATTGGAGGAAAATCCAATATTGAGGGTGAGTAATTACAGGAGAGCATGAATATACATAGAATGGGCAAATAATTGTAAAAGAATTTCAACATTGAAAGGCACAATGTAGTACATTTTGACAGAAAGAATAGAAAGTCAACTTAACACATACCTGTAAAGTACAAGTTTAGGTAGGGTAAAAGAACAAAGTGATCCAGGAATGCAAATACATCATTATCAAGAGTTGTGTCACTAGGTGAGCAATATTACAAAAGAAACAAATCAAACTATTCTATTTAAATGGATAGAACTGAAAACATGGTGAATTTTGCTACTGTAAATACATTTGCCACCATTGTATAGTCCATGTTTTGTAAAGCTTTGGCCATCATTTGCTATCACAAAGGCCATATTTTAGAAATATTCTGGGATGACTCAGGTTGTGACTGCCATTTTACAAATGTGTTTCTCTTTTACCATTATCTGATGGTTTTCATGGCGTTTTCTTGGTGTCATCCAGGATTACATATTTAGTATCAAAGCTATTATGATTTGAACTAATTTCTCTTTGATTGCAAATTCAGTTCATTGCCATTACAATAAATGTACCAAACGTACCACAAACTATTGTTTTAAATAGAATGAAAGCTTGCTGCTTTCTATCCAGTTGGAACAGGAAATCCTGTGAAAATTGCTTTCCGTTTTCAAGCATGTTAAGATTGGGGAGCACATAACCTTTAAGCAAGAAGACTGGATGGCTTAAAATCTGGGGCCAAGATCCAGGTGAAGTCACTTACTCAATAAACAGAGCCCTGAAGGTGCAGTGGCTACATGTGTGGCCAATGTATATGGTGTGGAGGTGGTTGGGTGAGGGATCACTGTGAAAGCGTATGGCTCTCCTGTTCTTCCTCCTTTCATGGGAATTTACCTTTGTTCAGGTAATTTTTTGGTGACAGCAATTGAAGTAGATCTTTTGCTCCTACTCTGCATCAGTACGTCCAGTTTAGTAAAGGCAGAAAGACCAGGTCTTGACTTCCTTATTTTTGAATGCAAAAGACTTTAGTTGCTTTAATTATTGACAGCTTTGAAGCTTATCTGGAAAATAGCTTGTCTAAATGTTGGCCAAGGCTGTATTGAATATCTTATAGGCTTCCTATAGGTGTGGGAATGTGGTTTCTAAAATTGATAGATGGAGCATTCATAAAAGATAATGATTTCACGCCTTATCGTGAAACATGGTGTGATCGGCAAGACAGATGTGTAAGAAATCCAGGTCTATTTTGTCTGCTTCAAACTGTTAAGGATTTAGGGCTGTTACTGATCAGGAGCAGAGAACAATTGCTTCTATAGATAGACAATCAGAGGGACTGTTTAGATAAAGGAAGGATACAATCATTAGCATTGTAAACTCAGAATTGGAAAGTTTCAGGCATAGCCAAAGGGGCAGCGTGACAATGTGATAGTTTGTAAAAGATTTCCTTACATTTATTCCGTATTTCCTTACATCCCAAAAAAAGGCCATTTGGCTCATCAAGTCCACACTGATTCACCTTAGTTTTCCTGTCCCTGAGACCGCATAATTTGCAGTAGCCAATTAGCCTACTAACCTGATGTCTTTGGGATGGGGGAGGAAACTGAGGCCCTACGAGGGGTCTCAGAGACATCATGCAAACTGCACACAGATGGCACCAGAGATCAGGAATGAGCCCTGGTCACTGGTGTACGACAACTTCTCTATTAATTGTCCCAATGTGCTGCAACCGTTTCTATCTCTGTCTTAGACTTATTTTACTACTTTTTGTCCACGGACTGTCCTTCAATCATGTTGGGAAGGTCAGAATTTGCTACTTTGTCTCTGAAAGTTCTTCAGGAGGTGGTGATACTCTGCTCTCCCAAACCACTGCAGTCACCGTCGTTTCACTTTGATAAATCAGGATATCTTCAGGGATGTTTAAGGAGAAATTTTGGACTTTGATGCAATCATCCTCATGAGATCATAGCTCAAGGTCAGGGTATTGCTTAAGTAATCTCCCAGTTCAGCTATGTCCCAAAATGATCATGAGGAGCATTTTGCTGAAGTGACTGGATCTTTCTCGTGTTCGTTATTGAGTTGGTAGAGGCCAGCTGCTCAGTTCTGCTTTCTTTTTCTATACAGTCAGTCCTCCTTATCCACGGGGGATTGGTTCCGAGACCCCCCGCAGATACCAAAAAACGCGGATGCTCAAGTCCCTTATTTAACCTGTCTCTGTACGGTAGTCTTTAGGACCCAGCGCAACCCCAGACTTTATTTAACATGCTCAGTGCGGTGGACATTAGGACCTGGCGGTGCAGCTCTGAATCTGCAGTGTTTCTGTTCACTAAAGTAATCATGATCGCGATTGAAAATAAGGTGTAAGTAATAAAGCGATCAGAAAGAGGTGAAATCCCATCGGTCATTGGAAAAGCGTTAGGCTACAGTCGGTCAACGATTGGAACAATTTTAATGGAGCATGTGAAAGGCCCTGCCCCGATGAAAGCTACAATTGTTACTAAGCAACACAGTGGTTTAATTATTGAAATATGTATGTTTCTTAAGTGTTTTATATGCATAGAAAGGTGAAATATGTACTATATACTAAGAAAAATGTTTGACTAACTGACACTAAATAATACCGGATGTACCTATTCCAACTTCAAATCCGACTTAAAGACGGACTCAGGAACGGAACTCATTCTTAACCTGGGGACTGCCTGTACTTTTAAGTCATTACTAGATTACTTATAATACCTAATACAATGTAAATGCTAAGTAAATATTTGTTATACTGTATTTTTTAGGGAATAATGACAAGAAAAAATAATCTGTACATGCTCAAACAACGAGTGCTGGAGAGAGAACTTCCGGGTTTTCCTGATCCGCGGTTGGTTGAATCTGCGGATAAGGAGGGCGGAATGTACTTTTTTGTAATAGTTGTTAATTAATTGGGCTATTTCAAAGGGCAACTGAGGATCAACTCATGTGGTTTTCGTAAGTCCTTTGGAGTTAGCAATCAGTCATCCTTATTGATCAAGCCTGTAAATGACTCCAGTCCAATATTCATGTTATTACCATTTTTCCACCAGTCTCCCAGATTACTTATTGCATATAACTCCTGTAAATCCAGAGACTCTTTTGCTGTTATCTTAAACACTGGCCAAACTGTTCTGTTGTGTCCCCCTTTCTCTATAACTTCTCCTTTACTTACTATGTTGAGATAAACTGATTACTGTGGCCGTGGTGATCCACTTCTTGTGGGACAATGAATGAGAACTGGTGGTAACGAGAATGCTACTATTGAAGTCATGAGCTAAAGGAATGCTAAATTGCATCGAAACAACAATAAACTGTTAAAAAATGAATGCATTTGTTGCAAGTTACATTTGACAGGTCAAAACAACAGGTAAGATGAAACTTTCAACCCAGCTTTGCCACTTTCACTGCCGTTCTGAGTGGCGGGTGTGTTGAAGCTTTTTACTGATTTATCAGCTCTCAAGTTGCTGGCAAGAAACTGCTTCTGGATATGACATAATGCCAGCTCATTTTTTTTTCTCTGTAGCCCTCAACTGAACACTAACTTAACAATCAACAATCAGAACAACAACTTTACTGAAAACAGAGTGCAGATAAATGTGTCATTTCCAGATTGGCGAGCTGTAACTTGTGAGTGCCACAGGAATTGGCGCTAAGGCCTCAGCTATTTACTATCTACATTCATGACTGGATTGAGGAATGGATTGTGTAATTCATCCTAGTTTGTTGTTGTTACAAGATGGAAAAGTTATTAGGAAGACACAGAATCGGGAAAAGGATAGAGACATATGAAGTGATTGGGCAGGATTTTAATGTGAGAAAGCAGTAGAAAGAATGAAAGAGCATAATATTATTTAAATGCCGTGAGACTAACAGATGCTGAATCAAAAGTAAAGTGCTGTAGATTCTGGAAGGCTGAAATGAAAACAAAACTCTGGAAGCATTTAGCATCTATGGGTTAGTGTTTCAGGTTATTTTCTCTTTACATACAAGTTATATAATCTGCTGAATATTTCCAACATGTTCTGACTTTATTGAAAATTCAGCAAGGTGTGTGTGCTCCCATACAAAAAAACAAAGTTAGCATTCAGAAACAACTAGTAGTTGGGAAGAGAAATGGACTGTTGGTCTTTACTGCAACAGAAAAGGAATAGGAAAGTAGCGAAGTCCTACTGCATCTGTGTGATATAAAACAGCTTTTCATTATTCATCACACACAAAATGCTGGTGGAACACAGCAGGCCAGGCAGCATCTATAGGGAGAAGCACAATCGATGTTTCGGGCTGAGACCCTTTGTCCTGTCTTCTCCCTATAGATGCTGCCTGGCCTGCTGTGTTCCACCAGCATTTTGTGTGTGTTGTTTGAATTTCCAGCATCTGCAGATTTCCTCGTGTTTGCTCTTTCATTATTCATAGTTTCTTCAGAGCTGAGGATCGTCCACAACTGTTAATAATTATTCCTCAACCAACTTGACTAATAAAGATAATGAATTTTTGATATCATATGACTGGTATCAGTATAAAAAAAAGTAGCTGCTGGGTTATAACAATGGCCGTGCTTCAATAGTACTTCTTTGGCTGTGAAATGCTTAGTGTGTCCTGTCCTGCTGTCATGAAGGATGCCGTATATAAATGCAGGTCTTTTCCTGCTGAAGGGAATATCTCCTGAGAAATAATTCACTGCTGTTGGTGATCCCTGATAGTTAAAGTGGAAGGAGATGTCAGAGCACTCAAAGCTATGGATTGATGACAAACAAGAAGTTAATTCAGTGTGCCTTGAACTGGCTGAAATAATGTCTCCCTGGGTTGCCAGTGTCTATATATTTCAGCAAGATATGTGTATAATAGCATACAGTGAACTGCAGTATTGGAGGTTTGGAGAGGGAGAAATGACACATGGAGATAAGGACGATTGGAATCAGAGGACTTGGACTAATGGGGTAGAAATAGAAATGTGCCGATCTCAGAATCCCATGTGTACATTTTTGGTGAAAGAATTTCTTTCAAGGGAAGATATATTTTCTCTGATTTTTATTGTTTCTGTAAATATAATCTGTAATTGTATCCCTGTGCAGAAAAGAATGGGCACATTATGATTCATTCTGGTGATAGTATTATATATAATACACGAACGCGAAAACGTGGACCTCAGTGAGAGTGGAACGGACGTGCCCTAAAGAAGCAAGAGAAGACTTACCCTGTGGCCTGTCAGAAAGAATGTTGTTTACTGGGTAGAAAGAGTGCAAGTAAACTGCTCATTCTGTTTTCTTTCTAACTGAGAGAATGACAACACCCAATTCCTCTGCTCCCACCACCAGGCTTCCTTGATAATTGAGGGTATCTAAAAGGCAATAACTGCTGAGTGATTAATGGGATTGAGTCAATGATCTGTACAGCCTGGTATGCCCAGTTTCATCCATATTTACAGTGTCACCTGGAACTAATTCAAAGCCCCTTAAGGCACTGGGGAATCCCTGAAACTGTACTCCATTAACATCCCCAAACGCTTCATTATTTACAGAGTCTAGAAGTTTCAAGAGAAAGCCAGAAAGATTTAATATAAACAGTGGGATTCCTGGAATTTTTGAATAGAGTGGTGCTATGTGAAAGCTAGGTGAATGATCCTAGAGAAAAGGGTTGATATGAATGGCATCCCCTTCCTGAGTTATAATAAGTGAATCTGACCCGGGAAAAAATAAACAAAATAAAAGATTCACAGCTTTAGGGTTAGGGTTAAGGCAAGTTTGTTTTGCTTTATCTGAAGCCTTAAATATTGCTGTAAGGACTCTGCTTGTAGTTTAATGGAGTTACATCTCCTCCATCTAATGATCTGTTAAATAAAAAATAACTACCTTCTCAGCTTTGGAAAGTAGTGAATTTGAATCTGTTCTCATTTGCCTCCTTAGCAGTAGGCCAGAACTTAACCTGCAGAAATAGAGTGAATGGGCTAAAGAGAGGTAACTCAGCTACGGTGATATCTATCTATCTGAAAGTGGAATTAAGTATTAATGTAAGTGGTGTGTGAATGAGTGCATGTCCTTCAAACACAAACAAGATTAGTACAAAACTTTGATAAGGACTCAGGTGGTAATAAAACAAACAGAGGAGAACAATGGTGGTTTTATCTAACACATAATAGTGGTTAAAATAAGAGCATTATCGATATGAGGTTACAGACTTATTAACGGGTCTGTCCTTTTCTTATTTGAATGACTTGTAACAAGACCTATAATTAATTCCTTTAATCATTTCTTGTCTCATTAGTTGCAGGGTCTCCTGTGTTCTCAGTTTGCTTGTTACCCGTGCGAGAATACTCACAATCTTGCTCTAGCTCTTTTGCTCCTTCACAGAGATTGAGAAATCACCAGCTGGGCCCACACTCTGTGGCACTTTGTCACTTAGCTCTGCAACTCTTCCCCGCCCCCCCAACAATTAACTCCCCACTTTTCTAATTCACATCGCTAAGTTACCTTTCCTTATGGTCGTATGTTTATTCTGTGTTCCTGGTCGCTTTGTGGAGCTTGTCAAAGGATGGATAGGAATGCTGTGGCTGAGAAGACTGTTGATTGGAGGCCATTCTGCAAAAAAAATTCCTATTGAAGCTAAAATGATCAGACACTCTTCATCCCTTGGGTAGGCTTTTCCATTTTTAATTGATCCCTTCTGGCTCTCAGTATTGCACATCAGATACATGCCTGAATTGAAAGTATGGCTAAGGAAGTTTTGATATATCATTCCCTTAATTTATCAGCCTGTCTGCTATTCAAAAATGGACCAAAGTATGACTACACAGGACCGAAATGTACAGTGAAGTAGTGTGAGATGTTTTCATCTAAAATATTGAACGGTGTAATTCAGCAGAAGAATTCATTCTACAAATTTTAATAGAATCCCATGATTTAAGGACAGGATTTATTTTCTTCTCAAATCTCACTTCTCCATCCCAATGTTCACTCTTCTGGAGGCGCTGACACGTCACCGGTTTCTGGCGTTGCCTCCAGAGTAACTGCCAATGCAAACCTTCTTAAAATAGGGCTTAAACTGAGGTGCCACTTCAATCTGTTGCGTCAGGACACAACCTGCTGAAGGGTCTCGGCCCGAAAAGTCAACTCTTTTCCATAGATGCTGTCTGGCCGGCTGAGATCCTCCAGCATTTTGTGTGTGTTGCTTGGATTTCCAGCACCTGCAGATTTTCCTTTGTCATGACTTCAATCTGTTGCCCATTTTGCATACTCAAGTTTAAAGTATTGTTTAAATTCCCGTGCCAAAGCAGTTAACGATGGTAAGCTGCACCCACAGACGAAAGCTTTTCTTCTTCTTTCTTCTTTTCATTTTGCTTCATCTTGTTCTCTTTTTTACACCCCGTGGCCTTGTAATTAGGCCGTGCTTTCACTTTACTCTCCTGTGTGGGTCATGTTAGAATTCCTGCTACATCTGGAGTGACGTTAGGATCTTGAGGAGGCAGAGAAGCCAATCATAATTTCGCAGGTGGCTCTGCAGCAAAGTGTAATAGTTGAAAAATTGCAATTTTGTTTTCCCCAACGTGGCACCTTTAACAAAACGACACTATTCAAAAACACACACACATACACATGCGCGCGCGGCGAATTGTTTGTCTGCCTGAAATTCTGTTTGTAGTGAGAAAATAATTAGCTTGTAAAACAAGCCCTCCATTGGACTAAAGCTGAACTTTACAGGCCAGCCCTTGTCAGCATGAATTCTGCCTCTGAAAATTCTTCCACACTTCTCCACACACTCCTCCCCACACTCAGTTAGGTCCAACCTCATACAATGCCAGTAAAGTGCTGGAATGAGACGTTAAATGGAATTCTGCTGGGAATACCGTGTGAGCTGCCACTCCAGGGAGAATTTGCCTTCGTGGGAGTTCTGTTGTTTTCCTTTGGCCTGGCTGTCTGAGCTGGGCTGAGATGCCAGTTGCTTTGTACCCTAATCTTCTTGACCCTGTTCCAATACTGATCCTCTCTGTGTCACTAGTTGTACCTGGTCAGCAGACACGTGACACTCAAGCAAATGTTAAGTACTTAATCGCCTAGTTAACCCCATGATCGACAGACAAATTCTAATTCTCTTTTACCCCCTGCTTCTCTCCTGAATATGCAAGATTTGTGCATGGAAACATTTCTATGTTCATGAATGAATTGTCATCTGAGCATGGTTTCTTCAAAGTGCAACTATTTAGTGGAAGATTTAACGAAACTTCATACTGAGCAGGCAGGAATCTCACTACGAATGTAGTTACAATTTCAAGAGGCTTTAATTTGACAGGGACCCTGAATCATGAGTAAGTAAATCAGAGCCAAAATCAGGTTGAGTATCACTGACACATATAGTGAAATTTGTTAACTTTGTGGCAGCAGTACAATGCAATTCATGATAATATAGGAAAAATGGTGAATTACATGAAGTATATGTACATATAGATAGATAGATAGATAGATAGATACTTTATTCATCCCCATGGGGAAATTCAACATTTTTTCCAATGTCCCATACACTTGTTGTAGCAAAAACTCATTACATACAATACTTAACTCAGTAATAATATGATATGCATCTAAATCACTAACTCAAAAAGCATTAATAATAGCTTTAAAAAAAAGTTCTTAAGTCCTGGCAGTTGAATTGTAAAGCCTAATGGCATTGGGGAGTATTGACCTCTTCATCCTGTCTGAGGAGCATTGCATCGACAGTAACCTGTCGCTGAAACTGCTTCTCTGTCTCTGGATGGTGCTATGTAGAGGATGTTCAGGGTTTTCCATAATTGACCGTAGCCTACTCAGCGCCCTTCGCTCAGCTACCGATGTTAAACTCTCCAGTACTTTGCCCACGACAGAGCCCGCCTTCCTTATCAGCTTATTAAGACGTGAGGCGTCCTTCTTCTTAATGCTTCCTCCCCAACACGCCACCACAAAGAAGAGGGCGCTCTCAACAACTGACTATAGAACATCTTCAGCATCTCACTGCAGACATTGAATGACGCCAACCTTCTAAGGAAGTACAGTCGACTCTGTGCCTTCCTGCACAAGGCATCTGTGTTGGCAGTCCAGTCTAGCTTCTCGTCCAACTGTACTCCCAGATACTTGTAGGTCTTAACCTGCTCCACACATTCTCCATTAATGATCACTGGCTCCATATGAGGCCTAGATCTCCTAAAGTCCACCACCATCTCCTTGGTCTTAGTGACATTGAGACGCAGGTAGTTTGAGTTGCACCATATCACATATTATATATATATAATAGTTACATTAAATAAGTAAAGCAGAAACCAGAATAAAACAAAGTAGTGAGGTAGTGTTCGTGGCTTCAATGTCCATTCAGAAATTGTATGGCAGAGGGGAAGAAGCTGTTAATGAATCGCTGAGTGTGTGCCTTCGGGTTTCTGTACCTCCTTCCCCATGGTAACAGTGAGAAGAGGGCACGCCCTGGGTGGTGGGGTCCTTAATGATTCACCTTTTGAGGCATCTCCCCTTGGATACAAGATGGAGCTGACTGCATAATACTTACCCATAATTGAAGGTCACTGTCCAAATAAAGCCAGTAAACAGATTTTATTGATTATTTTTACAAAGGAGAGTGAGTGGATGTTGTTTACATGGGCTTTCAGAAGGTTTTTGACAAGGTGCCACACATGAGGCTGCTTAATAAGAGCCCAAGATCTTACAGGAAAGATACTAGCTTGGATAGAGCATTGGCTAATTGGCAGGAGGCAAAGAATGGGGATAAAGGGGGCTTTTTCTGGTTGACTGCTGGTGAGCAGTGGTGTTCCGCAGGGGTCGGTGTTGGGACCACCTCTTTTCACATCATACGTCAATGAATTGGATGATGAAATCGATGGCTTTGTGGCCAAGTTTAGATAGGTAGAGAGCCAGATAGTCTGTAGAAGAACTAAAACAGATTGGAGGAATGGGCAAAAAAGTAGCAGATGAAACGTTGTGTAGGGAAGTGTATGGTCATGCACTTTGATAGAAGGAATAAAAGTATAGACTATTTTCTAACAGGGAGAAAGTTCAAAAATCAGGGGTGCAAAGGGACCTGGGATTCCTTGTGCAGGATTCCCTACAGGTTAACTTGCAGATTGATTCAGTAGTAAAAAAGGCAAGTGTAATGTCAATATTCATTTCGAGAGGACGAGAATGTAAGAGCAAGGACGTAAAGTCGAGACTTTATGAAGTATTGGTCAGACCACACTTGGAGTCATTTTGGGCCCCTTATCCAAACAAGAATGTGCTGGCATTGGCGAGAGTCCAGAGGAGGTTCATGAGAATGATGTGGGAATGAAAGGTTTAGCATTTGAGGAGTGCTTGATGACTCTGGGCCTCTACTCGCTGGAGTTTAGAATGGGGAGTGTGGATCTCATTGAAGCCTACTGAATACTGAAAGGCCTAGATAGAGTGGATGTGGGGAGGATGTAACCTACAGTGGGTGAGTCCAGGACGGGAGCGCACAGCCTTATAATTGTGGAACATCCATTAGAATAGAGATGAGGAGGAATTTCTTTAGCCAGAGGGTGGGGAATCTGTGGAATTCATTGCCACAGGCAGCTGTGGAGGCCAAGTCATTTGGTATGATTAAGACAGAGCTTGATAGGTTCTTGATTTGTCAGGGCATCAAAGATTACAGGGAAAAGGCAGGAGAATGGGATTGAGAGGGATAATTCATTTGTTCACTGTGCAACGATAACAACCACTCTAGTCATCTGTAATTTGTAGGGGCTGGACTGGTCTGTGGGTACACAGATGGCTGGAGAGGCCAATCCAGGCTTGAAAAGTTCTTTGTCAGTGTGGACAAAAGATGGCAGCCATGTTGGGTTGGTGGTCACTGCCTTGGTCTATCCTGGCCAGCCTACGTCTCTCTACTGCAATTGTTCTTTCCTCCTCATGTGTCACTACACCCTTATGGTGGGAGGAGCACTCAGCCTGATCCTGGGCGATATATTCCCATGTGTCTGTGTTGATGCCAAAGCCTTCTAGTGAAGTTTTGAAGGTGTTTTTACAGTATTTAATTTCTGTAATTCACCATAAAGCAGTCTCTCAAGCAGCTGCTGGTCTGGCATATGAGCTATGTAGCCAGTCCAGTGTAACTGGGACTACATCAGGATGGTGTAGATACAGGGCAGGCCAGCCTTGGTCAGTACTTCAGTGTCCAGGGTTTCTGTCCTGCCACTTAATATTAAGGAGCTTTCTGAGGCAAACTGTGTGGAAATAGTTCAGTTTCTTGGCATACCATTGATGTACTGTCCGTGTTTCACAGGCGTAAAGCAGAGTGGGAAATACTTTGGCCCTTTACATCTTCAGCTTTGTCTGTATAATTGTACCTCTTCTGTTCTGGATGTTGCATAAAGTCTGACAAAGATAACACTTGCTTTGGCGATCCTGCTGATCTACTGTATGATGACATTCTGGGATAGTGTGCTGCCAAGATATGTGAACCAGCAGGCACCAGTCAACATAGCAGAAAACACCGGACAGAATAGCATTAGCACCAAGACACAGCCCTCATGACCCTGTTTGAGATGGGGAAGGGCTCGGATGTCTCATAATTGTTCGGAACTCTGACTTGCAAGCATCATGGAATTGCTACCCCATGGTAATGAACTTCCTTGGGCATCCATACTTCACCACGATCTTCCACAGACCCTCTCTGCTATCAGTGTCGAAGGCTTTGGTCGGATTGCTGGAAAGGCTGCTCAGTCGCTCGGATGGCTGCCGAGAGCCACTCTGCTCCGTGTCAGTGCATGGTCACCCTATGACTGGAGCCGCCAGTGTGCAATGTGCACCCTCGCCTGTAACCACAGGACGCAGGGTAGTTTGGGAGGAGGAGGATGAATAACAAGGGTGACTTGCACAAAGCTTTAGTTTAAGGTGAGGAAGAGTTGCGCAGGGTTGAACTCACTCACTCGTCTGAGACCATCTGTATCCAGGAGCAAGACAGAGTCAAATACAGTAGATGACCCTTAGTGCCTCGTCACACCCTGAAATGCTCCACAGCCTACCTTCCTGCCTGTTGAGCCAAGCTAGTGGTTGCCTCTGTGCAGTCTGCCAGGGCCAGTGTTCACTAGGTTGGGTAGGCAACCCTGAACGCACCGAGGGTTTGAGACCCTCACCTGGTTTAGCCCGCCGGCCGAAGTGACCGTGACCACTATCGCAAGCAAACAGCTGAGACCTGAGTACCAAAAGGGACCAAAGATGGTCGAGCTATGCCCCATCAGAGGTACTACCCCTCCCTGACACCCATATACCCTGATAATAAATCAGCCGTGATAGAATGTTGAAGCAGTCTGAATGGGCCGAATGGCTTAACTCTGCTCCCGTGTCTTGACGTCTTATGGCTCAGCTTTAGAACAATCCAATAAGAGCTTGTATGCAGCCACACACACAACTTACCAGACCAGAGCTTTTCAGTGAGTTCATGGAGAATTTAGCATAAATGGGAATGGCAGTTACCCACCATTGATCAATAGTCATTCAGAGTGGATTAAAATGACACACATTGCTTCATATACTAAACGCGCACATTAAGAGCTACATGTGCACATCATAGTTTATCTGATGAGCTTAACAGGCCCCAGTTTTAATCTACAAACTTTATAAAACAATAATATCAAACAAACTCCTGTTCATTTCTATCATCCATCTTCAAATGGGAAAGTTGATAGATCAGCCAGAATACTCGCAGACATGTTCAAGAATGAAATACATTTCTTCCTCAGTGTTTGTACTAAGTACTCAATGAGCATGCACAGTACAATGGGCATATCCTGTAAAATATTGATGAAGATTGAGAATGTGCTTGACACTAATGTGAATGGATACAACTTCAAGCAAAATAAGTACATTTGTGTTCTTACTCCACCTTTGGTTCCTACCTCCCGCTATATAAGACAGAATCTAAGATGTTCATGTAGATCAGATGATGCGATGAAGCAAGTCTAGATGTTGATCATGAGGTTGTGTTCAAGCTGAAACCAGTGCT
Organism: Hemitrygon akajei; assembly: GCF_048418815.1. Taxonomy (NCBI): domain Eukaryota; kingdom Metazoa; phylum Chordata; class Chondrichthyes; order Myliobatiformes; family Dasyatidae; genus Hemitrygon; species Hemitrygon akajei. The sequence goes on from NC_133129.1 coordinate 135,891,157, forward strand.
GAAGTCAGGAAGAGTCAAAGCTAAGCAAGTCTGATTTTTAAAAAATCTTCAAGGAGCTCAAATTCATAACCAAGCAATATGAAAGTTGAATTAACACTGGTACATTTCACATTTGAAAGTGTAAAAGAGGATTATAGGGAAATACTTCTGTCTCTTCTTTGTGAGACCTGTAGCTGTTGATCTATATGCACCCGAAGACAGAAGCTTAATCTGATTTGCGTACTTTACTGCAAAGTCACAGTCACTTTGGTTTACAGCAGCATTTAGATGACTTGAGATGTAAATAGCTACATGTAATTGGTTGGCAAATAAACCTTCACTCTGTTGATCTACATACATTGTGCTTTAAAGCTTTACAATGAAGAACAGCAATTCTTGGCCAATTAATTTTATTTTGTACCTGTCAGAGATAAATTCTCCCAACGTGTAATATCAAGCCAATCATCAAGCATTTCCTTCATTCCCTAATTATTTCCTAAAGTTACTCAGTATTAGCAGCTTTTCAAGTAGGTTCATGCAGTTAAAATCCAATGCAAAGAGAAGAAATAGGTTTTTGTTTTCCCACTTGTGAGATTAACTAACACAATGGTTAGAACACTAATCTTTCACCTCTGAAACCTGGGTTAAAGTTCAAACCAGCAGCAGGGATGAAGGATGTGTTTCTTTGTTTGCTTCCAGCCTCACTGGTTTAAAAATAATTCTGGCCATGACTTTAAACTTAATTTATTGCAGGCATTGACAGGTGGCACAGTTTGCCATGTCCAACTGGCACAGAAAGAGGAGAGAAGGACCGTTAGCTGAGCCCCTCGGCTGTAATATAGTGTGGGAAACCCCAAACATCTTATTGTTGAAATGTGGAGCAGCCTGTGCAAGAAGACAAGCAGGAATGGAATGTTAATGGAAGGCCCCACTCCGTGTGAGTCAAACACGATTCATATGAATGTCACTTCAGTGAGCAGCGGTAGCCTGAGTGTTTAATCTGGACAGCGAGGCTATAACTCAGTGCAGTTGCGGGCTCCTTCTTCAGTCACATTCCTGCCACTTATTAGCTTTTACACACACACACACACACACACACACACACACACACACACACACACACACACACACACACACACACACACACACACACACACACACACACACACACACACACACACACACACACACACACACACACACACACACACACACACACACACACACACACACTTATCCTCAGCTCAGTTTACATTGTGCAGACGGACCAGCTATCATGCACGTAAAAAGGAATGAGAAAATCCACACGATTTTTAACAACGCAAGGGTCACCCACAATTGTCACGTTGTTTGTGATGCATGATTAGTCAACACACATTCTGTGGAATTTAGGCAGAAAGCCACTTTGAGCTGCCTGCTAATTATAATGAATCCAGTGTTTAGCCAGCATTAATCACTCTGTTCATTGGTTGGAAGTTTCAGCAAGAGGCCAATATTGCAAGTAGCAAGCACCAGTTCAAACCTAAAACTCACTTTAAAATTAATCTCTGACTCTGAAAGGGCTTGCAGTTTGCAGCTGAAGTAGGTGGTGGCATGTGTTGTATAACTGCAGCTAACCTGGAAGAGAGAAGGGCATTGCACACAAGATGCTGGAGGAACTCAGCAGATCAGGCAGCATTCTATAGGAATGAATTGACACTCGACATTTTGGGCTGAGACCCTTCATCAGGACTGAGAAGGGGGAAGGTGCCAGAATAAAAATGTTGGGAGAAGGGGAGGAGGCTAGCTAGGTGAAGCCAGGTGGGTGGAAAAGGTCAAGGCCTGGCGAAGAAGGAATCTGATTAGGAAGGAGAGTGAACCATAGGAGAAATGGAAGGAGGAGGGGACCAGGTGAAGTAATAGACAGGTGAGAAGTAAAAGGTCAGAGTGGGGAATGGGGGAGGGGAGAGTTTGTTTACCAGAAGCAGAAATCAATTTTTGTGCTATTAGGTTGGAGGCTACCTAGACGGAATATATGTTTTGCTCCTCAACCCTGAGGGTAGCCTCATCTTGGCACAAAAGGAGGCCATGGATTGACACATCAAAATGGGAATGGGAATCAGAATTGAAATGTTTGTGAAAAGTAAAGTATGATCTGATACAGGAAAAGGCTCCCAAGTATTTATGTAAACACTGGAAGCCTTGGTAGAAAGGTGGAAAAGAGAAGTATCTTGTATCTGCAGATTCCCTCCAGACCTTTGCTCGAGGCAATGAAAATAGATACCTCTTGAGACCATTGCCAGAAGTCATGTCCCAGAGATATGATGTAATGCTGCAAAAATTTCAATGACATTGAACTGATGATCAAGTTCAGTACTGCCATCCTCAAATGCCAAATCCTATCGCCACCGTGTATGTATGTTCCATTCATTACACATCACTATCTTTGTCAACAAGAACACATGAAGAATGTAGTGTGTGTCAATTCATCTTCAGACTTGTAACATTTCTGCAGGATTCATATCAAGGCACAGAGCTTGCACACACTATCAGCTAGTAAGTGCATGCAACAGTCAAATAGATTTCAAGACACTGACTGATGTGCCTCCAAATTCCTTGCAGGTTAAGATGATGCACAAATGGACACTGCAGCAATTAACCAGAGGGAGTTTAGTGCTCTGCATGTCCTTCCCCCGCACCCCCTCTCCCTATGGAAGAGAAGATCCTGGTCCATATTGGGTCACCATTTCTGAGGCCATTTTTAGCAGCAGGCCACTAAACGTGGAAGTTTATCACCGTGTCAAACTTAATTCACTGACACCTGCATTGTGCAATTTGATTGCACATTTGGTGTCTGCACCTCAGATACATGTAATTTATAGGACAGCACAGTGGAAGGATCTGTCCAAAGGGGGTCAGTGGACAGCAGTGTCATGCAGTTGAGGGAAGTATTATCAATTGCTGATGAACTCTGCTTCACAGGAGCCAAATTATGACTTCGACAGTGCAAAGTAAAGATGAAAATTGAAGGACATACTGAAATACTTGGTTATTAGGAAAACTCTACTTCAAATGCACACACACGTAAGAAGCTGTAGAGAGTAGTGGACTCTCCCCAGTAGGTCTTGGGGCCATACCTCTCCTCCATGGATGGAATCTGCAGGAGAGACAAGAAGAACTGGAACTGGAATTTGTTTCTTCTCATCCCATGTACTAACAGACAGTGAAGAGCTTGTCTTGCAGAATGTTCATACAGATCAAATCATTACACAGTGCACTGAGGTAGGACAAGATAAAACAAAAACACTGTAGAATGAAGTGTAGCAGCTAAAGAGAAAGTGCAGGGTAGGTAGCCAATAAGGTGCAAGATTATAATAAGGTAGACTGTGAGGTCAAGAGTCCATCTTACTGCACTACATAATTATTTAATAATCTTATAACAGCTAGATGGAAGCTCTCCTTGGGCTTGTTGGTATGTGAATTTTATATCTTCTACATGATGAAAGAGCGGAGAAGAGAAAATGCCTGGAGTGAGTGGAATCTTTGATTATGCTGGCTGCTTTACTGTCGCAGCAAGAAGTATAGACAGAGTCCGTGGAGTGAAGGCTGGTTTCCATGATGGGCTGTGCTGTGACCACAATTCTCTCTGCAGTGTTTAGGGTCGTATGCCAAACAGTTGCCATACCAAGCCATTATGAATGTAGTTAGGATGCTTTCTGTGGTGCATCGATAATAGCCTGTAAGAGTTGATGGGGACATGCCAAATTTCTTTAGCCTCCTGAAGGGGTAGTGGCATTGGTGATCTTTCTTCACTCATCAATAAAGATGCCTACAATCCAGGCCACGTCATCTTTTTGCAGCTACCATCAGGCAGGAGCTACAGAAGCCTCACGTTCCACACTGGCAGGTTCACGAGCAGCTACAACCACTTAGTCTTGAACCAACAAGCATAACCCAAGTCAATTGTGTTTAGCATCATTTTCATCACATTACATTCAAATAGGCACTTCTTGTTCTTCCTTGTAAAAGTTTAAATTTATTTTAAATCTATGTTTTTCTCCAGAATGATGCATTTATGATGCCATGTGCCTGTGATGCAGCCACATGTAAGGTTTTCATTGCTCTTGTGTGCATTTGTACTTGCAGATATGACAATAAACTCGACTTTGACTTTGAAATAACTAGGAAGTTACTTAGTGTGTAGAACTATGAAGAATGCAGCACTGTCCATCAGGTAGTGTCTGAAGCCCATTCGTTCTTGTCTGGCCATCTCAGTTCGGACCCATCAGCATCTGACATCTGAGAGGCAGTGTTATAGCTTCCCCTGCACCACAAGCGCCAGCCGTTCGGCTGTTGAGTGCTGTCAAACAAACCTGGGCTTCACCTGTCATGACTGTGGATTATGGTATATGCAAATAAGCTTGCACTGTTTCACAGCATTTTAACAATCTGCTATTCAACAGATCATTGGAGTTGCTGAGGCCAAGCCTGGGACAGAGGCTGTAGCTCTACGGAATATGAATCTGGCCGCCTCTCACAGGAAGAAAGCATCCATTCCCCCTGTACTGCACCTCTACCCTGTACCCTTGCTATCGCTTCTCAATCTGCCCGCTCTGCTCACTGGCTCCTCAGCTGAACTGATGCGTACTGTCACAGTTAAGGAGCTGAGTTAACCCTACTAGTCAACCGTACCCTCTTAATTCCGCCGAGGGGTTTCTGTCTCTATTTCACACTACATTTTAATGTGGAGTTTTGGCCAAGGGATGGTCATTAATCTTCTAAGCTATCTGAACTATCCTGCTGAAAGCCATTAGCCTTTTAGCAGCTTTATTGTGACTTCCCGGATAGCCAAAAACACAGCGAGGATGGGCGCTGAGTAGATGTACGAGGGTGATTAGTTGTCTTTTATTTGGAACACAGATGGATTCTTTATAAATTTGGTGGTGACCATTTTGAAGGTCAGTGACAGGGTGGAGAGCAGTTGCTGAACTGGGAATTGGCGTTTCAGTTACTGGAATGAACTCTGACGAATTTTCCACATACAGCTAGCCAGAATGGTTTGGCTTGCTGCTCCCTTTTCTCCCCTGCTTCTGCCTCTCTTCACCGTGACAAAACCTGCAGTCCAAGAGAAGTCTTGTGCTCTTTATATCACTGGTTGCTGATAAGAACGAGTAAAATGGCCTTTTTGGATAATGAGCACCAGAGGCCATCTGACACAAAACTGAAAAGTTGCAGAAATTGGAGATACATGAAACTGCAAATGCTTGAATCAATCTGCTGGAGAAGCTCAGTGGCTTGAGCAGATTGTGGGGCACAAAGACTGATTCACAATTCCTTTACAGAAAGCTTAATGCAAATATTTTTCTCTCCAGCAGGTAAGAATAACTGAAAAAGTAAAAATGCTATGGTTACCATAACAATCACTGGCAAAGTTCTGTTTTCCCTAATCTAAGTTTAAAGTTGTGCCTAACCACAGTAGATTTTAGTGAGGACGCACTACTGGTGCAAAAATCTCATCTACTCGGAGATCCAGGCAAGAGAAACACTTGTCAAAAACTCTGGTGGTGAGACCTCCTGATAAGAACAAAGCTCCTCTTCCTTGGAACTTAGCAACTTTTAAGCTCACCAACTTCTCTCCTACAATTTTTTGATCTGAGCCCTTTGAACCACATCTTCAATGGACCCTCGATTCTCTAACATGTCTGTCAGCTTGTGTGTGCCCTTTCTTTGAAGGCAGATATGAAGTAATTGTTTTGCTCCAATGTAATTGCCTTTCTTCCTCATTATAAATTCTCCCATCTCTGTCTGTAAAACACTCATAATTTCCCTGACAATCTGTTCCTTGTTAGGCAGATGGCCCCCGTTTTCCGAACGTTCGCTTTACAACAGCTCACTGTTACGAAAGACCTACATTAGTACCTGATTTCGCTAACCAAAGAGGATTTTCGCTTTTACGAAAAAAAGACACCCGCTTTATACGTGTGTTTACCCTGAGAAAGACTACCATGATTGTGAAGCCTTGTGCGGGCAGTTGTGTGCGTATGCGTGTACGTGCGCATGCGTGTATGTGCCGATTTCTTTTCTCCAAATTGATTTCAGCTTGCTGTTTTCCTGCTTTTGATAAGTGAAACTACACCATACATAAAATATTTCTACTTTATACAGGCTGTATATTTATCATATCATTCCTGCTTTTACTATATGTTCATGTTATTTTACATTTTATGTGTTATTTGGTATGATTTGGTAGGTTATTTTTTTGATTCTGGGAATGCTCAAAAAATTTTACCATATAAATAATAAATAAAAGGTAATCTTGCATCCGTATGCTTTGAAATGTAGCCGAAGAGAAAGCAGAGAAAGGACTACGTACGAATGATTTGTGCTGGGGAATAGTTAATATGTTTCCTATTTAAAAGTAAAATTGGAACAAAACCTGTTGCCTGTGTTGGGATAATCACAAACTCAGGCTGACTGAACCAAAAGTAACATCTTTTCTTCACCAGACTGTAGAGTTTGAATACCTAACCCAACAACCACACCACTGCAGCCCATACATAACCACCCCTTCCATTATCTACCCTTAAATACAATTGTTCTTCCTATGATTATAATCAATTATGTGACTTTGCGCCAAATGCATTAATCATTTCCCTTCCATCTCTTTTACTTGTGGCACTGGTACCAAACTGATAATTAATCCCAATCCCACTGACCACAAACAATAATATATATTTTGCAATTTACATTCAATTCTTTATCTCCCTGTTGGTCCTGATTCCCTTTACATTTCAGATGCCTGACACTTGTGGAGTTAAAAGTCAGTGATTGTGGGAATTAAGTGCTGGATAATTTTTCCTGAACTGAGTGCACTGTAACATTAGAAATGTGACATACAAGCACTAGGGAAAAAAGGTTAGAAAGTGGTTTCCAGATTCCCCAGTTACCATGAAATGGATTTTCTGATTTGAGTTCCATAGGATCTCTGTAGCAATGCTTCTGGCCCACTTTCAGCAAACACAGTTGTCTCTAAATAAATAAACTGCTGTGATATTCATCATCTTTCAAAGAATAACAACTGCTGGGATGGAGATGAGCTGAGCACCTGATGCTTTTCCTTACGCTGAGTATCAGTTTGGATTTTAAACCAAGCCAGGCTAAGGTTCAGATTCAGCAGGTTCATATTTTATTGCATTCACTGGTCTAAGGAGCAAAATGCATCTGTCAAAGTGACCGAAGCAGGGAGACCACTAGAATCTTTCTGTTCCTTCTTCCCTACTTTATGTGTACTTTTACATTGACAACCATAGTTGTGGAAGATAAGCTATCAAAAGAGCAACATTTAATGCCCCCTACTTGCTGATGATACACTATCAAAAGGTAGGCTGGAATGAGAATTGATTCATCTATTGGTAGCCAAAGGAATTACAGATAGTATTAAATAAAAAGAAGATGATTATAAAGTTACCGGAAATAACAGGCATGAAGATTGTTGAACAATGTAATGCTCCCAGAGAAGGACTGAGAAATTGATACAAAAAAGGCAAGATGGAATATTAGTGTAGTTTGGTAAGAAACACAACTGTAAGAGTCATTATTAGTATACAGGTTTCCCCGCTATCCGAAGGTAGAGCGTTCCTATGAAACCGTTTGTAAGCTGAAATGTCGTAAAGTGAAGAAGCAATTACCATTAATCTTGTTTAACTTACTGCTTACCATGGCAGGATAGGGTAATTAATAAATATCACCTGTACACACTCAATAGCCACTTCGTAAGGTACACCTGAATACCTCATTAATATAAATATCTAATCAGCCAATCATGTGGTAGCAACTCAATACATAAAAGCAGGTAGACATGGTCAAGAGATCCCGTTGTTGTTCAGACCAAACATCAGAAGAAAGAAATACGACCTAAGTGGTTTTGATTGTGGAATGATTGTTGGTGCTGGATAGGGTGGTTCGAGTATCTCAGAAACTGCTTATCTCCTGGGATTTTCACACTCAGCAGTCTCTAGAGTTTACAGAGAATGGTGCGAGAAACAAGAAAACATCCAACGAGTGGCAGTTCTGTGGGGTTGCAATATCACGGTGAGAAAATCCCCCTCAGAAACTTAAATAAGATTAGGTAACATCTCATTCTTGTATATTCATTTTCATTGTGCTCAACTTTTCATCATGCATCAATCCTTCCATCTCAACCAAAAGAACCTTCTCACAAGGGGTTAAACCTGATGATCCTAATGAACCTTCTCGCTCGAAGCTAAATACATTGGGTCTGTGCTCTGGGGTTTAGAAGAACAAAGGACAATCTTATTGAAACAAATGAGGGAGCATGACAGGGTAGTAATCGAGATCTTTTCATTAGTGGGATCAAGGGTGTACAGTTACAAGATAAAGAGCCAGTCATTTAAAAGTGGGGTGTGTAGAAATTTAATCTCACAGAGGATGGTGTAACTCTGGAATTTTCTATCCCAGAGTTGTGCAGATTGGTGGTATTTAAACAGAAATAGATACATGTTTGATAGATCAGGGATTGGGGACAATAGGAATTGAGTACAAAGGAAGATTTGAGGTCTGGAATAGATTAGCCAGTATTATTTTGAATGGTGGGACTGTTCTAAGGAGACAACTGACCTATTTTTGCTCCTCATTTCCTTGTTTTCTTGTGTTCTCTGAACCATCTCCATCCTAAATATACCCAGTACAAGGTGTACCCAGTAATTAAGGAGCAAGCTTATCAGTACCCAATAGAATTCCATCAAAACCTCTCCATTTTTATAATCTATACCTCTTGCAATAAGGCCAATATTCTATTATATTCAACATAAAGCAATGGTTTTCTCCTAGTTCTCCCTTCTCAGTGGATCTTACCACTTGAGTGAAAGCTGAAGCTTCTATTTAGCTGACAGTATAGTTTAGTTTCTACACTAGTGGCCACTTTATCAGGTACACTTATGCATCTTATTAATGCAAATATCTCAACTCAGCCTATCATGTGGCTGAAACTCAAAGTATAAAAGTATACAGTCATGATCAGGAGGTTCAGTTGTTGTTCAGACCAAACATCAGATGGGGAAGAAATGTGATCCAGGTGACTTTGACTGTGGAATGATTGCTGGTGCCAGACGGGGTGGTTCAGGTATCTCAGAAACTGCTGATCTCCTAGGGTTTTCATGCACAATACTGTCTAGAGTTTACGATCTAGAATGATGTGAAAAAACAAAAACAAAATCATCCAGTGAGAGGTAGTTCTGTGGGGGGAAATGCCTTGTTAATGAAAGAACTCAGAAGATTCTGAGTGGCCAGACTGGTTGAAGCTGACATGAAGGCGACGGTAACTCAAATAACCACAATCCAACAGTGGTGTGCAGAAGAGCATCTCTGAACACATAAAACATCAAACCTTAAAGTGGATGGGCTACAGCAGCAGAAGACCCCAAACATACACACTGTGGTCACTGTATTAGGTCAAGGAATTAACTAATAAAGTGGCCACTGAGTAAATTTCTTACATAATATACCTGTATATTTCTTGATAAGCTCGTCTATCCCAGGTGTATCTTCTGTTATTTATCTATGTGAAGAGTATTTCAGTTTTATATTACTTGATAATATTTTATAGTTTTACTTTTCCTTTCTAATCAAGTTTATACTTCCCTCATAAAGGTTTTCCATTCCCATTCATCACTGTTTTTGTCTCCATAAAAAGTACATACCTTACTTTAGTTTCGGCTTTGTACTTCTTTCTTTATGTCAATGGCATGGTAATACTGGCTAGTTTGTTCTTCCCCTATGTTGGGATATTTTCTCTTGGCCCATTGGTCACTATTTTATATGTATCCCATTCATGCTTTCTTTTTGTCTTCAATGATATTTTCGAAGTTCAAAAGCTCACAATAAATTTATTATCAAAGTATATATATGTCACCATATACGACCCTGATATTCATTTTCTTGCAGGTATAATCAATAAATCCAACAACCATAATAGAATTAATGAAGGAATGCACCAACAGGGCGGACAAACAGCCTGCAAAAGACAAAAAGACTATGCAAATATAAAAAGAAAGTAAAAAATAGAAATTATAATAAATGAAGAAATAAATATTGAGAACATGAGATGAAGAGTCCTTGAAAGTGAGTCTATGGGTTGTGGGAACATTTCAACGATGGGACAAGTGAAGTTATCCCCTCTGGTACAAGAGCCTGATGGTTGAGGGGTAATAACTGTTCCTGAACCTGGTGTGTGACTCCTGAGGCTCCTATACCGTCTTTCTGATGGCAGTAGCAAGAAGAGAGGAGGACCTGGCTGGTGGTGATGGTGGGGGTCCCTGTTGATGGATGCTGTTTTACTGCAACAATGCTTCATGTAGAAGTATTCAAATGGTGGGAGGGCTTTACCCATGACGGACTGGACCATATTCACTACTTTTTGTAGGATTTTCCATCCAAGGGCCATAGCAGGCTGTGATGCAGCCAATCACTATACTCTCCACTACTTGCATCCTCCCCAGTCATTATCTTGAGCCATATGATATAGAGATTGCTATTGTCTGCTCTTTCCTAACATTCTAGACCAGCAGTGACTCCAATTTCCTCTATAAATACAGAAAGTGTTAGATATATTCAGCAGGTTGGCAGCACCAACAAAGGACAGAGTGTTAATGGTTCAGTAAATCCATAATCAGCTCAGACTACTACCTGACCAGCATTTTCTGTTTTGTTTCCGACTACAAGATCTGCAGTTACTTTTTACTTTTCTATTCCCTGTATGCCCTTCAGTAGTTCTTCATCCCTTCCTACAAGGGAATAAGGGAGTAGCTAAATTTGTTATTTTATGCCATTTATTGCTTGATATATTTGCTTTTATTTATTTTCTTACTTTTTTTTCTACAATTTGGTTGTTTTTTGAAACACTCATTGCTTTATCAAAATAGATGCTCTTTCTATATATCTGTTGCGTCAGTCTCTGTCTCCCACTCTTAATACACACACACACACACACACACACACACACACACACACACACACACACACACACACACACACACACACACACACACACACACACACACACACACACACACACACACACACACACACACACACACACACACACACACACACACTCTCACTCCTAATTTCTCAGTGAATGAAGTCTAGGAAAGAATAACTCAGAGCAAAATCCTGCTGGAACTGTATGCAGCTTCAGGAGCCAGATATTTATCTCCTCAAAGCAAATCTCGTTAATAGCACTCTCCACACTTCCTTCATGTGCTGTTATTTTCCCTTCCATCATCTTTTTTTTCCTCTTTGCATTAAGCTTTACAGACTGTGAAACACATCGTTATAGAGGGGACTTAAAGTGGCACCATCTTGAGCCCTGTGAAATTGGATCTTCTTGGATCTACGAATAAGTTCCATCCAAATAATATTAATGGTTCATTAAGTCCGACGCAGTTAGACTCCTGTACTGGTCTTCTGAATAAAGAAACTGCCTAGCATGACGCAGAGCCATAAAATCTTAGTGTAAATTCTTAATCTGTCGTACTGGTGAATGGAAATATTGGGCTTCTTTTGTCTAACAATCCGTAATTTCATCCAGCTTTTTTCTCATGTGCAGTCTTTTCTGGACTACACTAAAGCACAGTAGAATAGTTCTTTGTTCTATGATCATTTTTTTTTAAGAGTGGCCCAGGAGTGTAAATTTTCTAAGTGAAATAATTATGAGCAAGAGATGACTAAGAGAAGCTTTAAAATAGTGGAGAAGTTTTAACAGGATGCAAGCAGAGAATATATTTATCTATGGGCAATGGTAAAATAAGCTCTAATATATGCAGTTAGGAATCCAGGGTTCCACATGGACAGTGGTTAGAATGTGGATCCACTTGGCTGAGCTGATGCATAGATACACTTAAGGGGTAGCTAGAAGAGTAGATGAGAGCAAAAATATTGTATTATTTGCAAATAAGATTCAATAAACAGTGGTAATGGTACCCTTATGTAGAAAATACTGGTATAGACTACAAATAGTCTACTTAAGCAATGAAATATTACATAATTCTGAACTTTACTGCAACAGGGACATTATTGGCAAGCTATTATCATCAAAGAGTTTACAGCAAACACAAAAGCAAACATCCATTCATGGAAAGTTTTGGTAGCCATTGATGTAATTCTGCTAGAGGTAAACTGCTGTCTCGTATATTGAGTGGCAAGTTATTATCTTTTAAGATAAATTTAACTTGCATTAATCAGTACAACATATTTCTTCCATTACTTTGGGAACCCTTGTGTAGGTATTTATCTGAAATGAGGCCCATCATTAGTCAGGGTTGACCATGGATATTGCGTCGTAGTTGTCCATGCGATATGCCTACCAGGGCAGTACGATACGGAGAGGAAGCTGTTGCCCCTGCAGCAGACTTCCCCTCTCCACGCAGCTGTTGAATTCAAAGGAATGGCAGAAACCGTTGCAGTTGAGTTTTCCATCTAGAGGAGTTGCCAAGCACAGCAGACAAGCCCCATGTGCCCAAAGCAACTGGTCTTAAAGGCACCAGTAACCTGCCTTTGCCTCTTCTCCCATCAGCAGAAACGGTTTCACCAGGCTTAGTAGCTGAGCCACAAGTGAAGGCCAGGATTTGGTTGTCAGAGTTACATGAAATGCACACCATTGGAAGCATTTAATAGATAATGGAAGCTTATCCCCACTACCTCCCCCAGCTACTGTATGACAATCTTTAGAAACCTGTCTGAAATAATATTTCTATACACAATGAACATCTTCAAGCTTCTCTTTCTCTTCTGTATACAAGGCAAAATATCTTGCTGTATTCTATGTCAGCGGCAGGAATACAGGACCAGAAGTAAGAATAGGAATAATCTAATTAACACTCTTGATGACAAGTCACTACCTTTGCTTATAGGAGCATCATTCCCAAAAGCAGAGAGGCTAGTCTTATTGTTTGTCGTTGGGAAACGACCGATGTGGAGTATTAGAGCTGACATTGGTTTCATCTCTGTAGCATAATTCATTGGTTTTCAAATGCACCCCCTTGAAGCACTGACCATTTTTAAGCAGTCTTCCAACATGATTAAGCTACCACCAACCTATGTTGACCGATGTTGCAACAAATCTTGCTGGTTTGAGGATTGATAAAAGAACCTAAGCAGGTCTTTATGTCAATGGAGGAGGTATGATGTTGCTAAAACCCATTTGGGATTCATCAACCAATGGGTGAAACAAGTCTTTACCTACTTTAGCAAAATTATAATTAATAGCACCCCACATAAACAGGTAATATGAGGTAGACTTTCTTCTCATATAATTGCTTCTGTTGTTTGATTCCACTAAATCCATGATTTTAGACTTGCCACAAGAATTTTCTGCCAGCGATAAACCTTTTAACAGCTAAAGTCTAATACAGAAGAGAGAGCATTTTGTGACTGCTCTCTTAGCATTACTCGTCCTTCAGATGTTGGCCTGTAGCCCCAAGCTGACACTTGGGAAATGATGGAAAGAAAGCAAGTGGGAATTGGTGACTTTGGCTTTCCTCATCACAGAGTCTCTGTAATTAAACTGCATGAGATTTCTCTGATTTAGTTTAACTAACCATTCCATTGCTGTATTCATCAGCCCTTGCTTATTTCTGCTACAGAACTCCAGTAACCTTACCGGGTGAGTTGGATTTAGAGTACTGCGATTAGTATTCTTCCCCAGTATAAACTGGATTTTACCTGGTGCTTTCAGCTCGGACTCCTAGTGTAGCGCCTCTATCAGTAAGAATGGCTGTTGTCAGAATCAGGTTTATATCACTGGCATGTGTTGTGAAATTTGTTAATTTAGCACCAGCAGTTCAATGCAATACATAATATAGAAGAGAAAAAATAAGTAAAATAAAAATAATAAATAAATAAATAAATTACAGTGTATGTATATTGAATAAATTTAAAATGTGCAATAACAGAAATCTGTATATTAAAAAAGTGAGGCAGTGTCCAAAGGTTCAATGTCCATTTAGGAATCAGATGGCAGAGGGGAAGAAGCTGTTCCTGAATCACTGAGTGTGTGCCTTCAGGCTTCTGTACCTCCTACCTGATGGTAACAGTGAGAAAAGGGCATGCCCTGGGTGCTGGAGGTCCTTAATAATGGACACTGCCTTTCTGAGACCCCACTCCTTGAAGACGTCCTGGGCACTTTGTAGGCTAATACCCATGATAGAGCCAACTAAATTTACAACCCTCTGCAGCTCCTTTCGGTCTCATGCAGTAGCCCCCTCCCATACCAGACAGTGATGCAGCCTGTCAGAATGCTCTCCATGGTACATTTAGAGAAGTTTTTGAGTGTATTTGTTGACATACCAAAACTCTTCAAACTCCTAATGAAGTATAGCCACTGCCTTGCCTTCTTTATAACTGCATTGATATATTGGGACCAGGTTAGGCCCTCAGAGATCTTGACACCCAGAAACTTGAAACTGCTCACTCTCTCCACTTCTGATCCATCTCTGAGGATTGGTATGTGTTCCTTTGTCTTGCCCTTCATGAAGTCCACAGTCAGCTCTTTCACCTTACTGACGTTTAGTACAAGGTTGTTGCTGCGACACTGCTCCACTAGTGCTTTGAGAGGTTGGTGATGAAACATATTAACTCCTGCCTGAGAAGTGACTTGGACACACTCCAATTTGCCTACTTTCACAACAGGTCAACAGCAGATGCCATTTCATTGGCTCTTCTCTCAATCCTAGAACATCTGGGCAGCAAAGATGCATACATCAGAATTTTCTTTATTGACTACAGCTCAGTATTCAATATGATCACCTCCTCAAAACTAATCAGTAAGCTCCAAGACCTAGTGTAACACCTGTGTAGCACCAGTCTTACCGTGTGTGACTAGTGGTCACACTCTTCAGAGAATAGGCCATCAGAAGAATCCAGCTACCTGAAGGAGGCAATGAATAGAAACCACACACTTCTGGAAATAATGTTTTTTATAAGAAAAAACAATATATACAGAATACTTACATGAGCAAGAACAATTCAAAATTCAAACATTCTGTTTAGGTTCCAAATCTTAGATATCAACAAAAACTGAATTCCGGTTTAGTTAGAATCGGTGATATTCATTAGACTAACCTTTGTTACTCCAATTTCTCTAACTAATTAGATCTAATGTTATTCCCCATTTAAAAGTTTACAGGCTAAACTTCACTTTTTACTTATCCCTACTTAGTTAGTTAACCAAATATAATTCCTTTTCTCAAGTATTATAGTTAACTGCAGTTTCAGTTCCGGGCAGTATATCTACAAGTTTAAATTCAAATTCAAAAATTATATATGCACAGTTTCAACTTTTTTCACAACAATTCTCCATCATCACAACCCTTAAATGAAGTAAATCTCATTCAGTCTGTGCAAAAATAATCAATTCTCACAGAATATCAAATTCAGATTCTTCGTATGAAAATAAACTTATACATCTAACCATATTAAATCCTTTGCGCCATTACACCTTCCGTACCCACGCTGGTTCTTCATCGAGGGTGGCTTGCCATCTTGGTTCATTGGATAAAATAGTTGATCATCCACGGTAAGCCAGTTCACAAACTCATACAAAACTTGACCAAGTGCCTTGGTATGATTTTGCAGAACTAATTCACGACTATACGGTAGGGAGTTTGGACAATGGTCTCTGCCGATATTATCTCGTTATAGCTGCTGCATGTTATAGCTGTAGCTTCAATAAATCTTTTACGTTAGTTTACTGACCAACACCAATGTCACTGGCCGAATCAAAGGTGGTGACGGATCAGCAAATAGGAGGGAGATTGAAAATCGGGCTGAATGGGGCCACAACAGCAACTTCTCTCTCAATGTCAGCAAGAATAAGGAGCTGATTATTGACTTCAGCTGGAGGAAATCAGAGGTCCATGAGCCAATCCTCATTTTCTTTTTGTCTTTGCACAGTTTGTTGATCTTTTGCACATTGGTTATTGTCCATCCTGTCGGGTACGGTCTTTTATTGATTCTATTGTGCTTCTTGTATCTACTGCGACTGCCCACAAGAAAATGAATCTCAGGGTTGTATTTGGTGATATATATGTACTTTGATGATAAGTTTACTCTGATCTCTGAATTTTGAGTGAATGTGAAACGAAATGCAATTTTATCCTTCATCCCGATTGTAATCAGCTAATTCACCTCAAATCAGCAGTTGCTTTACTGACTTGTCAAATAGAATCTTTCATAACCTAACAAATTATTCCTTTGTTCAGTCTTGACTTACTTATCAGTCATGAAAACTGATAGAAAATGAAGACTGCCCTGCTATCTTCACTTTGGCATGACAGTCCCAGACCAAGTGAGAAGATTTGAGAAATTAAATATTTTTCAATAATCATGGTACATTCAGAGTCAAAGTAGAGAGTAACAACATTCTACCCTGACTTGTACTAATGAACAACAATAGCAATTCTGATAAGTGACCTCAAACATTAACTTACACAACACACACAAAATGTTGGTAGAACACAGCAGGCCAGGCAGCATCTATAAGGAGAAGCACTGGCGACGTTTCGGGCCGAGACCCTTCGTCAGGACTAACTGAAAGGAAAGATAAAGTACATATATATCAAGCGTTAACTTATTTCTTTCTCCACAGATGTCTCCTGAGTGTTTTTATTTTAGCATTTCCTGTTTTCATTTTAAATCTCCATCTTTTGCATGCTTTGATTTTCACTTTTTTTATTCTATGTTCTCCTATAGCTTAGTCTCCTTGTGGCATTGATTAAAACTACTTCAGAAAGTTAGGGAGTTCTTCACTGATCTTGTGGCTAAAGGTGGTTAGCTTTATGGGAGTAAAGTTTTAGGTAACCTTTCTTTAGTTCTGATTGGGCTGCAAAAGACATGGGAGAACTTCTTGAGATAGTCAGATTGGCTTTTTAATACATCTACCTGATCTGGGAACATAGGATATTAACTCTGGCAGTTGAGAATCTAAAAGGTGATACTTGCCTATTTTGTGTTGCAGAAAGTCTGGGAAGAGATAGTTCATCTGGCCATTCACACCATCACAAGTGAGGAGACACCATCTATGGATATATGTAAATGACTGAAATATTGTAGGCTTCAATGTGTGGAATTATTTTGTAAGTGTAAAATGGGGATAGTACCCTCGTGAAAAGATTGTGTGTGACATATTCAAGTTACATATTTTTCTCAGATAGCTCCTCAGGGTCAAGGCTAACCTGTATTCATTTTAGCTGTGAAATGTTTGAGGAGGCCCATGTGGGATCTACCGATTCTGTGACAAGTAGGGCCAGATATTCTTGATGGGGTGAAAAAATGGGTCGTGAGGACTGAGGTGTGCACCTTCTGCTGTTTTTGATTTGCCCTTTCCAGTCTTTGAATGGTTATGAGCCAAAGGTTCCAACTAGGACATGGAAAAGTTGTACTATTCTGAGAAAGCTTTGAGAACATCATACAATCATTTCCTCATCCTGGGAATCTCTTAATGTGAAGGAGCTAGAACACAGCTTGTTTCAGAGACTGGTATTGGGCATGCAAATGACGTAACCTACTCTCTAAGTACAATGGAGGATATTGGCACTCACGTAGCTTCTTTTATCCTGCAGGTGGACTTGGGAGACAGTGGTGTGGCACCTGTCCAGTGAATGATGTGTCTGCTGTAGGTAGTCAGTGTCCTAAAAGCATGCAGGAGGTCAAGGATCAGCTACACCCAGTAGACTATGATTTTAGAATATTATTTTTCTCAGATGTCTGGTGTACTGGAATTGACAGTGAATTTCATCATCAAAGTCTGCCTTCTCTGATGGATGATGTGATATAGAAAGTGCATTTTAGAATCTTGTCATCCTGTTATGCGGAGGGATTGAGCAGACCAACACACACAAGATGCAGGAGGAACTCAGCAGGCCAGGCAGCATCTACGGAAAAGAGTAAACTGTCGCTATTTCTTCTTGAGTCCTGAAGAAGGGTCTCGGCCTGAAACATCAACTACTTACTCTTTTGCATGTGTTGCTTTGGATTTCCAGCATCTACAAATTTTCTTGAAGTTGAGTAGATGTTACATGTAAGAGCAATTCTCCCACACACGAGTGGTTGCTGCCATGGAGTTTGACTGCTTAATTGGCGGACACCCAAACTTTATCTCCCTGCTAAGGTGAGGGTGACCTTGGTCGCAGAGTGGAGGTGACATGGGTTGAATAATTTCCCATTTGTCTTACAGCTAAGTTCCACTCAAACAATAAACTTTCTGCAGGGATTGCAATATCATGGTGAGAAATGTCCTCCTCACAATCTTAAATAAGATTAGGTAACATCACTTTCTTGTATGTTCATTTTTATTCTGCTCAACTTTTCATCATGCATCAATCCTTCCATCTCGAGAATCAATCAAAAGAACCTTCTCACAAGGGGTTAAACCTGCTGATCCTAATGAACCTTCTCACTCGAAGCTAAATACATTGGGTCTGTGCTCTGGGGTTTAGAAGAACGAGGACAATCATATTGATACATATAAGGGAGCATGAGAGGGTAGAAATCAAGATCTTTTCATTAGTGGGATCAAGGGTGTACAGTTACAAGATAAAGAGCCAGTCATTTAAAAGTGGTGGGTGTAGAAATTTAATCTTTCAGAGGATGGTGTATCTCTGGAATTTTCTATCCCAGAGCTGTGCAGATTGGTGATATTTAAACAGAAATAGATACATATTTGATGGATCAGGGATTGAAGACGATAGGAATTGAGTACAAAGGAAGATTTGAGGCTTGGGGTAGATCATCCATGTCAGATTGAATAGTGGGACAGTTCTAAGGAAGCAGGTGACCTATTTTTGCTCCTAGTTTCCTGGCTTTTTGTGTGCTTTGTACTCCCTGTTCTTAAGTATGAACACCACACAGTGTACCCAATAATCCAGCAGCAGGCTCAGCCGTGCCTAATCGAATTGCATCAAAACCTCTCCATTTTTATAATCTATACCTCTTGCAGTAAGGCCAATATCCTTTGGCCTTCCTGACCGCATGCAGGTCGCATGTTAATCAGTTGTATATCATGTATTTGATCCTCAGATCCTTTTTATACTGCAGCATTCTGAAGTTCCTCTCTGTTAAATTATTTTTGATTCTTCTTCCAAAGTAATTTAAAAACATAAAACAATGGTTTTCTCCTAACTCCCCCTTCTCAGTGGATCTTACCACTTGAGTGAAAACTGAAGCTTATATTTAGCTGACAGTATAGTTTAGTTTCTACACTCAGTGGCCACTTTATTAGGTACCCCTGTACACTTTATGAATGCAAATATCTAACCAGCCAATCATGTGACAGAAACTCAGTGTATAAAAGCATACAGGCAGAGTCAAGCGGTTTAGCTGCTGTTCAGACCAAACACCAGAAATGTGACTTTGGCGGTGGAATGATTGTTGGTGCCAGACAAGGTGGTTTGAGTATCTCAGAAACTGCCGATCTCCAGGGATTTTCATGCACAATAATCTCTGCAGTTTAATGATAATGTTGCGGAAAGAATAATCCAGTGAGCGGCACCTGTATGGGTGAAAAAGCCTCGTTAATGAGAGGGGGTCAGAGGGGAATTTCCAGACTGCTTCAAGCTGACAGGAAGACAACAGTAACTCAAATATCACACGTTACAACAGTGGTGTGTAGAAGAGCATCTCTGAATGCACAGCATGTCAAACCTTCACGCACAACATGCTGGAGGAACTCAGCAGGTTGGGCAGCATCCGTGGAAATGAACAGTCAACGTTTCGGGCCAAGACCCTTCATCAGGGCTAAAGAGGGAGGGGGCAGGGACCCTATAAAGAAGGTGGGATGGAGAAGGCTGGTAGGTGCCAGGTGAAAAACCAGTAAGGGGAAAGATCAAGGGGTGGGGGAGTGGAAGCAGGGAGGGGATAGGCAGGAAATGTGAAGAAGGAACGTAGGGGGAAAGCATTATGGGTAGTAAAAGAAGGCGGAACCATGAGGGAGATGATAGGCAGCTGGAGGAGGAGACAGAGGGAAACTGGGATGAGGAAAGGGAATTACCGGAATTTGGAGAATTCAGTGTTCATGCCAAGGGGCTGGAGACTACCCAGACGGTATATGAGGTGTTGCTCCTCCAACCTGAGTTTGGCCACATCACAGCAGTAGAGTAGGCTATGTTAGGACATATCCGAATGGGAATGTGAAGCAGAGTTGAAGTGGGTGGCAATCGGGAGATCCTGTCTGTTGTGGCAGACGGAGCGGAGGTGCTCAACGAAGCAGTCCCCCAATCTGCGTCGTCTCGCTGATGTAGAGGAGGCTGCACCGGGAGCACCGGATGCAATAGATTACCCCAACAAATCTTGAAGTGGATGGGCTACAGCAACAGAAGACGACCAATAATACACTCAGTGGTACAGGAGGGACCTAATGAAGTGGCCTAATGAAGTGTATATGGTACACACTTGAAGGCAAAACCTTTTTTTAAGCATTTCTTTTATGTTAGTATGCTGTAGGGCGTAAGAATTTGTATGTGTGTGTACACACACACACACACACACACACACACTCAAATATTGCAAAGACTTTGTGGATTTCTTTTACACTTGACTTCGGATTGCACTGAACAAAAAGTCATATTATCTCTTTGTGTTATAATCAAAAAGTTTGCAAGTGCATTATGAATCAGGTCATGGAACATTACTATGAACATCCTGATAAAATATCCAGAATTCTGGAATATATTTGAGAAACCGTGTGACATGAGAAGTAAGCGCATACCCCCCCCCCCCCCCCCCAGCTATCATCAGTCAGTGCAGGAATCTTTAATTCCCTCTTCTTAGAAAAATCAAGGAAATTGATTGTACGATAATGACTGTTTATCGAAGGTTAGCTGATTCATATTGCCAGTGTTGATGCTGTGTGTCTTAAGTTCACCATCTAGCCCATTTCCGGGGATTTTAAGTAACAACAGCGGAGGGTTGGTTTTCTCAGATCCTTTGAAAAAGTAACAAAAGATATTGGAAAAAGTTGTCAAACCATCATAAGTTCACTCCAGTAAATACTGGCCTGTTGCCTGGATGGTGCCAAGTTCAGGAAACCGTCAGCCAAGCATAGCCATTCACAATTAAAATTGACCCCAGTGCTAATGTGGACATCAGTGGAGAGGAGAATTCTGCCTTTGCTATTAAAGCAGAGTCTGTAACTCTGCACCATGATGTTTACTAATAGTGATGAGAGCTCCAGTGGAATTAGAAATACTGGCTGGGCTTCAGACAGTCTGCCAGGTGTTGTGACCTCTATCAGATTAAGCTCATTGTGTCGCCACTTAAGCACTATGCTTGCAGGCAAAGAAACATATTTTGCTGTAAAGTCATTTTTCTTCCTCAATTTAGTTTCCTCAGATGCAAATATTTGTAAGTATGACTGGGAGTTAGGTCTCAGCTTTAACAGGCAAAATTGGAGTACTGACCGTAGTTTATCGAGAATGTAAGGCACAGGTTCTGATGGTATGCTGAAGATTTGCTTCAAGATGGTTTTTATTCTTGATAGCCATGATGTCATCATTTAGTTCAACAGGGTCATTATTCAGAGTGGCACTTTTATACACAATGATGGAGCTGACCTGCTTTGCATGAGAAGTATTGATAACTATAATTTAAATGGATTACAAGAGCACATGAACCCTGGCAACCTTTTACAGACTAATGATCAATTTGAGGACTGAAAGCTGTTCTCAAGTGAATGTTAATAAAACTAGATGGGTAATTCCTTTGAAAGGTAGGGGATCCAGCAGCTTTGTGAGAAGGAAGCAAAGCTCAACATTTTCTTGCCTGAGATAGGACAAAAAGAAGAAAAGCATAGAATCTCAATGCCCAGTTATATTCTCTTAGACTGTAGGCGATGATGTATCTTCAGAATTTCCTCATATTAGCTAGTTCATATTCACATCTTAATTAATAGATAACTCCTTTGAATGATAAATACCTTGGCAGATCACTGTCTTTTCTAAGTGGACACCAAGGCCAAAAAAAGCAAACTAATGCCTCTACTTCTCAGAAGGTTAGTGAAATTAAGCGTGTCTCCAATGATTTACCAATTTTTCTCGATGCTTCATCAGAAGCATCCAGTCCAGTTGCAACACAGCTCTGTTTGACATCTGCTCTGCCCAACATAGCAAGAAATTTCAGAGTGCTGTGAATTCAACCCAGTCCATCATACAAACCAGCCTCCCATCCATTGACTTCCCATTGCATCAGGAAAGAAGCTAAGATAGACCATAAGACATAGGAGCAGAATTAGGCCATCTGGCCCATCGAGTTTGCTCTGCCGTTCAATCATGGCTGTTCCTTTTTTCTTCTCCTCAACCCCAGTTGCCGACCTTCTCCTCATAACCTTTGATGCCATGTCCAATCAAGCATCTATCTATCTCTGCCTTAAATACACCCAACGACCTGGCCTCCACAGCTGCATGTGGCAACAAATTTCCACAAAGTCACCACCCTTTAGTTAAAAAATTTCTCCGCATCTCTGCTTTGAAAGGGTAGCCCTCTATCCTAAGGTGTGCTCTCTTGTCCTAGACTCTCCCACCATGGGAAACATCCTTTCCACATCTACTCTGTCTAGGCCTTTCAACATTTGAAAGGACTCAATGAGATCTCCCTCTCATCCTTCTGAATTCCAGTGAGTACAGACCCTGAGCCATCAAATGTTTCTCATATGATAACCCTTTCATTCCTGGAATCATCCTCCTGAACCTCTTCTGGACCCTCTCCAATGCCAGCACATCTTTTCTAAGATGAGGGGCCCAAAACTGTTCACAATACTCAAGGTGAGGCCTCACCAGTGCCTTATAAAGCTTCAGCATCACATCCCTGCTCTTGTATTCTAGACCTCTTGAAATGAATACTAACATGGCATTTGCCTTCCTCACCACTGCCTCAACCTGCAAGTTAACCTTTAAGGTGTTCTGTACAAGGATTCCCAAGACCCCTTGCATCTCAGATTGTTGGATTTTCTCCCCATTTAGAAAATAGTCCACACATTTATTTCTACTACCAAAGTGCATGACTGTAATCAAGGGCCCCTCCCATCCCAGTCATCCTCTCTCAAATCAAGAATAATTTTTTGGAGGGGAAATACCATCTGCTTGAAATTAAATTTGTAATTCAATCTTACATCTTTGCTTTAGAAAAAAAAGCAAATAAACCATCAAACCCCAGATGATAAAGGGGCACATCCTTGAATTACTGTTGTTACAAGTTGCATCCTGGGGAATTCTGTAAACAGTTCATCCCCAGAATGAAAACTTGTAAAATCAAAATAGCTACTTGTATCCTCTGCTATTGAGTTAGATGAAAGTCTTAATTAAAACTTAAATGGAACTGTTGAAGGATGCACTTCAGTGGTCAATTTGAAAATTACTGCTGTGAAATATGATATTGCGTGTTTAAGAACTTATTTTAAAAGTGGATGTTGTCATTACAGTCATTGGGAACAATAGGACAGGTAGCTATATTCGTTTGAAAATTGTTTTACTTTTAAGTTGTGTCAGTTATACTCCTCTGTAAACTACAGTATATCTTGAGAAACATATTTCTTAAGTGTTTATACTGAGATTTTAGTGTTAAAAGCCAGTTACAAATATGACACAGGAGACTTTAGGGATTACAGATAGAGGCTGCAGAGTCAGGGTGAAGAGTACAGTCCTGATGTAGGGTTTTGACCAGAAACATCAACACCTGTTTTCTTCCCTCGGATGCTACTCAACACACTGAATTTCTACAGCAGATTGTTTGTTGCCGCATATATGCCTCAGCTTCCAGAGTTTACTCTGAACATTCTTAAAAGAGATATGGACCTCAAAATGTAAACATTACCCTTAAAATCTGCTGTTCTCTGCGAGTCAGGAACAGCTTCTTCCCCTCTGCTGTCTGATTTTTAAATGGACATTGAACCCATGAACACCACCTCAGTATTTTTATGAGGGGTGATTGATAAGTTCATGGCCTAAGGTAGAAGGAGTCAATTTTAGAAAATATAGCACATTTATTTTTCAACATAGTCCCCTCCTACACGTACACACTTAGTCTAGCAGTCGTGGAGCATACGGATCCTTTCTTTGTAGAAGTGGTCCACAGCAGGGTAAGTTTGTGGTCCAAGGTAGAAGGAGATGAGTTATTAACTTAAAACTTTCTGCATTATCACTCAAAGAGCTGCACTGCACGTGCATGTAATGAGAGCGTCTTGGACCTCCAGGTGGTCCCCAGCAGGGGTGATTGATAAGTTTGTGGCCTAAGGCAGAAGGAGATGAGTTATACAGCTCTCGTTACATGCACGCGCAGTTCAACTCTTTGAGTGATTATGCAGAAAGTTTGAAGTTAATAACTCATCTCCTTCTACCTTAGGCCACAAACTTACCCTGCTGTGGACCACTTCTGGAGGTCCAGGACGCCAACTTCTACAAAGAAGGGATCCGTATGCTCCACAACCGCTGGACTAAGTGTGTAAATGTAGGAAAAATAAATGTGCTAGGTTTTCTAAAATTGACTCCTTCTACCTTAAGCCACAAACTTATCAATCACCTCTCGTATTTAGTTCTGGGATTTTCTTCACTACCTATTTTAATGTAACTATTTAATAGAGATATATATACTTACTGCAATTCAGTTTTTTTTTCTCTATATTTATCTATCATGGATTTCTTTGTACTGCTGCCGTAAAATTCACAAATTTTACAACATATACTGGTGATGCTAAACCTGATTCTGATACAAATTAGCTTAATAATGTTTATATTTTGTTAGTCCTGTTTCTATATTAAATATTTTACGGGATAATAAAGCATATCCTCTGACTCACCATGAGTAATGCCATGGAGAATGTACTAATACTTAAAATAAAGTTACGCATTTAGTAATTCTTCACAATTCAAGGTTCAGGGTATGAAGATAGCAGGACAAGTTTACTTGTATTTGTTTTCTGTTTAATCTTGAACTAGAATTTATGAACCCCCATCTATGTGAATGTTATGTTTGCTAATTGACCTAAGAACTAGGTCAGATCTGACACAATAATACCATGCTAAATTGCATGCTGCAATATAATAAGACTGCTGTAAGACATTAGATCTTCAATCTTGCTATTGCCAGTGCTATGGGGGTTAGTTAAAATGATTCATAATTAGCTTACATTAAAACAGAGCAGGTAAGTTGAACTGACTGGACCATATGCAATTATGTTTCTAATTATTTGGCACAAGATTTGTATTTCTTTATTATTTATTCTTGTTTATGTGACAATGATATTAGGTGATAATATTAGAGTTAGTTTCAATCGTAGGTAATCCCCTTTTGTTTATCTTTATTGAATTCTTTTCTCCTGCTTTTGTCCGAATCGAAGGTTGCAGCCAATAGGTGAATGGCTTTGCCCTGTTCTCAGACACTATCAATAACACCTGGTGTCATCCATCAAAAGGTCCATCAAAATAAAGATCTAGAACAGATTTTTTCCTAAAATCTGTCCTTGCTGGTTGAAGACAGCATTGCTTCCGTTGCTACATTCCTGCTTAAAATGGCTTAAACCTCGAGTAAAGGATGGCACCAACTAATGCAACTGAGTGGAGTTTATGGTCACATGTATGTGTGTACGTGTGCACAGGTACAATGGAAATCTTACCGGTAGCAGCAGCATCATGACACGTGGCATCATCTAAGCAGCATTCACAAGAAAATTAAACCAGTTTTACAAGAAAGAACGCAATTAGTGCAAAAAAAAAAGTCCACACCATTCTCACTTCATTTACCTGAATAACAATTTCATAATGATCTTTATTAGTGTTAATTGTATTTTATAAGAAAGCTTATGGGGTGTTAGCTTTCATAAGTCGAGGGATAGAGTTCAAGAGACGCGATGTAATGATGCAGCTCTATAAAACTCTAGTTAGGCCACATTTGGAGTACTGTGTCCAGTTCTGGTCGCCTCAGTATAGGAAGGATGTGGAAGCATTGGAAAGGGTACAGAGGAGATTTACCAGGATGCTGCCTGGTTTAGAGAGTATGGATTATGATCAGAGATTAAGGGAGCTAGGGCTTTACTCTTTGGAGAGAAGGAGGATGAGAGGAGACATGATAGAGGTGTACAAGATATTAAGAGGAATAGACAGAGTGGACAGCCAGCGCCTCTTCCCCAGGGCACCACTGCTCAGTACACGAGGACATGGATTTAAGGTAAGGGGAGGGAAGTTCAAGGGGGACATTAGAGGAAGGTTTTTCACTCGGAGAGTGGTTGGTGTATGGAATGCACTGCCTGAGTCAGTGGTGGAGGCAGATACACTAGTGAAGTTTAAGAGACTACTAGACAGGTATATGGAGGAATTTAAGGTAGGGGGTTATATGGGAGGCAGGTTTTGAGGGTCGGCACAACATTGTGGGCTGAAGGGCCTGTACCGTGCTGTACTGTTCTATGTTCTATGTTCTATATAAGTTATATTAGAATTCAGAATTTAGAATTTACGTAAATCTTACATCCGTCCCACAACATGAGGGAGTAAAAATCTTTGTGTTATGACTTCGTTGCAATGTACAGACATGTGAATTTATAAGTCTAATAGTTTGTAGAAAGAAGCTGTCCCATAGCCTGCTGGTCCTGGCTTTAATGTTGCAGTACTGTTTGCAAGACGGAAGCAGCTGAAACAGTTTATGGTTGGGGTGACTGGTGTCCCTGATTATCCTCCAGGCTGCCTTTCTGCACCTGCTGCTGTAAATGTCCTCAGTGGAGGGAAGTTCACATCCACAGATGCGCTGGGCTGTCCATACCACTCTCTGCAGTGCCCAGCGATCAAGGTTGGTTCAGTTCCCATACCAGGCGGTGATACAGCCAGTCAGGATGCTCTCAATGGTGCCTCTGTAGAAGGCCTTGAGAATTTGGGGGCTGATGCCAAATTTCTTCAGTTGCCTGAGGTGGAAGAGACGCTGTTGTGCTTTTTTGCCACAAAATCGGTGTGTACAGTCTAGGTGAGATTTTCGGTGATGTGTATACCGAGGAACTTGTATATTAGAACAGAAATGAGTGTTATCTGTTCTTAGCAGTTGACCTTCATGGATCTCTAATTCTGGTGGCATTTTGTCATTTGACTTGTGAGATTAAATAACCAGTTATCTATAGTAATAGCTACAAATATTTGTAACGATAATAGGAAAGAGAAGCACATAGTCAGTAGGATATTCTGCTGGATTAACATTTTAGCAAATGTTCAGAAATATCTACTGGTTTTTAATCGCTTCAATTCCTCTATTGGTTTGGGAGTTTATGAGATAGCCTGTGGTTTCCAGCACTTAGTGTCATTGTTCAAGCCTGAATCCTGACTACTTCCAAAACATTGCAGGCTGGTCAGAGGGAAGGGGAGTGGTGATAGAAACGTGGGAGAGGAAAATAAGTCTGTAAATTTCTGCCAGTTGGAGATAGTTTTAAGTGTATTCCCAACCTTCTGCTCCTTGACCAACCACTTTTAAGGCAAAATTCACTGTACTAAAATCTTTAAGAGCATGATGCTTATTTTCATTTATTTTTCTGTGAAGGTTCTTGGTGTATGTTCTTACATTTAAGGTAAGTTGCAGTTGATGTACATCAGGATTACAGAATATCATATCTATCTATTAATAGAACTCACTAATGCA
Organism: Hemitrygon akajei; assembly: GCF_048418815.1. NCBI lineage: Eukaryota > Metazoa > Chordata > Chondrichthyes > Myliobatiformes > Dasyatidae > Hemitrygon > Hemitrygon akajei. The sequence continues at coordinate 135,918,790 of NC_133129.1, forward strand.
ACAATTTAGAGATTAAAATGAGCTCTGTTTTGTGAACTGTTCTGATGCAACCCTTTTTGATAAGTTTTCAGTCGTAACAAACTATTTGACATTGTCACACCAAGAGTACTCTTCACCATTTTGAAGTGATGGCATTAGACACGTAAGACATGTAGCATCAGGACCAATCTAGTACCTTTTAAATAGGCCATGGATAATCTGATCGCTGACCTCAACTCCATTTTCCTCACATGACCCCCATAACTATTAATTCCCCTGTAAGACTATCTGTCTCATCTTTGAATATTACCTCCTAACCCAGTTGCTCTCTGTAGTAAAGATTTCAAAACATTTCACAACTCTGAGAGAAGCAAATCCTTCACCTTTCTTATCTTCGCCTTCAAGCCAAAGGATGATGCAACCCTGGTGTAATGTCATAGGATTAATGTTTACCCTGTGCTTGTGCTTGTATTGTTGTGAATTAATCCTGTGTCATTGGCATAAATCAAACTTTTATTTAGCTGTTATAAGTGTTCTTAAACTTGTGAATGGGGTAGTCTTGGTTCGGAAAATGTCATTGTGTACTGAGTGGGTGTCCGCAAATAGGAAACACCTTCACCGGGCATAATAAAGCTTACCTGTGGAATTGAAAGAAGCAGGAACGGTGAGAAGTTGTGGTCATTGACTGAGATGGCATCCATTGCAGGAGACAGAGGAAAAGTGCCTCTATAAACTAGGCAGCACTGTATTTGGAGGAAAAGATGTTGGCTAGTTCAATGTCCAAATATGAAAGATTGAGAGAAAAAAAAACCATTCAGAGGATTGTAAGGAAATAAGCAAACACGAAATTGGTCCTGAAGGCAGCCACAGACTGTAATTATTCACTGGGACTTCCTCATGTTCTGGGGTATTGGAAATGCAAAAGTTTAAAGGGGTTTTAAAAGTATCCATGTTCCCCTCTTTTATAGATGGCTTCACTTATTCCAACAGTCAATTGGAAATAACAACTCTTGTTTTTTCTCCCTACAGATACTATCTGACCTGCTAAGTATTTTTAGCATCTGTAGTTTTTGTGTATATATACATGCACTTATTGTACATTTGATAGTAAAAGAAAAGTCATGTTCAGGTTCCTGAAGTCTCTTTATAAGACACAATAAATATCTGTATTCATGCTATTGGATTAGACATTTCCAGTGTGTCAGAAGTAGGCAGTGGCTCAGATCAGTGGTTTGAAGATCCAATTTGTCACAGATCTGTGGAAAAAAAACACATGCAGAAGTTTTCCATCATTGTCAGGATCCAAGTAGCAAAACAGGGGTCTTGGAGGGGTTGTGAAAGTGGAGAAAGCTTGTTTAAACATACAGTCCATTGCAGGCATTTAAAAAAAAATGAAATAATAATTTATAGATTATTACTCCACAAAAGAGAGACAGAGACAAAAAGGGAGAACAGAATGGTGGAAAGGATGATTCTAAAGTGGGCCAGCAATCCTTGATAAACAATGGAGGGCAGAAAGTAAGAAAGGCTGAGTTTACTTTGCAGCAGACATATGGATTTGCAGAACCTTTAAATAACTGATGACTTCAGTGCTTGATTTACTGAACAGACCTCACTCATTCCTTAAATTCCGATTGCTAAAATCATCATTCTTCTTCTTTTCGAATCTAGTTTGAAATCCTCCCCGGATCAAGTAGATAAAATTCTCATTGCTTGATTACATAAGCAAAATAAATTTTATCTCTTTCCTGTAGGCATAATTTCAGATAATATTATCAGTAGTTACAGCTGGGTTATTCAGAAATAAAATGCATGTCTTAGATCTGAGATGGATGTTGTTCATGAATAGCAAGAGACTGTTCTGCTTCTCTGGGTTGCCCTCGTTATCCCTTTTCAATAACAATATTTCCTTTTCTTTTTAAGGGCATGAAATCAATGGAGCTCTTGATACGTCCAACATTGATACGAGTATTCTGGAGGAGTACATCAGTAAGGAAGACTCCACTGAAATGTAAGTCCAAACAGTGATGTAATGGTATATTGAGCACGGGTCAATGTCACATTGTGTGCTGCCTTTACAACTTAAACATCATTGGCTATGGTGCACCTGTAATTGTATAGGCTCTTGCCTTAGTTTAATTGGCCTGAAACAAACACCCTTTTATGAATATTATCTTCTTTGGCAGTCCCTCAGGGTAACTTGCTTCCATTCGAGTTTTGTGGGTCCTGAAGTGGATGATGAGGCCAACGTGGGAAGTGCCGATTCTACCATAGGTGGGGCAGAAGGTGCCAGATGGGTCAGAAGGCTAGGTGCTTTCTAAAGTTATGCACTCTTCCTCGTGCTCATAAAAGCTGCCTGATGCATGGCTTTGAGGTTTTCACTAATATTTATCCTTCATGGGCAAGATTCCTTCCAGCAGGCTTTGAATATGCCTTGAATCTTTTCCTCAGTCCAGCTGGTGAAATCTGCCAGTGACAGAGCTCAGAGCATCTGTTCCAGGAGCTTGGTCATGCAAATAATGTGACCCTACTTGACATATCTGACTTGCATGTAATTAGGGTCAATACAATAGTTTGATAGATATTCCCAAATTTGTCAGCTTATAAAATGCAGTACAGTAGGCCATGCTTATCTGCAAATTCCGCATGCGCGAATTCAACCAACCGCAAATCATGAAAACCCGGAAGTGCTCTTCCAGCACTTGTTGTTCGAGCATATACAGACTTTTTTTCTTGTCATCATTCCCTAAACAATGCAGTATAACAACCATTTTACATAGCATTTACATTGTGTTAGGTATTGTAAGTAATCTAGAGATGATTTAATGAATACGGGAGGATGTGCGTGGGTTATCGTGGATTGGGATCGAAAAAAAATCAGAAGTTCTCTTACTAAGCAAGTTGGAGCAGGTACATCCGGTATTATTTAGCATCAGTTAGTCAAACGTTTGCCTTAGTGTATAGTGTATATTTTAACTTTCTATGTGTATAAAACACTTAAGAACATATGTTTCAGCACCGGGCTCGGGAACGGAAGTTCTTGGGACTCGGGACAGACCGCTCCTGAGTGCGCTGTCCACCGTGCCGGGTTGATGTGAGGATCAAAACCTCAACAATCAAACTACTGCGTTGCTTAGTAATAATTGTAGCTTTCATTGGGGCAGAGCCTTTCTCACTTTATCCTTTAAAATTGTTCTGATCGTTGACCGACATAGCCTAACGCTTTTCCAATGACCGATGGCGTTTCACCTCTTTCTGATCGCTTTATTATTTCCACTTTATTTTCAATCGTATTCGTGATTATTTTCGCGAACTGTAACACTGTGGATTCAGATCTCTACCGCCAGGTCCTAATGTCCACCGCACTGAGACAGGTTAAATAAGGTCTGGGGTTCTGCTGGGTCCTAAGGTCCAACGCATTGAGACACGTTGAAAAAGGGACTTGAGCATCCGTGAATTTTGCTATCCGTGAGGGGTCCTGGAACCAATCCCCCGCGGATAAGGAGGGCCGGCTGTACCAACAAAGAAATTAGATGTAAAGGACAGATGGTCCAAAAATATTTTTCCTTCTATATTGAGATTAGCCAACACTTGGAGCCTCAAAATGGATTTGATAACTAGGCAGTGGATGACTAAAAGAAGGAAACAGTAGCCAACTGCTTTGATATATCAGTGGTAGGTGAGGTAAGTGACGATACTTTTAGGGTTGCCTTATGATTTTTCTGAAAATGGAATGGTCTGCAGGACTCATGGAATTGTGCCCCTGGACTGATTTGAATCTTTCAAACCTTTGGTAGGTGAGAGAGGAAGTTGCATAATTCCTGCTCCCCCACATTATCCAATGTTCATTTAGAATTAAACCCAACAGAAAATATCAATGGTAGTTCCATGTGGTCCAACTAATTCCCTTATCCTTGCACTGTTTGAAATAATTGAACATTGAAGAAACACATTTGGTAAACTTTGTTTTTTTTAAGGTGCATTATGTGCAAAATCTACTAGAAGGGAAATAATCTGTTGTCTAGCATCCAACATTTTATCATGCTTCTCATAAAGAAAAGCAATACTTATGCTTTCCTGTACTATATCATTGTTTCCCTAATTGCCACTGAAACCCCCTCCTCCAACTCCTCACTGGTGATTTTATGAGTTGCAAAGTGTAGTATTAATACATTGATAATGTTTTACAAAGAATGACCTTGTGGAAGTTTTACAGCTGTCCTTCCCTTTGTCTCTGCTTTAATCACTGCCTCACCCCTTCAACATGAGCTGATGTAAACTGGTCTTGTGAGGCAGCACAGCAGTCATTTCTCATTCTATCTACGTTGCATAGTAGCCGATCTCTCACTGAGAATGTAGGTCAAGTTGTTCTCTTTTTGTCTTATTTGGTCAACCAGCCTTCATGTTTCAAAACTTTGGGCTGGAGTGCAGATATCACATCAGAAATGTTAAAGATAATATGATTAATTTTTCAGCTATCTGCATCATCACAAATTTAATGATGCAACTAGAGAATTTATCAGAATCAAAATCAAGTTTAATACCACTGGCATATGTCGTGAACTTTATTAACTTTACAGCAGTAATACAATGAAATACATGATAAATAAATATAGAGGAAAAAAAGCTTAAGTTACATTAAGTGTATATATATGTCTATTAAATAGTTAAGTTAAAACAAGTAATGCAAAAAAAAGTAATAAAAGAGTAGTGAGGTAGTGTTCATGGGTTCAATATCCAGTTAGAAATTGGATGGCAGAGGGGAAGAAGCTGTTCCTGGATCACTGAGTGTGTGCCTTCAGGCTTCTGTGCCTCCTTCCCAATGGTAACAGTGAGAAGAGGGCATGTCCTGGATGTTGGGGGTCCTTAATGTTGGACGGCACCCATGTTCATAAAGGACAAAATGGATGAGACAGCTGTTGACATTTTAGAGGACCCTTACCCTAGTTGGGGAGATTCTATTGTATATAGTATATTAAATATTAAATAGTGCTGTTATTTTGTTCAGATTTACAGAGATAAATGTTTTTTGGATAGATGCCTGAAGTACTCTTAACTGGAATTCTGCGGCTCTTACACTTACAATTGCCACTGAAATTCTTCTTGACATCTATCTTCTATCCTCTAACATTCTGCATTCATTCTCAGGATTTGTGAGGTTGGCGATAGGAATGCTGATAAATTCATCCCAATTGTGCTCCAAAGGTGGCGATGGTCCTTAACTTTGTAATGACACCAGCATTCAAGAAGGAGGAAACATACAACACCAGCTAAACTTTAAACATTGCAGCAGCTTTAAAGTTCTATTTTCCCAGTCCAAATGGACCACATCTACCTGGAATCATGTCGATATTTTCCATAAGTTTACAGGGTCTAGGCTATGTGTTAGGATCATATACCTGTCACATAGACTGATTTTGGCTCCATTTCTTTGCCATGACTCCTTTATCTTTAGAGTACCCACATGGCCAACTCATTCTCTGGGACTAGCATGCATCATTATCTAGCATGTATCAAGCTCCACTAAAAGACCAAGGCCTGGATTACAGGAGCAATGATAGTAATTCCTCCCTCTGGCTAACTGATACTACTGTCTGGAATTTGCTTATGGACAGTTAAATGCTGAATGCGGAAGGGGCTGATGGTAATGCCTGGCTTCTCCACAAGTTGAAAGGACTGGAGAAAGTGGGTATGGAGAGGATGTTTCCTGTGGTGGGGGAGTCTAAAACTGGAGGAAACAGCCTCAAAATTGAGGGGTGACCTTTTAGGACAGAGGTAAGGAGGAATTTTTTAGCCAGTGAGTGGTGAATCTGTGGAATGCTCTCCTACAGACTGCGGCAGATGCAGTTGATAAAGCGGATGTTGATTGTTCCCTGATTGGTCAGCACATCAAAGGGTATAGCGGGAAGGCAGCTCTGTGGAGTTGAGTGGGATCCAGAATCAGCCAAGATGGAATGGCGGAGCAAACTCAATGGGCTGAATGGCCTAATTCTGCTCCTATGTCTTAAAAGCTGCATTCAGTGCCTCTGGACAACTAACCAACAGCAAAAAACTGATTTGACATGAATTGATCAAGTCAAGTGGCTTTTTATTGTCATTTCAACCATAAACTGCTGGTACAGTACACAGTAAAAACGAAACAGCGTTCCTGCAGGACCATGGTGCTACCTGAAACAACACAAAACTACACCAGACTACGTGAAACAACACAAAACTACACCAGACTACGTGAAACAACAGAAAACTACATTAGACTTCAGACCTACATGGGACTACATAAAGTGCACAAAACAGTGCAAGACAGTACAATAATTAATAAACAAGACAATAGGCACAGTAAAGGGCAAATTACAATATAATAATAAATGATATAAATGTAAATATAAACAATGTAAACAATGTATTAGCAGGAATTGAGAAAGAACTGAGCAAAAATTGCAAAGGGAGTGGAGTGGTACTCAGTTGAGTGTGTGTAGGTTGGTGTCAGGCTAGACTCTGAGTATTGAGGAGTCTGATGGCTTGGGGGAAGAAACTGTTACACAGTCTGATCGTGAAAGCCCGAATGCTTCGGTACCTTTTGCCAGATGGCAAGAGGGAGAAGAGTTTGAGGGGTGCGTGGGGTCCTTCACAATGCTGTTAGCTTTGTGGATGCAGCATGTGGTGTAAATGTCTGTAATGGCGGGAAGAGAGACACCGATGATCCCTTCAGCTGACCTCACTATCCGCTGCAGGGTCTAACGATCCGAGACGGTGCAATTTCTGAACCAGGCAGAAATGCAGCTGCTCAGGATACTCTTGATACATCCTCTGTAGAATGTGATGAAGATGGGGTGTGGGAGATGGACTTTCCTCAGCCTTCGCAGAAAGTAGAGATGGGGGGTGGGGGGGCTGGAAATCATTTTTAATTAAAGACCTTATTAAATGGAGTGTAATTTAAACTCATGGTGACATAGTAAAACCTGATTACCATTCAAAAAATCGATGTATTGACTCCAATAAACGCAGGAAAGCATGTTAAAACTTCTCAAACCTGGAAAGGTATATTGAGTATGGTGCGAAGGGTCCACTGTTGCTGAACACTAGGCCTAAGGCAGCATGCCCTCACAAGAGATTTGTTCACACTACCACGGGTGAAGGTGTCATCCAGTTGAAAATCACCTTAACCTGCAGAAGAACAATTTTATACAGATTCCTAGGTGTCATATCAGCCACTGGGAAATGTATTTTCTGTTACACCAGGAATGCATTCACCGCGATACTTTTGTTCCTACATTAAGCTTCCCCAAGTGATACTAACTACCATGGAATGTGCAAAATTTCTCAGCAGTGAGGATTTCAACCTCAATGGTGTGAAAACTGGCAGAGAAGCCTACAAACATGTCTTTAGAGTGAGGGAGCAGACTGGAGCATATGGGCAGTCCTTGTCAAAAGCATCTTACATGCAAAGTGGAAAATCTGGACCAAACTTGAATCACTAAAGGATGCTCAACGGTCATGACAGGGGTTAAATGCTGTTACCTCTTACAAAGTGGGACCAAGTGACAGAGGTGACAACGGGGCATCGCTCCCAGATGAGCAGAATGCCTTATATGCTTCATTTGACTGTTAAGACATGAAGGAAACTCTTGAACTCCCACAGCTCCTGATATCCCTGCGATTTCAGTCTCTGAGGTTGCTATGAGAGTATCCTTCAGGAGAGTGAACCCATTCCAGCCCCGCGGGGTACCAGGCTGACCTGTGCTGATCAACTGGCTGAGATCTTTAACCTCTTGCTTCAGCAGTTTGAGGTGCCCACCTGCTTCAAGCAGACTTCACTTACACTGCTCCCTAAGAAGAACGTGGTAGCCTGTCTCAATGACTATCATCCAGCAGCACTTCCATCCACTGTGGTGAAGTGTTCTGAAAGGTTGGTGATGAAACATCAATTCCTGCCTGAGAAGTGACTTAGATCTGCAGCAATTTGCCTACTGGAGCAACATGTCCACAGCAGATGCCATCTCATTGGCTCTTTATTCAACCCTAAAACATCTGGACAGCTAAGATGTATACATCAGGATGCTCCTTATTGATTACAGCCCAGCATTCAATACTATAATCTCCTCCAAACTAATCAATAATTTTCAAGACCTGGGCCTCACTACCTCCTTCTGGAATTGGATCCGTGATTTCCTCACTTGCAAACTTCAGTTAGCTTGGATTGGCAGCAAAATGTCCTACACAATCTCATTCGCACAGGCATACCACAGGGCTGTGTGCTTAGACATCACTTTACAGATGTAACATCGTACTGATGTTCGTAGGCTTCATTAAGAGTGCTTGAAACTGAGTCCACTTGATTAAAGCTTAAGTAACGTTACCTGAACCAATGAATGAAGTTCTGCTGAGGCGAATGGCAGACCTCAAAGGTACTGTATTTCAGTTGCTGCCTGGGGCTCACCAATCATCTATCAGGTCCAGTGCTATCTCCTCCCAATGGCTTCAGCTGGCTTTCTTTGGCCTGTTCTGCCAACTACTAGTCCGTTATGACCTTCGTCTGCAACAGAAAATGGCTGGGAGTAGGTCCTGATGTTGTGACCTCATTGGATGATTGTGTACAATGGGACGGGGTGGAAGTATTGGACAAAGTACTGCTGAGTCAGTGGAGATGATGAAGAACTGTTACATTTATACAAATATTGTTAGTTTGTGTGCTTGAGGCAAAGTATAAGCCAATGTGTCAGAAGCTTGAGTGTGTAAATGACAAGACGAGGGATGAGAGAAAGATCTGAGACGGGAGGAGAATGAGTTGGTTTGTCAATAGAAGTTTGAGAAGTGATCTTGTATTGTGGAATCTTAACTTTACCCCTGCTACAGGAGAAGTTCCTATTTTAGCCCTTCACCGCCTTGCCTAATGGGCCTCCATTTCTGGCCTCCGCAGTATCTCCCCCCCCCCCAAGCTCTATGCTGTGGAAACATCCCACCATGGGCTTCCATGCCTCAGTTGTATTCCTGTGAGTGGTGTGTTGTTTATGGCTTGGCCCAGGTACCTTTGTTAGAAGGGCTTCAGCTTTGGCATGCGAAGGTCCCGATGCCTCACAGTCAACAGCAAGTCCAGGAACAGAGGCGTGCAAGAGTGACATGGAAAGGGAGTGTGAGTATATTAAAGTGAGGTTCCTGTAGGGCAGAGGGGTATAATGAGCGACCGGACAGGGAGAAGGCAGGTGAGGCATGCTGAACAGGGTGGCAGTGAAATGGGAGAAAGACACAAGGAAAAGCAGCAAGAGAGATGGGCAGAGTGGTATAAAATGAAAGAGATGTTAAGGTAAACAGAGGGAGATGGGCAAACAGAAGTAGCTGTGTAGATGAGTGAGTGTTTTAAAGACAGATATTAGCAGTGTGAGAGGAGGCAGAGACGAGCTGTAAATTTATTGAAGAACTTTTAAATCGTGAGGAATCTCCATGATCGTTCTTGTGAAGTTATGTTGTTTTCCTAATACTGGCCAGCACTATGGGCAGTGTGCTCCTCAACGACGTCCTGCAATGTTGCCTGGAAGTAACACTGGAGTGTGTCCACAGGCCCCTTGTGCATATTACTTTCCTTCAGCAGGTAATACAACTGGTCAGCCTCATGATTTTCTCTCACTGGCCTACAACATACTGCTTTCCCTCGTTAAGCACTGATAAATCTCTTGATAAGAAAGCAGCACAATCCAAGAGCTGGAAGGATGCGGACAATGTTGTGGATGTGTGTCTTTAAGGATGTGGTCTCAACTGGATGAGAAATTGAACGAGACACCTTCTGCAAAGCACACTGTGCTCTGGTCTTGCACAGAGAAACCTTAAGCCACAAGTGTTTAAATTGCATGTTGTATCAATTGCCATCTTAAAAGCTTTTTAAAACATAGTTCATTGAAGGAAATTGAAGATGTGTAAGAGGCTGGAATTCAAGGAATGGGAAATTCTAAAGTCAGTAGGAATGAAGACGGTTACAAAAAAACAGGAACAAAACTGCAGGAGATGGGAACTATAAATTCAAAACTAAGTATTTAAAGGTTATTAAATTAAGGTGTCTTCCATTGAAAATAAAGTCCTATTCTGATTAACATCACAATTATTTATACTTACTCATTAGCCCAATGAAAATTTAATAAAATTAATGTTTTATTTTATTTCTATGTTTGCTCTACATCAGTTTTTTTTCTGATTAGTTTCTAGGCTTGCTTGATGATGTCACTTACTGGTTATCTGCTACAGATGAAAACCTGATACCAGGTTGCAGTTGAATAGGGGAAATCTACACTCAAACATTTAATCCTTGTAATCACATTTGAAGGTCAATTGCATGCGTCACTGATGACTAGAAAATTTGAACACTCTGCTTTCCTTTGCTATTATTTAAAGCAATCATTACCATGCTACAAATTCTACTGGCATAATCTCTCACTGGCCACAGAATAAAATCTCTACTTTGACTCAAGATATTATACCAGGCTTTCCTTGACAAAGTACATTCAGTGCCCACCTGTACACCTGTTCATTAATGCAAATATCTGATCAGCCAATGATGTGGCAGCAATTCAATGCATAAAAGCATGCAGGCATGGTCAAGAAGTTCAGTTGTTGTTCAGGCCAAACATCTGAATGGGGTGGAAATGCGATCTAAATGACTTTGATCTGGACCAAATGTAGTGTGGTTTGAATATTTCAGAAAGTGCTGATCTCATGGGATTTTTGTGCTTTACAGTCTTTAGAGTTACAGGGACCGGTGCGAGAAACAAAAAGCATCCAGTGAGCGGCAGTTCTGTGAGCAAAAGTGAGAGAGGTCAGAGGAGAGTGGCCAGACTGGTGCAAGCTGACAGGAAGGTGACAGTAACTCAAAAAACCACACGTTACAACAGTGGTTTGCTGAAGAGCATCTCTGAAAGAACAACACATCGAATTTTGAAGTGGGTGGGCTACAGCAGCAGGAGACCATGAACATACACCCAGAGGTTACTAGTACCTCCTGTGTCCACTGTCCACTGAGTGTACAGGAGTTACTATCCCATCATCAAGGTCTCTGTTAACCTGCTCATGGATACTTAAGCCATAATGATTAGTATGCTCCCTTATGTAAACTATGTGTTCTCTGAAAGATAGTGATAAAATTAAAATTGTATACGTATTGGATTGGAGCATTGGGCATGCCTTTGTGAAATTAGTGAATCCAATAATGATTTTCTTTTCAGCCCCACATATATTCCCCACTTCCTGTTTTGGAGTTTAATGCCACAAGTCAGATGCCAGTTAATTCTGTCAGCCCTCCCAGATATTGTGCACTTCCAATTCTGGCTTCTTGAATTTTCCTGGTTTTAATTCTCCACAGTGCTTTCATTGACCTCAAAGTTCAGCTATTATACTCCCACCCTAAACCTCTCATAACCATTGTCCACTTCCCAACTCCACCTTCTTCCGAAGATCTCCAAACAGAGCTGCTAGGTGGGTGCATCCTATTGTTGTATTTCCCCATACCAGAGTTGTAGTGTCTCCCTTGTCGAATCTCTTTTCATTTACATCTGTGGATCTTCAGATGCCCCCCCCCCCACCATTTTAACAGACTCCTGGATCTAATCTTGCATTCACCATCGTGTACGACCAATCACCTTGTGCGTCTATTCTCTGCATGGACTGGCCCACAGCTGAGTGGAGACTGAACCAGAACTAACCATCACTATGCTCTGTCTGGCTGAAGCTGTCTCCTGTTGACAACTTCTCTCTCAACCTCATTCATTTCCTTCAAAATAATAATAATACATGAACATAAACCAAAGTTGTGCTTTTGTGTGTAATATGGAACTTTTTTTGGTTTCAGTCTTGTTCTGGTCGCATCATATTTGTTTCTTTTCCCCAGTGCGGAGAATTGACAATGCTGATGTATTCTGCTCTTAATCTATTGAAAATTTCTTCAGCTTTGCGTCCAATGTTCACATTTCTCTCATCCTGTGGTTGGTGACTCCATTATTTTCGAGATGAACCAGTAACAAACATCAGCTACAAATTTACTGACTTCCAGAGGTACCGTGCATGAAGCAGACAAAGAGGCAAAGATCACATTCCACTCTCTATACAAATGACTGGTCTTCCTTTCTACCACGCATGCCTATCGATCATGCACATTCTACACCTATATTCTTATCCTTTCTTTTTTCCCAAAACATGGGATTCTTCTTGCTTTTTATCCCACCAGCTTCCACAATGACAGAGAACTATTCTCTGTCAATCCTGCCGTCTTCAGCCTGATCCACGCCATCTTTCGTCCCCCTTGTTTCCAGCTATTATGAATATACTCCTGAGTTCCTGAATACTATGGATCCACTGGTGTGTCTAGAGGACGAAATAAGAAAAGCTCAAGTAAATATAGAGACAGTAGTTGCAGTTTTTTTTGTTGTTGAGAAAGCTTATGATATGTTATGGAAGGAGGGGCTCCTAATCAAGCTGCATTTAATGGGAATCGGGGGGGGGGGCAATGTTCAATTGGGTTAAGGACTTTTTAAACGGGAGAACTATTCAGGTGAAGATAGGATCAGAGCTATCAAGCCAGTATGTTGTAGAAAATGGGACACCTCAGAGGAGTGTAGTGAGTCCTTCTTTATTCTCCATTTTGATAAATGATATATTTGTAAATATACCAACGGAAGTGGGGAGGTCATTGTTCGCTGATGACAGGGCTTTGTGGAAAAGAGGGAGAAATATTGAACATATAGTTATGAAAATGCAAGATGGAATTAAGTTGAAGAGTGGGGGACAAAGTGGGGTGTTAAATTTTCAGTGGAGAAGGCAAAAACCATGTTCATTACAAGGAAAAAGCTCAGGGGACTAAATCCGACTCTGTATGGAAGTAACCTGGAGAGAGTTGAAAGTTTTCGGGTTTTGGGAGTGCACTTTGACTTGAGATTAACATGGAGAGAACATGTTAGATATGTAGTTGCTAATTCCTGGCATTCTATTCATCAATCACTACCAACACCACAGTCCCTGCCCATGGCAAGCTCCCCTCTCATCACAGGATAGAACAGTGACCTTCTCTTCCTCACCTTCCACCATTGTCTCTAAGTGAAGCAGCTGTTTACTTGCAGTTCTTTAAATATAGTATGCTGTATTTGATGCTTTGGGAAATTAAATACAAAGCTAATATCCACTTTTTTAATACCTCTGTATTGTCTTTGTGCATTGCCACAAGCTTCTGGTTGTCACTTTCATCGTGTCCAGCTAGTTTCCACTTTCTCCTGGACTCTCTGACGGTGGTGTCTGAAAAGAGGATGCTGTCCAAGTTGTATGCCATCTTGGACAATGTCTCCCATCCACTCCATAATGTACTGGTTAGGCACAGGAGTACATTCAGCCAGAGACTCATTCCACCGAGATGCAATACTGAGCGTCATAGGAAGTCATTCCTGCCTGTGGCCATCAAACTTTACAACTCCTCCCTTGGAGTGTCAGACACCCTGAGCCAATAGGCTGGTCCTGGACTAATTTCCTCCCTTCCCGACTTATCTGGATCATAAAAACTGTTATAGCTCCACATTACCTTGTAAAGACAATAGAAGGTCAATGACCTGAAGCTGCTTATTTCTCCACAAATTCTGTTGACCTGCCAAATATTTTCAACTCTGATGAGGTATCCCAAGATGTCTGTACACAGTCAGGTACTCATACTTAGTCTTTGAATGAATATAATACTAATTAATATATTTAGGAGCTGAGCCATTAGCGTCATGGGGGGAGGAGATGTGGCGGGGTGGGAAGTAGTAACAGTGCTCATTTTCGGTAATGTGACAATGGTTCACCTGCACCAGAATATTAAGCAATATGTGAACAGAAGTGATCTCAATCTGTAACCAAGGCTGCTGCAACGCTTAAAAAAGAAGAGCTGGAAAAAGGGTTAATCATCCACCACATTATCGTACCTGGCCATCATTACAACTTGCACCATTCATTTTCTTAAATTGCTGTTTTACTTCAGTTCACCGACGTCACAAAGCAGAGATCTGAAGGAAAAGGGACAATGTAAATTTGATGACCTGCTGTAGTTGTAACAGTGAGGATGTCCTAATTGAAGTGCAGATATTTTACACCTTGTTCCTCCAATATCTTCCAGTATTACTGCTTCTTCAGCACTCAGTTACCTGTCACTCTTCTTGAAATTTCCTCATTTGTGTGCCCTCTACTTCTCTCTAAATTGTCTCACTCTACTTCCAGGAATGGAATGAGTGTCTATTCAACACTCATTAATTTGCTCATACCCTTCAGGACAATCAATGGACTATTCTATGCAACCTATCAGTGCCTATCTGTACTAATCCCATGTGTAAAGTTGCAACATGACTGCACACGTCGATTACTATTTGGTTCCTAGATACTCTCATGCTCCTAACATCCTTAAATAATGACTTCAGATTGTCCTTAATCATATATGCCAAGGATAAATGGCCCCTTTTTGCCCTCCTAACTTCTTCCTTGAGTTTTCTCCCACACCCCCTATAGAATTCAAAGGACTCACTTGGTTGTAGGTAGTTTTACTTATTTCATGCTTCCCTTTATTCTCAATCAAACCTTCAATGTCTGATATAAACCTGGGTTCCCTGACCTTACCATCTCTGCCTTTTACCCTTGTAGGAATGCTGGCCTTGAACTCTTACTACTCCACTATTTAGAGTCTCCCAATTGATAGCTTTACCCTGAAGCCTCTGCTCCTAATCTTCTTTATCAGGTCCAGTACCTCTTATCTTGTTGAAATCAGCCTTCCTCCAATTTATGGGCTTAACTTGGGGATTATTTTTATCTCTTTCCATAACTATCTTGAAACTCACAGGATTAAGGTCACCATCCTCAAATTTAAAATTTAATTATCTTTCAACCATACATGAATACAGCCGAGAGAGTCAATGTTCCTCAGTGTTCATCCTTGAAGAAGATGGTAGAGTTTGCCATTGAAACGTTGGTTATAATGGATATCCGTACCCGGCCGGAAGCCCAAGAAGAGTTTATTTGTCATATACGCCGGGAAAGCACTAGATCCTTTTCTAGTGTTCCTCACTGCGCACCGAGACTTACGCCCCCTACGCAGATTTATTTCCTAAGAATATGTCAAGCAGAGCCCTAGATATGTCAAACAGCTCCATACACATTGCAGTAATGGCTAAAAAGGTCAAGGATTATGGGGAGAGAGCAGAAACGGAGTGTTCAGTTTGGCTGATGGGCTGTGATCACACTGAATTGCAGAGCAGGCTCAAGGAGTTGAATGACTCACTCCCACAGCTTATGTTAATATTTCTCTATTGGTGTGGCTTATTTTGAGCACTTAGAAAGACTGAAGATGGGTTCTTTGGGAAGACCTTTCAAGTTCATGTAAATAACATTCTTTCAAACTTAAGGGCTAGATGGACAATGAATCTCAGGGTTATGTATGGTGATATATATGTATTTTGATAATAAATTTACTTTGAATTTTGGCAAATTAATATCTAACTACTTCGATCATCTCCAACCCTCCCAATGTTGGTTCTGGGCTGATTTTACAATTAGCCGGGGAAGAGATGTGCAATTAAAACAGTGCAAGGAAACAGACATTAGTGCAGCACTAAAGACATTATGTTCAACCTCCAGAGTATACTTTCTTAAATTGGCTTACTTGCTGTTTTTCCATGGTTTGATTTTCAAAAGCATGCATTACAACCTGATGTGATGAATGTCAAGGACGTATTATCAGCCAAAAACTTTCCATGGCAGTAATTAATAGCTGTTTCACTGTTGGTAACTTCCACAGCATTTCTGACTAACTCCTCAGATAACGGATTGGCTGCTAAACAATAGAAATCCTATGTGGTCATTGGCTGAATAATTGTGTATTTTGCTCAATTTAATTCATACTTTTGACTTTTTAGAGTAATAATATTTCTCGTGGTCCTTTCTCTGCAGCTGTTTTCCAGAGCTCCCAGTCTCAGTAAGTTATTCCAGCTCTCAAGCATCTGGCTGTGGTTCCGCTGGCCATTCTATTCCCAGTGCTATCGTGAACACAGGACACCTGAACAGCCCTTCCACCAGCGGAGTCAGCCACCTATGTCACGTCACTGCTGGTTCAATTCCAATTGCAACTAGGCATGGAAGTCACATGCCTAACCCTGCATCATGTGGCCCAAGCCTCAGTGGTCATGTGAACTGTACTGGCAACAATGGAATGATAGTAAAAAGCTACCCCACCAACATTTGCATGAACAGCAACACAACTGCTATTAAGGTGGAGCCAAAGCCTTCCTATGCACCTGGGTAAGTGAAAACAAGGAACTATCTCAATACTTGAAAGTTTTGTTTGCATTGTTATGTACCCCGTAACTGGGTCACTTACCAGCAAAGATAGAGAGGTCCGTTGAAGTCTGATGGTACTATTTTTACTGGTATTTATTGATAAAAATACACAAAAATAATATCAATGCAAACATACAGATAATATACGTCGTCAATACTAAATCTAAAAGCGCGGGTATAATAATAATCAATAAGAAATAACTCTATCGTTGTCTAGGGGATAATGTATTGTCCGATGGAAATATAAAAGTCTCTCAAGTTCATTCAAGCTGCAGCTTTTGGGTTGGAGAGAGAGACGGAGACTTAGAACTTGCCCGGTTTTCCGTTTTATGATGTCGATCCTTCGAAAGGGCGTCGGTGGTGATCTCTTCCTTAGCTAAGCCGCCTTCCGTGGTAGGGCCTCAATCCTGGGGCAACGGGAAAGGACACACGTGGGCGGGCCCTCCACCGGCTATTGCTAGTAAACGCTGTCACGGAACTTCGAGTGTTCCTCCTGGGGCGTGTGTAGGGCTGTTCCCCAGACCCTCTTTTATCCTGACTTACAGGGTCTCAGATGTCAATCAGGGTGGAATGATGCCATCCCCCCAACCAGCCCACGTTGCCTGAGGGCTTTCCATGAAGTACAGTACGCAATACACAATTCCGTCTCCAAAAGACAATGACCTGTTCCGTGGCTATGTATCGCCGGGGCTAGGACATTCCAAACGTCTCTCTCTCATTTCCTGGGTCTCCTGACCTGACTTAATAGCGATCTTGCGATTCTCAAAAAGGAGGGGGCCACAGGTGTAACAGCATATTCCAGTATTAAACGCTCAGGCATACCCGAAACCACTCCTTGCTACTGTACAAATAATTCAAAGGTTCAATTATTTTAGTCGCATTGCAAAATGTTTCTTCACGGCCAAAGAGCCAGTGCTTAAGATATAGGAGAGAACTTGCTGGTAAATCTTGGCATGTAACTGGTTGCAATTTCCTTGTGTAAGTGCCAGGAAGTTCAGGACTTACACACAAGCCTCAAACTTACTGACAGCTGTTCGCCAGCATTTCTTCCACAGTTCTCCGCCAATGGAATCTTCATGGAGCGTAGCGTGGGAGCTCGCAGTTTCAGAGGGTTCCCAATGCTCACAGCTCAGTCTGACTGGACTGAAAGCAGGGATTAAGGTGTGAGCATGTTTTTAGATTGAAAAACAATTGAGTTGATTTTAAATGTTTTAGTTTTTTAAATGTCCTAAATCATTTAATTTGTCCACCTGTTTTAATGGTTTGATTCACTCTTTTATAGTTCTACAATGATTTTACATGTTTGTGACTATTGGAACCATTAATGCTTGTTAACAGCTGGTTTAGCTAAAGGTCAAGCTTAGCGGCATAGAGGGTGGGACTTTTCAGCTCCTGTGGCCACCCAGACACTGGAATTCTCACACACAGAAGGCCCCTGTTGCTGCACTGGGTCTCAGGGCTGAGGGCCCGGCCAGCTTCCTCTAAGAATTGTCAGGGGTGAGATGGGAAAAAGGTCATCGCAAACTTAACTTGCAGTTCACCAGTGAATGCTGACTGTAAATCCAGGCTGTCATATGAAGTAAGATTTTAAATATGATTGTATTCAAGTCATGTCAAGTCAAGTTTCTTCTGTTTTAACTACATACATGTATATAAGGTATATAATCATATAAGGTAAATAGAAATGAGACATTTCTCTGAAGCAGGGTGTAAAACACAGTAGTACACATAACATATGGTAAGGATAAAATCTACTGGTGAATCACACATAAATAACCAGTTAAGGTGCATTAATATTAAATATTGTAAGATACAGAATAGATTAACCAGTGACACTTCAAATGCAATGCCGCCAGGAGTTTGGAAGCCTAATGGCCTGAGGGAAGAAACTGTTTCTCATCCTGACCATTCTTGTTTTTATGCATCGTAGTCTCCTGCCTGATGGTAGAGAGTCAAAGAGGATGCCGGATGGATAGGTGGGATCCCCTCCGTATGCAGTGCTCTGATAAATGTTCCCCAATGGATGGTAGGGAGACCCCAATGATCCTCTCAGCTGTTCTCACTGTCCTTTGTAGGGACTTCTGGTCCGATGCTCGACTGCTCCCATACCAGATGGAGATGCAACTTGTCAGGATGGTCTCAATGGTGCTCCTGTAAAACGCAGTTAAGATGGGGGGGGGGGGGTGAGATTCTCAAACTTCTTAGGAAGTGGAGCCATGCTGTGCCTTCTTGTTCAGGGAAGTGATACTAAGGGACCAGGTGAGGTCGTGATAACATAACTAATTTTATCAATTAAAGTGTCTTTTGTGCCCTTACTACTGCTGGTCTGATTTTCTTCCTAAGGTCTGTGGTTGGGTGAGACCTGGAAGGGGCGGGGTGGGGGAGATTTGAAAATGACGGACTCAGTGTCATTGTTGTGAGTGAGAGTCGGTGCTTTGGAGGTTAAGGTGTAAACAGAATGTGGCGTTTAGGAAGAAGTGTACATTTTGGGGACTTGCTTTGGTACTGCTGTGCAACTCTAAGAGCATTAGTTGTCACTAAGATCTTCCTGCCAATCTGCTCCTAGGAGTCCAGCACTGTAGGCTTAGAGTGTCACTGTGGGACCCTCCAGAGATCTGTCAGTCTCTCTGGTGAATCTCCATTCGCTACAGAGCCATTCAGGAAATAACACCCTCGCCAAGTTGCAGCGGCGCCACCTGTGGTGTGTTGGGATCTTTTAAAGACCAGTCCCTGAAGCTGCAAGTACTGACAACTATGCAGTGTGAGGCGCAGCAGTTGTCTGGCGTGTACCAAAGGTGAAGCAGCATGCTGGGAAATGTGACAGTGACACTGAATAAGCATTTTATTTGAAGATTCTGATCTTAAAACCACTGCTGAAAGGAGTTTCTGCACTACCGAAGCAAAAAGCAAACTGCTGGAAGAGCTTAGTGGGTCGAACACCTGTGGTGGCAGCATTTTGTGTTGACTGGTATGGGGTCTCAACCCGAAATGTCACCCATCTCTTTCCCTTCACTGATGCTGCTGTACCACTTCATCCAGCAGGCTGCTCTTCACTCCAGATCCCAACATCTGCCGACTCTGTGTCTCCACTGAACTTTGTTTTGGCATACCTAAAACATAGAAAATGAAATTATATGCCATGGATCATTGCTCAGAGCTTAAAAAAACTGTTAACTATATTGTGTTCTACTTTACAAAATAGTACTTTATTGTATTGCAAATGTTGTGAATGTAAGACATTTGTCTGTCATCATCACAGTTTCGAGTATATCATTACATTCACTTTGTTTTACATGATGTAAAATTGTATCAGTCATTCATTACAAAACATCCTATCCTATCAGTGATAAATTTGAGAAGTTATTGCCTGGGACCCATCTCTCAGTGTAACCAGTGTGGGAGGACCCCAAACCATGGCCTTTCCTCGTAGTATGTTTGCAGTAACTAGTGCACAGTCTTGGAGAGTACTTTGGTCCTTAGTGTTACTTAACTGGAAACTGAGCTGACTGATGTGTCTCCATCTAATAAAGGTGATGGTGGTCACTTTTTGCAAAGTTTGTCAGGTTATAGAGTGTTGTGTGGACTAATGGGAGGTATCACAATCTAAGCATTTGTATAGGCCAAAGGGAACTGGGCAATTACCTTCCCACATCTAAATATTGCTGTGGACAACCCTGCTTCCTGCATAACGGCTTGCCAAGGCCTGATTCTCTCCGTCTCTGGATCACTTCTGAAATTAGTGAATGATGCACGTAATTTATAAGAGGGAGTCTCTCCTTTGTCTCTTCCAACAAAGTTTAAGCTATTTATTGAAAGCAAAATATATGCCAAAAGTATATACAATACTTCATGAAGATTTTGAAATAACAAAATATCGTGTCTTTTTGAGAATGTTTTTGAATCATTTTATGAATACTCAGGTACTAAATACGGTACTTTATTCTTAAGTTCTGTCTGACTGCCATGACCTGTTTATAAATAATGAAAGGAAGTAAACTTATTTAAGAAACATTAATATGTTCTGCATTGTGGAACTACTTTACAATCCATATGATCACACTTGACAAGCAATTTATATGTTAATATTCTCTCCCTCTGCCTCTCCCTCTCCCACCCTGCCTTTTTCCCTCTCCCTCTCTGCCTCTTCCCCTCACCTTCTCCCTTTTACCTCTTTCCCTCTTCCTCTCCCTCTCTGCCTCTTTCCCACTCCCTTTCTACCTCTTTCCCTCTCCCTCTCCCTATCCTTCTCCCTCTCCCCCTCTTTTCTCTACCTCTTCCTGTCCCTCTCTGCCTCTTTCCCTCTCCTCTCTCTCTGCCTGTTTCCCCCTCCTCTCTCTCTCTCTCATGCTCTCGCTCTCTCTCAGAACATTGATCATGACAGCAACCCTGGCCCCACCCTATCAGAGATATTCCTTTTGTCCTATCCACTTCTCCTTCAACATGTCTGCAAGTTGAAACTAACTTGTTTTCTCTCCTTACCAGTTCTGACAAAAGATTTTCAACCTAAAACGCTAAATGTTTGTCTTCCCGCAAATGCTGCCTAACTTACTGATTGCTTCCAGTGTTTTCAGTTGATTATAAGATTGTACATTGGCTTGAATTTGTGCTTACCACTGACCTGTGAGAAATGTCTGCACTTGCCTTGTAGTTCTCCCCGGGTCAACAAAAAGCAAGTTCATTCTTCAGTTGAGAGGTTCTGTGCAGCAACAAGATCTTCTGGGCATAAAGCCATCACTGAGTTTGTAGGTGGGAATGGGTCAGAAACAATTCTGGCAAATGAAAATGCTAAAGGAAACATTTGTCCATGCTCTGTCTGAGCTGGTTTCTAAATCATTTTGAATGATTCAGAAAGACATTTCACAACTATTAACTTCCTTTAAATTTCAAAGCTCAAAGTCAATTTATTCTCAAACGACATATATGTAACCATTATACAAACCTGAGACTCTTTTTCATGTGAGCATTCACAGAAAGCACGGGAGACACAGTCGAATCAATGAAAGACCCACCAGGACAAACAATCAGCCAATGAGCAACAGACAACAAACTGTGCAAATACAAAAAAGTAAAAAAAGAAAGAATAATAATAATGAAAATAAGCAATAGATATCAAAACACAAAACTCTGAGATTCTTCATCACCAGATACCCATGAGACCAAAAATGGCAGCACAATCATCAATCCCAAACCCCTCCCCACATGAAATACAACAAGAACATTAGCCCCCAAATACCGTTCATTCCACACAAAAAAATGAACAAAAGTACAACAAAAAACTCATCTCCAAAACCCCCTCCCCCGTATGAAATGCAAAAAGAACATTGGCCTCCAAATACCACCCCCCCTCACAAAGACACTAACAAAAAAAGAGGCAACAAGAACATCGACCCAAGACCCAATCCTCCCTCGCAAAACGCCACAAGAATATCGACCCCCAGATCCCCCTCCTCCCTTGCAAAACGCCACAAGAATATCAACCCCCAGATCCCCCTCCTCCCTCGCAAAACGCCACAAAAATATGAACCCCCAGATCCCCCTCCTTCCTCGCAAAATGCCACAAGAATATCGATCCCCAGATCCCCCTCCTCCCTCGCAAAACGCCACAAGAATATGAACCCCCAGATCCCCCTCCTCCCTCGCAAAACGCCACAAGAATATCAACCCCCAGATCCCCCTCCTCCCTCGCAAAATGCCACAAGAATATCGATCCCCAGATCCCCCTCCTCCCTTGCAAAACGCCACAAGAATATTGACCCCAGATCCCCCTCCTCCCTCGCAAAACGCCACAAGAATATCGACCCCCAGATCCCCCTCCTCCCTCGCAAAACGCCACAAGAATATCAACCCAAGACCCCCTCCTTCCTCGCAAAACGCCACAAGAATATCGGTCCCCAGCTCCCCCTCCTCCCTCGCAAAACGCCTCAAGAATATCAACCCAAGACCCCCTCCTTCCTCGCAAAACGCCACAAGAATATCGACCCCCAGATCCCCCTCCTCCCTCGCAAAACGCCACAAGAATATCGACCCCCAGATCCCCCTCCTCCCTCGCAAAACGCCACAAGAATATCAACCCAAGACCCCCTCCTTCCTCGCAAAACGCCACAAGAATATCGACCCCCAGATCCCCCTCCTCCCTCGCAAAACGCCACAAGAATATCGACCCCCAGATCCCCCTCCTCCCTCACAAAACGCCACAAGAACTTTACCTGTGGTGGACTGGGCTGTATCCGTTACTTTTTGTAGGCTTTTCTGTTCAAGGCCATTGGTGTTTCCATACCAGGCTGTGTTGCAACCAGTCAATATTCTCTCCACAGCACATTGATAGAATTTTTTTCAAAGTTTTAGATGACATGCCAAACCTTCACAAACTTGTAAGAAAGTCGAGGTGCTGCCGTGCTTTCTTTGCAATGGCACTTGTGTGGTAGGCCCAGGATAGATCCTCTGAAATTATAAAACTGACGAATTTAAAGTTTCTGACCCTCTCCACCTCAGATTCCCCCAACGAGGACTACGCATGGACCTGTGGTCTCCTCCTTCCGAAGTCAATAATCAGCTCCTTGGCTTGCTGACATTGAGTGAGAGATTATTATCATGGCACTGTTCAGCCAAGCTTTCAGTCTCTCTCCTATATGCTGATTTGTCACCACTTTTGATACAGCCAATGAGAGTGGTGTTGTCGGCAAACTTAAATAATGGAATTGGAGGGGTGTTTAGCCTCACAGTCTCAAGTACAAAGTGAGCCATGCAGGGGGCTAATCACGCAGCCTTGTGGTGCACCTTTGCTGATGGAGATTGTGGAGGAGATGTTGTTGCCAATCTGAACTGACTGTGAGGTAACTGAGGCCATGGTCTTGAAGCTTATCAATTAGTTTTGAGTCAATGGTAGTACTGAATGCCAAGCAATAGTCAATGAAGAGCAACCTGTTCTGTGCATCTTCACTGTCCAGATGATCCAGTGTTGAGTGTATTCATTCAGATTGTCCGAGTCCTTCAACACGGCTCAGTCCACTGACTTGAAGCAATCCCGTAGCTGCTCCTTTGCCTCCCACGACCACCTCTTCATTGTCCTTAACTCTGGAATCTTGCTGTTTAGCCTCTGCCGGATACAGGTAAGAGGAAGACAGCAAAGTGATCATATTTTCCAAAATGTGGTTTGAGAATCGAACAGTACATGTTCCTTATGATAGTATAGCAGTAATCGAGTGTGTTGGGACTCCTGGTGCTGCAGGTGATATGTTGATGATAAAGGGGCAGAGATTTCTTCAAACATGCCTAATTGAAGTCCCCGTAAATGATTTAAAAGGCTTGGGGGGTAGGCTATTTCTTGCTTGATGATGGCACCACCCAGTAGCTTGAATGTCTGCTTAACATCGACCGTTAGCGGTATGTAAACTGTGTTCAGAATTATGGTGAGTAGAATGGTCGGCAGTTAATCATTAGATGTTCCAGGTCAGGGGAAATTAGTGTGACAAGACCGCTGTGTCTAAGCACCACCACTGAGTTTCTCATGAAACACAGATTCCCACCTTTCACCTTCTTTGAATCAGCAGTCCAGTCCATCTGGTATATCAAGAAACCCTCATGTTTGAGTGCCGAATCCATTGTGTCTTGAGTTAGCCCTGTCTCCTTGAAGCACAGAACACAGCAATCTCTCAATTCCCTCCAATACAGCAATCTTGCCCTTAGTTCCTCATTTTTGTTCTCCAGTGACTGTACAAGATACTGGGTAGAGGAAGTTTCATACCCCACCATTTTAGTCTTGCTTGGAGTCCACCTCTCCTCCCTCTGCATATAATCCATTTCAAAAATAATTGCAAAGCTAAAACACTTATAACTGAAACAGTTAAATTAAATGAAATTGTAAATCTGCTAAAATGTACTCTGGTCTTTTATAACTCTTTCCGTTCATTTAAATGAACAAAATTGCTGTACCTGTGCTTGGCCCAATCAATTTGAGGTGGTTCAGCTGGATTTACTGGCATTTTTATTGGAGAATTGTCCTTGCTTTTCAAGATGGCGCTAAGCTGTAATCTTTCTTGAGGTCACAGCTCAAACTTAGTTATTTTTTTGTTTATTGTCAGGTTCCTGGTTCGTGAGGATGATTTTAGGGGAAAAGAGGAAAGTTATGGGTCAGGTTAAGGTTTAGGGACAGGGATGTGAGGAAATTAGAAGACAGGCCAGACTCTAAGCCTCCACTCTGCATTCAAACTCCAGCAGCAAGAGTGTAGTTGGATGTCAGGCCTACAGACAGGCTAGCATATTCAGAGACCTGTTACCAACGAGGCCGGAGTTTGAGATCTAGTTTCTGGGGTCCCGTCATCAGCAAGTTAACCATTCGAGACTTGGAGTTTGGGCCCTCATCCAGTCATCATTGTGTCCTGGGTCAATACCGAAGATCAAAACCCAAAGGTCAATTAGAGGTTCGGATCGAAGCCTGAAGGTTGATCAGAGGTACAGATCGAAGCCAGGCAGTTAATTAGAGGCCTGAATGGAAATCTGTTGGCCGGTCAGAAGTTGAGATTGAAGCCCAATGTCTGATTGAAGGTCTGGATTGAACACCAATGACTGATTGGAGGTCTGGATCAAAACCTGATGACAATCAGAAGTCTGGACTAAAGCCCAAAGGCTGATTGGAAGTCCAGTTGAGGCCCAGTAGCTGGATACTGGAGCGAATGTACATGTTCACCGGAGACCGAAGGAGACAGCCTGTCCTGAGGTTGGAGACTGAGTATATGTGTGGGTGGGTGAGGCATAGGGAAAGTGGTATATGGCTTGTTTTGCTGCTGTTGCTTGGTATGGTATGTTCTGTTGATCTGCCGAGCATTGCAGGCCTACTACTAATTGCAGGCTGCCCCTAGTACGTACTTAGTGTGTTAGTTGTTAATGCAAGTGACGTATTACACTCTATATGTTTTGATCAATAAACCTGAATCTGAATTGTCAGGTAATCCAGTGCCGGATAATAGTTGGAACAACATTGGTGAGTGAGTGCTGTCAACAAGTTCGTGGACACATCCTAGAATCCTAAATTGTTGATGTTATTACTGCATTGATATAGGGAATTCTCTCTCTAACTCAATCATGCCGTGTTTCAGGGTCAGTCACACATTAGCTTGAAGTTGGTCTGTGCTTTGGGGTAGGAAGGTGTGACTGTGAGTGAGATAGGCAGGAGATCCAAGCCACAGGGCTGGATGAGCCTCAGCCCACCTTGTTCCCTGAGTGGCGACAGTGAGGGCGGTAGGAAGGATGAGTAAGCAAGCCATGGCACCATGATTCAGGGATTCAGGGAACTATTCAAGGGGAATGGAAGCTTTGAGCACTTGGAATGCTACTGTGACACTGTAATTTCCCTTGGAATCAACAAAGTATCTATCTGTCTAACACGCTGTTCAAGACAACTCTCACGGATGCATTTTATAAAATCCTCAAACTGTTTGGGACAATCTAACTGCAAATATAAGTCCCCCATGAAAACTGTCATTCCATTCTTACATGCATTCTAACTTATATCTAAATAGTAACCAGGATATGGGTGAAAGAGCAACTGGATGTAGGAGGGTGTTACAGTAGTCATTGGGGATGTCAGTATGGGAAATCATGTTGGCACTGGATCCCAAGAGAAGGATTTCGTAGAATGCCTGCAAGATGGCTTTTTACAGCAGCTAATGATCAAGCTCACTAAGGGAAATGTAGTTTTGAATTTGTTGTTGTGCGATGAACCAGATTTCATTAAGGAGCTTAAGGGAAAGGAACACTTTGGAGGCAGAGATCATGATTTGATAGAATATGTCCTGCAACTTGAGAGGAGACGCTAAAATTGGATGTATTGAATTAAGGTTAATTACAGAGCCACAAGAGAGGAGCTGGTCAGAGTTAATTGAAAGGGGATACTAGCATGGATGATGGCAGAGCAGCAGTGTCTGAAAATTCTGGGAGTAATTTGGAAAGCACAAGATCATTTAATCACAAAGTAGAAGAAGCATTCTAAAGGAGGATGAGGTAATCGTGAATGTAAAGGAAAGTCAATGACAGCATAAATGAAAAAGATTGGGCATATAATATTGCAAAGGTTAGTGGGAAGCTAGAGGATATGGGAGCTTTAAAAAGCTAACAGAACTGAAAACTGAAAAGCAGCAAGTGGAGAATAGATGAGTTAAGGAGGTAAGCCAGCCAATAACATAAAAGAGAATACCAAAAATTGGTTTAGATGGAGTCATCAAGCACTACAGCTGAGAAACTGACCCTTCAGCCCATCTAGTCCGTGCCAAATTATTATTCTGCCTAGTCTCATCGACCCGTACCTGGACCACAGCCCACCTGTCCAAACCTCTACTAAATGTTGAAATCAACTCTGCATGCACCACTTCTTTTTGTTAGTTGTTCCATACCCACATCACCCTCTGAGTGAAGGCATTCCCCCTTAGATTCCCCTTAAACAGTTCACCTTTCACCCTTAACCCATTACCTCTAGTTCTAGTTTCACCGAGCCTCAGTAGAAAAGGCCTGTTTGCATTAATCCTATCTACACCCCTCATAATTATAGATATAGACACACACACGCACGCACGCACGCACGCACGCACGCACACACACACACACACACACACAGTAATGGAGAGGCAAGATTGGCCACTGGACCACTGGAAAAGGATGCTGGAGAAGTAGCTGAAAAACTGGAAACATTAATACTAAATGTGAACAGTTGCAGGAGGAACGAAAAGTACCCCTACTTTTTGAATATACTTTATATATTACTACAGATTTGGCAGGTTGTTCCTAACCTAATGTAGACCTTAACCAAAGATTATAAAGAAGGAAGAGTTGACTCATTCAGGGGGAATTCAGGGTGGAACGTTCATTTTGATATGAACCATTTTTGCCAACTTTAGTGATTGCCTGGGAATGCATTTGTCTGTTGTCCTATATTACTGATATTTAAGCAGATATTAATTGGTGGTTTTGATTTTATGACTGGAATGACTGTAAAACTATTAGAATTAAACAGATTAAACTGTAAACTAAGTATTGTATACCTATCCATTTGAACTTGAAAATAGTGCGCTTGCAGTCGGTGGCCCTCCATAAGGAACGTTATTTTCAACTTTTCCCCAATGTAATCTTCAGAAATTAATGAACTGACAAGATATTAGGCTTTTGTATACAGCTAGTATTTGAAAAAAATCTATGAAAATGCTATCCCTTGTTTTATGAGATGTGAATGAGTTTCTATTAAGATTCTGAGGCCATAATTACTGACCCCAAATGCTAATTTTATATATTTTACTGGTCATTTCAGCAGATAAATATTTCCATATTTTGATTAAGTTAACTAAGTAACACAAAAGTTAATGATATTTGAGCATCTACTGCAATCTTAGAAATGTTTACAATTCGGTATTGTGTTTAATATTACAATTGCTGGTTTAAAAATAGTAGTGCTCTTTGCATCCTGGTTTGTTGTGAGTGAGAGAATTCTGTGATGTGATTGGTTATGCTGCCAGCGTGGTGACATGCTGGTTGTTGAAGGTCAAAGATCCACTAGAGCAGAGGCCTGTTATAATCAACATCAGCAATGGAAAATCAAAATCAGATTTATTGTCCCTGATACATCATGAAATGTGTTGTTTCGTGGTTGCAATGCAGTGCCAGCCTAACAAATTACTATAAATTACAGGAAAGATAGGTAATGAAAAGAGGAGTTGCGAGGTAGTGTTCATGGATTCATGCACTGTGCAGAAATCTGATGGCAGAATTGTTCCTAAAATGTTGAGTGTCTGTCTTTAGGCTCCTGTACGTCCTCCCTGATGGTAGTAATGAGAAGAAAGCCTGTCCTAGATGGTTAGAGTCCTATATTATTGATACCAACTTCCTGAAGCGTCGCCTGTTGAAAATGTCCTTGATGGTGGGGAGGCTTGTGTCTGTGCTGGAGCTGGCTGAGTCTACAACCATCAGAAGCGTTTTAGAATCTCATGTATTGGTGTCTCCATACCAGGTAGTGACGCAACCAGTCAGAATATTGTACATGTGTAGAAATTTACTAGTCTTTGGTGGCACATCCTCCTTGAACTCTTGATGTTGTGCCTTCATCATGGAGAGTCTAGGATAGATCTTCTGAGATACTGACACCCAGAAACATGAAACAGCTCACCCTGTGCACCGCTGACGCTTTAATGAACATTGGTGTGTTCAACTTTCCCTTCCTGAAGCTTACAATAAATTCCTTGGTCTTGCAAGATCATTGTTGTGACATCACTTGACCAGCTGATCTGTTTCATTCCTATATGCCTCTTTGGCCTCATCTGAGTTCTGCCAGTAACAGTGGTGTCATCAGCAAACTTATGTTTGAGCTGTGCCTAGCCACACAGTTCTTCTGAGTGTAGAGAGAGTAGATGTGTTGATGGTCAGTGAGGACGAGCTCCGACTGACTGTGGTCTCACAATGAGGAAGTGAATAATCCAGTTGCTGAAGGAGGTACAGAGGTCCATCTTTTGAAGCTCGTTGATGAGTACTGAGGAATAATGGTGTTGGACGTTGAGTATAGTCGATAAACAGCAGTCTGTTTAGTAGGTATTGCTGTATTCTAGATGGTCCAAAATCCAGTGAAGAGGCAGAGAGTTTGTATCCACTGTAGAGCTGTTAGGTGATGTGCAAATTGCAGAGGGTCCAGGTCCTTGTAGAGGCAGGGGTTAGTTCTAGTCATGACCGATCTCTCAAAGCACTTCATCACAGTGGGCATGAGTGCTGCTGGACGACGGTCATTGAGACAGCTCATCTTCTTGGGCACCAGTATGATTGATGCGCTTGTGAAGCCAACTGCAACAGAGAGAGGTTGCCGATGTCCTTGAACACTCCAACCAGATGGCCGGCTCAGGTTTTCAGTGCCCAGTCATGTACACCATTGGGGCCTGGCACCCTAATGCGAGGATTCACCCTCTTGAAGGATCGTCTGATGTTTGCCTCTAAGTCGAGATCATAGGGTCACCAGATACTGTGAGGATTCACCCAGGTGCAGTTTTATTCTTCCTTTCAAAGTGTGCTTAAAAGGCAGTAAGCTCATCGGGGAGTGAAGCATCACTTTCAACGATGCTTCACATATAGGAGACAACGGCATGCAAACCCTGCCACGGTTGCCATGCTAAAACATCGTATTGTACAGATTGCTATTCTAACCTGACATCACCTGGACTTGTACCATCCACCTTGCATCTATAAACAGGAATCAATAATGAGGGTGATACAGCTACCTGGCAACTGTTCTTGGATCCATTGGGGTGGCTCTGGAAGAATTGCAGCTTTACCTTGCCCCATTTTTATCTTCAGTTTGCTTCCTGCTTACCTTCCTGTTTTCTCATCTCTCTGACAGTGATTCTTCTTGCCAGTGAGCTTGCAGTTAAATGGTTCCTTTGTCACACTCTCAACCTCACAGTGACTGTACTACCTACTGTCTACCTGCACAGACCTCTCTTTATTCTGCACTCCTGTTCTTGTTTTACCTCAATGCACTGTATAATGAATTGATCTGTATGGGCAGTGAACAAGACAAGCTTTTTGCTGGACATCGATGTATAATAATAATAAACCAATTTACCAGAAATCTATATAAAACATTTGCATCTGGTGTGAGTGTTTCCTTTCCCTTTTGAGATCTGGGAAGTTGCAAGTTTGGTGTGGAGGGATATCAGATCTAACCTTTCCACTGACCTCATATTCGAATATTCTTTTAGAGCCCAAACATTCTTGGGTCACAAATGTTATTGTTCTGCCGGGAATAGGACCGTGCCTCCTTTGCTGAGCCTAGTTATGAATAAACTGGCCTTGGGCAGTGCAAGTAACGCTTCAGGTGCCACGTTGTTCACTGGCACCATCCCATTCCTTCCTGGAATGATGTTCTAGTCCTGTAGTCATGGGCATTGAACACTTTTCCATTGATGTCTGAAGATTTTATTTACACAGGAATATAAGAAAAAGGTGGGGAAAGCTATTTTTCCCTCAAGCCTGACCTTCTCAGATGAACTTTTGCTTCACTGTTAATGGATCCAAGTTGTCTGCCCATGTAGCACCCCATACATTTGCCACTGTAATGCTGCTTGTCAGGTACACCTGAGAAACCGGAATCCCTGGCTTAAGACTTCCCCGTGCTCGACTGCAACCTCCCTTCTCCTCTGCTGACAAACTGTACTTCGTACAAACCAGACAGAAATTTGTTAAGGACAGAAGTCTGTTTCTATTGAACAGCACTAAGCAGTGGAACACACAATCGGGTTTTGTTGATTTAATTGGGAGTTTTACTATCCTCTTGCTTAAGTTAGAACAGAGCACTTGAGGAATAGCGAGACCACTAGGTTCCTAGTCTTCCAGTAACTATACTTGAGAATACAGTACTTGTCTGCGATCTTCTTGCCGTTTTATGCAGTGGTAGCTTTACTCTTTGAACTTGGATATATACAGTAAGACAGGGCACATTTAAAGGAGGTCTCCCATCCCCCCACCGGCTGAGGTATGTAGATTAGCACTATTTTTTTCCAGCCTGGTACGGACTAGCTCCCAATGTTTAACTTGTATCCATCATGCAAACATTGCTTCAAAACAAAACTTATATTTGATAAACCTTTACATTAAGAAACGCGAATGAAAACAGCCGGCATGGTCTGACTGCAATTAGTAAAGCAGGTGTTTATTTTTAATGTGGATATCTTTAACCCTCAAAGCACCAGCAGTCATTAACCTGATTCTGAACAGAGTTTGTTCTAAGATCAGACATTTTAACAGACAATACAGAGTAGATTTCCCTCCAACTCTGACTTGGGATGGAGAGGAGAAGCAGCAATAGCAAATAGATGAACCCTCCTCCTACCCCTCCACAGATGCATTAAGTCTGGCCTAGAACTCAGACAAACCCAAGGGTACTGCAGCCTCGACATTAAATCCCTGTGAACTGTCTGAATGATTAAAATTAAACAGGTTATCACGGCTTGTGTTGTGAAATTTGTTAAGTTAGCAGCAGCAGTTCAATGCAATCCATAATACAGCAGAGAAAAATAACAATACATAAATAAATCAATTACATATTTTGAAAAGATTAAAAATCATACAAAAATCAGAAATAATATATATTTATGAAGTGAGGTAGTGTTCAAGAGTTCAATGTCCATTTAGGAATCAGATGGCAGAGGGGAAGAAGCTGTTCCTGAATCGTTGAGTGTGTGCCTTCAGGCTTCTGTACCTCCTACCTGATGGTAACAGTGAGAAAAGGGCATGCCCTGGATGCTGGAGGTCCTTAATAATGGACACTGCCTTTCTGACACACCACTCCCAAAAGATGTCCTGGGTAGTTTGTAGGATAGTACTTAAGATGGAGCCGACTAAATTTACAACTCTCTGCAGCTTCTTTTGGTCCTGCGCAGTAACCCCTCCGTACCAGATAGTGATGCAGCCTGTCAGAATGCTCTCCATGATTTTCAGTGTTTTTGTTGACATACCAAATCTCTTTAAAATCCTCATGAGAAGATGATTAGTTCAGAGGCTTTTGACTGATGAAGAAGGCCTGGAATGAATGTTGTGTGTGATGTTGTTCAGGGCGTTATAAAGGCCGTGAAAATAAAATGCCTCAAATGCCAAATTAAAAGGATGCTGTAAAGAAAAGGGTAATTGTTAAAAAAAAAACACAGGGAGATCCCAAAGTCCCAAATTACATTCACTACAAATGCAATATAGCTGCTCTACTCTTACCCTTCTCAAACCACTTGCTACTTTTGACACAGGTGACCACACAATTCTCCACCATTGCTTCTTCACTGTTGTCCAGCTAGCTGAGATTTCACTCTCTCACATCTATGTTTTTAGAATGCTATCATAGTTAAGGCATCACTTGCAACTGATTCCTATCTTTCATCTCTCATATTTATTAAGGATCTATCTTTTGGCACAACCTAATTGCATCTGTACACTCGCCCTTGACAACATGATGTAAAAACAGCGTTGGTTTCAATGTGCATTCTGTCTACGTGAGCGTGCTTTATTTTACCTCATCTAAACTCTCATACTTCCAATGCACATCCAATGTCCATTAAAATGACCTGGACAAGCCAAAATTTCCTCCAAATAAGTACTCGTCTCAGAGCCCACCACAGAATTCCTTCACCAACTTAGCATCTGTCTGTAACTGACCTAACTGTTGTAACTTTGAAAAAAGCCAAATGCCACACACATATCCATGGCATCACTCTCCTAACATCATCTAGCTTTCCACTGTCATGGTTTCTCGTGCCCCACAAGTGACCAGGAGACGGAGAAGATTCTTCAAGAAGGGTTAAACTTTAATTTGCAAATCAAAGCTGAGACAGTCATTGAACTAGTCGCTGATTGCCCACCGATCCTCTTTGTACATAGCATTTTTTATAGCAATTTCCTAGTCCAGTTGCATTAGCATAACTATAGTTGCGTATCACACGTATATCCTGCCACTATTGTTTCTACCCATTGACTTAATCATGTTCTAATCTACATCTCTTAGCTACCTCTCATTAACACACCATTGTCTTCCACATTTTTAAGATTTCGTGACTTAATCATGTTCTAATCTACATCTCTTAGCTACCTCTCATTAACACACCATTGTCTTCTACATTCTTAGGATTTCATTCTCCTACTAAATTGGGTACATGCATAGCAAATAGCAAGTTTCAAAACTGACTACATAGTTTTGGTTACACAGCAAAATTTATACTTTTATACTCCAATACCACTTGCCCCTGCTGATCTGTTGCTGAAATCCCCATCAATGCCTTTGTTACCTCTAGATGTGAGTTTCCAGCACACGTTATCCTTCCTTGTCCTAATCATTAGCCAAAGCTTTGCTGCTCATAGTAACACACACACAAATTGCTTGAGGAACTCAGCAGGCCAGGCAGCATCTGTGGAAAGGAACAAAGAGTGACCTTTTGGGCCAAGACCCTTCATCAGGACTGTCCGTTTCAGCTCCATCCTTCACCGTGCTGTCTCTTTTTGCTCCTGGAGAAGCAACACTTCCACTTGAAGTTCCCACCTTTGTTTTCAAATATCTTCGTGGTACTGTCAGCCCTATCTGAATTGAACTGTGCTGTATTGTTCTATGTTCTATCTCGGTAATAATCTTCTCAAGAATTAGAAAATTATACAAACATTGTTACCACAGAATCAATGGAACAATAAGTGAACTAGCACCAGAATCTTTCTCAGGCCAACATCACCAGCATCGAAGCCCTGGTTATACCCAAATGGCTACACTTGGTAGGCCACATGAAACATTGGTGTAGAAAAGCATCATCCATCGTCAAAGACCCTCAGCACCCAGGCCATGTTCTTTTCTCACTGCTGCCATCAGGTAGAAGGTACAAGAGCTTCAAGACACATACCACCAGGTTCAAGAACAGTTACTACCCCTCAGCCATCAGGCTCTTGAACAAAAGGGGATAGCTACACTCATTTAAGGACTCTGTTATATTGATGGATGTTACATTGTTATTTCATGCTTGTTATTTATTGCTATTTATTTATTTATTATCTGCATTTGCACTGTTTGTTTACAGTTACTGTTCTATAGTCTTGCTGAGTATGTCCGCAGAAAAAGGATCTCGGAATTATATGTAGTGACATGTATGTACTCTGATAATAAATTTTACTCTGAACTTTGAACTTTGAAAGTTACTTGCATGTTTGACACCAGACTGAGCTTTGTCAGAGGAAGAGATTACTACGTGAACAGAGGGAGAGGTTTGGAGATGTGATCAAAGTCTCCTTGAAGAAATGCAACCTCACAACTGACTCCTGGGAATCTTTGGTTCAAGGCCACTGAAGTTGGAGAG
Source organism: Hemitrygon akajei (assembly GCF_048418815.1). Classification (NCBI taxonomy): domain Eukaryota; kingdom Metazoa; phylum Chordata; class Chondrichthyes; order Myliobatiformes; family Dasyatidae; genus Hemitrygon; species Hemitrygon akajei. The sequence goes on from NC_133129.1 coordinate 135,952,935, forward strand.
GCACAGTTCATACACCATCTATAAATTCACAAATGCCGTAATTGTTCTTGGCAGAAGCTCCGGTAGCAACAAGGAACCATACAGTAGTGAGATAGATTGGCTGGTTGAGGGGTATCACAACAACATCGCACTCAATGTCAGCACAGCCAAATAATTAGTCGTGGATTTCAGGAAGAGGAAGTTGGGAGAGCACATACTAGGGTTAACAGTGGAAAGTGTGAGCAGCTTCAAGTTCCTGCACATCAACATTTCAGATGATGTCTTGGGCCCAACACATTCATGCAGTCACCAAGAAGGAATGCTAGTGGCTCTACCTCATGAGGAGTTTGAGGAGATGTGGTATGTCACCAAAGATTCTGGCAAATTTCTACAGATGTGAAGAGCATTCTGACTGTTTGCATCACTATGGTAAGGAATCTCCAATGCACAGGATCGCGAGAGGCTGCAGCGGGTTGTAGACACACCCATTTCCATCATGAACACAACACTTCCTGCCGTTGAGGACATCTTCAACAAGTGGTGCCTCAGGAAGGCATCATTAAAGAACACGGTTTATTTGTTTTTCTACCATCAGAGAGGTAAGAATACTGAAGACCCACCATCCAACACTCTAGGAACTGCTTCTTCCCCTCCACCATCAGATTTCTGAATACTACCTAATGCTGACACGTGAACGCTACCCAATTCTTTGGTTTTGCACTATTTATTCATTTCCATAATTCATAGTAATTTTTATGTTTTGCACTGTGCCACTGCCATGAAACAGCAAATTTCCTGACATATGTCGGTGATAATAAGCCTGATTCTGATTATTCAGGATGGCATTGAGGCCTGGGAGTTTATACTTAGGCTGCACAAGCCCAAGCAGAGCACCTGACAAGCTGTCTACTACCTTGGTTCCTCCACTCCCATCTCTGGTTCCCACGTTATCCTTTGAGTCCACAGCAATAAAAGCTTCCATGGTGCAGTGCAGAAATTCCTGTACCCAAAAGCTGTTTAAACAATAAGTCTAACTACATTCAGTTTTTGATGGGGCTTGGCAGCGAAAGCTAGTTCTTTTCAGTTACCACTCAGCTTGCCACCAATTTGATTGGGACCTTTACAAAGAGAGCTTAGGCATATTTCTTTGTAGGAGGCACATCATTATTTATTAATTTTCCATATCTGGCATTGCTGCCAAAGCCACCATTTATTTCCCATTGCTAACTGCTCTTGAGAAGGTGGCCGTGAGACTTTCTTTAGGGTACTTCCACAAGGGGAACCTTTCTTGAAGGACCTTTTTGGTGAAGGTACTTCCACAAAGCTGCAAGAGAGGAAGTTCAGGTACAGGTTCCAGTGACAATGAAGGATGGCACCCCCACATTACTGCATCATGGGGGGGAGGGTTGTATGTTACTAGAAAACACTTCACATTGCTATTCTTCATAATACGTATCTGCATCACAACCCATTTGAAGAAAGGAATTTTGTCTTTGCTTATTCACCTCTTTTCACACAAACTTTGCTGTAGGGAATTTTATTCTGCATCTCAGATTTGGAATTGGAATTGGTTTATTGCAGTCGTGTGTATCGACATACAATTGTGTATACTGTTCATACAGATCAGATCATTCCATACTGCATTGAGGTAGAACAATTTTTTAAACATCAGAATGCAGTATAAGGTGTAACAGCTACAGAGAAAGTGCAAGGTAGGTAGATGATAAGGTGTAAGGACATTACAAGTTGGATTGTGAGGTCAAGAGCCTATCTTATTGTATTAGAGAACCATTCAATAGCACTACAACTGTCCTTGATCCTGCTGGTATGTACTTTCATGCTGTTGTATTTTCTGCCTGATGGACAAGGGAGAAGAGAACGTCTGGGGTGGGTGGGTCTTTCATTATGCTGGCTGCTTTACTGATGCAGCGAGAAGTATAGACAAAGTGCACAGAGGGGAAGCTGTGTCCACAACTCTGTAGTTGCTCGTAGTGACGGCATAGCAAGCTGGGATGCATCCAAAGAGGGTTGCTTTCTGTGGTGCCTCAGTAGAAATTGATTAAGTGCTGACAAGGACGTGCCAGAATTCTTTAACTTCCTGGGAAAGTAGAGTCTTTGGTGAGCTTTCTTGGCCACAGCATTTGTGTGGTTGGACCAGGACAGCTCTTTGGTGATGTTTGCTCCGAAGAACAACATACCACTCTCAATCTCAGCCTGCTGCTCTAGACAGAAGCACATGCCCTCACCCACTTACTGAAGTCAGTGACCAGCTCTTTCGAATTGCTGACGTTGAGGGAAGGGTTGTTATCATGACACCACATCAGTAAAATCTCTATCTTCATCATTATTTGGGATAGGTCCACTACAGTGGTATTATCTGCAAACTTATAGATGGAGCTAGGGCCTAACCAGGCCTCACAGTCATGGGTGTACAGGCAGTATGGTGAAGGGCTGAGGATGCAGCGGTGCTGAGAGTAATCTTGGTGGAGGCGTTACAGCCTATCCTTACCGATTGGGCTATGTTGGTCAGAAAGTGGAGGATCAGTTGCAGAGGGTGATGTTGACTCTCTGGTCCTGGAGAAGAGTGATGAATTTGCTTAGAATTATTGTATTGAAGGCAGTGCTGTGGACAATAAACAATTGTGTAATTTGGGTGACTTTACTGACCAGATTCTCCAGAGATGAGTGTAGAGCCTGGAATATGGTGTCTACCATAAATCTGTTTTTGATGGTAGGCACATTGCTGTGGATGGAGGCTGGAGTTAATGCCTGCCACGATGCTCTTTGCTGAAGCTCTTTGTGACGGTGGATATTCGAGTCACAGGCAGTAGTCATCAAGGCACGTTACCTTGTTTTTTTAGGTATAGGAAAAATAGTGATCTTCTTAAAGCAGATATGAACCTCACATTGAAACAAGGAGAGGTTAAAAATGTCTGGAAACACCACCGCTATCTGATCTGCACAGGATTTAAGGACATGGCCAGGAGCACCATCCAGGCCAGATACTTCCCACAGGTTCACTCTCTGATAGACTGTTCTTATATCTGCAATGGTGGCTGTGGATTCAAGAGCACTGGAGACTGTCATATCCCTTCTGGTCAAAGCTGGGAGGGGGTGTGCTGTTGTTGGTGATGCTGCCCGACTTTTACAGCATTTGAAAATTCTGAAATAGCAAATTTCTATCATCTGAACTGTGGGGCTCAACAATATATTTCCAGTCAAAATTGGGTGCCTTTTGGAGGTTAATATGTACGTGGAAGTTTTCCCAGGCATCCAAAGCCCTTGTCTGCCTGGATGGTAGATACCATGGGTTTTGGCAGTTGCTGCGGGAGCAAGCTCGGAGATTAACTGCAGTACATTATATAGATGGAACACACTGCAGCCACTGTGTGATGCTGATGGAAGAAAGCAATGTTTAGGGTAGTGGATATGGTACCAATCAAGAAAGTTACGTTATCCTGGTTGATATGGTGCTGCTTGGGTGCTGTTCGAACTGCACTCACCCAAGTGTGAAAAGTAGCTAAATTCCATAGTATTCCATCAAGTTTGTGTAAACGTGCTCCATATAGGTGGTGGAAAAGCTTTGGTATGAAAGAAGCTGTCTCAGAATACCCAACGGTGGAAAGTGGACTTGCTCATGAAATTGAATGCTGAGGATTAGACTCCATTGATGGAGATGGTCGTTTTCCAGCTTTTTTATGTGCTGAATGTAACTAGCTGCCAATTAGCCTATGTCTGAGTGTTATAGAGGCAGGGTTTCTCCCTTTCTAAGGCTTGCATTGAAATCGAATGTCATACAGGCATCAGTGACATCACACTTCTGAAATTTATGATGGAAGGGAGATCGCTGATGAAGCAGAGAAGAGTAAGGCATTGTCATGAGGACCTCCCACGTAGGAGGTTCTTGGGGGCAATATCCTAGGTCTGGAATGATTAATCTCTGATAAACACAGTCATCTTCCTTTCCTTTCAAGGGCAGCCATTCTCACCTCAGCTCTGGAATTCACTTCTATGTTTGGGCCAAGGCAGTATTAAGTATCAAGTGCCTTGGTGAAGTCCAAGCTGAGCATGTCATTGTACAATTGTTGACACCTTCCATCACTTTATTGATGATTGGGAGCAGACAGAACGGGTGGCAGGTCAATGGATTGGAACTTAGCTTCTTTTTGTGAATAGGATTTAACTTGGCTATTGGTGGATAGATGCAACAGTTGTAAGTGTGCTGGTGCAGCCAGTTATGCAGCACGTCTTCAGTCCTGCAGACATGCATAGCTCATACTGTATTCGGTGATATCATGTGGAGTGAATTGAAGAGTGACTCCTGTGATGCTGGAGTCCTTAGGAATAAACCAAATCATTCTCTGTCACTTCTGGCTAAACATGGTTACAGCTGCTTCGGCCTAGTTTTCAGCAATCTCATGCCAGACCCCACATCATAGAGGATGGAATTTTTTTTGAATTCTCTTCCTCTGTTTGTTGTTTAATTATCCATCGGCCTGCATGCCTGGATGTGGGCGCACTGCAGAACTTTGGTATGATCGGCGCCTTCGACTTGGGTCGGCAGCGTCTGACCCGAGTCAGCGCGTTCGGCCCAGATCCGCGGTGTGTGGACACAGTTTGGCAGTCACTCTTTACAAAAGGACTGAGTTCTTGTGGCTTCTCTCCTCATGAGCAGTGGAAAAAACGTTTCCCATATTCTGAGGTTTATGTGATTATTGGACTGTACTTTATATTGCTTTCCTTCGGTTTTTCGGTGTTTTCTTTCTTGTGGCCGATTGGTGGGTGGGTGATCTGTCACTGTCAGTGCTACTGTCACTGTTCTTTTTTGCGAGTGAGGATCGGGAATTGTTATGTGCAGGGGGTCAGTGATTGTTATTGTGGGAGGGGGAATTTTGGGGCCTGCGAGTGTTGTTTGTTTTCATTTTCATGTGAGGGGGAGTTAAATGTTTTTCTTTTCATTGACACCCGTCGTCTTTCTGTATTTAATGGCTATCTGGAGAAGACAAGTATCAGAGTTGTATCAAACATGCGTACTTTGACAATGAAATGAACTTTGAACCTTTGACCCATTGGTTATGAGATCCTCCTTGCATCTATTGCATGCTGCTTTTGCAAATGTAGTCCTTCACTATTTGAAAATTTTTTGGAGCTGTTCACATTGTGCATTCTGTACTCTTCACTGAACTCGTTCTGATCTGATATTAATGATCAAGAGCGGGATATGTTAAATCGTGAGGTTACAGGGCATGGTGATGTGCATTTCTGCTGCTGATGTTTGTGTATGCTCAGTTTAAAGCTGCCCAGTCATTTCTGTGACTATCCAATTAAACACATTCCCATTCAGCACAATTCAGGGCATCAGTAGAATTTCAGGATTATCCTGTTCTCAGAATCACTGGGGTTGTACAGAGATTGGATGATCATATCTATTACTAAAAGGGGCACACAACTGTAAAGACAAAATAAATTGCTTCATGGTGATATTGCAGACATGGACATCAAAGGATTGATAGCACAGCATGTTCCAGAACCTTCTGGATATTACATTTATTAGCTGCTGCATTCTGGTTGCAGAAGAGGAATAGTTCCTAACGGGGAGTCTCCCATCTTCATTTGGAAGTATGCAGAGAAAGAGGAGACACCAGATTATCAGGACAGTGCCACCTACAAGCATGGCAGTGCTCCCTTCTTGCTTTGCCTGATGTGCTGAAAGTCGTGACTGTCAGTCTGTTTAGCTTTGAAATGGTTCTGGTATGTACCAGCTGATAGCTGCCATATTGCTCAGTTTGCAGACTTGGCTTGCATCAAGCACTAACATGTCAGATTCCTCATAGACAACAGGACCAAATCAAGAAAAAGGCCATGGAATTCCACACACAATGATGGGCTGCTCGTGCGCTGATTCTCGAATTATCTGGCACCAAGAATCTGCGAGGACTTCTTTCTTTTATCTGGATGAGGGAGGGTGGTTTTCCTCTTCACCGGGTACTTTTTCCACAGAAGCTGCATGACCTGCTGAGTTTTTCCAGCATTTTGTTTTGATTTCAGATTTCCAACGTACCTGCAGATTTTGATTTTCATTTATTGCTGTGCTCCATCCTATAATACAGAAATAAAGATGAACGATTAGCTTTATTTGTCCCATGTACATCAAAACATTGAAAGATACGGTGAAACTCACCAATACTGTACGCTTGCTGACGGAAACACTCCACGACAGGTGTCATAGCGTCTGTCATGCACCTGGCCCCAACACACCTAGAAACAAGGATACTTAAGTCAGAGTGCTGCCTCTGGATTTCAACACTATTGTCCCACAGGCCTTGGTTAACAAATTCCCACTCCTCGGTCTAAATACATCACTGTGCAACTGGGCGTTGGACTTCCTAACCAACAGACCTCAGATAGTCAAGGTGCACAACTGCTCCTCCCTCCCCATCACTCTCTACACGGGTGCCCCCCCCACCCCCCAGGACTGTGTGCTGAGCTCACTACTGGACACTCTGCTCACATGGGCAAACTTCCAAGTAATCACATTGTCAAATCGCAAACAAGAGAAAATCTGCAGATGCTGGAAATCCGAGCAACACACACGAAATGCTGGAGGAACTCAGCAGGCCAGGCAGCATCTATGGAGAAGAGTATAGATGATGTTTCCATAGATGCTGCCTGGCCTGCTGAGTTCCTCCAGCATCTTGTGTCTGTTAATCACATTGTCAAGTTCACCAATGACACAGCAGTGGTGAGTCTCATCACCAGCAATGATGAGATGGCCTCCAGAAATGAAAGAGTTCGAGGCCTGGTGCCATGCAAATAGCCTCTTCCTCAATGTCGACAGGGCAAAGGAGACGATCATCGACTTCAGGAGAACTCGCACCACTCACACCTGCCTTTCCATTTGTAGCACAGCAGTTTGAAACTCCTGGGAGTGTACATGTCACACGACCTCTCATGGTCCCAGAACACATTCTACACAATCAGGAAAGCTCACCAGTGCGTCTACCTTCCGAGAAAGCTGAAGAGAGCTGGACTGTGCCGATCTATACTTGTGTCCTTCTGCACCCTAACAAGCTGCATCACGGCAGGGTACAGACACTGCACTACAGTGAACACAATGGGCAGTCAAAATTGCCCAAAGCGTCATCTGCCCCAGTTTACCCACCATCACGACATATATACAGAAAGGTGCTGGATAAGGGCCAGTGGAGAACCCCACCAACCCAGCTCATGGACTGTTTATTCCACTCCCACCAGGGAGGAAGCTACATAGTATCCACACCAGGATCACCAGATTCAAACCAGCTACTTTCCCCAAGCAGTAAGGCTAATCAACATCTCCACCCTCTAACCTGTCCTCTGCACCCTTAACCACCATTGCTTTACCATTTCCTGTCCATCTCCGTACATACAGACACTCCTGTGCCTAGCATCACTTTAGTTATGTCTAATCTATCTATTATTTATTTTATTAATTTATTAAATTATTTTTTACTTTTAAGATTATTATTGTGTTCTTTGTCATAATTGTGTTTTTTTTGTGCTGCGTCAGAGCAGGGGTAATAATTATTTTGTTCTCCTTATGCTTCTGTACTGGAAATGACATTAAACAACTTTGCATTGAACTGAATTGAAAATTGTTGTTTGCATCAAATCAAATCAGCAAGGGTTGTGCTGAGCAGCCTGTAAGTATCACCATGCTCCTGGGACTGCCATAGCATGCTCACAACTCACTAACCCTAACTCGTACGTCTTTGGACTACGGGACGAAACCGGCGCGGCCGGAGGAAGCCCGCACGGTGACAGGGAAAACGTACACACTCCTTACAGACAGCGGTGGGAATTGAACCCCGATCGTACAACTGGCACTGTAAATTATTGCGCTGTTAACATTAAAAGTCTGCATCATGGCGTGAAACGTATCCTGACAGAAGGCATGTCAAGAGGAAGAAGCAGCAATTTGTGAGCAGCTCAAGCGTAAGAACGTGGTTATGGTGTGCATTGGGAAAGCAATCAGCGCAGAGGCCTGAAATGATTTCTCGTTGCCATCAGCCAAAAGCTGAAAACTGTCTGTGCCAGTTATGAGGTAAACAGGTAAGGATGAAGTTGAAGTAAGAGGGAGCTTTGTGTAAGATCTTTAAATGATTGGGTAACAGATAGGGAGAGTGGAGGAGGAAATGTTCCTACTTTACCTACTGCAGCAGAATTGAGATAGCAGAGCAAAATTCTTCCCCTTGCTGGTCAAGTATGTTCCTTGAATCTTTGGAGGCACTGAACACACATATTGGGGTGGTCTCCCCAGCATTTCTGTTCTCCACTAACTCCAAGTCTGTCACACTCTGGCTTAAACCAGAGTGCAGTGAGACTATGGAGCTTTCTACCAGGGCAATAATACCTCTTGAAGTAAAGCTAAATAAGCAATGGAAGTGTGGAGGGCTGTAATGGACAGAGTGGCTGTTTCTAGTTCTCTGACCTGCTAGTCAAAGACCTCTAGGGTGAAGTCGCTGAACTTGAAGCTCTGGAATTGCTCCAAATCTGGGATGTGATAAATATTTCAGTGAAGTAACAGTTCATTTTTTAAGAGGATGAAAACATTTTTTTTAAACTCGGTGCTGGGATTGCCAGAAATCCCATTCAGTGAGCTATGCCTCACAACAGAAGCATCCACCAAATTATTTAGCTGAATTGTTCCCAAATGACATTAAAAGAGCACGGATTGGCTCCAGCAGTTATTCACTTAGAAGTACACAAATTCATAAGCGGCTCCAATAAAACTAACTGGCTATTGGCAGCACTTTATAACAACAATTAATTAGAGCACATATGCATTTGTAATTCTCACAACTGAGAGAAGCTCAAATTTCTATCTGTTTTTGTGTTCATAAAATTAACATCTGAAGAGAAAGGAGAGAATTGTCACATTGGTTCTGAAGGAGTGCAATGGGTCTGTGACTGCTGTAGGAAATTTTAGTAATGCTTCTAGTGTTTGTCTTTTGATGCTTGATTCTGCTTTTAATAATTGATCTGGTTGTCTCAGTAATTCTTTGTGCTCACTCCATGTTTGCTTTATTGGAATTCCTCTCTGAGCAGGTCAGCTCGGGATTGACGTTGCCTGTGGTTTCTCTCCTAACCTTGCTGCTGGGCACAGCAGTGAAACATAAACACTTTTACTTCTGTTGCTCAAGAATAAGTAAATAGAGTCAGTTTATAGGGAGCTGTGTGGTATATTTTCCTTCTCAATGTGTGATTGTGGGATTAATCTGAGAAATAGGAATCCGAGGATGCACACTGTCCAAAGCTTGCTGCAATATCATTTGACCTTTGACTCATCCCATTTTCTCTTCTCTACCACCATTTTAAACAATGCAGCTTCCAACTGCTCTTTGTATCTCTGTAGCTCCTGCTCAAAAAGGGAGGCTGGAAACTTGTTATTAAGTTTGATCACTGTCAGAGCAACCATCATCTGGGATGCACAAGATGAAGAAGTGTGGCAGCCGCAAACTTTGCCCACTTGTTTGCTCTGGGCTCCCGTGTACTGTGCTGCTTGAGATTTCCTTGTGCCGGGGACTGTGTAAGCCAGCTGCTCTGCACACAGCCTGGGCCTTACCGGCAAATGGAGGATCGACAAAGCCACAAGGAAAGAAATTTTACGATTTTCTTATTAAAGTGGAGAAAATAATTTAAAGAAAGCACAGCAATACTTTTTCTTTTAAGAGTTTGTGACATTGTAGGCCTATATTCATAGCCTTTGGACTGCAATTTCAATGCCAATGGCTGGAGAAAGTATCATTGTTTGATATTGTTATCATCATTTTAATCTGTCTTTCAAGTTTGGCTTTGAGTTGTTCTATCATTTAATACCTGCAATTTTTAACTATTGTGCTCCCTTTTTTTTCCCTCAGTACTTTACCTGAATCTCCACCTGATTCCGGATCTGAGCCGTACTCCCCTCCACAGGTGAATGGTAAGCCCCATAACTTCCTATTTTGGATTGGTTTGCTCTAGGCTCTACCAAGCTTCTATCTGAATAAAGGTGTGACTGCATGCCTGAATTATCAGTGAAAGCAGCCATTTATAAATATTATCAAAGCTCTCAGCTTTTGTTTTGATCTGCACTTCACTGAAAGGCTTGCCAAGCTAAAATTAGTGAGTAAACAATGCTGGTAAAAGAGAAAAGCTGCCGTAACGAACAGCAGAAACGTGTAGGGCAGAGGACGACTACTCAGTGGGGTCTCCGAAACGATGTGCTGAGGAGAAATCACAATTAGTTGATGGGAAGACTCTGGATGATGAGTAAGAGTTATGGTTGTTGCAAGTACCTTCCACCGACTCTTACTGCTGTAACGAGCTTTGCCGGGCTCCTTGCTCAGTGAAGCTGCTCAACCTTTGTGCTGTGCCTTGTCGGCTGTTCCCTTTGTCAGGGATCCAGAGAACTCAAAGTTGTTGGCAAGTTATTCAACTCCTTTATTTGTGGATTTTGTTTCAGATATTTAAGTGCTGGCAAGAGACGGATGGTGTGGGTGGTAAAGATGGCGCGGAGTAAAGTCAGAAATGAAAGTCAGCAGAAGGAAGTTGGAAAAGAGAAAAAACATTAGAATGAGGGGAGAAAGGTTCAGGAAAGTAAGTGAGAAAGGAGGCACAGCGAGCTCAGATTAGGGTTTAGAAAAATAGGAGATGTAGACCAAACTCCCAGACATGAAATGGAAAGAATGTACCAGCTTATAGAGCGTAGAGTTTCCTTGTGCCACTCGTGAGCTTTTGTGGAGTTTTGTAATTTAACGTTTGTGTAAGCATGGTGCTGTAATTGTAGGGGATGCGTATTGGAGAATGGGGAGGAGGGGGTTGGGGGAATTGTGTATTCTGTGGGGAACGTGAGTCATTGTAAGCCAGTTGTTGCACTCTGTGTCGAATTGTTACGATTAATTTGTATCCAGGTTCCAGAACTAATGAGGCAGTGGAGAAATGCAGGATTCTGAAATGACTATGAGACTCCCAAAAGGATGAACTGGTGGTGGACGAAGTTAATTGCCTTGGCCGGATAGTTGCAGGGAGAACTGCAGTGTGGAATATGCAGTGTGCCTGTACCCTTGCGACTATATTTGGTCTGAGAGTGCAGCTTTAAAGCTGAAGAATTTGGGTGAATGCAGATGTATCAGGAAATAAAGATTTGGACGCTGTTGCATATCCTCACATCAGTGGCACTCATTTCAAAGCACTTTCATGTAATCATTGCTTTTCAAGCAAGCATGACAGCAGAGCGAGATTCCACAAGTGACAATTGAACATTAATCTCGTTTTAGTGATTGAGAATCTTTGAGAGTGTCATGGAATGTTTAATGCCTATCTGAATGGGTCAGCGGATTTCCTCTCAATAGTTTGCAGAGTGACCTCTCTGGCCTTACAGCACTGGAGAGACATCCAAGGTATTTCAGAACTTTATCTCAGACCTGCAGATACTTCCAGTGGAGCTTTAGTCAACTGAAATGAATAACAAAATATAAGGACGTGTTCATTTCCTGGAGATGGTTCAGAGATTTAGACAACCTTCAGTGTCATAGATTTAGAAAGTGGGGTCACCGACTGGATACAGTTAAGCTTTCCAGCCTTTAACGAAGAGGTCTGTCTGTAAATGAGGCATAGAAGATGAGATTCAGAAAATAATTGCCACGAGCCATTGGTTAGGTTGACAAAAGGCAGTTGCAGGGGTAGATGCAGGATATTTTTCACAGAAAGATGAGTAATGAAATAAACACCTGGGCAAAGCAGAGGAAGAGGGAACTATTGAATCTATAAAAAGAATAATTGAATATGGTAGTGAGGTAACCAAGGGGACAAAATAGAATAGGTGATATGACCTTCCTTGGTTGTATTTATGTTAATACCTCATGGAGTATGCTTACAGCTGTGTAAAGTTGATCTTCTGTTAAGTGGTGTGAAATATTGAAAAGGGACGTAGGTGTCCAATGAAAGCCAACATGCTGATTTGGCTATCAGTCAGGAGGGAAAATGGTACGTTGGCCTCTTTTGAGAGATTTGATTACAGGAGTAAGAAAGTTGTGTGCATTTGTGTAGGCCATTGGTGAATCTGCACCTGGAATATGCACAGGTTTGATCCCCTTACCAGAAGAAGGACGTACTGTATGTGCCATAGAGGTCACTGGACTGATTCCATGGGTAGTAGTTTATCGTATGAGGAGAGATTAATGAGGAGATCTCATTGAAACTTTAGGGCTTGATAGACTAAATGCAAGGGGTGGGTGCAGTTTGGGGTGGGGTTTTTTTAAGAATGTTTTCTTGATGGAGGACTCTAGGACCAGGCGACATGGTTTGAGAAAGGACTGGCAGATCATTTGGGATGGTAAATTGTTGAGGATGAACACTTACATTTAGAGGGCTGTGCATCTTTAGAATTCTTTACCCTGGATGGTGTTGGAAGCTCCATTATCTTCAATGTAAGCAGAGATTGATAGATTAATCAATTTCTGGGAATTGAATCGATAGATGCGAGGATGGAAAATAGTACTTGTGTAGACATTAATGCAAAATGATGCTGAGGTGGAAGAACAGCTGCGATCTTGATGAATTTTTGCACCTCACATGAATAAATTTAATGGGAAAAGCTTTCAGCTTTTAAACCTGTGACCTATTGATGCACAGAGGATCCTAGACATGCCAAATATCTTGAAATGACATGGAGTCCATCTTTTGAGATTACTCTGGCAAATTTCTTTTATACATATCCAGCACGTAGACAACATTTATAGACACCCATCTATACAGAAACTGGACACACAAGGCAGCTGAAGTTGCTTCTGGGCAGCACAAAGGGAAGCAGTTTGACAAAGTTTCCTTTATAGTGTATTCTTGTCTTCTTTTGCCCATTTCTGTCCCCACATCCCTTCTTTGGTCTGTATATTGTTTGTGTTGCCCTCCACCACTCTTGCCAGGATTGTAACCCTAAGTTGTCACCTTGGCCAATGGTTTTCTTCCAATGGCTTGGCCAGACTGAACTTCCGTTCCTTCTACACTGATCTTTAATGCTTCTTCATCCTCTCTCCCTCTCACTCTCTCCCAATTCCCATGAGGTGTGATATGCAAGCAATCTGAGTGGGTTCGATGAGCAGAGACAAGACAGGGATGTAATGCTGAGGCTTTATAAGTTATTGGTGAAAACACACTTGCTTGTTTTGACAGTTTTGGGCCCCTTATCTAAGAAAAGATTTTGGAGAGGGTCCAAAGGAGATTCACGAGAATGATTCTAAGATTGAAAGGGTTAACATATGAGGAGCCTTTGATGGCTCAGGCCCTGTACATGCTGGTGTTGAGAAGAATGAGAGGTGATCTCATTGAAGCCTATCGAATATTGAAAGGCGTAGGTAGAGTGGACGTAGAAGATGTGGAGGAATCTAGGAGCAGATGGCACAGACTCAGAATACAAGGATGTCCCTTTAGAACCGAGGTGAGGAGGAATTTCTTTAGCCAGAGCTTGGTGAATCTGTGGAATTCATTGCCACAGATGGATGTGAAGGTCAAGTCATTGGGTACATTTAAAGTGGAGGTTGATAGGTTAGTGATTAGTAAGGGTGTAAAAGATTACAGGGAGAAGGCAGGTGAATGGGGTTGAGAGGGATAATAATAAATCAGCCATGGTGGAATGGCAGAGCTAACTCGCTAGGCCAAATGGACTAACTCTGCTCCCATATCTTATGGACTTCTGGTTTGTAAATGTTTTCCATCTGTGTACTGCGCCCATTGCTAAATGTACTTCTCACAATGCCTTGGTCTCATGGGCAATGTGACCTTGCAGTAAGTGGCCGAGGCAGAAACCTGATGCAGGATTCTTGCACGCTGCTTGCTTCCTGGCGCAGTACAATTTCCAGGTCATTGCCTTTATTGCTTGGGTACAACACAGAGGCAAATTCTGTGTGAAAAGTGGCACACATCATTTATAGAAAATGGAAGATTTTCATTAAATGAAGTTGAAGGAAAATCAGCCAGAGCTGAACTTTTTTTTGCCATTTCCTGATGATGGCTTAGTTAGAAGTCAGATAGACATATAGCTCAGATAAACATCTTAGTTGGCATGCACAGCATGGGCTGGAAAGTCAATTTTATCGTTGTATCTCTGTGTACTATGAGCGTATACACTCATATACCTCTATACGGAATAAAGAGGCTTCTTGGTGTATGTTTGCGGTCGTCTGCTGTTGTGGTCCATCCACTTCAAGGTTTGACGCACTGTATATCAGGAGACACTCTCTGCACGCCATATAATGCATGGTTATATGAGTTACTGTCACCTTCCTGTCAGTTTGAACCAATCTGGCTGCTCTTCCCTACCTCTTTCATTAACAAGGCATTTTTACCCACAGAACTGCCGCCCACTGGATACTTTTTGTTCTTGCACCATTTTCTGTAAACTGTAGGGACTGTTAATGCGTGAAAATCTCAGGAGATCAGTAGTTTCTGAGATACTTAAATCATTCTGTCTGGCAGCAGCAATCATTCCACGGTCAAAGTCACTTAGATCACACTTCTTCCCCATTCTGATGTTTGGTCTGAACAATTGAACCCCCTGAGCATTCTTGTCTGCATGCTTTTATGCATGGAGTTGCTGCACAGGATTGGCTGATTAGATATTTATATTAACGAGCTGGTGTACCTAATAAAGTGGCCACCGTGTGTAATAGAATGGAACTTGGAAGAGGGGTAGTAACTGATAGATAGATAGATAGATAGATAGATACTTTATTCATCCCCATGGGGAAATTCAACATTTTTTCCAATGTCCCATACACTTGTTGTAGCAAAAACTCATTACATACAATACTTAACTCAGTAATAATATGATATGCATCTAAATCACTAACTCAAAAAGCATTAATAATAGCTTTAAAAAAGTTCTTAAGTCCTGGCAGTTGAATTGTAAAGCCTAATGGCATTGGGGAGTATTGACCTCTTCATCCTGTCTGAGGAGCATTGCATCGACAGTAACCTGTCGCTGAAACTGCTTCTCTGTCTCTGGATGGTGCTATGTAGAGGATGTTCAGGGTTTTCCATAATTGACCGTAGCCTACTCAGCGCCCTTCGCTCAGCTACCGATGTTAAACTCTCCAGTACTTTGCCCACGACAGAGCCCGCCTTCCTTATCAGCTTATTAAGACGTGAGGCGTCCTTCTTCTTAATGCTTCCTCCCCAACACGCCACCACAAAGAAGAGGGCGCTCTCAACAACTGACCTATAGAACATCTTCAGCATCTCACTGCAGACATTGAATGACGCCAACCTTCTAAGGAAGTACAGTCGACTCTGTGCCTTCCTGCACAAGGCATCTGTGTTGGCAGTCCAGTCTAGCTTCTCGTCCAACTGTACTCCCAGATACTTGTAGGTCTTAACCTGCTCCACACATTCTCCATTAATGATCACTGGCAAATGGTGCCCCCTCTCTCTGTGTACAGCTTTGGTGACTCTTCGCACAGTTACTCATGGTGGTGGCATTGGTGTGTTAATAACATCATGGAAACTGGGCGTGAGGTACCTTGTAGAGTGAATTATTAGCATTGTTAACTGAGGGATTCAATAGAACGTAGAACCACATCATGAAATGACTCTTGGCCTGACGTAAATCGAGATATTTGTTGCTGATTTTTAATTTCTCGGGGATACAGTTGTTGGAGAGCCAAGAGTTCAAAATAGATGGCTTGTTCCCCATCACCATCGCATCGGGTGCTTGATCACCTTCACAAGAAGAAGTCCGCCAATCCCAGAGAGAAATGTTCTGAGGGGATTTGATACTGGGGCGCTAGGAAGACCCTGAGAAGTGGAGGAGGTATTTTCCTCTGGAGCCCAGGAGATGCATTTTTACTGGCGTCATTCAAAACTGATTTGTATTCTGCCTTCTTTACTACATTTGTGTCCCAATTACTTTGGCAGGTGTGCTGGCTGCCGGACAGATCCCACCCACCGTTAGTCAGATAACACTGGGATTCCATTAATGTCTGCTATAAATGGGGCCCTGCCAGAATTCTGCAAGATTCTCATTTACAATTAAAACCAAGGTCGTTCCAACAACAAAAGGTCTAGAACAAGGTGAAAATTGAACCTCCCCTGTTTACCTTTTTCTCCCCATTCACTTGACTAGGTCAGGGCTAGTTGAGATGGAAAATTACTGTCTATTAACATTATCTCCCCATCCACAGTATAGGTGTATGTATTTGTAGACCTAGTTTGATATAACAAGTTAGAGTGATCAGCATGGGAAACTTTTCACTCATTAGCAATCTTATACACCCTGAACTCTACTGTATTTTTGCATATGTTTAAATGAGGAATACCTGTCAGCCTGACATCGGTGGTGGGAAAGATGCTAGAGTCCATTATTAAGGATGAAATAGTGGCATATCTAGATAGCAGTGATAGGATTGGGCCGAGCCAGCATGGATTTACCAAGGGTAAATCATGCTTGACTAATCTGTTGGAGTTTTTCGAGGATGTAACCAGGAAGTTAGACGGGGGAGATCCAGTGGATGTAGTGTACCTCGATTTTCAGAAGGCATTTGATAAGGTCCCACATAGGAGTTTGGTGGGTAAAATCAAAGCTCAGGGCATCGGGGGGAAGGCATTGACATGGATAGAAAACTGGTTGGCAGATAGAAAGCAAAGGGTAGCGGTGAATGGGTGTTTCTCGGAATGGCAGGTAGTGACTAGTGGGGTGCCACAGGGCTCGGTATTGGGACCACAGCTGTTTACCATTTACGTTAACGATTTGGATGAAGGCATAGAAAATAACATCAGCAAATTTGCTGATGATACTAAGCTGGGTGGCAGTGTGACATGTGATGAGGATGTTAGGAGAATTCAGGGTGACTTGGATAGGCTGGGTGAGTGGGCAGATACTTGGCAGATGGCGTTTAATGTGAATAAGTGTGAGGTTATCCACTTTGGGAGTAAGAACAGGAAGGCAGATTATTATCTGAACAGTGTAGAGTTAGGTAAGGGAGAAATACAAAGAGATCTCGGAGTCCTTGTTCATCAGTCACTGAAGGTGAATGAGCAAGTGCAGCAGGCAGTGAAGAAGGCTAATGGAATGTTGGCCTTTATTACAAAGGGAATTGAGTACAAGAGCAAGGAAATCCTCTTGCATTTGTACAGAGCCCTGGTGAGACCACACCTGGAGTATTGTGTACAGTTTTGGTCTCCAGGGTTAAGGAAGGACATCCTGGCTGTAGAGGAAGTGCAGCGTAGATTCACGAGGTTAATTCCTGGGATGTCTGGACTGTCTTACGCAGAGAGGTTAGAGAGACTGGGCTTGTACACGCTGGAATTAAGGAGATTGAGAGGGGATCTGATTGAAACATATAAGATTATTAAGGGATTGGACAAGATAGAGGCAGGAAATATGTTCCAGATGCTGGGAGAGTCCAGTACCAGAGGGCATGGTTTGAGAATAAGGGGTAGGTCATTTAGGACAGAGTTAAGGAAAAACTTCTTCTCCCAGAGAGTTGTGGGGGTCTGGAATGCACTGCCTCGGAAGGTAGTGGAGGCCAATTCTCTGGATGTTTTCAAGAAGGAGCTAGATAGGTATCTTATGGATAGGGGAATCAAGGGATATGGGGACAATAGGAACCGGGTATTGATAGTAATTGATCAGCCATGAGCTCAAAATGACGGTGCAGGCTCGAAGGGCCGAATGGTCTACTTCTGCACCTATTGTCTATTGTCTATAATCCCCACTAACTGCCCATCAATTATTCCCAGGTAAGGCCCTGGTTAAAGTGTCCATATTATGCAAACAATATTGTAACCCACCAAGAATCTTCAACTCAAGACCAAATGTAACTATTCCGAAGCTCCTCTCCATTCAGTTAATAGTAACCATGGATGTGTGTTGAGGTTTGGTTTAGTTTATTCACACTCTGCTGGTTTGTTATGTCATGTCATGTGGACGATGACCTTCCATGACCGTGATTGTTCTTGGCAACGTTTTTTTTACAAAAATGTTTTGCCATTGCCTTCTTCTGAGCAATGTCTTTGCAAGAGGGGTGGCCCCAGCCATTATCAATACTCCTCAGAGATTGTCTGCCTGGCACTTTGCAAAATAAACACTTAAATCATGACTACAGCTTTGTGGCTCATTTGTGATATTAATTTCACTCTGACTGTGACCTTTCACTGTAGCTTTTTTTATACGGAAACTCGCCCAACTTTCTTAAAGGGAAATAAAATGTCCTTCACAACACTCTGGCACAAAATCAGACAAGACTGCTGCATGTATTGATATGGGAAGTCTCAATCCATTTTCGAATGACGTTAAGTGAATACTGATATGTTATTGTGTTGAGAGACCCAGCAGGATTTAGGGGAAGAAGAAAAGAGTCATTCCATTTCATTAGAAATGTGACATAAGTACATTGGGAATGGTGGAGGACCATTATTCTGAACTTCCAACACTGCTGTTTCTCAGGAGTGGCCAACGTTTCGTCTTTATTTTCCACAGCTATGTAGCATGAAGCCTCGCAGAAAGTGAGCATGTTCCTGTTTATCTTCCTATGATAGAAGGTGCAATATTCCACTTCAGCATTTAATGATCCAGGCGATAAAAACGCTTAAATCACCTTTCTCTGAATTTCTAGTTTCACACAAAAGAATGAATAGATTACAAGTGCAACAAAATAGTTTTGTCTGAGCCCACTTTTGGACTGAAATCCCTGGACTTGGGCCTGTGTTTGCCAGAATCTATGCAGTACTACTGCAGGTGACCTGGGAATGCTTGATACTGAGTTCCCAGTAGCTCTCTCTGTAATGGACAGAATTCATTTAGAGGTGAGTTGGATAATGTACCAAAAATGACATGTTCTGAGAATCTGAAATGATTCCTTCCTTTCATTTAGCTGATCGTTTTTGTGATAAAGGTTTTTTGTTATTCAAATTAGAGAAGCAATTTATACCAACTGTTTGCTTAGCAAACTGTATTTTTATAAGTTAGAGAGTTATTCGGAATGATAAGAAACAGTGCACCTTGTAATGTGCTAATGTCACAGAAAATCTCCCTCCCTGCATTAGATTGGCAGAAAGCCAGGACAAACACAATAAAAGCTGAGATAGTACAAACTTCTTAGCAGCCTCCACACAAAGAACTCCAGCTCTTTTGTAATGAATGTATATCTCCTTCCATGTGGGTGAGATGCAGAAGGATAATTTAATTTGCAATCAGCAATGATTCTAAAAATATGTCCTTCCTTGTTCTGAAGTGACTAATTCTTTGGGATTTCACTTTTAGTACCTCAACTAAATAGCAATTTTTTTTCACTATTTGAAAGGGGGCGACCCAGCCAAATATTCTCCTGCCCTCAGTCAGCCTCTACCTTTACCTCCCACCTTCCTCCTCACCTGGCTTCACCTATCATCTGCCAGCTGGTGCTCCTTCCACTCCCCCATTATCCTATTTTAGCTTCTTCCCACCTTCCTTTCCAGTCCCGATGAAGGGTCTCGGGCCAAACTGTCCTTTGTTTGTTCCCCTTCCATAGATGGTTCTTGACCTGCAATTTGTGTCTTACTTTTCACTTGAGGTTGTTTGCCAATACCTTAATGGGAACAGATCAATTAAAAAGCAGGGACGCCCCTGCTTCAGTCTTCCAGGGTCACTGAAACCAAACAGCATACCAGCCTAGGTAAGAACTAAATGTGGATTTAATCAGAGATCTCCGTTCTATATGGTGCAGTTACAAACCTGGTTATTATAATCCCATATTTAACATAATCACAATTAAAGAGTATCCAGGAAACTTTAGACAGGTAAGTATAAAACCTATATATAATTTTTCTTGTCGCCTACTGTATAAGATAAAATTAAGATTTTTGCTGTAAATTGCTTTGCACCATGTTTACCCTCTTTCACCTTCACATGTTCTACCAGTCTGTTGTTGCCAGTAAAACCTTCTATGCTGTGGTGTGCTGGGGCAATGGCATCAACACGGGTGATGCCAACAGCCTCAATAAACTGATTAGAAAGGCTGGTTCTGTTATAGGAGTCAAACTGGACATACTGGAGGCTGTGGGAGAACAAAGGATCCTACGGAAACTCCTGGCAATTCTGGACAATGTTTCTCACCCTCTGCATGCCACCTTGGCTGAACAGAGGAGCACTTTTAGTGATAGACTAAGACAACTATGTTGCTCCAAAGAGTGCTATATGAGGTCATTCTTGCACTCAGCCATTGGGCTCTATAATGAGTCAACCTATAGCTGGGGAAGTGGTGACTCCCAACTGTTAGACTGATTAAGGCAACTTAGTTTTTATTCTTTCTTACTTCTCTTCTAATATTTGTATATCTGTGCACTTGTAAAGCTACTGTGACACTGTAATTTCCTTTGGGATCAATAAAGTATCTGTCTGTCTGTATCTATAAAAAAAATACAGATGGTCTGTTTAAGCATTCCAGATTTATATTCTTTTTTAAACTGGGCACTCATTTTCCATTGAAAAGCATTATTTTCCATGTAATGCTTTTTTATTTTCATGGCTAACTGTTAAAATTACAACATCGGATATATATTAAACACAAAGGAACCTGTAGATGCTGGAAATCTTCAGCAACACTCAAGAAGTGCTGGAGAGGAATACACAGTCAACTTTTCTGGCCAAGCCCTTCATTAGCACAGGAACCTCTGAATATGTTGTTTAATTTTATTTATTACGTACTTTGCTGTAGTTTCAGGCCTTGGCCATAGGATGAGTGAGCTACCCCCCCCCCCCCCCACCCCCCGAAGGATCTTGAATGTAATAGAAACTCACTGCATTCAAATTATTAACATGCTGACCACTGTTGCTGTGAAGATGCTTGGGACTTTCAACATAAGCATGCAGGAAATTGAAATTCCCATACCTATAGGAATGGTATACCCACGGCCATAGTGGGGTGTGTCAGGAATGGACAGGAGGAGGAGTATAGGAAACTGATACAGGACTTTGTGATATGGTGCAACTCAAACTACCTGCGTCTCAATGTCACCAAGACCAAGGAGATGGTGGTGGACTTTAGGAGATCTAGGCCTCATATGGAGCCAGTGATCATTAATGGAGAATGTGTGGAGCAGGTTAAGACCTACAAGTATCTGGGAGTACAGTTGGACGAGAAGCTAGACTGGACTGCCAACACAGATGCCTTGTGCAGGAAGGCACAGAGTCGACTGTACTTCCTTAGAAGGTTGGCGTCATTCAATGTCTGCAGTGAGATGCTGAAGATGTTCTATAGGTCAGTTGTTGAGAGCGCCCTCTTCTTTGTGGTGGCGTGTTGGGGAGGAAGCATTAAGAAGAAGGACGCCTCACGTCTTAATAAGCTGATAAGGAAGGCGGGCTCTGTCGTGGGCAAAGTACTGGAGAGTTTAACATCGGTAGCTGAGCGAAGGGCGCTGAGTAGGCTACGGTCAATTATGGAAAACCCTGAACATCCTCTACATAGCACCATCCAGAGACAGAGAAGCAGTTTCAGCGACAGGTTACTGTCGATGCAATGCTCCTCAGACAGGATGAAGAGGTCAATACTCCCCAATGCCATTAGGCTTTACAATTCAACTGCCAGGACTTAAGAACTTTTTTTTTAAAGCTATTATTAATGCTTTTTGAGTTAGTGATTTAGATGCATATCATATTATTACTGAGTTAAGTATTGTATGTAATGAGTTTTTGCTACAACAAGTGTAATGGGACATTGGAAAAAATGTTGAATTTCCCCATGGGGATGAATAAAGTATCTATCTATCTATCTATCTATCTATCAACACCACTGTGCTCCGACATTGGTTGGAGTCCAGAACAGCATAAGACGCAGGACTACAATTAGGCCATTCAGCCCATTAAGCCTGCTCCGCCATTCCATCACGGCTGATTTTTTTTCCCTTTCAAGCCCATTCTCCTGCCTTTGCCTTGTGATGTTTGATGCCCTGACTAATCAAGAGCCTCTGCTTTAAATATGCTCAGTGACTTGGCCACAGTAATGAATTCCACAGATTCACCACCCTCTGGCTAAAGAAATTCCTCCTCATTCTTATTCTAAATAGACATCCTCTATTCTGAGCCTGTGCGCTCTGATCCTAGACTCATCCACTAGAGGAAACATTCTCTCCACATCCACTCTATGTAGACTTTTCAATATTCAATAGATTTTGATGAGATCCCCCTCATTATTTTAAACTCCAGCAAGTACAAGCCCAGAGCCATCAAACGGGGAGAAGTTTCTCCCAGTTTGGAAATAGTCTATGCCTTTATTCCTTCTACCAAGGTACATAACCGTACACTTCCCTACAATATTTCATCTGCCACCTCCTTGCCCATTCTCCTAATCTGAAGATTCTTCTGCAGACACCCTGCTTCTTCAACACTACCTAGCCCTCCACCTATCTTCATATCGTCTGGAAAGTTGGCACAAAGTCATCAATTACATCGTCCAAATTATTGAGAAATAACACGAAAGGTTGCAGTCCCAACACCATTCCCCACGGAACAACACTGAAAGGCAGCCAACCTGAAAGTCCCCCTTTTATTCCCACTCCATTCCTCCTGCCAGAGAGCCAATCTTCTACCCGTGCTAACATCTTCCCTGTGATACTTATGGGCTCTTGTTAAGCAGCCTCATGTGTGGCATCTTGTCAAAGGTTTTCTGAAAATGCAAGTAAACAACATCCACAGTCTCCCCTCTAACTATCCTACCTATAATTTCCTCGAAGAATTCCAACAGATTTGTCAGGCAAGATTGTCCCTTAAGGAAAACATGCAAACTTTGGTCTAGTTTACCATGTGCTTCCAAATATTCTGAAACTTCATCCTTGATAATGGACTCCAATATCTTCCTAACCACTGAATTCAGGCTAACTGTCCTATAACTTCCGTTCTTCTGTCTCATTTGCAATTTTCCAGTCCTCCGAAACCATTCCAAAATCTAGCGATTCTTGAAAGATCATTAATCATGTCTTTACCATCTCTTGCAGAGAGCAGATGATTTTGCTCGGTTAATCCTGATGCATTGTTTAACTACTTCATGTATTTCAGTGCACAGGAGAAATTGCAAATGGAAGAGGCAATTGATACTATGAGTTAATTTAAATTTATTTAATTGATTTTCAATATTTTCCAATAAGTGTTTCTTGTTTATTTAACAATTTTTTATAGTTTAAGATTTTTAAGGATGCCTCAATTTGGATAGTTTTTGGATATGAGTTGAGCCTGGAGACGTATGGGTTAGCTGACTTTCAATACATTTCTTTGGGATGTAGATTCAACAGCTTTACAGAAATCTCAGGCTCTTCAAGCTGTGTACAGATACACGAATTCTGACACACACACAAAAATACATATTCCTTACATAGAATTTCTATTGTTGTAGTGCCTTCTTGAACTTCAAACGTCTCTGTCATGTTTTCGTATTATAGTCAAAATTACATTTATCATACTTGCCTCAGATGTAGACTTCTGGAGTAGATTGTAGTGTTGCTTATATATCTTATTATTGGAGGTATTCCTGACACAAAGTCAGAGGACGAAGGGCAGAGAAATGGCGGATGAAATTGAGTACTGAAAATGTGAAGTGGTGCATTTAGGAGGATAAATAAGTTTCAGATATATACGTGGTGAGTGGTAGCACTCACGGAATTCCTGAAGAACATAGGGACCTTGGTGTACATGTCAAGGATCTTTGAAGGTAGCAACCAGGTAAATAAAGTGGTTAAAGAGGCATACAGGATTCTTACCTTCATTAGCTAGGCCTTAGAATATGGAATGGTCTTATGATACAATTGAAACAAGATGTATAAATGCTGGAGGAACTCAGCAGGTCAGGCAGCATCTATGGAAATGAAAAAGCAGCCATGTTTCGAGCTGAGACCCTTCTTCATGACCGGAAAGAAAGAGAGAAGACAACAGAATAAAAAGGTGGGAGGAAGGGATGGCTAGAAGGTGATAGGTGAAGCCAGGTGGGTAGGAAAGGTAAAAGGCTGGAGAGGAAGGAATCTGATAGGAGAGGAGAGAGGACCATAGGAGAAAGGGAAGGAGGTGAGAAGAGGTAGGAGGCCAGAATGGGGAATAGAAAAAGAAGGGAGAGGGAGGGAATTTTTATTACCGGAAGAAATTGATATTCATGCCATCAGGTTGGAGACTACCCAGATGGAATATAAGGTGTTGCTCCTCCACCCTGATCATGGCACAAGAGGAGACCATGGACTGACATGTCAGAATGGGAATGGAAATCAGAATTAAAATGTTTGGCCACTGGGAATTTCCACTTTTGGTGGATGGAACAGAGATGCTCAACAACGCGGTCCCCCAATTTACAACGGGTCTCACAGACGTCGAGGAGGTCACATCAGGAGCACCGGACACAAAAGATGACCCGAGCAGATTTTCAGGTGAAGTGTTGCCTCACCTGGAAGGACTGTTTGGGGCCCTGAATGGAGGTGAGGGAGGAGGTGAATAGGCAGATGCAGTACTATGGCCACTTCAAGGGGTAAGTGCTGGGAGGGAGATTAGTGGGCATGGATGAATGGATGAGGGAATTTAAGTGAGATCCTCTAAGCAGAAGTGTATATATTTAAAGGGCTGTAGAGGCCTTCGTGACTGAGTTGCCTGTCATTGTTTAATAGTTTATAATGAGATGTTCCTGACTGTGAATCAGCACCTTCAGCAGTAAGTTGGGTGAGGGTCAGACTGAGAGGTAAAATATAATGTGCCTCGAGAAAAGAACCCTTGTAGCGGCTCTGCTTCAGATTTCAGCACACGGCCTCAAGACAGAGATACTACCACAGTACATTTTTGAATCCCCATGATTACCTCTTTATTCGCAGCTTCAATACAGTCAAATTGGAAATAGTGATTTTTGCCAAGATAGTTCTTCAAAGTCAACATCAGGCTGTTGGACGTTGAAAAATTTATAAATTGGCTCAAGCTTTCTGCAACATACAGTACTAGATACGGTAAAGGAGTCTAACCTCCAACTCTCCTAACTGGGGAGAAGCTTGACCGGGTCTCAGCCTGCAATAGTAATTGAGCTGCTGGTGTGTGGGGTGGGGGCAGGTTGCTGTCTGTATCACTGGTGGCCAGCGTCCTTGCTACAAAGATGTCTGTTTGCAAATGCCAGATAATGAGCTTCATGTGATTTACATAGAATGTAAGAAACAGAAATAGGAATAGAGTATTCAGTCAATCAAAACTGTTCTGCTGCTCAATAAGACCATGATCAATATGTCCTGACCCCAGAGTCACTTCACAGTCTCTTCCCATACCCATTCACTCCCTTGTAGTTCAAACCATTCTGGAGCAGAGAGTTTCAAAGTTGAGTTTATTGTCATATGCACAGTTACAGTGAAAAACTTACTTGCAGCAGCACCATAAGCACATAATTAGCATTTACAGGGGGAAAAAACATGAACTAAGTTTATATTAAGCATAATTTTTACAAGAAAGAACACAATTTCAACAAAAAAGACTAAGTCCATTTTTGTGCAAAGTGGTCATAGCTTTGCTAAACTCTAGTGATTAGGTTTGTGCTGGATGGTTCAAGACTGACATAATTGAAGGGAAGTACCTGTTCTTGAACCTGGTAATGTTGGATTTCAGGCTTCTAAAGTGTCATAGCACTGAGTGAAGGAACTTCTCTGAAAAGAAACTATGACAGAGAAGAAGGCCATTTGGCCCATCAGGCCTTTGCCAATACTAAGGAAAGCAATTCCATCAGTCCCGTTCCTCCTCTTCTTATTGCATCATGGCCTTGCAAAATTATCTTCCCTGATACATCTGTTGAGTCTGCTATGGTTATTTTGCCATTTACAATATGGAATAATTTACTGTAGCCAGCACATCTCAGCAGCAACCTTTCAAGCAGTGTCAAAACTTACCTGCCAGCCTCTTTAATTACTCACTGTACCTGCATGCTAACTTGTGTCTTTCATATATTGCACCACTTTGTAGTGTAATTCTATTTAAATAATAATTTACATCTTTCCAACATGAATATCACATATTCCCATATCATATTCCGTCTACCAGTTTTTTCTCCACTAAGTTGTAACCCACCCTTCATATAGGTTATCAGAATGGATTGGTTATGATTGGCTATGGATTGGTTATCAGAATGGTTATCATATTTAAATATGGAAGCCCAGCACTGATCCCTGTTGTAGAACAGTAGTTATAAATTGCCAATCCAAAAATGATCCACTTATCCCAACTCTATTTTCTACCATTTAACCACTCCCTGTGCATATTACCCAATCTCATCCATGGTTATCTTGTGCAATATCCTTTTATGTGGCACCTTATCAAATGCCTCCTGGAAATTCAACACCACATCCTCTGTTTCCTCTTTATACACCTTGGCTTGTTACATTTTCAAAGGACATTTGCACAATCACTACCCTTAGCCTAATATTCAAATATTTGTTCAATATTTGAGGGTTATTTATTTAGGATTATAACGCTGTGGCATCTGTACAGGCAATCAGTGCCTTCAAAAAGATGAGCTGAATGCACTTTTCGATACTTGGGATATTTTTCTCTAATGTTCTCACACCTATGTTACCCAGAGAAACACTACTGTGAATACCTTCAGATATATGTTGGTGGGTTAATCTTAAACTAGTTCAAAGATGTCCTCTAGTGTCCTGCTCTAGAAATCAAAGTCAGATTGAACTTGCTATCTGGGTTAAGACTTGAATGGTATACTGTATGTCTGGAGATGTCAGCTGTGCAAAGGATTGAGCTTGGTTGTGATTATCAGTACATGTGTTTGGCTGTTTATGATCTGTCCATCCTTGGTCTCTCTCAGCTTCATACTAGCTTGTCTATGTATGGCTCAGTACAACCTTCGAACTACTGCATTTTAATCAAGCAATTAGTAAACAATCTCAGGTTCTGGGACCTGTGAAACAATCTCAGGTTCTGGGACCTGTGAAACAATCTCAGGTTCTGGGACCTGTGAAACAATCTCAGGTTCTGGGACCAGTGAAACAATCTCAGGTTCTGGGACCTGTGAAACAATCTCAGGTTCTGGGACCAGTGAAACAATCTCAGGTTCTGGGACCTGTGAAACAATCTCAGGTTCTGGGGCCTGTGAAACAATCTCAGGTTCTGGGACCAGTGAAACAATCTCAGGTTCTGGGGCCTGTGAAACAATCTCAAGTTCTGGGGCTTCCTCCATGGTTGTAGAAGTTAAATCTGACTACAGGAAGTGAGTGGTTCTGATTGCTCTGGATATCTGGATGTGTTGGCATCCCGAACAATTCCAGGCAAGCTTTATGGACAATATGGTTCATAATTTGTGAGTACAGTGTCTGACATCACCATTTCCTTTCTTTTTGGAAAACCAACTCACACTGCTTCTCCATTGCTATTTCATCCCGATCTGTAGTAGAGTTTAAGGGGTGGAACACAATAGCCAGATTTGCCAAGAACCTGTTGTAGTAATTGACAAATCCTAAATCTTCTTAACACTGTCTTCAGATTTTGGAGTTGTTCCTTGTCATCCTTACCGGTACCAAACATGTCAACCAGGTAACACTGAGTGCCAAAGTGCAGGAGCAGATGCCTATTATAGCAATAAAGCCCTTTGTGAGTGCTTTTGCTTAGAAGAACTTTGGACTTTTCTTCCATCTCCATTTGTAGATAGGCCTCATCTGCCCACTTTGCTGAAGTGTTTTCTTCCAAAAAGGTTTGCAAAGATATGCTCTACCCTGGGTAGAGGATTCAGTTTATTGTCATTTAGAAACCACAAATACAATGCAGTTAAAAAATGAGACAACGTTCCTCCAGAATGATATCACAAAAGCACATGACAAAACAGACTACACCAGAAATTCCACATAACATTTGGCAATCCCCAATCCAGAGTCCGGAGAGGCTGCTGCATATTAATATCGTGCTACCATCTTAGCGCGTTCCCTGGAAAGGAGCTCCAAATCCACCAGACAAAACAAGACCAAAAACTAAAGCTACAAGACCTGCACAAAACCACATAGTTACAACAGTGCAAACAATAGCATAATTGATTAAAAAAAAACAGACCATGGGCACAGTAAAAATAGTCCAAAGATGTTAAAAGACTATAAGTTGGAAAGAAACCACCACATGGTTTCCACAAGTCCTCAGGGTCCCGATAGACTCGTCATCCCACCCAGGCGGCAGAAGGGAATAACCCCGCTGTGGACTTCCATGGCACTGGATATTGATATACTTTCAGTACTGGGTTGATGATGATCTTAACATCACCGCAGATGCTGACAGACCCAAGCTTCTTGGCTACTAGGACCACTGGCCTTACCCATGGGTGCCACTCAAGCTCAGACCTCTCTGCAATCCAACTCACTGGCTACTTTATCACAGATGGTATAAGGAGCTAGACGGGCTTTGCAAAACTTGGGTGTAGCATTTTCATTTAGCACTATTTTACCCTTGATCTGTTTCTGTTTTCCAATGCCATCCTTGAACACTGCTGTGACATCATCCAGTAACTTTCTTAATTCGCTTTCAGTTGATTCTGTTGCGGGGATGTGGCATGCAAGTGATGAATGGATTTCCAATGAAGTTGTAGTTGTCTCGGCTAATCAGGACCCCATAATGTTGGCCTCCTGTTTTCACCACATACAAGCCCAATGTGGCTTGATGGTTGTTCTATTTCACTGATGTGATTGTCATTCATACAGGAATGACCTTTTCTCCAGTATAAATTCTTTGCTGGATATCTGCAGGCTTCAGTTTAGAGTCTTTGAAATGCCATTCAGACTTATTTTGTGGAATGACTGAAGCAGCCAATCCAGTATCTAATTCCATTTTAATTAATTTACTGTTCAATTCTGGGGTAACCCATATTACTTGTCTATTGTTAGTTTTCACATTGTAAATCTCAAAGCTACTCAATCCTTTGTCATTTGCATCATTATCAACTGCTCATTTTTTTTGAAACTCTCTATTGACTTTTCATCTTTTTTTCTCTATCCAGTTCAATTATTTTTGTCTGCCTAACATGTTTTTTGTTCTACATTGTTGCACTTTCTGCAAATTTCACCTTTAAACCTGCATTGGTATGTGAACCCCTTCCACAATCGTAACACAATTTGTTCAGCCAGGCTGATTTCTGTTTTGATGCTACAATTTTGTTCATCCTCACCTTCACTGCTGACTGTGTCTCAGCTGAGTGTCTGTCTGCTGTTTCCATTGACACTACTGTTTCATCTGCTCTTTTAAATGTAAATTGGTTTCAGTTAGGAGCTATTTTTGAATGTTTCTTGTAAGATTCCACAAACGAGACGATCTGACAGTACATCATTAAGCCCACTATTGAACTGACAATACTCAGACAATGTCTTCAATTCAGCAACATGTGCTGAAATGGATTCCACTTACGAAACCTAAAGCATTCTGCAATCAACAATGGTTTAGGTTCTAAATGTTTCCGCATTACTTTCACGATACCTGCAAAACTAAATTTGGCTGTTTTGTCTGGAGCAGTCAAGCTTCAAAGCGAACTATATGCCTTTAAACCCAATATACTCTGCAAAACTGGCACTCGCTTCTCAACGTACTGCTCATCAATTTGTTCTGTATACATATTCCATATACACACATATGACGTGGCAGCGTAATAATATATGCCATTTTCATACTTTTACCTAAACAACCAAGAATGCTTAATCAAACAATACATTTACAATATTACTGAAATATTAAATAACACAATAGATAGGTTCTTGATTAGTAAGGGAATCAAAGGTCACAGAGAGAAGGCAGGAGAACAGTGTTGAGAGAGATAATAAGTCAGCCACTCTGGAATGATGGAACAGACTCAATGGGCCAAATAGCCTAATTCTAGTCCTATGTCTTATGGTCTTCACTTTGTAGAGAAGAAGGATGAGAGGTGAATTGATAGAGGTATCCAAGATGATAAGAGACATACTGTAGATGGAGTAGACAGCCAAAGACATTTTTAGACAGAGTTGCCGATGGGTGGTGGTAGATTCTGATATATTATGGACATTTAAGAGATTCTGAGATATACAGATGAAAGAAAATTAGAGAGCTACATGGGAGTGAGGAGTTAGATTGATCTTGGAGTAGTTTAAAAGGTCAGCATAGCATTGTGGGTAAAAGGGCCTATACTGTGTTGTACTGTTCTATGTTCTATGCAAGTGGTGTTTGCAGATTGACACACGGTATAAAGGGAAGTTGCTCAATTTTCCCAGTCTGCGATGTATTTAAACTTGCCTTTCTCTTCCAGCAGAGTCCCACCTGCTCCGCACCATGACACCAGAGCACCTCTGTCACATGGCACCCTCTTCTCGTCTGGAACACCCTGCACAAACACACCTGCAACCACCACACCCTCATCAGCCGCCCAACCCACACTATTCCAACGTGCCGCGGGAGATGTACATGAAGCCTGAGCCAATGATGTCCCAGTATCCAGTATCAGGAATATCACCAAATGAGCTCCATCATGCCCAGCAGTCACAAATGCTTCATCAGCTTCTACAGCACCATGGATCAGAGTAAGATGCAGTAGATGTGTGTGTGTGTGTGTGTGTGTGTGTGTGTGTGTGTGTGTGTGTGTGTGTGTGTGTGTGTGTGTGTGTGTGTGTGTGTGTGTGTGTGTGTGTGTGTGTGTGTGTGTGTCTCTTACTGCATGATTTGTTTATATACATTCAGAGCATTGCTGTTCAAATGAACCACTCTCAAGCAAGCATCTCCACTCCATCCGCCACAAGTGGAACTTCCCAGTGGCCAAACATTTTAATTCCCATTCCCATTCCCAGTCCGACATGTCAGTCCCTGGCTCCTTGTGCCAAGATGAGGCCACCCTCAGGGTGGAGAACCTTGTACTTCATCTGGGTAGCCTCCAACCTGATGGCATGAATAATGATTTCTCCTTCCAGTAAAAAAAATCTCCCACTCTTCCTATATTCCCCACTCTTCTCACCTGCTCTCACTTCCCCCTGGGTCTCCTTCTCCTTCCTAGGGTCCACTTACCCCTCCTTTCAGATTCCTACTTCTCCAGCCCTTGACCTTTCCCTCTCATTTGGTTTCACCTATCACCTTCCAACTGGCCTCCTTCCCCTCCCCCCACTTTTTATTCTGGTGTCTTCCCCTTCCCTTTCCAGTCCTAAAGAAGGGTCTTGGCCCGAAACATCGAGTGTTTATTCATTTTCATCGATGCTGCCTGAGCTGCTGAGTTCCTCCAGCATTTTGTGTGTGTCGCTCTAATACAATCCTTTCATCTGTGAAAGATACTTTTCTTCAATCACTCAATCTTCGTACTTTTAGATTCCTGATATTGACTGAATTCAGAATCAATTTGTTCCCAACGTTAAGAGAGAGAGAGAGAGAGAATGTGTGTGTTTGTGTGAGTGTGTGATATGTGTCTGTTTGTAGAAGCACTCAGTTCACTAAATGTCCACTCTGTTTGCATTTTTGCTCCAGTTGAAGTAGTTAAAACCCATCCATTTGTGACTAATTTGTACTGAATTATTCCCAAATGTCTGGGTAGCTACCCATGACCAGTCACCGAACAGCCTAAATTAGCTGGACCCATGAGATAGAAAGACGTGAATAAAGATTGTCTTTCAAATTCCCTTGGTCCCAATCTCTCCTTCAGTCTGGCCTCCATAATTTCTCATATCTTTGCAGAGGTATTCCTGTGCATCCAGCCAAGAAACGGAAACATTCTGACTCCCCGCCAAACACTTTAAACACTCAGATGTTGAATGGAATGATTAAACAGGAGCCAGGTAGGAATATTTGATTTAAATTCTTCTGCACCTACTTCATGCTCCTTCAGACTGTTTTACTTTCCAGGATAGTGAAGGAGGATTGATTTGCCACTGACACAGAGATACTTCAGTGGTTTTGTTGATAAGTTTCCTGAACAAGCATCAGCTGAGCAGTCTTCTGATCAGAGATATTTCCTCGGTCCTATCCATGTGTTCCCACTTTTTCTGTAACGTGAACAAACCTGTTTTCTCTCTTTTCAAGTTCTGACAGAGGATCTTAGACGTGAAACATTAACTGTCTCTTTTTCCACAGATGCTGACTGACCTGCTGAGTGTTTCCAGCATTTTCTGTTTGCATTTCAGCCTGTGCAGAGTTGGTTGATCAGTGGTTAGGTTTACAATTGACCCTTCCCAGTTCTATTTTTGCTCCACATGGTTAGGAAGTGCCCTCCAGTTCCATCAATGACTCTTACCCAGTGTTCCCTGATGAGGTGGGTATATGTAGATGTTGGACAAGGCTACCGTAGATTCCGGACTACAGAGCGCACCTGATTAAAAGCCGCTGGCTCTAATTTTAGAAATAAAATCAATTTTTTACTTGTAAAGGCCGCACCGGATTTTAGGCCGCACCGGATTTTCGGCCGCAGGTGTCCCACGTTGTAATATGAGATATTTACACAGAAAGATATTACACGTGAGGATTTTTTAACTTTTAATTAAATCCATATGGTAACAAAAACAAATACATATTGCAAATG
This sequence comes from Hemitrygon akajei, assembly GCF_048418815.1. Classification (NCBI taxonomy): domain Eukaryota; kingdom Metazoa; phylum Chordata; class Chondrichthyes; order Myliobatiformes; family Dasyatidae; genus Hemitrygon; species Hemitrygon akajei. The sequence continues at coordinate 135,985,415 of NC_133129.1, forward strand.
CTTTTTTTCGAACCGTGCCCGTAACGCGGCTACTTTTAAATATACGTTGCGTATACTTCTTTACTGAACAACATTCCAATATCTCCTAACGACTGGTAAAAAATATATATACTGCAGCCTACCAGGAAAAGTTATTGATCGCCTTTAACTTAAAAGCAGCGTTTTGGCTCCGCCGCTCCCCCCCTCCTTTCCGTTTATCGCAAACTGGTATCCCACAAGACGCGGCGAAACCGGGTGTGACGTCATAGCATCCCGCGATGTAGTACAGAAAACAAATATAGTTAAAACTCTTCTAACTTTAACTAGAAAATGAATTACTAAGTGAAAATATTATAAACTAAATAACTGCCATAAAGGCAGCACAATGCTTTTCTTCGAGTGTTTTCCATGTTGATGAGGGTGTGTACAAATGACTGATTTACAATAATTTAATTGTGAAAGTGCGCTTGATTTATCGTACAATTTCATTGGACCTCTGTGAACTACTCATCAATTTTATTGGTCTACTGTTACGAGGCAAAATGTTTACGAGGCGGCATGAAAAAAAAATGCATTAGCCGCTCCGTATTAAAGGCCGCAAAGTTCAAAGCAGTTCAAAATGTGGGAAAAAAGTAGCGGCTTAAAATCTGGAATCTACGGTAATTCTTCAAGTTTATATCAGGCTTGTCCTTGCTGATAATCAGCTCTGAATACCTCTCTGGGATGCTCTTGTTTATGGTGAATTTGACATGGTAAACAGGATAATGCATCTTATGGGTCCTGTGTAAAGCTGCCAAAGAGATCCTGCTCCGAAACTCTCACTTTATTAGAACACACAATTCCCTTCAGTCCCATTCAGACCAATTTCACCCACTTTCAGGATTCATTTACAAAAATACACATTTTTAAAATCTGAGGTTTTTGCTCCTTACAGCAGAAAATAGTGAGGGGAGATTTGATAAACTTGTGCTTTGACAGTTTTATGTAGGATATGTAGAGAAAAACTGCCCATTAGTGGAGGGGTCAAGAACCAGATAAAATGCACTTGAACTGACTGTCAGATATCCGGAGAGACACAATGGAAAATCATTCTAAACCAGTGATCTGGAGCTTATTGTCTGAAGCTATTGTTGATACTGGTTGAATTGTGGCATTCAAAAGGGCATTGGATAAAAATTTGAATATTTATCAAAATACTAAGGCTATGGAGAAAACACAAGTTCAAGTTCAAAGTAAATTTATCAAAGTGCGTACATGTCACCATGTCGCCTTGAGATTCATTTTCTTGCAGGCATTCACAGTAGAACAAAGTAATACAATAAAATGAATGAAAAAAGAACTACACCCAAAGACTGACAAACCACCAACGTGCAAGAGAAGACAATCTGTGCAAAGCAAACAAATAAATCAATAATACTGAGAAGATGAGTTGTAGAGCCCTTAAAAGTGAGTCCATGGATTGTGGAGTCAGTTCAGAGTTGAGATGAGTGAACTTATCCATGCTGGTTCAGGAGACTGATGGTTGAAGGGTAATAGCTGTTCCTGATCCAGGAGGTGTACCTCCTTCCCAATGGCAGTAGCAAGAAGAGAGCATGGCATGAATGGTGTAGGTCCTTTGATGATGAAATCTGCTTTCGTGTGGCAGCTCTTCTTGTAGATGTGCCTAATGAAGGGGAGGAATTTTCCTATAGTGGACTGGTTTGTATCCAGAACCTTCTGTCAGCATTCCTATTCCTGGGCATTGGTGTTCCCATACCAGGCTGTGATGCAGCCAGTCAGAACACTCTCTGCTGTGCATCTATGAAACTCTGCCTTGGACTGTCCCAAGCCCAGCTGCAAAAGGAGGAGGGCTGGGAGTGGGGCTAGCAACCCCATCCCGTAGAAGCCCAGTGCTAAAGGGAGAGAAAGGATCTTTGTTTAGAAGTCAGATGGTGAAAGCTGAAAGTCCATATGGAAGCTGCGGGGTCGATCAATCTTCTATCATCCAGGACCACCACCTGAATGGCCCAGGACAGAGGATTCTGGCAGGCTGCTGCCCCCCCCCCCCCCCCCGCAGGGATGATGTGGCTGAAGAAGAAGAAGTTTGTTAAAGTTTTAGATGACACCGAATCTGCATGAGCTTCTAACAAAATAGAGGTGGTGTCATGCATCCTTTGTAATGGTACTTTCTGTACATGCTGGGCCCAAAACAGATCCTCTGATATGATAATGCCAAGGAATTTAAAGTTACTGACCCTCTCCTATCTCATAATGAGAACTGGCTCCGGGACCTTCTTTAAAAATTTGAGCCAAATTTTCATGCTCCCTCCTATATGCTGATTCAGCCAACAATAGTGGTGTCACCTGCAAATGTAAATATGGCATTGGAGCTGTGCTTAGACTCACAGTCATAAGTATAAAGTGAGTAGAGCAGGTGCTAAGCACACAGCCTTGTGGTGCTCCTGTGCTGATGGAGATTGAGAAGGAGATGTTGTTGCTAATCCAAACTGACTGGGGTCTGCAAGTGAGGAAATCGAGGATCCAGTTGCACAAAGAGGTATTGAGGCCTAGGACTTGGAGCTTATTGATTAGTTTTGAGTGGATGGTAGTGATGAGCTGGAGTCGATGAAGAACGTCCTGATGTATGCATCTTCGCTATCCAGTTATTCCAGAGCTGAGCGGAGAGCAAGTATCTGTTGTTGACCTGTAGTGAAAGTAGGCAAATGGTAGTGAACCCTTGTCACTCCCCAGGCAGGAGTTGATACATGCTTCTGGACCAGCATCTTGTAGCTCATGGAACTGAGGCAACATCCCTCCTTTCTCAACAAACTAACTCACACCCCAGCTCTATCAGCCAATCCAGTAATTACCATCATGAAACCAGTGCTAAAAAGACCTGCCAAAGCACATTCAGAAAATGTTTTGTGTGTTATTATTGAATGCTGATGTTTTGTGCCCACAAGGTGGTGAGTACCTTTGGAATCAGAGCTTCTGTTGCTACCTCTGGTCAGCTCTAAAAGATGTACTATTTTGTAGTCAAACATTTAATACTGTGAATCTTTCAGTACCTTTTGTTAGAAAATACCATGGGAATAATTCTGCCATCCCTTTGAAATGTTATCATGCAATAGATAGCTGGGTGGGGAGCCTTGAGATATATTTCAGGGTATCTGGCAATGTCCTGTCAGTTCTTTGGGGCTGCCGGAATTCCACGTGAAAGAAACATTCCAGAACTATTCCTCTTTTTAGGATTAGTTCCTCAGATGAAGCACTTTAGGCTCCTCAAGAGACCCATTTGTTTTTCTTCCTCCATTCCAGAGCAGCATCCTTCCTCTGTTTCTCTCACTGTTGTGTGTACAATGATTCACTCATCATTCCAGCAGCAAATTCCCCCTGGCTTGCTGTCTTTGGTAATGTTCTGTACATGGCTGGGTTTGGGTAAAAGTGCTTGACAGCTGTGGGTCAGCAAGTGTTCAAGAAGTCAACCGGGAGGCAGAGTCTTTTTTTTGTCCCCACGGCAGCTTCTGTGATGTGAGAGACACAAGACCTCGATAGCTTTGCAATCTGCAACATTTAACAGCAATGTAATACTTTAAGGAAGTACAGCAAAGTAGTTCCTGTACAGATGGTGAGTCTTGTTCCAGATTTGGACAAGGCAGTCAATGTAATGGCAGTCAGTAATTTCAATGATCAACTGTAGCATGTACTATTTCATTTGCAGTTCTACAGATAATTCAACAGTGGCTGGATGGGAGATGCCAGAGAGTTGTGGTGGATAACTGTTTGTCAGGTTGGAGGCTGGTGACTGGGTCCAATGTTATTTGTCATATACATTAATGATCTGGATGATGGGGTGGTAAATTGGATTAGTAAGTATGCAGATGATACTAAGATAGGTGGTGTTGTGGATAATGGAGTAGATTTTCCAAGCTTGCAGAGAGAGTTAGGCCAGTTAGAAGAGTGGGCCAAAAGATGGCAGATGGAGTTTAATGCCGATAAGTGTGAGGTGCTACATTTTGGTAGGACTAATTAAAATAGTACATACATGGTAAATAGTAGGACATTGAGGAATGCAGTAGAACAGAGTGATCTAGGAGTAATGGTGCATAGTTCTCTGAAGGTGGAATCTCATGTGGATAGGGTGGTGAAGAAAGCTTTTGTTATGCTGGCCTTTATAAATCAGAGCATTGAGTATAGGAGTTGGGATGTAATGTTAAAATTGTACAAGGCATTGGTGAGGCCAAATTTGGAGTATTGTGTACAATTCTGGTCACTGAATTATAGGAAAGATGTCAACAAAATAGAGAGAGTACAGAGGAGATTTACTAGAATGTTACCTGGGTTTCAGCACCTAAGTTACAGAGAAAGGTTGAACAAGTTAGGTCTTTATTCTTTGGAGCGTAGAAGGTTGAGGGGGGACTTGATAGAGGTATTTAAAATTATGAGGGGGATAGATAGAGTTGATGTGGATAGGCTTTTTCCATTGAGAGTAGGGGAGATTCAAGCAAGAGGACATGAGTTGAGAGTTAGGGGGCAAAAGTTTAGGGGTAACACGAGGGGGAACTTCTTTACTCAGAGAGTGGTAGCTGTTGGAATAGCTTCCAGTAGAAGTGGTAGAGGCAGGTTCGATATTGTCATTTAAAGTAAAATTGGATAGGTATATGGACAGGAAAGGAATGGAGGGTTATGGGCTGAGTGCAGGACAGTGGAACTAGGTGAGAGTAAGCATTCGGCACAGACTAGAAGGGCCAAGATGGCCTGTTTCCATGCTGTAATTGTGATGGTTATATGGTTATAATGAAACAGTCCATACCCATGTACAGCAACAGCTGGGTAACATTTAGGACAACATCTGGTAACTCATACCAAACAGTGAACATCTCCAACTAGAGAGAGTCTAACTACCTCCTATTAGATTAAAACTCTATTGTCATCATCTAACTTCCCACAACCAGTAACCTTGCAATTGTCACTGATCAGAGAGTTGGCTGGAACAGCCTAATAAATGTTCTGGCTGCATTAACAGATCTGATGCATGTTCCTGTGTCTTTTACATCCAGAACCAAGATGGTGCCTGGTGTCACCCAACTCCAAGTGGATATTTTGTAATGAGTTTTTAAGCTTGCAGAATATTTTTTCGTATAGCATTCAGCAGACTCAACATCAATCATAACAAAATAGTTCACATGATCAGCTTGTCATCCATGAGTACTTCCTGTACCATAGCCACACTGTCTGCAATGTAAATCATCCAAACAGTGCAACTAACAGCAAACAAGAGAAAATCTGCAGATGCTGGAAATCCGAGCAACACATACAAAATGCTGGAGGATCTCAGCAGGCCAAGCAGCAACTATGGAAAAAGGTACAGTCGATGTTTCGGGCCAAAACCCATCGGCAAGACTAACAAGGGTTCTTCAGCACAATATTCTGCACATTTGCATCCTCTGCTGCCTCAAAGGATAAAGACAACAGGTTCATGGGAGCATTACCATCTCTCCATGTAACACATCAGGTCACAAGTCACTTTGACCTGAACAACTGGTAACATTCTTTCTCCGTCTTTGGGTCAAAATGTGCAAATTCCATATTTAGTAGCATGTTCAGAGCACCTTAACCATACAGACAATGGTGTTCCAAAAGGTGGCCCACCAGCACTTACTCATGGCCAAATAACGTTAATGAAGGATAGTCTACATTCCATGAGTAGATAAGTGTTCAACAGTGTTTCAAATCTATAAATGGCAGAAGGCACTAAATATAAACAATTTTACCCTAATGAGCAATTAAGTATCAAAGTCTTCTGATTATTTCTTCTGATCAGCTGTTCTTCCCATTTCTCTGAAGGGTTTTGGCCTGAAATGTCGACTGGACTTTTTTCCATAGATGCTGCCTGACCTGCTGAGTTCCTCCAGCACATTGTGTGTATCATTCTTCCTATTCCTCTTGCCATGTTTGGCTGTGGAGGCCAAGCCCAATAAAGCAGAGTTAGTGGGTTCTTGATTAGTAAGGCCATCAAAGGTTATGGGGAGAAGCAGGACAATGTGGTTCAAAGTTCGAAGTAAATTTATTATCAAAGTACATAAAAGTCACCATATACAATCCTGAGGTTCATTTTCTTGCAGGCATTCACAGTAAGTACAAAGAAATGCAATAGAATCAATGATACACCACACACAACAAAGCATACAACCAACCAATGTGCAATAGACAGCAAACTGTGCAAGTGCAAAAAGAAAATAAAAACAAAATGAAAAGAAAAAAAGATAATAATAGATAAATATCTTATAAATATTAAAAACATGAAATAAAGAGTCCTTGAACATGAGTCCATTGGTTGTGGGAACTACTCAGTGTTGGGATGAGTGAAGTTATCCCCTCTGGTTCAAGAGCCTGATGGTTGAGAGGTAATAACTGTTCCTGACCCTGGTGGCGTAGCCCAAAGTTCCTGTACCTCCTTGCTGATGGCAGCATGGCCTGGGTGGTGGAGGTCCTTGATGATGGATGCTGCTTTCCTGCAGCAACATTCCATGTAGATATGCTCAATGATGGTAGGGCTTTACCTGTGATGACTGGGTCTTTTGTAGCCTTTTCTGGGTACTAGTGAACTGGGTATTAGTGGTTCCATACCAGGCCACGATGCAACCAGTCAAGAATCTTCCCCTTGCACATCTAGAGGTATTTGTCAAAGTTTCAGATGATATGCCAGATCTTTGCAAACTTCTAAGAAAGTAGAGGCATTACCATGCTTATTTTGTAGTGGAACTTGCATGCTGGACCCAGGACAGATCTTCAGAAATGATAACACCAAGGAATTTTAAGTTGCTGACCCTCTCCACCTCTGATCCGCTGATGAGGACTGGCTCATGGACATCAGGTTTCCTCTACCTGAAGTAAATAATCAGCTTCTTGGTCCTGCTGATATTGAGTGAGAGGTTGGTGTTGTGCCACCAGCCAGAATTTCAGTTTCCTATCTATACTCCGATACATCACCAACGTTGATTCAGTGAAAGACATCGGTGTCATCAGTAAACTTAAATAAGGCATTGGAGCTGTGTTTAGCTTCACAGTATGAAGTGAATGGAGCAGGGGCTAATCACACAGCCCTGTGGTGCAGCTGTGCTGATGGTGATTGTTGAGGAGATGCCATTGCCAATCCATACTGACAAGGGTCTACAAGCGAGGAAATTGAGGATCCAGTTGCACAAGGAGGTATGGAGGCCTAGGTCTTGGAGCTTATTGATTAGTTTTGACGGGATGATAGTCTGTAGTCAATGAAGAGCATCCAGATGTATACATTGTCATCACTGTTCAGATATTCCAGGGTTGAGTGAAGAGCCAATGAAATGGCATCTGCTATTGACCTGGTGTGACAATAGGAAAATTGGAGTGGATCCAAGTCGCTTCTCAGGCAGAGGCTGGTATGTTTCATCACCAACCTCTCAAAGCACTTCATTACAGTGGATGTAAGTGCTACTGGACAATAGCCACTGAGGCAGGTTATCACATTCCTCTTAGCTGCCAGTGTAACTGAAGCCTGCTTGAAGCTGGTGGGTACCTCAGACTGCTGAAGTGAGAGGCTAAATATCACAGTGAACACTCCAGCCAGTTAATTAGCACACTTCCTTCAATACTCAGCCTGATACCCTGTCTGGGCCAAATGCTTTCTATGGGTTCTCCCTCCTGAAGGATCTTTCACATCAGCTTCAGAAACTGAAATCACAGGGTCATTAGGGACTATGGGAGTTTGTGAAGGTGCCTCCATATTTTGACAGTCAAAGCGAGCATAGAAAGCATTGAATTCATCTGGGAATGAAACTTCGTTGTCATGTAGGTTAGTTGGTTTCACTTTGTAGAAGGTGATGGTATTCAAGAGGGATAATAAATCAGCCATCGTGAAATGGCAGAGCAGGCTCGTTAGGCCAAATGGTCTAATTCTGCTACTATGTCTTACAGACTCTTCAGGCATTTCTTTGAACATTCCCAAGTTTATGTAGTATTTGTGTACCATGGCATCATTAATCCTAGGCTAATTCGGGCAGTGTTGCCTGTTTAACCCTTGCAATAACATGTTTCAAATTTTTTTCTTCCGAACACTTTTTAGCAACATTCTACCGATCACAATTTACATAGTAGTTATCCAGTTTAGGAATACACTTCCTGACGGCCTATCTCTCTATGATAAAGTCACCGTCCTATTAAACTAATTTCCTCTGCTTTTAGTGGTTGGGAGGGTATGTGGCTTCTCTTGCTGTATACTCTTTTTGCCCTAAATAATAGGAAATAACAGACAATAGACAATAGGTGCAGAAGTAGACCATTCGGCCCTTTGATCCTGCACCGCCATTTTGAGATCATGGCTGATCATCTACTATCAATACCCGGTTCCTGCCTTGTCCCCATATCCCTTGATTCCCCTATCCATAAGATACCTATCTAGCTCCTTCTTGAAAGCATCCAGAGAATTGGCCTCCACTACCTTCCGAGGCAGTGCATTCCAGACCCCCACAACTCTCTGGGAGAAGAAGTTTTTCCTTAACTCTGTCCTAAATGACCTACCCCTTATTCTCAAACCATGCCCTCTGGTACTGGACTCTCCCAGCATCTGGAACATATTTCCTGCCTCTATCTTGTCCAATCCCTTAATAATCTTATATGTTTCAATCAGATCCCCTCTAAATCTCCTTAATTCCAGCGTGTACAAGGCCAGTCTCTCTAACCTCTCTGCGTAAGACAGTCCAGACATCCCAGGAATTAACCTCGTGAATCTACGCTGCACTTCCTCTACAGCCAGGATGTCCTTCCTTAACCCTGGAGACCAAAACTGTACACAATACTCCAGGAGTGGTCTCACCAGGGCTCTGTACAAATGCAAGAGGATTTCCTTGCTCTTGTACTCAATTCCCTTTGTAATAAAGGCCAACATTCCATTAGCCTTCTTCACTGCCTGCTGCACTCGCTCATTCACCTTCAGTGACTGATGAACAAGGACTGCGAGATCTCTTTGTATTTCTCCCTTACCTAACTCTACACCGTTCAGATAATAATCTGCCTTCCTGTTCTTATTCCCAAAGTGGATAACCTCACACTTATTCACATTAAACGTCATCTGCCAAGTATCTGCCCACTCACCCAGCCTATCCAAGTCACCCTGAATTCTCCTAACATCCTCATCACATGTCACACTGCCACCCAGCTTAGTATCATCAGCAAATTTGCTGATGTTATTCTCAATGCCTTCATCTAAATCGTTGACGTAAATTGTAAACAGCTGTGGTCCCAATACCGAGCCCTGTGGCACCCCACTAGTCACCACCTACCATTCCGAGGAACACCCATTCACCGCTACCCTTTGCTTTCTATCTGCCAACCAGTTTTCTATCCATGTCAATGCCTTCCCCCCGATGCCCTGAGCTTTGATTTTACCCACCAATCTCCTATGCGGGACCTTATCAAATGCCTTCTGAAAATCGAGGTACACTACATCCACTGGATCTCCCCCGTCTATCTTCCTGGTTACATCCTCGAAAAACTCCAACAGATTAGTCAAGCATGATTTACCCTTGGTAAATCCATGCTGGCTCGGCCCAATCCTATCACTGCTATCTAGATATGCCACTATTTCATCCTTAATAATGGACTCTAGCATCTTCCCCACCACCAATGTCAGGCTGACAGGTCGATAGTTCTCTGTTTTCTCCCTCCCTCCTTTCTTAAAAAGTGGGATAACATTAGCCATTCTCCAATCCTCAGGAACTGATCCTGAATCTAAGGAACACTGGAAAATGATTACCAATGCATCCACAATTTCCAGGGCCACCTCCTTTAGTACCCTAGGTTGCAGACCATCTGGACCTGGGGATTTGTCAGCCTTCAGTCCCATCAGTCTACTCATCACCGTTTCCTTCCTAATGTCAATCTGTTTCATTTCCTCTGTTACCCTATGTCCTTGGCCCATCCATACATCTGGGAGATTGCTTGTGTCTTCCTTAGTGAAAACAGATCTAAAGTACTCATTAAATTCTTCTGCCATTTCACTGTTTTCCAAAACAATTTCACCCAATTCATTCTTCAAGGGCTCAACATTGTTCTTAACTATCTTCTTTCTTTTCACATACCTAAAAAAGCTTTTGCTATCTTCCTTTATATTCCTGGCTAGCTTGCGTTCATACCTCATTTTTTCTCCCCGTATTGCCTTTTTAGTTAAGTTCTGTTGTTCCTTAAAAACTTCCCAATCATCTGTCCTCCCACTCACCTTAGCTCTGTCATACTTCCTTTTTTTTTAATGCTATGCAATCTCTGACTTCCTTTGTCAACCACTGTGGCCCCTTTCCCCCCTTTGAATCCTTCCTTTTCCGGGGGATGAACTGATTTTGCACCTTGTGCATTATTCCCAAGAATACCTGCCATTGCTGTTCCACTGTCTTTTCTGATAGGATATCCATCCAGTCAACTTCGGCCAGCTCCTCCCTCATGGCTCCATAGTTTCCCCTGTTCAACTGCAACACTGACACCTCCAAGCTGCCCTTATCCTTCTCAAGTTGCAGATAAAAACTTATCATATTATGATCACATATGTCTCTCCCACATAGAATTTCCAACAGAATTGTTATAAAGATCTCAAAATACACAGATGCCTTGTCCCTCTTCTTAAAAGAGCGTCCAAAGATAACCAGTGAAGATAGTTGTAGAAAAACAATGTTGACAGAATGGTTCCATGAAGATACAGACGTGTTTTGAACATTTGGTTTAATCAAAAATGAATATCCTTAACACTTAGATACAGAGAGGGGGAAAAAATGAATATGATAGGATCCAGGCTGAGTAAAACTGTATGTACCTTTTTTATGCCATGGATTAACACCATTAAGCAAGGGGTCCGTTGGGAACCCCTGCTTGAGAGAATCCATTATTGTGTCCCTGCCAGTCAGAGTACCAGTTTTGGCCACTGTTTTTTCCTCGCAGCACCTCTTTGGATGTTTGGGGAATTGAGCATGGGTGGTCCAGGGGTGTCCAGAGTTACTGATCCTTGCATCACCTTGCTAGTGGTGTCCATTGACTGCTTGTTCCCTTTCTTCTGGATATTGATGGATTGGCCAGCGGGAGTCCTGGTAGGCAATGCCTCTGTGCAGGGAGCTGCTGACTGTACCATTGGGAGAAGGTTTGAGTCTCACTGTCTAGGACTTTCATCTTTGGAGAACAGGGTTCAGTGATTTAAGAGAACATTTCCATCCTGGCTGAAATTCATACCAATGCTCTTTCTCCCCATTGGCTCTCAGGGTTAATGCAAGACAACGACAGCCTGAATGGCTCTTATCTGGATCCCAACTACCAGTGTATAAAATGGCAGCCACACCAGCAGAACAAATGGACCACTCTCTGTGATGCCAACTGCAAAGATCTGTGAGTATTGGCATTGTAATCCTATTGCAACCGTTAACTTATCTGGTGAGTCAGAATACTGATTTACTAGCATGTATTATAATCTCGCAAGTATTAACACTTTAAGAAAACAAGGCTGAAATAAATATTAAGTATGGTCTTTTTGATTGTAGCCTTTCACCGTTGACACCAAGTTTAAACTCTGCCAGAATGAATGAAAGGTTCCTCTTAAGGCTGACTGTAGCACACAAAGCGATGCATTTATTAGACACAACTGTTCATCTGATCATTAGTGCAAATATCTAATCAGACAATTATGGAGGCAGCAACTCAATGCATAGAAGTGTACAGGCATGAGGTTCAGTTGTTGTTCAGACCTAACATCATAGTGGGGAAACAAATGTGATTTAAGTGATTTTGACAGGAATGATTGTTGGTGTCTGATGGGATGGTTTGAGTATCTCAGAAACTGCTGATCTCCTGGGATTTTCGTGCACAACAGTCCCCAGAGTTTACAGGGAATGGTGCAAATAACAAAACTCTCCAGAGAGCAGCAGTTCTATGGGTGAAAGTGCCTTGTTAATGAGAGGTCAGAGGAGAACAGTTGGATCGGTTCAAGCCGACAGGTAGGAGCAGTAACTCAAATAACCACGCTTTACAACAGTGGTGTGCAGAACACACAACACATCGAGCCTTGCAGTGGGTGGTTGACAGCAGCAGAAGACCACGAACGTACAGAAATACACACTGTACCTAACAGAGTGGCCACTGTCTGTAAACTGGACTGTCTCAATCTGAGCACTTTGGCATGAAAAAGCGGTTGACTCTAATTCAGGATTAATTTGTATCGGACTGGCATTTCAACTGAGAGAAGCCACAGGATTGCTGGTGAGAGGAACAGAAACAATTCTCACACAGGAACAGGGTTCGGTTTTCTAAGAGTATTTGCAGGAATTGTGTGAAAAAGGGAGTTTGATGCTCTTCTAATCCTGAATTCTATGTGATCTGGTCATCCTGAAGCTGATATTGAGTGGAAAATAAATTCTATTTTCAAGCACTTAGACTAATCAAAAAATGACACATTTTGAGATTAAGTTAGGAAGTTCTCTGAAAGCTGGAGACAGTGTCTAGAAATGATGAATGAAAAGGAATTGGCAGTGAGCAATCAGCAGATCCCAAGGAGTGGCTTCACCCTGCAACTCCTTAAATTCCTGAGGATTAGTTAGGGGACAGGGAAGGTGAGGGGTGGGGGTGGTGCAGAATTAAACCCTTGCTGATTGCACAGTTTCACAATGAACAATTGCAAAGATTCTGCAAGTGACATAATTCTGGCAGTGCTCATTGCTTCTGACCAATAACTTTAATCACAGTGATTATTATATCAGGTTGTTTTAAAAACGTTTGACCAAACCTTGTTCGGTTGCTTAGAAATATTCAGCTACATTTACTGCTTTGGCCGTGCTTCCTCATGTCACATTAGGCTGCAACTACCATGATAAAAATTACTCTTGCTCTTTTACCTTTTCAAAGAGAAATTAAATTCCAGAAGTTTACAGAGACAATAGCACATTAAGGCACCACAATCTATTAAAGGAGTGGGCAGTTGCAAATTCGACAAATAAGATTATTTGTATACCCTCTCTGAGTTGCATATGGTCCAATTTTTTAAAAATTTTTCAATTTGGACAATAAACAGGCAGGCATAAAATAATGGGGGAATATTCCAGAACTCTTGACCTCTAGTGTGGGAGATTCTTGATATAAAGGCGGCAGTGTTTCAGAAAGGAAGCTTAGCACCATGTTTTCAAGGACAAGTGGCAAGGCAGAGGGGGAGGGGGTGCAGTACTAAATGTCCATATGCCATATAATCAAAGAAATGGAGGAAAGGGTTAAACTGAGATCTCTGAGAGGAAATGGGACAGTTTATAAAGAAAATAAATGAGATGTGAGTTAGTGATAGAATCTAACACAATAGTTTATACAACATCACTAAAGGAAACTGTTGAGTTTGTTTATTATACATTTTATTTGAACCACAGAACTCAGTTTCTCTCTTTTCATCATCTCCTTGTCCCATCAGTTGCAGCCATGGTTACCGCAGTGCTCATCTTCCAAACCTGTATTTTTTTGCACTACGTTATTTGTCCACCGATGACATCAATTGTTCAGCTCAGTGAAACTCTGTTGATTCCATGAGGTGGCATGGTAGTGTAGTGATTAGCACAACGCCTTACAGTACAGGTGACCCAGTAAGGGTCACCGCTGCCTGTAAGGAATTTGTCCATTCTCCCCGTGACCGCGTGAGTTTCCTCTGGGTGCTCCGGTTCTCACAATCCAAAGATGTCTTAGTCGGTAGGTTAATTGGTCAATGTAAATTGTCCTGTGATTAGGCTAGGATTAAATTGGGGGACACTGGACAACATGGCTCGAAGGACCTATTCTGCACTATACAATAAAATTTTCAGAAAAATAAAAAACTTTTTCAAAACCAACTGTTCATAACCAGGACTCCTTCAACACGGATTCTCTTCTCACTACCCCTACACCATTACTTCTGGACAGACTCCCAAAGATCTGTCTTCGAGAGTTCACAGGTAGGGGCTTAGCTTTCTGCTGCCTGCAGCTCACTGTGTTTCACAGGGCAACTGGGGTGAAACCTTAGGGGCAACAGGGCCCCGAAAATTCAGAGGCAGCCGCAGTATGGACAGTAATCAGAAAATGTGGGCCAGATTCAGCACACTTCTGCACCATTTTTTCAAGGAATGTGCAACATCATATTTGGGTAGCCACCAAAAGTTCTGAAAGACAGTAAAAATGATCAATATTCACAAAGCCCACAAAGCTGCTGTTAGTTAATGGAACACATAAATACATTTTTAAAATGTGAGAAATAAGGAAATCAAGGTGAGTTGGCCTTAACTTTTCAGAGTAATGTTGGCAACCCTATTGAAAAAAATGGGGATGGTACTTAATATGCAAACACGAGGAAATCTGCAGATGCTGGAAATTCAAACAACAACACACACAAAATGCTGGTGGAACACAGCAGGCCAGGCAGCATCTATAGGGAGAAGCACTGTTGATGTTTTGGGCCGAGACCCTTCGTCAGGACCCTGTGTTCCACCAGCATTTTGTGTGTGTTGATGGTACTTAATATGCCAGCTTTGCTGAAGGACTAGATAGAGTGTACCTAGTCCATTGGCAGAGCTATTTATGGAATGACATTGGATGCAGTGTTCAATCCAGGGTATAGTGAAAGGTCAGATGTCTCTGTGGGTAAAGTTTATGAAAATATATTATCAAGCTTTGCTACCTGCTGACTGAAGCAAAATTGATTGTTAATAACTTCCTTCATTCTTGCTCTCTATCTTTCAACCTTTATTTTTCTACCACTAATATCTCTCCTCATCTGTTGCTTCTCATCTCTTTTTCCTATCCTTTGCTTACACTGCCCTTTTTTCCTTTCCTCTTCCTTCCTTCCTCCTTTTATTTCCCCTTTCTCTGCCTCTCCACCTTTCTTGGTCAGTGTACGAGTTCCCCAGCACAGTCAGGACTGTCTGATCTTGTTGCTCAGAGGTTCCATGCGGCTGCTCCTCGTTGCTGTCAGAGTCGTTGATTAAAGTTTATCACATTGGGGCTCAGAGCCATGGCACGTGCTCCAAATCCCATCTACAAACACCCAGCAAAAGATTTACACACAAAACCCTGGAGGAACTCAGCAGGCCAGTCAGCATCTATGGAAAAGAGTTAACAGGTGATGTTTCGGGCAGAGACCCTTCACCAGGAGCGGGGAAAAGGGGGCGCAAAGTCCGAGTCAGAAGGTGAGAGGGGAGGAAGAAGTACAAGGTAGTAGGTGATAGGTGAAACTGGGAGGCGGGGAGGAAGTAAAGAGCTGGGAAGTCGATTGGTGAAAGAGATAAAGGGCTGGAGAAGGGGAAATTTCCATGGCTTTCTGTCCTCTCCTCTCAGATTTCCCCTTCTGAGAGGGAAGGGGATGGAGCACCAGAGGGAGGTGTTGATCAGCTAAGTAGATAAGGTAAGAGAGGGAAATGGGAATGGGGAATGGTGAAAGAGAAGGGAGGGGGCGTTTTTACTGGGTGCGAGAAATCGATATTCATGCCGTCAGGTTAAAGGCTTCCCAGACGGAATATATGGTGTTGTTCCTCCAACCTGAGTGTGGCTCATCACAGCAGTAGAGGAAGCCACGATCAGATATGCTGGGATGGGAATGAGAAGTAGATTTAAAATGAGTGGCCACCAGGAGATCACGCTTTTTCTGATGGACAAACCGTAGGTGCTTGGCGAAATGGTCCCCCAATTTACGTTGGGTCTCACCGACATACAGGCAACATCGGGAGCACTGTACACAGTATATGACCCAAATGGATTCACAGGTGAAATGTCACCTCATCTGTAAGGACTCTTTGGGGCCCTGAATGGTAGTGAGGGAGGAGGAGGAGGTGTAGGGGCAGGTGTGGCACTTGTTGTGCTTGATTTCCAGCATCTGCAGATCTTCAGGCAACACACACCAAATGCTGGAGGAATGCACCAGCCAGGCAGCATCTATGGAAAACAGCCGACGTTTCAGGCCAAGACCCTTCATCAGGACTGGGAAGAAAAATGAGAATAAGAGTAAGAAGAATTTCCAGCATCTGCAGATTTTCTCTTGTTTGTGACTCAGCAAAAGATGATTGAGAAGGATTTTTTTAACCGCAAGTACAACAGTTTTCTGTGCTGTGGCTGAACTGCTGAACATATGCAGCAGCATCAGGGCTCAGAGAATACTTGGGTCAGGCTGACAGTTCACTTGCTACTTTAAACACGCTCACTGTGTTCATGCTTGAAGATATAACAAAGCCATATAATGCTGGAGTAGAGGAAACTGAATTCTTTCCGTATAGAACATGCACAGGAGCTGATTTGGAGATGCAGGCAAGCTGCACAAAACCTCAGTAGGTTTCAATATGTACATTTAATGTCAGAGAAATGTATACAATATACATCCTGAAATCCTTCTTCTTTGACAGCTAAGACGTTAGAACCCTGAAGCCCCCACCAGCTCCCCCTCCCCTCTCACACACAAGTAGCAGCAAGGCAACGACCCCCCCCACCAACCCCACCAGCAAAAAGGCATAGGGTCCTCCCCAATGAACACTCAGGCGTGCAGCAAAGCATCAATAAAGACACAGACTTGCAGTACCCCAAAAACTACTCACTCACCCAGTAACTCGACATACCACAGGCTCCCTCTCCCTAATAAGGGAAAAAGAGATGTCCCCATTTCACAGCAAGAGGGGAGACATAACAACCAATTCATTGATTTAGGACGGAAAGCGTCTGTTGCGTCGCTTTTTCCGAGCTCCACGCCCAGAGAGTCGGCCCCACACACATCCCCTGGCAGCTTTCCCGCTGCTGCTGATGTTCCGTGATCTCCCGTGACGCTTCAGTCGGGGGCACCGGACTAGAATCAGCCACAATGATCTGGAACCCTGAAGGTGTGCTGGTTTTCCAGGCCGCGTCCTTGGGATATCAAAAACTGGCCGGTCGTGAGGCCCAGAGAGCAGGTCCCAGTCCCACAAAGAACTGATGTCAGAGTGTAGCTCCAGGTCAGGATCTTCAAAACAACCTTGCAAAGAAAAAAAAGAGATATCAAAGATAGAAATAGAGCTGTTTCTGAAGATCCAAGCAAAGGAGTCACTGCTTAGCACCATCTTGAATTTGCTCCGCCTCCAAAAGTCCCGTAACCAGAATTTATTTATTTGTTTGTTTGTTTGTTTGTTGAGATACAGTGCAGAGTAGTCTCTTCCATCCCTTCGAACTGCGGGATGTAGTAACCCCAATTTAATCCTAGCCTAATCACTAGACAGTTGTTACAATGACCAATTAACCTACCAACCGGTACGTCTTGGGACTGTGGGAGGAAACCGGAGCACCCGGAGGAAACCCACGCGATCACGGGGGGAACATACAAACTCCTTAGAGACAGTGGCGGGAATTGAACCTAGGTTGCTGGTACTGTAAGGTGTTGTGCTAACCACTACTCTACCGTGCCACTCGATTGCCAGAAACAGCCACAGGGCTTCAGCAGCAGCCACACAAACTCGGGATAATCTAATTCTGCTCAGGGTCAGGACGCCTTTTAAAAAGCTTCTGAGTTGAAGGATTGAAAGCTGCAATCAGTATTGAAATAAGACAAAATAGTTGAAGTAAGCTGAAGAGAAAGCCATTCATAGAGTGAATGGAAGTATCCAGTATGACAAATGGGTGAATGTAAATTCCTGGGTGTGGGTCACTGGTGAATGTGGCCCCA
Source organism: Hemitrygon akajei (assembly GCF_048418815.1). Classification (NCBI taxonomy): domain Eukaryota; kingdom Metazoa; phylum Chordata; class Chondrichthyes; order Myliobatiformes; family Dasyatidae; genus Hemitrygon; species Hemitrygon akajei. Next base: position 136,003,065 of record NC_133129.1, read on the forward strand.
TCCATGGAGCTATTTGATGACCTAGCTGTATTTTTCTTGGGGTTGGAATTCTGTTCTGCTGCTGATTGACAGAAAACACATGCTCAGAGCTGTCTGTTGCTGACGTGTGTTTAAATGTGAGTTTAAACATTCCCATTGGAGTTGTGATTTCTTGCCTAATGTGGGGAATATTGAGTTTAGTTTCCTAGCAACTAGTCATGAACCTGCTGTAGTTACATTCCTTGCATTTTTGTGGGTGCAGTATCACTCAATAGCATTGTCAATTACTCTGTATATGGTTTATTCACAAACTGACAATCAATTGCACCTCAATTATTTTAACTCTTCTACTTTAAGCAATCCCTCACCTCTGTCCATTACCCACTCTCCTACCCAAAACTGAGAGAGGACCTCAAACTTGTAGCACTAAACTCCAATCTTTAACTCAAACTCTAGAGTGTTTCTCCTTATATAATACATGTGCTTGGTTTATGCTGGATGTGAAATGGTTGGGAATAGAATTGACCGTTCATTCAGATTGCTTATGAATGATTTGCTGTGGTAAGGTTAGGGTTTTGCCTAGTGAAAGTGATGAAGCTTTGGGGTGACTGCTTTAGAGGATGCTGCATCCAAGGAGATTCATGTCCAGAGGTTTGAGGTTACATTCCCATTTCACTTTAGTGCATTAACAGCAGGAAAGAATACTACAAAACAACATAGAATAAGATTAAAAAGCTCCATGCTATTAATTTAGCAGCTGCTCAGTGTGAAACTGCACAGGGGCATCTTACAGCCTTTCTAATTTACTGTAACCCATACATCACCGAATGTCACCACAGATTGTTTTTGATCTGCGCAACATCTGCCAGTAAAACTGGATATCTTTATAATACAGTTTTGACTTAAAGTCTGAGCCTCGATGATCCACAAAGCTCATCTTGGTCACAGGATCCTCACGCTCAGCAAGAGGAAGGAAACTAGATCCTGATTACTTATTCACGTTGACTCAGAAATATCACTTATGGTTTACAAAGGTCAGGACTCTAGCTCTTTTAAAGATGGCATTCATCTGTGCAGTCAATCCAATACTATTTCAGAGCAGGCACCGTGCCTTGCTTCCACACGGTTTCAACGATCTTTAGTGGAAAAGCACAAATCAAGAGCCAGGAATTTACACACAGGCACTTCATCGAGTTTCTGGGCTAAACTGGATGTATTGCTAAAAGAGAAAGAAACAAGAATCATGAACATGAAAAATTCTGCAGGTGCTGGAAATCCAAAGGAACACACTCAAAATGCTGGAGGAATTCAGCAGCAGGTCAGGCAACATCTATGGAAATGAATAAACAGTCGGCGTTTTGGGCCGAGACCCTTCAGCAGAGCTGAAATGGAAGGGGAAGGGTGCCAGAGTAAAAAGGTGGGGAGCGAGGAAGGAGGCTAGCTTAAAGAGACAAGAGTCATTGTGCTCGTGACAAGCTGTCAATAAATTATGATTCTTTTCTTCCACATTATTTTCACGCAGTAGGTGTATTTCAGCTTGATGCCCACTTGTAAATTTGGTTTCGTAGATCAGCCTCTTATTGAAACCAGGAAGTTTTTGTTTAATCTGATAAGAAACACCATATACTAACTCACACATCAAATTAATGAGAGACATGTTCTGAGTTGTTATTCATAAAGAAGGGTCAGTTACACATCAGAACTTTAAAAATTCATTAGCTGGTCTATGGAGCATGGGCCTTCAGCTATTGTATCCAGAACATATTAATAAATAATTGGCAGAAAAGGACGCACCCAGAACTTGAGAGATTTCATTCTCACCAGCTGGAAAGATTGAATATGCTGAAGCATTGCAATATCGAATGCAAATCCCACAAATAACTTTTACATCCTTTTGTTAATTTGACCATTTCTCCATAACTTTTGCAACCTCTCATTTGTTTAAAATTGTAAACACGAGGAAATCTGCAGATGCTGGAAATTCAAACAACAACACACACAAAATGCTGGTGGAACCTGATGAAGGGTCTCGGCCCGAAACGTCGACAGCGCTTCTCCCTATAGATGCTGCCTGGCCGGCTGCGTTTCACCAGCATTTTGTGTGTGTTGTTGTTTAAAATTGTGGTTGGTTTAGGTACTTGAGCTAATCCCAACAATTGTATTTTTCCCCCCGATTGATTAGATGCAGAGGACCCATGTCGAAATACAAAACTGACTGCTCGAAGCTGGATAAGGAGATGAGTTTGGACATCATGAACACAACCCACCTGATTTGAGCCAAATATTCTGGCAAAGTTAAAACCCAACATTCCTGTATAATTGGCTGTTGTCAGGTAGCCATGCATTAGTACAGATCTCAGAGTCTTAATGATTTTGTTCTATTTGCCACAGCCCTGGAGTGATTCCCATTGTCATGGTGCATTGAATGAATCATCTCTGCCTTATCTTCATACAGCTCCCATAGCCTTGCCTTCCTCTGATACTGAATTAGGTTCCCTCTTTGGTCCTCTAATTCTCTCTAGGTATATTTTCCTCACAACTAGTCTTGTGTCCTCTTCCTCCATAACTCTTTTGACTTTGCACATCTGTTTACCATTGTGTAGCCTTTTGAAAATCCACTGCTTGACAAGACTTCGAGGTCTCTACTAATTCATACACTACAGAAAGTGAAAAATTCAGCCCTTTTTTTGGAAAATAGATTTTATAATGGAAGTCATGATTAAATGCCTGTGGTTGCATATAAGCTGATAGTAGTTTCTCTTCTGAATTTTATCCCTTCTTTTACAGACCCAATCCTAGCTACAGAGTAGATGCTGACAAAGGCTTTAACTTCTCTGTGCCTGATGATGCTTTTGTTTGCCAAAAGAAGAACCATTTCCAGGTCACTGTTTATGTTGGCATGATGGGCGACCCGAAATATGTCAGAACTCCCGAGGGGCTCAAACCAATTGATTTCTTCTTCCTGAAATTGCACGGAGTAAAGGTTGGTGAGACTTGATGCTGGGGGGGGAGTGGAGTAGGCTGGCTTTTGTACCAGCTGTATTTTAGTCCTTGGATGTATCTTTTCTCCTTTGCCAATTTTACCAATGTGTGGAAGAAGAATTAGCTTTGAAATGTAGTTGCCCAGATTTGGTAATGGTCCAGTTTAGTATACTTTCACAACAGAGGAGTCGTTAGCTGGCTACTGTTGAACATTATGAGCTTAGCAATTGAATGAATATAAAGCAAGCTGGCATCTAATTAAAGGCCAAATGGTGGGAGGATTGCAATATCCACTTCCCAGCTACTTCTGCACTTGCACTAAATCAATCTGATATCATTCTATTGCCTACATAGGTACCTTATCTTGTTTGTTCGAGCTGGATGCCATCAGGAAGGCAATGCATTTATTGCATATCCTTCGAAAGGTGGTGATGAGCCACCCACTGAATGATTGCACTCCACATACTGAAGGCTCCTGCCAAAGCAGTCATGCGGGAAGTTATGTGACTTTGTCCCATTGAGAATGATAAATGGTAACATCTTTCTGAACCTGGGACACGGATGTAAGGTGATGATTCCGTGTACCTGCTGCAATTACATTTTTACATACTAGCGGATTTAGAAGATGCATTCTAGGATGAGCAATGTGCTTTGTACACAAGAGAGTGCAACTGTAGTGCACCAGTTGTGGAGCAAATCAAATGTTTAAGGAAGAGCTGAGAGAAAATTAAGATTATAAATTTAACTGAAGAAGTTTAACTAAAATAGGCCATTGCAACTCTCCTCAGTCTGGAACCAACGAACTGGATCCTGGCTACCCAACATCAGGCCAATGGAAGCCAACTACATCTGTAAGGTTCAGCTCAGGATCAGATTTATTATAGAAACATACAGAACATAGAAAACCTACAGCACAATACAGGCTCTTTGGCCCACAAAGCTGTGCCAAACATATCCTTACCTTAGAAATTACCTAGGGTTACCCATAACCCTCCATTTTTCCATGCTCCATGTACCTGTCCAGGAGTCTCTTAAAAGACTCTATCATATCCGCCTCCACCACTGTCACCGGCAGCCCATTCCACACCTTCACCACCCTCTGTGTAAAAAACTTACCCCTGACATTTCCTCTGTATCTACTTCCAAGCACCTTAAAACTGTGCTCTCTCGTGCTAGCCACTTCAGACCTGGGAAAAAGCCTCTGACTATCCACACAATCAATGCCTCTCATCATCTTATACAACTCTATCAGGTCACCTCTCATCCTCCCTCTCTCCAAGGAAAAAAGGCCAAGTTCACTCAACCTATTCTCATAAGGCATGCTCCCCAATCCAGGTAACATCTTTGTAAATCTCCTCTGCACCCTTTCTATGGCTTCCACATCCTTCCTGTGAGGCGACCAAAACTGAGCACAGTACTCCAAGTGACGTCTGACCAGGGTCCTATATAGCTGTAACGTTACCTCTCAGCTCCTAAACTCAATCCCACGATTGATGAAGGCCAATGCACCGTATGCCTTCTTAACCACAGAGTCAACCTGTGCAGCTGCTTTGAGTGTCCTATGGACTCGGACCCCAAGATCCCTCTGATCCTCCACACTGCCAAGAGTCTTACCATTAATACTATATTCTGCCATTATATTTGACCTACTAAAACGAACCACTTCACATTTATCTGGTTGAACTCCCATCTGCCACTTCTCAGCCCGGTTTTGCATTCTCTCGATGTCCTGCTGTGACCTCTGACAGCCCTCCACACTATTCACAACACCCCCAACCTTTGTGTCATCAGCAAATTTTCTAACCCATCCCTCCACTTCCCCATCCAGGTCATTTATAAAAATCACGAAGATTAAGGGTCTCAGAACAGATCCCTGAGGCATTCCACTGGTGACCAACCTCCATGCAGAATATGACCCATCAACCACTCTTTGCCTTCTGTGGGTAAGCCAGTTCTGGAACCACAAAGCAATGTCCCTTTGGATCCCATGTCTCCTTACTTTTTCAATAAGCCTTGCATGGGGTACCTTGTCAAATGCCTTGCTGAAATCCATATACACTACATCTATGACTCTACCTTCATCAATGTGTTTAGTCACATCCTCAGAAAATTCAATCAGGCTCGTAAGGCACGACCTGCCTTTGACAAAGCCATGCTGACTATTCCTAATCATGTTATGCCTCTCCAAATGTTCATAAATCCTGCCTCTCACGATTTTCTCCATCAACTTATTACTGTCACATGATGTGAACTTTGTCGTATGGTGCAAAAACATAAAATTCTGTAAGTTACAAAAATAAGTAAATAATGCAAAAAAATTTTAAGAAGTTAGTGTTTATAGATTCATGGACTGCTCAGAAATCTGATGATGGAGGCGAAGAAGCTGCTTCTAAATCATTGGACATTAAAAATTTCTAAGTTCTCAGGCTGAGGTTGTGATGATGCTGCACTGGCTTTCTCATAAATAAATATAATAAAGTTCGGAACTGTGGGCAGAGATGTGGCTGATTGCCTGCAAATAGCTTGAAGAATGCACGTCGCACTGGAAGAGCTCCGTCAATCTCAGTGTATGGCTTCATTGTACAAACTGGCCACCTGATCTGAGGATCCAAGTGTATGGGTGTTAGCTTAGATGTAGATGTCAAAAATATGACCTGTCTTCAGGACCAAGGCAGATGTTTTTATGTTTTCAGTTTCTATCAAAGGAGTCCTCTAATTTCAATTCACATTGTCAGGAAACAAAGGCAATTGTGCTACTCATTGGCCATTGCAAACTGCCTTAATTGTTTCTTATGAAAAATGAAAGATAGAGTATTTATTAAAAACTTTACAAATCAACCTTTAGGAAACCCATCTCCTTGAAGGCAAAGAAGACAGTCATCTTGGCACCGTTTCAAATACATTTCTGACTTTACACTCTGAGTAGAATTGAGATGTACTTTAGAGAACAGTAAAATTATAACAACAGTAGGGAATGATCTTTTTATTCTTTTGTTTGGTAGTTGGAGGCATTGAACCAGAGCATCAATATTGAGCAGTCACAGTCAGACCGCAGCAAGCGGCCCTTCAATCCTGTCACGTGAGTACAACTCATACAGGTGTTATTGTGTTCTTTAGGTATCAAACCACCCAATCATTGGGGTCGCTTTCATGTATGCTTCAAGATATCCGTTTGGCTCAGTCAGAGGATTTGGGTATTAAGCCAATACAAAAATTTGAGCTCACCATTTGTTTAAGTTGTATCTGAAAGTTGTATCTTCTGCCTGAACTGTTGACAAAATTATTTGAATACCAGTGGTAAATTCTCCTGGTTCTTTCATCAAGCATTGTATTTGGAATGTTGATATATATATATGTGTGTGTGTGTGTGTGTATGTATGTATATATATAGATATATATGTGTGTGTGTGTGTGTGTTGGATAAGGAGCAAAGAAAGTCCAAGCCTTTCCTATAGTTATATACTGTCCATCACTGTCTATGGGCTTCTTAAATCTATTCAGATAAAAAAAAATTAAGTGCAAGCAATAATAACCTGGCTTGTTTTCTGTAATATGAAGGTGGTGTAAGGAGCACAAGGCGTATGTTAAACTCCAATAGCAAAATGTCACAGATGCCAGAAGTAGAAGTAAAAACAAAAAAATGCTGGAAATTCTAATCACGTTTGGCAGCAACTGTGGAGTGAGAAATAGAGTTCGTTGTTCAAGTTGATGCTGTTTAACTTGCTGACTATTTCCAGCATTTTGAATTCGGTGTAATAAATTGGGTGACAAATAGTAAAATAAAGATATCATATTTAAATAGCAATTGTAAAACTTATATAGGGTTCAATGAACTTGAAAGATAGACAGGGAAATGAGTGCATTAAAAATGTACAGCAATGTTAATGGCTACTTAAGACATACAGATTGTGGGGTATACAGTATGTAGACGTTGTAAGATTCTGTATAAGAGACTGAATTTGTACTTAGCTGAAAATATAGTTTTACTGATAGGTACTAAAGGATGATGAGTGATAGAGAAAGTTGATAAATATCTTTGGTTCCTACAGAATTAACATCCCTTCTGATCAGGTCACAAAAGTCACAGTTGGAAGGTTACATTTCAGCGAAACAACAGCCAACAACATGAGAAAGAAGGGCAAACCGAACCCAGACCAAAGGTAAGGACAGTTACTGTGTCCTTTTGTACCCCTGAAAACTTAATAGGCTGCCATCTTTTACTAATGATTTGGTTCGGATCTACGTATTCATATTGTCGCGCAGTATCACCATTCTACAAGACAAAATAGCATCCTTGTTCCTTGTGTGGTGAGTGAAAGGAAATGCAATCTTGTCTGTGATGATCATCATGAAGAAATGCTAAATTTAAACTCACTCACAGCTGAACAAAAAGCTTTAATTTATATATACACTCAGTGGCCACTTTCTAGGTAGCTCCTGTACCTAATAAACTTGCCACTGTGTGTATGTCCGTGGTCTTCTGCTGCTGTAGCCCATCCATGTCAAAGTTCGATATGTTTTGCATTCTGAGATGTTCTGCACACCACTGTTGTAACACGTTGGAGCTGTCGCCTTCCTGTCAGCTTGAACCAGTCTGGCCATTCTCCTCTGACCTCTCTCATCAACAAGGTATTTTTGCCCACAGAACTGCCACTCACTGGATAGTTTCATTTTCTTTACACCATGCTGGAGATTGCTTTGTGTGAAAATCCCAGGGGGCCAGCAGTTTCTGAGAAACTCCAACCAGCCCATCTGCCACCAACAATCATTCTACGGTCAAAGCCACTTGGATCACACTTCTTCCCCATTCTGATATTTGATTTAAACAATAAATGAAACTCTTGACCATGTCTGCATGCTTTGATGCATTGAGTTGCTGCTACACGATTGGCTGAATAGATATTACAAGCAAGTCTATAGGTGTACCTAATAAAGTGGCCACCGATTGTATTTTTTAATATTCTCATGAAGTTCCAAAGTACAACCAACCTATTGATTTCTTCACAGCTTTCAACTATACAAACTTGTTCTCAAGGCGCAAATGGAAACGATTTCTCCCAATTTACCCTACGTGAATCAGTCTTGATTTTCTGTATTTCTATAAATTTTTTCCGAACTTCCCTGTGGATTCACTTTGTGGCTGAAATTGTGGAACTACTATAGTGAATCTCTTCTGCACTGTCCTGCTTTTGAACTCAAAGCCTCAATTTATGAGGCCCTTTTGTTGTTTTAATCACTTTCTCAATATGTGTTTCCAGCTTCATAGATTTACTTACACTTGCTCGAATCGATCCACTGCCTCCACTTTGTCCTGTCCCACCTGGAAAATGGGGTCTCGTATATAGACTGCTTATAGACTTTAGTTCGGCGTTTAATACCCCAGAAACTGGTGGGGAAACTGTCCTCGCTGGGTCTCATCGCCTCCTTCTGTAACTGGATCCTGGACTTCTAACAGAAAGGTCACAGTGAATCCACGTGGGCAGCAAAGTCTCCAGTCCCATTACGCAGAGCACTGGCACTCCTCGGTTTGCGTGCCCAGCCTGCTGCTGTTCACACAGCTGACATATAACCGTGTCCCAGGATTCACTTCAAATTGTATCATCAAGCTTGCAGACGATACAACAGTGGTTGGCCTCATCAACAACAGTGATGGGTCCGAGTACAGGGAGGAAGTGGAGTGGCTGGTGAACTTTGGTAAGAACAACAAACTAAGTCTGAACATGGACAAAACCAAAGAAATGATGAGGACTTTAGGAAGGTGCATACGAACCATCCCCCTCTGCACATACAGGGCTCCTCCATAGAGAGAATTTCCATAGAGAATACACAAAATTCCTGGGAGTTCACATCATGAACAGTCTCACCTGATCCCTCAATATCACCTCCCTGAATAAGAAAGCAATCTTCCTGAGGAGATTGAGGCAAGCCAGGCCCACCCATCTTAACTGAAATTTAGAGGAACACTGTTGAGAGCATCTTGACAAGCTGCATCTCCATCTGGTATGGGGGCATGAGCATTGGACCGGAAGTACCTACAAAGGACTGTGAGAACATCCAAGGGGATCATAGGAGTCTCCCTACCATCCATCGGGGACATTTATCAGGAGCACCACATTCGCAGGGCCCTTAGTATCATCAAGGACCCCACCCATCCTCTTTGACTTTCTGTCACCGGGCAGGAGACTCCGATGCATAAAGACAAGAACGGTCAGGATGGGAAACAGTTTCTTCCCTCAGGCCGTTAGGCTTCTGAACTCTTTGCTGCATCGCAATTGAAGTGTTACTGCATAACTTGTATATTTAACTATGTTTAACTTATGCTCTTTACTTATCTATGTATAATTCAATTGTAGATTTAATTCTTACTTTCCTAAGTTATTGTGTGTAATACATGTATTATGTGTACTACTGTGCTTTACACCCTGGTCTGAAGAAACGTCTCATTTGGTGGTATACATGTATATAGTTAAATGACAATAAATTTGACTTGAGTTGATGTACATACAGTTCCTTGTTTCTGCACACTTGTTAGAAAAGTACTGAACCTTCAGACTATATTGTCTTTTCTTGTTCCTTCTGTCAAAGTGGATCATTTCATATTTCATTGCAGTCAATCTTAACTGCCACTTACTTGCCATATATGCCAGCCCATGCCCATCTACATATGTCCTTTTCCTGTGTATGAATATATTCTTTACAACTTCCTTACAAACTGCCAAATATGGTGTCCTGTGTAAATTTTCACATTTTACCGTGAGCACCCATATCCAAATCACCAATTACTGTTAAAACTACATAGATAAATCCAGTGGCCTCCAGAGAACACACTGTCCACCATCCTGTAGGATTAAAAAAAACCCGCTCTTGTATCCGTTTCTTATCATGTTGGCATTGACCCCACCCTCCCCCCCATCTATTCACTAGGCCTCAATTTTTGAAACCATCTTTTTATTTGTAGCCTTCTCAAGTGCTTTCTGAAAATTGTACAAACAAAATAACCTGCATTCCCTAAACCTACTCTGTTACTCTCAAAAGAAATTCCTTCAATTAGACAGGCAGAAAATTCCTTTATAACAAAACCTCTTAATTAAATCTTTTCCATTAATTGATTGCATTTTGCAGGAAAGAAACTGATGTGTATTTAAGTACTCTTGTAAATATATTGTTTGATTAAGCATACTTTGTTGTTTATATAATTCATTATGGTTATATGTAAAGATACATGAATTGCTTATGTCATAATGCCACCACTTGATATGTGCATGCCTTGATTAAAGTAAACATGAAATTAGAATTACATTTTCGATTCCCATGCCTTCCATGGAATTAGTTCAATGTTACAAAACACAACAATGGCAACGAGGAATTTTTAAAATGAATCAAAGACAGCTACAGACCTGTTGAAGTGCAGTGAGGAACATCGAGTTAAAAACAAGTAGTGTGGCATTTCTTCTTCAGAAGGGAAAACACAATCAAGTTTTAATAAAGACAGAAAATAGAATTCATAGGTTCATAGGCAGTGAGTGATACAGTGATAGTAGTCATATATAAAAGCGGAAATAGCTGGCTACATCAAAAAGATTGATGCATTTGATTACACAATGGGTAACTGGCTCATGTATACAGTGCTAATTCAACAGTATTTTGAGGCAATGAGAAACGAGTACCAATTTTGGTGATTGCATTTGGTTTAAAGGCATACAGTTTGCTTTGAAGTTTGACTGCTCCAACCAAACCAGCAGAAATGAGCTTTGCTGAGACTGTGAAAGTAATGCAGGAACATTTAGAACTGATGCCATTGTCGATTGCAGAACACTTTAGGTTTCATAAGAGGAATCAAAAGAAAGGAGAGTTCATTTCAGTGGATATGGCTGATTTGAAGAGATTATCTGAGCATTGTCAATTTGGAAATGGGCTTAATGATGCACTGAGAGATCAGTTAGTTTGCAGAATCTTACAAGAAAGCATTCTTGTGGCTCCTAACTGAAGCACACATTTAAAGGAGCAGTTGAAATAACTGTATCAATGGAAATGACAGACAGATGCAATTGAGTTGCAGTCAGGAATGAAAGCGTTAATAAACAAAATTACAGCATCTAAACAGAAACCGGCCTGGCTGAACAAATGGTGTTGTGTCAGGGGCTCACATACACCAGACCAATGCAGATTTAAAGGCGAAACTACAAAAAATGCAACAAAGTAGGACACATACAAAGAATATGTTGAGCAGACAAAAATAAATGGGCTTCACAAGAAAGAGAGAAGGATAAAAAGTCAAGTTACAGTTTCAAAAAGAGCACCACTCTGCACACTGTTGACGAAAATCTGATAATGATGAGAGTGACACAGGACTGGGCAGCCTTGAGATTTACAGTATGATAATTAACAATAGACTAGCAGTATGACCTATGCCAGAAGCGAACAGCAAATTAATTACAGTGGAATTGGACACTGGCTTGGTTGTTTCAGTCATTGCACAAAATGAGCTTGAATAGCATTCCAAAGATACCTAACTGAAGCCTGCAGATATTTAACTGAGAGCTTATACTGGAGAAAAGATAACTCCTGTGGAAATGACATTCGTAACAGTGACATACAACAACCAACAAACCACATTGGGCTTGTATGTGGTAAAAGCAGGAGGGTCAGCATTGTGGGGGTGTGATTGGTTGAGACAACTACAACTTGATTGGAGATTCATCCACTATTTGCGTGTCAGATCCCCTGCAATAGAGTCATCTGGAAGTGAATTAAGAGAGTTACTGGATGATACCACAACTGACTCCATGCTGTACACCATGAACTGTTGTCCAACAGAAGGCAAGTAGATGTTGGTACCTTCCTCTCTGCGTCTGGTCTGGAAAGCATATTGGACCAAAGAAAGAGCTTGCTGCTCAGAGAAATTGTGAAAGTGATGAATAGAGTCATCTAACGACACCAGTTTTTGGAGACAATGTATCTCAAAAAGCTTCTGATATGTTAATTAGGCAGTTACTTGTGAACTATGGCTTGGTTTTAAGCGGAAGAGAGTTCAAGGAGTTTCAGGAAAGTTGCGAACATTCGGTTTTTGTGAGTATAAAGAACCAGAATCTACTCTGTATGTGTTAAGGTTATTGCATGAACTACAAGTGGGAGACAAAAAGCTGCTTGTAAAAATAGATGCAAAGACCAAAGCCCAGCTGGATGAATGGAAGGCCAAAAAGAAAGAAGTTAATGGAGATACGAAAAGAGGATTCATTCGATGATGATGTGGATGAGGAAACCAAGAGGAGGGATCAGATCGTAAAGGGATCAATAGAACGATTGATAAGAGAATACTCCAGTGAACTGAATTCACGTTCCTAAGGTCATGATGCACAAGGCAGAAGAAGAAAGAGGAAGCAGAGTGATCCCCCGGTCAGGAAAGGCGTTATCCCACGAGAATAAAAAATCCTCCATGGCGATTAAATCTTCAGGCTTGAATGGGACGATTTAAAATCTACTATGCTATGGATGCAGTTGTATTATATAGTATACGGTGTATATAGTTGAAATGCATTCTCGATTGTGTTTATAGCTAAGCAGGGAGCAGCGCTGTGTGTATTTAATATTTCAGTAATATTTGAATAATATTGTAAATCTATTGTTTGATTAAGCATTCTTTTTTGTTTATATAATTCATTTTGGCTATATGTAAAAATTTGTGAATTACATACGTCATGAAACTACCTTGTGATATGTGCAGGACAGGCTTAAAGTAAACATGAAGTGAGATCACATTTCAAACTCCCGTGTCTTCCTTTGAATTAGTTTAAAGTTTTGAAGTTACAAAATGTAACAGAAATATTTAACTGGGAAACAATATTGTGCAGTGTTACTGCTGTACATGTTGTACTTATTGTTTATTAATTCTTCATTTGTTTGGTCTTTTCTCATTCACTTTTATCCTCTGACAACTCTTTGTCTAACCCTCTTTCACTGTTTCGGCCTTCACCTTGTCATTTCTAAACTTTTCTCTCCTTCATCTCTTGACTTCTTTACCAAACTGTTCTGTCCATGTCTCTGGCAATCTCCTTTCCCTCTTGCTCTCAATCATTTCTCCCTCTCCCTGAATTCCTCCCCAATCCCTCGCAGGTACTTCATGCTGGTGGTCGCTCTTCAAGTTCAGACCCAGAATCAGAACCACCTTGTGGCTGCACAGATCTCGGAAAGAATTATTGTCCGGGTAAGGCCGATACTAACTTTTTCTATCTGCGGTGTCTGTTATTAATAACATTTCAATCCAGTAATGTAATTATTACCAGCAATGAATGGGACATTAGGTAGATAATCTTGGATTATTATTGGCTATGTGTAGAGACTGTTCACAAATGTCTCTGGCTGTCTCTGATTCCTCTGTTCTTCATTCACAGAACACGGCACAGGTGAGACATTTTAATGCTTAAAACACTCAGAGCCTAGGTACAGTGGAGCCCTTTATTATCAGTAAATAAAGAGAACTGTACAGGAAGGAGGTAAGTTTAAGAACTAAAGATCAAAAATATTGCTCAACAGGTGAGAAAAAAAGGCAAATTTCTTTGCGCCTGTCAGAGAATGGCTGGAAAGATTCATTGGACAATAGAGTGCTTTGCACCAGGGTGGCTTACTGAACAGCTGTAAACAAAGATGTCTAGTTCAATAATTCGTGGCAATAGAACAATATTGGTTTAGTGCCCTAAAAAATGTCATGGAATGTTAAGGAATGATAATAAACAGGCTCCACTGTATCGGTTAACATTGTACTGAAGGCATTTTGTTCAAAGTTGCTGGGTTAACATGGCAATGGTACCATGAAGCATATCTACTACTTGCTATAGCTCTTGTCCAATGTTTGCGTGATAAAATTTAACATACCTCTGGCATCTAGAGTTGTGTTTAAATCTGGTAATAACAAATAAATATTTCAACATGCGGCATTTAGATTGTACACATCTTCCAGCTGTTTTTCTTTAGGTACAGCAGAAATATAAAGTTGTCTTGCATTTAATAATCCCCCTCCCTCTCTCCCTCCCCGTCCCTCTCCATCCCCCTCTCCTTCCCCTTTTCCCTTCCCCTTCCTGTTTTCGGTTCTCTCTGTCTTTACTTTCTCCTTGTCATGAGTTCTCATTTTCTTGTCCATCCCTCCAGTTCTGCCATGTCTATGGCCCTCTCTTATATCTCTGCTTTTTCCTCTGTCTTTCAGTTTGTAACAGTCTAAATGCGTCTCAGTCTCAAAAAGAACTGTTTTTCTCTTTACAAGTGCTGCATGATTTGCCGTGTATTTCAAATGTTTTATTTTATGCATCTATCTCTTTACTTTTACTTTTGCCCTTCTCTCCTCGTTTCTCTTAATCGCTTTCTGTAACCTCCCTTCAATTTCTCCACCCTCTGAGTTTTGTCCTTTTTTCCCCTTCCCTTCCTTTTGTCCATTTATCTCAGGGTTTCTGCATTTCAATCTTGTTTTCTTCCTCTCTATTTGTCCCTAATCCAATCTTTCCCTGTTTTTCCTCTCTCAGCTTTCTCCCTCTATCACTCCCTGTCTCCTGGCTACACCCTCACTGCCTTTGTGTTTCCATTGATGAAACAGATGTCAACAAGTTGCACAACCAAGGATTTTCCGATTTTTCACTGGAGATTTACATAAATCCTTCCATTATGACACATTCTGTAATTAATTATCACAAAGATCCATCTCCAGTTCATCTGTTCTCATTGCTATTTTTCTTGGATGGTCTAACTGATTATAGAGGGTAAACACTTGGAAATTTTGTTCTGAACCCTTAAGATTATGATTTGAGTCTTTAAGATCTGAAACCTTGAGAACTGTGCTTCCTGTGCACATAGGACCTATTGTCTTCCCATGTTTAGGCGTGGAGGAGCAGATTCTGTAATGTGCCTCTTCCTTACTGGGTATGATCAAGGTTACAGGGCAGCTCCCATGTATTCACACTTAACCAAATACTGCTTGGCATGTGCAACGAGCTGACCCAGACAGTGTGTCCACCCCCCTCCACCCTCACGCCTCACCACCAGTGCATGTGATGAATGGACTGTGCACTAAACACCAGCTGGCTGTTAGAATTTGGTGAGGTAGTTGATCAGAGTCACAGCAACAATCGAGAGAAAAGTCAGCTGTCATTGTATGATGGTGTGTGTGTGTTTGAACAGGAAATGAGGACAGAACCAGCTGAGCTGTAATGCTTCCCCAAGCTGATTTCGCTAATGGCGTTAACTATCCAAGCTCTCACAAATAAGAAAAGCTGAGTTCAGCTAACATACCAGAATACAGTTCTGTATGAAGCATGAATCATTAAGAAAGGCTTTTTTCCCCAATGTCTAGATATTGAATCATCCCAGACCTTGTACATTGAGGAAAGTTATTCACTAGGCATTGTAATAGTGAACCAGACAGATATTCCTGTCTTTCAATTTGAGTGGATTGGGTGAATAATCGCTCTGATTTCCCATGACAGCATATCCAGCTAATCCAAATGCAAGAATGGGAAATTATGTGAGGAGATGAATTGAGACAATGGAGGGGGGTAGTGAGGGGTTAAGAGGCTGAGAAACTTCAGGTTCAGGGAGAATTTATCCTTCCAGTAGGGAGCTTCATAAATGGGAAGATATCAGAGAGTTGCTGCCAAGGGACTGACAGACTGTACATTACAGAAGGACTTCCTCTTGAATCAGCTCCAGATCAAGAAAATAGACAGAATATTCACAGCCAGAAATGAGTCCTTAATAAACCCCAAACAATACATGCAGACTTGTGTTCTTGATTATGTTAAACTCACAGACAAATTATGGTCATTAATAATTAGAAGCTGTCTGAGCCAAACAAGGGAAACTCTTGTATTCTGGCAGCAGTGCAAAGCTCTCTTGGACCCAAGAGTTTGAACTTGTGTAGGAATTCTCTTCATATTCACATTTCTTAAACTTGCTTTCTAGGATTGGAAATGGAGCTGGATTTTAAGTAAATATTTGGAAAGGGATTTCCTGAGACAGTAGCAGTGGGATTTGGCTCCCTTTTGCAATAGAGACCTTTTGCTCATCTATTATAGACTTTCTCTGTCTCCACTGTCGCATCTCTGCTCCTTCCTGTCAAGCAGAATGTGCTATTTATTGTAATAATCTTTCTAATAAAATTGCTTTAGAGATTTTGACCAATTCAATAAGAAATGTGAATATGATGTTTGATCTTTCATAATCTTTTTTTTTCATTGTTATGTGGGTTGTCCATAAACAACGCTCCTCTGACCTTCCTCTCTAGATCTTCTCACCATGTCAGAGTATCAAGAATCACCACATTTTTATCAGTTTATCAGTAATTTACTCATCTGGCCCATGAAATTACAGCATTCCTCACTCTTCCCTTCACTCTGCAGACAGCCTCTTGTCACTACCTTCTGATTTCAAATCATTCTCTCCACACTGCATACTCCTGGGTGGCCTTTTGCTTTGGCTTTCTAACATCTGTCTTTGCTCAATAATAATTTATGACAGTGACGTATAGGGAAAGACCTTACAGTCTTGATGTTAGCTTCCTTTACTGCATTTCCCCTTCTTTTCTGAGCAGAACAAATGACTGTTTGGAGCTTTGGGGGTATTTTATTCAATCTGGAGTAGAACTTACGAAGCTGAGCAACAACAGAGCATTAATTTTATGCTGTTACCAATTACTTTCACATCCCTTGCCCAATGCCAGTGGCAATAAAGGGACCAACTTCACAAGGTGGAGCTAGATTGTAACTACATGCCTTTCAAGAAAATATGTTCCCTAGTATTGGAAATTAAGGCCACTTCTTCAGCCATGGCCAGACATACCTCAACATCTTCCAGGACATGAGAAAGACATGGTGCCCACTCACACAGTGGGCAGTAACCTAATATTCTAGTGTATTGCATGATGTGGAGTACTCCACAAACTATTCTCTCTTGCCCTCTGGGAACTTACTGGTGTACTGCGCAATGTGCAAAAGCCTCTCTATAGAAACCTATATAATGGGTATTGAGCATGTGTTCATTGCTCTGTTGTATCTTCGCAGTACTCTTGGGCTTCTCTCCTTAAGTGATAAATATTTGGTTGTATTGAGTGTTCCTCCTTTGCCGCAGATCACAAAGTCTATCAACAATTTTTTTTTTGCCTATCATTCACATTTTTCATTGAACTCATTCCTGTCTCATCTCACCTTTCCTACCACAACCTTACTTACTGAGTGCTAGCTTAGAGGTTTTGGAAATGAAGAGATAGGTTTCAAAGATTATTTTTAAAGAAGGTTAAGAAAGACACAAGAGGTTCCTTTCTTTATCTCCTTTTGAAATGCTTGTTAATAACTACTGACGGATTTTTAGAACCTGATAGCCGAAGTCTTAACCACCAGTGATGGTGGGATTAATTTCAGGAGGAATCAAGGAGCTGGAATTTGAGGAGTGTAAGTAATTCAAGAGTGTTTAAGAACAGGAGGAGCTTAAAGATAAGGAGAGGCAGTGCTATGGATAAGAATTTAAAAGATGAACCAGTTTTATCATGAGACAACAAGCACAGGAATCATTAGTTTATGGGATTTAGTGTCAGGGCATGACTAGCAGAGTTTTGCATCAAGTTTACTGAGGGTTGAGTTTAAAAGGCTGGCCTGGGCTGAACTCAAGTAGTCAAATCTGGAGGTAATAAGTTCCCGCAGTAGGTAAGGAAGAATAGGGTGATGTTACAGAGGTAGAAGGTAAGTATCTGTATTAACACTGGTATGTAATTGAAAGTACCACCGTGCTTTTGAGAAGTGTGGTTCTCAGATAAATGTACTTGTTTTTGGTGACCTGTGTGCAAATTAGCTGCCATGTTTGCCTGCATAGCCATAGCAACCGCAAAAACGAACTCTCTGTGTAGGTTGTGCTATTTCTGAAGGCTGTGATAAGACTTTATGTAAATGGAAGCCTTTCTTTATTGTTAATATATTAAAGCAAGGACCAACACCATGCTTCAGGACATTGCCAAGGTTGAAAAGAGTTACATGGAAAGTAGAGCAAACAAGGAAGTAGTGATTAGATAAAAACAGCATTAGTTTTTAAAACAGTTTAGTTACATGAAGAGTGAAGTGCTGAGAAAGGTAAAGAATTTCAGAGTTTACAAGCCTTGAGAAAAAATGAATAAGAGTGGAAGACTATCCAATAGTAAAGAAGAGCATCTGTGATTTACCTAATAATATAAGATTTACCTAAGAAATCTTATCCCTCTGGTTCAGGAATAAACGAAGGTCATTCTTTTATTTTTGAGGTATAGCTGGGAAGGTAATCCTGGAAAATATTAAATGCTACTGAGATAAATTCTAGAACTATTCTGGGACATGAAGTGGCTTTATCCTCTGAAATTAATTGTCACTGGCAGGATATAGCTTGTTGAGCTGCTGCTGCTACAATAATCTTGGCATCATTTTTATTGTGAAGGTCAGTTTTAAATTAGAGGATCGGTCCAACTCATTTCAAACCTCCATTGCAGCAACTACCAACCAATGTTTCGATGTGCTGACAGCTAAGTAAATGAGAAAGTGCAGTTCGTTGACTGGGTGGGAAAGCTTACATTCAGTGAGTCCTTTGGTCTTGCAAAACCTTTTCTAACGCTGTGGTCTCAAAGGTACAAGAACCTCCTCCATCTGCAGCTTATTTTCCCATGTTCTTCTTTAGACAACTATGTATTATGTTGACCATTCCTCATCATTATCATCTTGAAACATCCATTTACATCTTCCCTTCACTCCTCCAAGCCGGATGCCAAATTGCTTTAATCTTTGAGATTGGTGCATGAAGTGGATAACCAAAGAAAAAGCAGAACTTAATCGAGAGGGTGGTCCCCATTGTAAACATTTTATGTATGGTTTCCACTTTGCCCCAAATAATTTCATTTAAAACAACCTTCAAACCAGAACAGCTCAATCTCTGTTCTGTTGGCTATGTCTCCCTGCTGATCAGGTGAAGCACCGACCGCCATTTGCAAACTCTCGGAATTCCTGCCACATTAGACCAATTTTGAGAGACTTTTCCCTGAATGGACTTGAAATGTCATAATGAAATTCTAAGAATATCAAATACTTGGAAGGTAGCCAAATAAAAAAGTGAATTTCTAAAAATACAACCAGCATCGCCCTCTTGCTGCCTGTTGTCGGAGATGTTGAAATCATGTTTTTGTCTGCCATAGGTGCTTCTAAGATGGTGAGGCTTTGCCTATGTGTCTAAACGTTTTTAACTTAGAAGGAATGAAGATGTCTTCCTCCTAATCTCCAGAACAGGGGTTCCCAACCTGGAGTCCATGGACCCCTTGCTCAATAGTATTGATCCATTGCATAAAAACGGTTGGGAACCCCAGCTCTAGGTGAAAAAGGATCTGGTGCTTTCCCAGCATATGTGATGAATAAACTCCTCTTGGGCTTCCAGCAGGCTACTGGTATTAATTTTAACTGACATTTCAATGACAGACTTTGCCATCTTCATCAGGGATGATGCCTGGGCAAAGATGAAGATCTTGCTTTAAGTAAGGACAAGGTGGCACAGTGGAAACCTGATTGGATGAGGACTAACCAATCAGGAGGAATGGACGACAGGGGTATAAATACCACTAGATTAGACGTGCCCAGGCATCATCCCTGATGAAGATGGCAGAGCTTGTCATCAAAACATTGGTTGGAATCCATCTGGAAGCTGGAGAAGAGTTTATTTCCCTGCACTAGATGTTGCAGTAGGCATCCGACTGTGCCAGCTTCCAGGGTTTAGAAGCTCCAATTCTCAAGAGTATGGATAGCCGGTATGGTCTCTTGAAATATTCAGGCCCGCTCCACTAATCGGCGGCCATGTTTTGGCACCGGGATTTTAATACTTAAAGAGGATCTGAACGGCGGTTTGGTGCTCAATCATCAGCTCAACCTTAGTTGAGTTTGCAGTTGTGTTTTTGGGTTTCTCTCTCGTTTGGATTCTCGTTTAGCATCTAATCAAGAACCCTGTCTCATTTCAATCTCGAAATTATGTCTCGGGTCTAGTCTCAGATATGCCAGCACCTGGGGTCCTTTCCATTCCTGCCTAAGCCTCTTGGAACATTAGAGGGAGTCAATTGCAAATCCTCTGCCCGCCTACTGAGACGTGGATGGAAGTTTGGACCAAGAAGAACTAATACGGGAAAGGAAAAGGAATGCCTTACTGTTTGTATAGAGTTGCAGTGAAGTTAAATAATTACATTATTCTTAGCTGCCATTATTTCATGTCGCAATAATAGCAAAAATAAATGGGGACTGACTATGGAGGCTTCCTAAGACACAGTACAATCTGTCCCAATCTTCTGAATCCTTACAGACTCCTCTAACAAAGGGATAATCACAGCGAAGACCAGATTCTGAATAGTCATCTGAAAGCTGTCACCTTAGTTTTCAAATCAGGATTCACAGCTTTCTCCCACATTATGTAGGTCCTTGCCAGCATTCCAGGAACAACTATGTTCTCCTGTAGACGGCACTTGATTTCGATCCATTCTTATTCTTGATTCCAACCAGAGATTATTTGCACCTTTATGAAGATGTTAGGGCCCGAGTTTGTTCAACTATCGATAATTCTGCCTCCTTTGTAATGAATAAACACCATTTACTTTTTTTTATAAAAGGTACTTGCTTGCTGGGTAATAAACAGGTTTTACACATGTAGGCTGATTGGCTGACATGCCAGATGTCAAAGATAAAATTCATCTTGCTAAACAAAATACACATCTTTCTGGTTTATTTATTAACAGATCCCCCGGCATGTTTTCAGGTCATGTTCTATAGGTGCAAAAGAGAAATCCGGACAGAAGAATCCTAATTCTCCACTCCCTTACACTTCATGGGATTAACACCACTGCAGCCAGCTTGGGCTCCATAACCACACTGATAAACCTGTCGAGAAATTTCACATCATAAAGATGCACATCTATAGAAACCTTTATGAGATGTAGCTCTGGAGAGGTTCATGCCTCAGATCAAGGGTTTTATAGGAGCGGGGGGGGGGGGTTAGTTGTTGGTTGATGAAGGCAGGAGCTTTTAAAACATTAGAGTAAATGCTTGTATTTTGATACAAGAGAGAGCAGACAGGGAATTGCAGACGGTGAATAGTTGCATCATGTACTTCACACAAGCATAGATCTGTTAGTATGTGACTCTTTGTCATCTTTCTCGTGTGTGTGTGTGTGTGTCTGCGTATTATTACAAATCTAACTAATTTACTTCAATACATATTGAGCTTGAACAAAATGCCTTCAGAGGAATGTTTATCCTACATCTCTGTCGTGAGCCGGTCTTGAATTCCTGTCACTGTGGCCTGTAATTGTATTGGGCATCCTAAAAGATTCTTTGATCGTAATGACGAAACAGTACTGACGTCTGCGGCTGCTTGAAGAGACCTAATGGATTCAGGAAAGGGCATTTGGGAAAACGTCGCTTTGTGATTTTATGCTGGCAAGCAATTAAAAGCAAAGCATTTCATTGTTTCCGTGCATTATTGAATTTCAGCACTTTGAATTTTAAAATAAACTTAAACAATGAAAAGAGCAGTTGTTAAAAGTGGAAAGGGGGTAGGAGGGATGGTGGGGATTGGGGGCGTGTGTTTGTTGCAAACAGAACCGCCCTTCAGTGCTCTGGGGGAGTCCTGGGATTTGTCTGAATTCTCTAATGATTTAGAAATGTCTGTAACCCTGGCTGTTTGTTGGGTATCAGTATCACAACTGGTCTCTCCTGCTTCTCAGACTCCACCTGCCAGTTAGAGATGCCGCATTTAAGTCTGCAGCAAAGTGTACAGCAAGACTGTGTCGCCATCAGCATCACTGCAGACCGGGGCAGCACTGACAGTGGATGGGATTGTACGTCTGGCAATTCCTCGTGTTAGTACTTCTAAATCCAGGAACACAAGATCTCTGCAGGACCAGAGACCAGGGAAGGCTCCACAGGAACAGAACCAATAGTTCTGTTTCTCCCAATGGAAATAATAAATTAGTATTTGATTCTTCCTTTCTTGGCTGCCTTGAATGAGTGAATTACCTGCTGACTCACTTCCTGCTCTACTTTTCAACTTATGGGATGTTTCCAACCTTTACAACTCCAGGATCAAAAGATTTTTTCTAGATCTGTCTGAACAATGCTTAAGGATCGGTATAGATTTTTGCATAGTAGGGGAATTAAGGGTTATGGGGAAAAGGCAGGTAGGTGGAGAGGAGTCCATGGCCAGATCAGCCATGATCTTATTGAATGGCGGAGCAGGTCGACAGCCCAGATGGCCGACTCCGGCTCCTCTTTCTGATTTAAGTAGAAGCACTGATACTTCGAAGCATGTCCTCACAGATACCCAACACAAACTGCTATCAGCCTATAAATGATCCACCTGTTTTGGATGTTGGTAATTTGTCAAGGCTAGAATCAACTCCAGTCTAAGCAAAGACCTGGAATTTTTACTGCAATATTCCCATCGCCACAGTAGGTCTACAGCAGATGAAATCTCACTGGATCTCCACTTGGCCTTGGATCACCTGGATAAAAGCAATACCGATGTCAGTCTAGGGTTTATTGATTACAGTTCAGCGTTTAACACAATCATACACTCAGTTCTATTCAACAAGCTCCAAACGTGTGCCTCTATCCCTTCCTCTGCAAATGGATCCTTGGCTTCCTCACCAGGAGATCACAATCTGTGGGGATTGGAAATAACATGTCCTCCTTGGTGACAATCAACACTAGCGCTCCTCAAGGATGCGTGCTTAGCCTATTGTTCTACTCTCTCTACGCCCATGACTGTGTGGGTAGGCACAGCTACTGCTGGCAGGATTTCAGACGGTGATAAGGAGGCGTACAGGAGTGAGATTGAGGTGTTGCAGCAACAGCCATGCACTCAACATCAGTAAGACCGAAGGAATTGATTGTGCACTTCAGGAAGAGTTTGTTGAGGGACACACACCAGCCAGGGGATCAGAAGTGAAAAGCGTGAGCAGTTTCAAGTTCCTGGTTATCAACATCTCTGAGGATCTATCCTAGGCCCAACATATTGATGCAGCTACAAAGAAGGCACGTCAGCAGATATATTTCATTAGGAATTTAAGAAGAATTGTTATGTCATGAAAGACACTCACAGATTTCTATAGATGTACCATAGAGAGCATTCTAACTGGTATGCCGGGGCCACTGTCAAGATCAGAAAAAGCTGCAGAAAGTTGTAAACTCAGCTGGCCCTATCATGGGCACTAGCTTTCCCAGCTCCAGGACATTTTCAAAAAGCAATGCCTCAAAAAGGCGACCCCCATTACCCAGAACATGCCCTCTTCTCATTTCTACCGTCAGGGACAAGGTACAGGAGCCTGAAGACACACTCTCAATGTTTTAGGAACAGCTTCTTTCCCTCCACCATCAGTTCCTGAGTGGACATTGAACCCATGAACACTACCTCCCAGATATCTTCCCCCTCTCTTTTTGCACTGCTTATTTAACTCATTTTATACATGTAATTATTGTAATTTATAGTTTTATTACTGTGTATTGCAATGTAATGCTGTCGCCAAACAACAAATTGCCAGTGATATTAAACCTAATTCTAAATCTGTTTCTGAGCTAATTTCTTTGTTTGATAAAACCAAGTGTGGTTTGGTCTACAAGTGAAATCATAGTTTAAGTAATTCTTTATAATCAAGTGAACCTAGAAGCAGCTCATTTCCACGATTTCATCTAATTGAAGGCACTGAAATGTAAAAATGCAATAGAATTATAAATATTTGTAGTCATTGGAAATGAAGGTTTTTGGGGTTACTTTGTCGCTACCTTGTAAACTCTGTCTCCAATCCCTACAGGCATCAAACCCTGGGCAGTTTGAGAGCGACACAGATGTCCTGTGGCAACGTGGTCAACTTCCTGACACCGTCTTTCACCATGGTCGAGTTGGCATCAACACAGACCGTCCTGACGAAGCGCTGGTTGTCCATGGGAATGTGAAAGTCATGGGCTCATTAATGCATCCGTCCGACGCTCGGGCAAAGGAGAACATCCAGGAGGTGAGTGGAGATGAACTTTTCTGGAAATGAATGAGTAAAGGTAAGATGGATTAGGTTTTTCAAGCTGAAGTAAAGAAAATCCTCTAAGATTGTACTTAGATTTATCTGAGACACTGCCATCTACTCCCCTGCCAGAACTGGACTATTGAAAACTGACTACTGGAAAATCTCTAAACCTCTTCAAATAGCTTTTTTTAACATCTCCGTCTATCTTTAAGTGTTCATTTTAGGCGTATATCTTCATCAAAATCTTCTCTTTATTCTTCTTTGATATCTAACTTATTCTTTTCTTTGGGGAAGTGTCTCCTCGTGTCACATTATATTCAAGGTGTTTCTATCAGCAAAAATTCTGTGAATCTTGGTAGAATGGTTCATCACATCACAAGTGCTATATAACTATGAATTATTTTGGTTGTACAGGTGAAGGAGAATCTTCATTTTAAAAAAACAAAATGAATAAAAGTTACAAAATATATTTTACATGTTGTAATGAACCTAACTAATGTATACACAATTGCACGAGAGAACACAACAGGAAAAACACAAAACATTGCTTACAGCTGAAAGAATGGAAAGGGAAGAAAGAAGTGCCTTTGAGCAGGAGAATAGGAGTTAATGGATGATTTACTTGCTAGTGAGTTGACTGTATTGCTATATTAAGTAATTTGTCAGAGTGAGGGAAAAACCAGTTGACAACAATATGCTGTCAACCAATCTAATTTTCTTCTTTAAAATGTTGTCCTGCCTAAGGGTCTCAGCCCAGAACATCAACTGTACTCTTTTCCATAGATGCTGCCTGGTCTGCTGAGTTCCTCCAGCATTTCGTGTGTGTTGCCTTGGATATCCAGCATCTGCAGATTTTCTCTTGTTTATGTAGATGTTGTTGGCTTTTCATGTCCTTGTTTGAAATGTTATTTATCTTTCCTTCCCACTTCAGGGGCCTGCTAGAGTAATGTTTTGTGATGTGAAGAAGAGTTAGGAAGCTTGTATTTGTACAAGCAAATTTATACAAATTTCTATTTGTAAAAACAACTATAAGTGTTCAAAGAGAAAATTTTTAAAAATAATTTTTCAGTGGTGGATACAGCAGTAAATGGAGAAAGTGGATTTCCCAATTACAGTTGAATGAATCTTATAAATGTATAGAGAAGGCTAAATGAATGAAAAGAGATTAATGGATGTCGTTGATAGATGAAGAAAGATGGAAGAGAGTTTGAGTGGACTATAAATCATGTCTTGGTCTAATCTCAGTTTTGTATACACGATGGCGTTCTCTGATATTTGTTTTATCAGCTTGTCTAATAATGGTGTAAGTGTATTTTTAAAATTCTGTCATTCCGTTAGTCTGATTGGATTTAAACATCACTTCCAGAAACAAAAGGCCAGAGAACATCCTTACCGTTTTTCTGCTGTTGCAGGTCGACACCACGGAGCAGCTGAGGAGGATCACACAGATGCGACTGGTCCATTACCAGTACAAGCCAGAGTTCGCTGCCACAGCAGGCCTCGAGAGTGCTTCGGAGACAGGTACGCTCTCAGTGGTTGGAAGATAGATGAGAATTCATGGGCTGGAGGTGGAAGATGACTGTCCCACAGTTGCTTATGTACCTGGCATTCCAAGTCCGGTCATCTCCAGCCCTCTCTTTCATTCCCAGCTTCTAACACTAGGAAGCAGATCACCTCAGACAGAAACTGATAGGGAACTCTGAAGGGTAACAATGGGTTCCTTGGATGGCTCTGTAAATCCTGAATCTTATGAAGTGATATGGTCAAAGTTCAATCCTCAAACTGAGCCGTAACTCAAGCTAAGATTGGTATCTTAACAAAGGGGAACATGGGAGGTGTGGTGGTAGATAACGTGTTAAGTGCAACAACTTGATTCTGATGGATTTGACTCTGGATAAACCCTTACAATGATTAAATGCCAACGCAGTTCCTAATTTTGCCCATTCAACCCCTATTTAGAGATAACAAAATCCTTTTAATTTGGTCACTGTGACTTTATTTTACCGCTGCTACCTTTGTAATATTGAGCATGCAATTTCCCATTAGGTGTTATCGCACAAGAAGTGCAGGAGATTCTGCCTGAGGCCGTGAAGGAGTCCGGGGACGTGGTGTGTGCCAATGGAGAGACCATCGAGAATTTCTTGGTGGTTAACAAGGTAGAGATCGCCCTCTGCTGGCTGGGATGGAAATGATCAGGAATCCTGTTCTCACCTCCACACCTGCGGTCTCCAGAAGCAACGTTATCAATTAATGACAAGGGGCAGTGCTGGAAAGGCAGATGGATGCCCAGTTACAGGAAGAGAAATGTCATTAAACATAGAACAGTACAGCACAGTATATTAACCCGCTCCACAACAAATCTAATTCATTCCTCTACACAGAATATAGCCCTCCATGTTTCCTACCTCCATGTGCCTATCTAAGAGTATTTTGAATGTTGCTTTTATATCAGCCTCGACCACCACATTGGGCAGTGCGTTCCAAGCACCCACCACTCTCTGTGCAACTGGTATCTCCCCTAAACTTTCCTCCGCTCACCTTAGCTTTTGCCATGGGAAATTTGTTCCAGATTTACACCAATATTTAAAGGCCGTTTATAGGAATTGACATTCCATGGAATATCTGGGGCAGTAGGAAATTCACCACAGGTTTGTCGGGACTGGACTGTGACACCCATGGTTTTACTTATCTACTTTTTGTGCAAAGCATACTTTGAAATGTTCCCTCAGGAGATTTTATAGATCAATACAAAATCTTTGATGATGTAGCTTGATCTTAATGTTCATATACATTTATAGAGTTATAGAATCATAGAAAAGTACAGCACCAAAACAGGCCCTTTGGCCCATCTAGTCCATGCTGAACCATTTAAATTGACTACTCCCATTAACCTGCACCGGGACCATAGATCTCCATACACCTGCTGTGCATGCACCTGTCTAAACTTCTCCCAAAAGTTGAAACTGAGATCACATGCACCACTTGCACTCATTCCACACTCTCACTGCCCTCTGAGTAAAGAAGCTTAGCCTCGTGTTTCCTTTAAACTTTTCACCTTTTACCCTTAACCCATGACCTCTAGCTGTAATTCCACCCAACCTCAGTGGAAAAAGCCTGCTTGCATTTACCCTATCTATATCCCTCATAATTTTGTATATCTCTATCAAATCTCCTCTCAATCTTCTACATTCCAAGGAATAAAGTCTTAAACTTTTCAATCTTTCCTTATAACTCAGGTCCTCCAGTCCCAGCAACCTCCTTGTAAATTTTCTGTGTACTTTTCCAACTTTATTTACATCTTTCCTGGAAATAGGTGACCAAAACTACATACAATACTCAAAATTCAACTTCAACCACTGACTGCTCACCCTGCCTCTGAAGACCTGATCTGAGCTGTCCTGGACCCTGGCACCAAGGAGGCAACATACCATCCGGGAATCACATTCTCGTCCACAGAACCTCCTTTCTGTTCCCCTAACTAACAAATCCCCTATCACCACAGCTCACCTCTTCTCTCCACTTCCCTTCTAAGTCACAATGCCAGAATCAGTGCCAATGACCTGACCACTATGACTTTCATCTGCTAGGTCACCACACGCCCCACCCAACAGTATTCTAAGTTGTATACCTGTTTTTGAGGGGAATTGCCACAGAGGTACTCTGCACTGTCAGTTTAGCACCTTTCCCCTTCCTGACTGTCACCCAGTTTCCTGTGCCCTGCACCTTGAGGGTAACTACATATCTATATGTCCTATCTATCACCCCGCAACCTCCTGAATGATCCAGAGTTCTTCCAGTCCCAGCTCTAACTCCTTAACGTGGATTGTTAGAAGCTGCAGCTGGATGCACTTCTTGCAGGTGAGGTTGCCAGGGACACTGCAGATCTCCTTGCTTCCCCACATCCCACAAGAGGAGCATTTGATTATCCTGCCTGGCATCCCTACTGTTCTAGCTGAGCAAACATAAAGAAGGAAAACAGTAAATAAATGGGGCGTGGCTCTACCTGCAGCTTTCTCACCTTTTCTCACTCAATTCTCTTCCTTCTGAAGCCTCAAAAAGCTGAAGGTGCAAATAACCGCTCTATCACTGTCCATTCCAACAGTAGCCACCCCACTTGTCCCTGCCTTATTTTTATTGGTTCTTGCCAATCAACCATGATCACTGATTGGCCATGGTTCGAGTACCAGACTGCCGTGAATCGATGCCTTATGTATTCAGTCGCCAACCCTGAGTGAAGTATGTCTTCTCACACTTCCAATCGCTAACTGGCTGCTGTTCAAGCACCAAACTGCCATTAATCGCTGTCTAATGACTCCATCGGCAAACCTGAGTGAGCTACGCCTTCTCACGTTTCCGCAAGCTGATTGGCCACTGTTCGAATCAGCGCAATACCATTATACTTGTTATAGTCTAATGCACGAGACATTTAATTTTACACTTGCTCTTTTGCTCTTCTGCTTCCATTTCTGGCGTGCAGGAACGGATTTTCATGGAGAACGTGGGCGCTGTCAAGGAGCTTTGCAAACTAACTGACAACCTGGAGACACGGATTAACGAGCTGGAGACCTGGAGCCGGAAGCTGGCCAAGCTAAAGCGGTTGGACAGCATGAAGTCCACTGTCAGCGGAGGGACACTAAGGTACCAGAATGTCACCAGGGCACCGGGAGATGGCCTGACTGCTTTTCCAGGCTATCATGGTATTTGCTTTGGCTGGCTGTTTGTTAGAAACCCAACAGCTATACCCTCTCCACAGATCTTCGTAACTTCTGTGCAGACATACTGCAGCACAGAAGTAATAAAGATACTGAGGTGAGATGCTGGCACATTTAACCACTCAGCGGACCTGCAGCTGAATCCCAGGGGCTTTTACGGGTTGGTCATAGCTGAGGGGTGCTACGATAGAGCACACAATGATAACATCTGTGCGCCAGTCAGACATGTCAGGAAACGGGATGTATTTCTTCCCCGTCCATCTATAATCACTGCGCAGCCTCATCCGGAAGTCCCTCAAGTTCACATATATGTGTCTGCCTCTAATAAGAAATAAGTGCGAGGTAGAGGAGGTGAAAGCTAATTTAAAGAATCTTACAGCCCATCTTACTTGCAGCAGACGTCAGTTTCAGTTGATCTCACTGAGAGGTCTGAATTCACCAGTACACTACTGCAGAGTAATACTGTGACAGATATGAAGCCACAAGCATCGTATCGATGTAGAGACAGGAATAGGCCTCTTGTCATTACTGTTATCAATAAAGTCTTGGTTAATATTTTTGCTTCGTACCATATCCCTTAATTCACTAAAGATCTAAAAATCTGCCAATCTCTGTTTTGAATTTACTCAGCGACTGAGCCTCTAAACCCCTCTTATGTAGAGAATTCCAAAGATTTGCTGCCCTGAAGATGAAGAAATTTCTGCTCACTTCCGACTGGCTCGTAGCTTCTTGTGCCCAGAAGAATCACGATCTTCATGTCCAGCCTTTGGATACACGAGGATTTTGTTCAATCCAATGAAATTCTTCACCACAAGAGGGTATAGGTCCAGTTCATTTAATCAATCCCTGTAAAACGGATTGACTATCCCAAGAAATCAATTCAGGGCACCTAAGGCACCATGGTAGCGTAGCGGTTAGTTCAGGCCGTTGGAGTTCGGAGTTCAGAGTTCATTGCTGGTACCATCGGTAAGGAGTTTGTATGTTCTCGTTTTGACTGTGTGGGTCTCCTCCAGGTGCTCTGGTTTCCTCACATGGTTTAAAGACATACCAGTTAGTAGGTTAATTGGTTATTGTAAAATTGTCCTGTGATTAGGCTGGTGTTAAATAGGTGGGTTGCTAGGCAACATGGCTCATTGGGCAGGAAGGTCTGTTCCACACTGTATCTCTAAATAAAATGGACAAAAATTGTTAAGCTTTTACTGGCCTTTCTCTAAAGCAGGTATATTCTTATTTAGGTAGAAAGACCAGCCCTGTACTTGATATTCCAGGAATGATCTTAGAGGGTGCTGTATAACTGGAGCAAGAAATCGCTACTCTTCTAGCCAAATCCACATGCAATAAAAATAAACATACGATTTTCCTTTATAATTGCTTATTCTACCTGCATATTAACCTTTCAGTTTCTCATCTTAAAAAAAACTTAACCTTCTTTCTTTTTCTACCGAAGTGAGTGGGCTCATATTTTTCTCCATTTTATTCTATCTGCCATGTCCTTGGCCCGTCTGTATTCCCCAAAGCCTCTCGGCAACCACCTCACAGCCCAGCTTTGTGTCGACAGCAAACTTGGGTATGTCATATTTGATCACCTCCTTAAAATTGTTGATGTAGATTGTGAGTAGCTGTTGAATCATCATTAATTCCTGCCAACACCCCATCAATAACAGCCTGCCAATCTGAACATTATCCACTCTTTCCTTCTCTTTGTTTTTTGCAGTTAAGCAGTCCTTAGTTCAGGCCAGTGTCTTATCTGCAGTCAGCTATGCCTAATCATCTTTTTTGTGACAACTTATCAAAGGCCTTCTGAAACTTCAAGTGTGTTTCATCTGGTTTTCCCTTTATCTATTGGATACATACAACTTCTGTTGTTACCGATGCTGATTAATAAAATCCTGGCTGTGCATTAGGATAGGTGCCCAACTACACCGGAATGTCTCTCATAGCATGAGCAAAGGCCACTAGGGAGTGAATTTGGGGTTTTTTTTGCAACTTGTAAATGTGTAAGCCGGGACACATTTGACAAAGGAACCCTAGGGGTAGAAAGATATGTGATGCCTGGTGAAAGCACACACGAAAGACCTAGTTTGGATCCTCCTTCAAAGCTGAAGATTAATTTATTGTTGTATGCACAAATGCACGTATACACAGGTGTAATGAAAAACTTAGTTGAGCATATAGCATCAGACCAGCAACACTCATCATGAAGATGTAAGTTGTATACAGTATTTACTAGAAAGAACACAATTTGAAATAAAACATAGTCAATTTTATGCAAAGTGATCATAGCATTGCTAAACTGAATTGATCACCGTTTTGCTGATTGGTTCAAGAACTGAGTCATTGAAGGGAAGTAGCTGTTTTTGAACCCGGTAGTGTTGGACTTCAGGCTTCTGTACCTGCTGCCCAACGTTAGCTGCAAGATGGCATGGTCTGGATGGTGGGGATCTTTGATAATGGATGTCTTCTAGAGTCAGCACTTCCTGGAGATACTAGTGATCATAGTAATGCTTATGATATGGAAGAGCTGTAACCTGAATTTATCAATGTTATGTGGACTCCCAGTGTTGAACGTTCTGCTATTACATTGCAAAGTGCTTGACACATCAAACGCAAGGAAGCCTTGGGCTTTTACATGCTGTTATGCCAACTCTTGATACACCCAATGCGCTGAAGAAGAAACATTCAGGAAGAGTTCTCTTGGAGCTCTGAATTTAGGAAACACTTCTCTGTCTTTACAGCCAAACTGGTAGCCATTTTAGTCGGGCTGGAAGTGGGCAGCATAAGAAAAGGCACCCAAAAGTTGGCAATAAGGTATGAATACCGAAAATTGGTAAGGAATTACATTTTAAATTAAACTCCAATCTCTGTGTTTTGGTTTTTTTACTATGTCCATATTTGTTTCTGTTCATATCCTACAACAGTAATGAGAGGAGTTGAATTTAGTTAAAACATGGAGACTTAAAACAATGAATTTTGTTGGACTGTCATTAAATATCAACTGGTTGACTAGTATTCTTTAGAGAAGAAAATCACCCATGCTTTCCCTTTCTTATCCTCTATGAGACTCTATTAACACAACAGCATGTTTGTCTCTAACTATCCCTTGAAATGATTGTATCAACTAAATACTAGATTAAAAGCAACTGAAAGAGGGCAATAAATCCTGGCCACGGTATGTTCCGATTACAACACATTAAAAAGAAAGTTTTGCTTCTCTACTACCAGTACCCTTACTCAGTCTAATGTTGTTACCTTTACCTTAGTGAATTATGTCTTGATCTACTTCTGTTTAATTGAGTTAACCTACTTACTATTTTTCTTTGCAAATCTAGCCTGAGGTTAAAATAATTCATTCCTTATAATTCTGGCAAATAATTCTAATAATTCATTCCCTAAATATATTGTAACTAATGAAATTCTGATGATAAACCCATATGTAAAGCAGAGTTAACTCCTTCGGGAGAGATTTGGATAAAGTTTCTGAGTGCTGACTGAGACTAACTTCATGACTTTAAAACCATCTGCAATTATTATTTAGACATCAGTATGGCTAAGGCAAGCTATCTTCTGAAGATAACCATGTATTTTTCCACTTCCAGACACCTCCCAACCCAACAGAGCAAGGTTGCCTTAGCCAGAAGTTCCTCCAAGGCACCATCATAGCTCTTGTTATCATCATGGCATTCAGGTAAGAACTAAGGCCTTGCACATTCAGCCTGGTGCATGAAAAAGGCTGATAAATTACTTGATAATGCATCTTTAGCAGTTGAGAACATAACAACATTGTACAGACCATTTGGCCCACGATGTTATGCCAACTGTTTAATCTACTGTAAGATCAATCTAACCCTTCCCCCCTACATAGCCCTCAATTTCTAGCATTCATGTCCCTATCTAAGAGTTTCTTAAATGCCCCAAATGTATCTGCCTCTATCACCACCCCGGCAGGACATTTCACACACACATTACTCTCGTGTGTTAAGAACATCCTCCAATCACCTTAAAATGACACCCTTTGTATTAGCCATTTCTGCCCTGCGTAAAAAGTCTCAGGCTGTCCGCTCTGTCTGTGCCTCTTATCACTTTGTACAGCTTTATCAAGTCACCTTTCATCCTGTTTTGCTCCAAAGAGAATATCTCTAGCTCACTCAACCTATTCCTATAAGACATGCTCTCTGGACCAGCAGCATCTTGGTAAATTTCCCTGCAACCTCTCTAAAGCTGCCTCATCCTTCCTATCATGAGGAGATCAGAACTGAACACAATATTCCAAGTATTGTCTAACCAGGGTTTTATAGATCTGCAACATTGACTTTCAGCTCTAGAACTCAATGCCCAGAATAACGAAAGCCAACACACCATACACCTTCTTAATGTATGTTCCTCTACACTGACAAGAATCCCACCATTAACCCTGTATTCTGTCTTCAAATCTGACCTTCCAAAGTGAATCCCTTCACATTTTTCTGGTTTGAACTCTATTAGCCATTTTCAGCCCAGCTCTGCATCCTGTCAATTGTCCCAGTGCAACCTACAACAACCATCCACATTATCCACAACTCTACCAACCTTAGTGTCATCTGAAAACTTACTAACCCGCCCTTCCACTTACTCATCCAAGTCATTTATAAAACTCACAAAGAGTAGGGGTCCCAGAACAGATCCTCGTAGAACACCATTGTTTAGCGACCTCCAGACAGAAAATGTTCCAACTATAACCACCCTCTGCCTTCTATGGGTAAGTCTATTCTGTATCCATACGCCTAGTTTCCCTGGATCACAAGTCTTCTGACTTTCTGAATGAGCCTATCATGGGGAATCTTATCAAATGTCTTCCTAAAATCTGTACACAGCACATCCATTGCTCTACCTTCATTAATACTAAGGAGACCTTGAAGAATTTACTGAGAATTTTTTCCAACACTACCCAGCCTGCCTTATGAAACCAATGAGACATTGCTCCAGTCCTTCACAGGCACAGAGTAACACTTATATTGAGCAGAATAAGTTGTTTCATAGTCACAAACTAAAATCCAGACATCATCTGCTAATTATGAATCACCTATGGTTCCATATTCCAATCACAATATCTTGGAGTATTATTAACCCTGATAGTATTCTCCAGGATATTGTGATTCAAATATGGAAGCTCATTGGATTTTAAAGTCTACAGCATTCCCTAACCCAGTTAAGATTTGCCATTATGTTCCTGTCTCAGCCCTGATGTCCAACAAGATTGCATGTCCTAGCCTCAATATATTTTCAGTATCTGCTGTAAGATCTTGAAATATGCTAGACATTCAGTTGCTAGAGTAATTAACTTTAGTCCAGAGTGAGTCTTCATTAACTTGTGCCTCGAATAAGCAGCTGTCTTTTTCCTCCTCAGTGTAATATCCATGTCCACCCTTTATGTGCTGAACTTGCGAAATGATGATGGCGCTGATGCTGATGGGTAGGTGGATCGTCTTTAGACTTCCTAATCAGGATAATTTGGGCAGAAATTCCCTGAAAGACCAAATAGTGTTCCTCTATGTTAATGACATGTTTCTTGGAAATCTACAATATCTGGATCAATTCAGGGCCATTGGTATAAAAATTTGGATTACAATTGATGTCATTTTAACACTCTACATTGTACTTGTATACATTATTGCGCACACACACACACACTCTATTGAGTAAAATCATGGCTAATTCTTCACCTTATCCAATTTTCTGTCAGATCCTCTGTCCCAGAGACTAAAAACCTAAGATTTTTAACCTTAGAACACCTTGCTTCAGAAGGTTTATAATCCTCTGAGTCAAATGATCAAACTGTTTTCCTGATGGTTCTGGATCCTTCAGCTTCAGCATCTGCCTTGTCACAATTTGTAAAATTGTCTCTCATTCTTCTAAACACAAATGATTAAAGGCCAGTCTTGCTCCATGTTTCTTTATAGGGTAGCCCCTCATTCTAGGAATCAGTCTAGGGACTCTGTACTGCAAGATATACTTCTTGAATATGAAGACTGAAGCTGCACTCAGTACTCCAGGTGTGATCTCAGTAAAGCCCTTTCCTGTTCTTGAGACCTATCAAAGACCAGCATATAATTTTCCTTCCTGCGTGCTGCAGGTTCATGTTAATTTTATAGGTATTATGACCGATACATCAGAATCTGTCCTTCTACCAACATTCAATTCGGCACGGACTAGAAGGGCTGAGATGGCCTGATTCTGTGCTGTAGTTGTTATATGGTTATATAGTTGTTTCTCACCAGACAAAAACATTTTTATTATTCCTGCTGCATTTCCCACATTTTATTTCTCCTGCCACCTTTTCATTCATTGGTTTAATCAGTCTTTATTCTTTCATTCATTTTTCTGAATGTGGGAGTCAGTGGTAGGCTGAGAATTATTTATCATCCTTGAGGAGGTAGTCGTAGGGCATTTTCTTAAGCTGTTGCAGTTCTGGTGAAAGTACAGCGTTGAAAAAGGTTGCTAGGAATTAAATGCCGTACATCCTGTGGGTTCAGGTAGATACTGATAGATGCCTTTGAAGAATCTGGAATTCAGAGAGCTCTCCTGTGCTGTTGGCCAACATTTCACCAGCTAATACCATTCAAACTGGGTCACTCTAACTTGCTCACTGTATCATAATCATGTAGGATTCTGCTGTGTATTAAATGACTGCTATGTAATAATAGGTAAAAAAAAACTTTCCACTAAAACATAATTTGTTGAGTAGATAAAGAGATCCTTCCAGCTTTCAATCTCCCAAAATAATTGATAAACAAGAAGGGAAACTGTAGAAGGGCTCGTTCTCTATTTAATAGAATTAATTCTGGGATGGATTCTAATTACCGTCAGATACCATCTATCTCTATCTATCTCTCCCCTCTCTCTCTCCCTCCCTCCTCCTCCCTTCCTACAGGAGCTCACTGGCATTACCTTCACATGAGACAATTACTGATGAGATACTTTGAGGTGATATTTTGTTGGATTTGATAGGTTTGAAAATGGAGGTTATATATTTCTAGCATTGTCCCACGTTATCAATTGTAATATAACAAAGCGAAGAAAACCATTCAGCAGCTATTCAGGTTATACTGTAAATGACCTGAAACATGGAAACTGTATGCAAATTTTCCCATATATTTTAAAGCATTTTTCAATCTGGTAGTACTAATAACGTGATACAGTATATATTCCACTACTTTTAACTATGGGTAATCATAGGATGACTATGATAGCTGCAGAGGATTGTCAGTTTACCTGGCTCCATCTTGGGTACAGTATTAGCCTACAAAGTACCCAGGGCAACTTCAAGGAGCGGTATCTCAGAAAGGCAGTGTCCATTGTTAAGGACCTCCAGCACCCAGGGCATTCCCTTTTCTCACTGTTACCATCAGGAAGGAGGTACGGAAGCCTGAAGGCACACACTCAGCGATTCAAGAACAGCTTCTTCCCCTCTGCCATCTGATTCCTAAATGGACATTAAACCCGTGAACACTTTCTCACTTTTTAAATATATTTTATTGCTGTTTTTGCACGATTTTTAATCTATTCAATATACGTATACTGTAATTGATTCATTGATTCACTTATTTTATTTTTTTTTCTTCTATGTTATGTGTTGCATTGAACTGCTGCTGCTAAGTTAACAACTTTCACGTCACATGCCGGTGATAATAAACCTGATTCTGATTCTATTGAATAAAATGAAGGAATGATAGCAAATACATGTAGAGCAATATGATATGGGTTACTATAGAATATGGACCCGTGTGATTTAGTTCCTAGGAATGGAACTGTCCCAGTACTGGAAAATCTCAGTTTCTTCTGAGCACTCATTTTTTAAATTAAAATGATCTCATTGATGGAAGTAGATTTCATTGAGGATCTACTACGTTGGTTTTGCCAGGTTCATTTGTTTACGTATGCAAATATGACTGATTTTGTTTCACATGCAGACCATTTGGAAACACCGACCCAGACTCCACCTCAACGGAAAACCACTGGTCCACCCCTCTAGGCTCACACGACTCGATTGGAGCTCAACAACCAGGTAGGTTAAATCTATCTGGACCAGCTGAAGATGAAGATGCTGCTGGAGTCTGGGACAGAGTAGGGTTGAACTTCTGAATGCACGTTGTTAGAGCCAGAAACTCGCGGGCATGCCGATAACTTTTTGTTGAAGTGTGTCTGGATGGATATCCATGGGTGATTTCTGATAGTTGAGAGCAACGTAAACAGTAAGTGAAAGATTGTACATATTCATTCACCTTGAAGGTCGTGGGTCAAGTGCATGCACAACTCGTTTGCTGCATCATAATTTCAGCACAGCGGGAGGTTGAGTTGGGTGTGAGTGGCAAGCATGCACACAGCAGGCTGAAGGAGCCCGAAAACAGTCACATCTGGCTGGAACATTAAGAGGCTGTTTTAAGAATTTCTTCCGATGTTTGCCATTAATCCAACATTGTAAACTTACCAACTTACCCACCGTCCAATATAAAGCATCTACAAAGGCAAAACACTGAGCATTCAGGAAATATGAAATACTACTCCTGTTGCCTCAGTTCTTTCCCACCACTGATGACTGGTCCATCTTTGCCATGCCTGTCCTTCTAAGCAATCCCATCAAATCTGACCTCATTCCAAGTTCCAGCCTTCATGACTTTGAGAAGTGAACTCAAAACTGTATTTTTCACTTTCAGATGCCTGTACCTAGGCATCCAAAACCTGGACCCACAAAGATGTAGCATGTGGAGAAATGGTTTTATTTGTTGCAAGACCATTTCAGAACACTACTAAATATCTGGTAGTGACACCATACACATTGGCCCACATCTCAGTAATTGTTTAAACCATAGGATATAGGAGCAGAATTAGGCTATTTGGCCCATCGCACCTGCCCTATCATTAGTTTTGCTGGCAACAGTATGAGCCACATTTGTTGCCCTAATAGAAATGTTACATAATTTCCTTTTATCTGATGTATGTTCCATTGGAGATGACAACTAGACTCTCAAAAGCTCTACAGTTAACTTATTTGTATTGTTTGGAGAAATCCTTGTACAATATATCTGCTTCTGTGAAGCACACACTAGCAGAGTATAAAAGTTGTATTTTACAAATCTAAGTTGGAATTGTGTTCATCGAGTTTGGTGTTTCTATACTTGAATCACGTTTTATGTTGCAAACGCTTTTTCTTTTTGCAGTTGGTATGTCTTCACCTGCTTCTCCTGTGTCCCACTCCCCTCGTCCACTTAGCTTATGCCTCTCCTCTCCGTGTGAAGTATTATGCTGCCTCCTTAACTCTACAAATCCACCCAGCAGTAGCATCCTGCCAGTGACTACCATCCCATTGACCCCTTCTTCAGCTAGCACTAACCATCCCACTGCGGGTAAGTGCAATTCCCATTTCACCTTCAGGTTTATTTTGCTTCCCCCTTTAAATGCCGCTGACATTCTCTGTTTAATATTTCTGGCGATTTCAGATCAACCTGGCACATCCGCCACCAGCAACATCAAAGCCAAATCTTCCGCGAATGAGAATCAGAATGAATATAACATCAGGCGGATGTCTCCCAGAGACGGGATCAGCAGTTCAAACAACTACAGTCCTTCACCACCGCAGATCCTAAACATCCACGGCAAATCACAGTTCCCTCCCCACTTTACCAGCATGCAGAATAAACTGCCTGGCCTGCAGGCGAGAAGACAAAGAAGCACGGAGCAGACAGACTCAACTGACAGCAACTCAGGCTGTGAGTTCCAGCCACGTACATATGCATTTTCCTGGCTACTTTTGATGTATCCGACTCTGTTTCTCAATGGGATCCTGCTAATGTCAGAGAACAGTTGCCAAGTCAGGCATATTTTTTAACATTTCTACCACCTTGCTTTTCCACCGCACGTTTGGACCATTTTAACTGCGTTTCTTGGGTCACAGGCTGGAAAA
This sequence comes from Hemitrygon akajei, assembly GCF_048418815.1. NCBI lineage: Eukaryota > Metazoa > Chordata > Chondrichthyes > Myliobatiformes > Dasyatidae > Hemitrygon > Hemitrygon akajei. Next base: position 136,041,715 of record NC_133129.1, read on the forward strand.
GCTTGTCATCAGCACTGATTGGCAGTAATCAGCAGTTGGACAATTTGGCTGCTGTGGGGGAAATGGAGAAATGTCACATCTGTGCAAGAAAGTGAGGTTGGGACTATAGCAGCTTATTGGAACAGAGTAGAAATAACTTTGCTTGGGAACCAGCTGCCAACAATCAGAAAGGGCTCCATTCACCCAAATTATGTTTACAAAGTGACTAAAGTAGCTGTATATTTCTCTTGATATCAGTTATTTATTTACCAGTTACAATAATGATGCAAATAGAAACATGGATAAAAGGAGCAAGGGAAAGTTTAGTCCTTTGGCCCTGCTTTATGATTGATCATCAGCTTCAGTGCCCTGTTCCCTCCTCCTCCTCCCCATATTCCTTAAATTCTTTGGCATTAAGAAATATAATCTACCTCCTCCGTGAATAATTTAATGACTTGTCTCCAGTACTTTCAGGTTCTCCACTCCCTGGGTGAAGGAACGTCTTGCAACCGCTTGTTAAATTAAACATTCAGTGTGTGATGGCATTGAGAAAAAAAAATGTTGAATTCATTTGAGACCCAGCCCCACAAAGCTAAAATATTTGTTCATAACATTTTCATGCATGAACACTACTCTAAGGGAGTTTCAAATAGTTTGGACTGAAATCACAAATTTTAGAAGCCAAATGCTTTTGAATATTCTATTAAACTCTTGTTTTAAAAGGACTGGGGATTTTTTTTTGTTTAACTTCCTTAAACAGGAACATAACATGTGTGTGAATTTCAAAAGAGCATGGATTTGTTCAGATTGTCTATTTATTAAATTGCAGAAACCCATCATGTTGAATTTTGAATGAACACCCTTCTTAGCAAGCAGAACGTTTGTCACTGGACAAACTTTCACAAGGGAGCCAGATCTATACGAGTTTGGGAATGGGACCAATGTGAGGACATAATCAAATTATTGAAACGGTTGTGGGACATAATGCTTTCTGTGCTGCGACAGGCATTGTAGCACAGAGTTGACAGTGGTTGTGGTAAATCAGGGATAGGTTGGATTGTACCTGCCCGTGGAAGAAACAGCCTCATTTTTAAGTTTTAGGCTTTCTTATCAATATAACAATCGATGATTGTGGGGAAGGATTGAAGAGATGTGAAGCAAAGTAAAGTTGAGATTTTTTCCATGATTTACTGTGTTTTTATTTCATTTAATACTTTGAATACACAGATATGGAAATTTTACTTGTGTCCATATTACCTGTGTCTTTGCAATACTCAGCATACATACTACATTAACATAGCACACTACATTAACAGAATGCCCTATATTAACATAATAAATAAATACCACCGATGGCAAGTATCAGATTCACCCTACCACATGCAAATACTACACTATCTGTCATGTGCACATGCATGTTTTTCGATGATTAGATTGTAATCATTCTTATTTTTCTCCTCCCTAAAGGGCAGAACACCACCTTAACTTCTACCCAAATTGTCGAGAATGGTCTGGAAATCACGGAGCAGTATTGTCTGTCACAGGGATCCTGCAGGTGAGAAACATCAGCAGGATGTATTGACTGAAATGAAGTGAAATATCAGAGTTGGGGAAAAAGAATGAGGAGGATGCAATTGTCAGTGTTGATAATCAACTAAATACTATGCAGTTCTTGCTGGATAGGTCCAGTTTCTATTGACTAAGATAGCTCCAGTTTCCTGGTCAGTAGAATAGCAGGAGTAATACAGTATTTCCCACATAAAACAACTCCTGTACATAATAATTACTCAGTGTAGTTTGACCAAAAAGGGCCTCCACTGTGCACAGTGGCTTGATGATTATGCTTCCAAACCAGTAATCCCATGGGCTAGTCTAATGATCATGGGACATAAATCTGTTCTAACCACTGCAGCAAGGAGATGTAAAGTCAGTTTTTAAAAATCCTGAAATAGAAAACCGATAACCATAATGGTAACCATAAAACTACCAGATTGTCTTGAAGAGAAAGACAAAGGAACTTTTATGATGAACTACACAGGAAAGATACAATCTACAGTACTTCCAGACAAAAACTGAGAACATTATTTAAAATACAAAACATTGAATTAAGAGCTAACCCAGATATTATATTCCAATATATTTTACATGTTTTGTTCCTCCTCACCTTGAACAAAGTAATATGTTTAGTTTCCATGCTAATAGTTGTATTCTATATTTGCATATGGTGCTAGATTGATAAAAAGAAACCCTCAAAAAGCTGTTTGAAACTCTGACTGTTGTTGAGCTTGTGGCATTTGGAGCTGATGTCGTCTGATCTCATGAAAATACTGTATGTTTTTCTTTGTAGCTCAGGGAATTATACCTACTCAATCCCAGTCAGCAAGACCACATCCATCGATGTCACCATCACCTTGCAAATGAAGTAAGCCATTTGCTTTCTCACGAGTAGAACTACTAATGTTATATTTCTTCAAGTTGTGAACAAAAATCTTTGGTTTTCCATGAGTGAACCAACATCGCCACCTCCCTGACAATCAACAGGGAAGTGTGCTCAGCTCACTGCTCTACTCTCTCTACACCCATGACTGTGTGACTTGACACAGCTTCAATGCCATCTATAAATTCTGACATCTATTGTTGGCAGAATTTCAGATGGTGACGAGAGGGCATACAGGAGGAGTGTGATATACCAGCTAGTTATAGCTACGAAGAAGGCATGACAGCAGCTATATTTCATTAGGAGTTTGAGGAGATTTGGTATGTCACCAAAGACTCTTGCAGATTTCTACAGACCCACTGTGGAGAGCATTCTAACTGGCTGCATCCCTGTCTGGTATGAGGGATGTGCATGGTGTGGCTACTGCACAAGACTGAAATAAGCTGCAGAGAGTTGTAAACTTAGTCAGCTCCATTATGGGCACGACTACCCTCCACAGTACCCAGGACATCTTCAAGGACTGATGCCTCAAAAAAGGCGGCATCCATCATGCCTTGTTCTCGTTGCTGCCATCAAGGAGGTACAGAAGCCTGAAGGCATGCACTGAGTGATTCAGGAACAGCTTCTTTCTCTTTGCTAACCTATTTCTGATTGGACATTGAACCCATGAAGACTATCTCACTACTTTTTTTGTTTCTATTTTGGCACTTCTTCCTCCAAGAGAACCACAAACTTGTCATGCTTTGGAGGCTTGCGTGCCTCAGTTACCCAGAGAGCTGGCTGGAGTCAGGTCTTCATGCTTTGGGCCTTGGTAAGGGTCACCTATGCCAAACTCATCAAAGGGTAGAGACCAAACTAAGTGGTCCACCAGTCCTTCATGTTCAGAGGTTCAGCTCAGGGCTAACAACCCTGACTGGTAAAAAACAAAATTGCTATGGAAACAGCAATGAAGAATCCTTCTGCACCTGAGTGTACTGGTATTCCTGAGTCTCTACCCGGGACTTGCATGACTGACAGTAGTGAAAACCAAGCTACTGATACGTTGAAGGAAGCCCTGTACAACACCAGAGATGCAGGACCTTCATTGCTGCCCTAAATGCCAACAACATAATGGGCAGTAAGTTTTTCACTGCTTATTGAATTTAACTGTTATAGACATTTTTTTTCTGGAATTTACATTTTTTCCATTATTATGTGTTGTATTGTACTGCTACTGCAAAGACAACAAATTTCACAACATATGCCAGTGAAATTAAACCTGATTCTGAATGAAATGGGTCCAAGCTGCCATTCATCATAGAAGAACTTCAGTCTTTGGGTTTGTTAGGATAATGAACTGAATGTCAAAAGTGTAGTCTCACCCACACCCACAGTGCTTACGTGTGCACCAGGCAGCAGGAGGCGGTGCTGGCCAGCTTTTCCTTTCCTTGCTCCCAGGTTATTGGCCTATACGACCTGATTGACGCGATCTATCTCAGTAAGTAGTTAGTACCTATCAGGGGTAGTTTTGTTGACAAGAGTGAGGGATGGATTCATAAACCATTGACAACCTTTATGAAGAATGAGGGACACATCAGTAGATTGCAATTCAAAATTTAAAAAAGAACCACAAACATTTCATTCCATGTAAATAACAATTCTGATTGAAGAGTCCATTAAAAAAAAATTCAGCAGTAAAAACACTTCAGCGGTTTACTGTGGATTAGTAAGGCGATGTCCTACCTAGCCAGTCACTTCAAGTAGAAGAGACTGCCTAAACCTTGGTGTCCTCGGTGACATGGTTATACCAGCCTTCAAAAACAATTTTACAAAGATCCGTAGACATTAGGGGTAAGCCACGGGATTGGATTACAAATAGTTTGGAAGATGGAGAAGGCTTGAAGAGTCGTGATGGAGGGGCTTGTGGGGGAGAGCTCTATAATCACATGCCTCTGGGCTCAGTCCTATCCCCACCACCTGCTACAATTTGCATTAGGCATTGGGGTGTCAAAGTGTCAACCTCGATAAACATTAGAAATGGAAGAGGGAACTTAGATATTATAGTTTAAATTGGACTGGGTAAGTGGAATGAAAAATAGCTGATGAAGTTTGTAGCGGAACACAGAAAAACAAAATAATTTGGACCTGCTGGTTGCTATGCCTTTTCATGTTGTGAACAAAATTCTTCAGTTTTTCAGAATTAAAAAACAGGGCAAAGTGTAAAAAAAATGAAGTTGAAACAGACATGGGACTTAATACTAAACCTTTCCAGACCACGCAAAGCACCAATCTCATTCATATCCAACAGTAATGACTGCAATAAGTCATTGTTCTCATGAAACATTTGCAACATTTTACTTACTTACAGACCCCAAATCCTTTTCAGAAAGAATCATGAAAATTTTCAAAAAAACCCAGTCTTGTATTCCCGTAGTACAAAAGGTTAAGTGAAGATCAGGTGGTTAAATGGTAGATTCACAAAAAAAGGTAAATCTATTTAGTGCCTTGAACTTTTTCTACCATTCTTGCTCATCTGTAACTACCTATTCTCCTCTTTACACCATATCCCTTAAAACAAACTTCCCAGACTCGTACTGAAAGCTAACAATGAATACAGGAGCAATTACCATTTGCAGATGAGACTTCCAAACTAACTTCACACTTAGCAGACCCGATGTAATTTTTAGACTCTCTGGCTCTAACCAAGGGAAATATTTTTTATCTACCTTATTGTTTTACTCAATATATTGAAAATTTAGATCAAATCACCTATTTTCTTTTTGTAAATTCCAGGTTGCAGAGCCATGGTTTGCATAATGTAATGGTGTCCTAGTATCTTTATGTTAAACCTACACTATACTCTTCCCAAGGTGAATATATGTGTAAATGCCTATTTCTTTTAATTTGGTAATTAGAACTGTTTGTTGCATGCTTGACCTAGTATTTGTATTCCTATGCGAAAACCTCTCAACCACTTTGTATTCTTCCTTTATGAGTACAATGAGAACTTATTCGAAATGCTTCAGAATGGATCAACACAGAAAGATTTTCTGCATTCTGGATTCAATTCAGAACCTAGATCTGAAATCTATCCATTATTCTATGTCTTGTAGTTAAATTTATGCATTTCTTATTTTTTTCTCCTCTCTGTTTTTAGGACCTCTTTGCCTCTGATTGTTTATCTGTGTAGTGTTAATTATGGCAATTTATGTGGGACTATATCTAATACTGGCTTGAAGATGGAAACTTCACCGACCCAGGTAAAAGCCTAAACAACAGTGGGCAATATTTTTGCATCTTTTCTGTCACTTCAAAACACTGCTGTTCATTCAGATTTTACTATAAAACTATTCCAGAGTTTAGGAGTTTCTTATTAATCTGGGATGATAGGCAATTTAATTTAAGCAACATCAGATAGGAATTTATGGCAGCCTTTTGAGCTCCTCTTTGTGAATTTATTGTAAAAACTTAAATGGGACCTTCTTGGGAAAGTAGCATCCTGTATCCTTACTGAGGCCTATTTCTGCAAAGGTTTCTGAATAAGGATGTGAATGACTCCACCATCTCTGGATTACCACCCAGGGGACTGGTTGGACATCATCTTCCGCAGAAGTAACCAAATCCCATGCGAAATTTTTTAGTTAATAGATCTAGCTCCATATTCCTGGGATTTTGCATCCTAGAACTGAGGAACATTATTCCACCTTTTTATTCTGGCATCTTCCCCCTTCCTTTCCAGTCCTGAAGAAAGGTCTCGGCCCAAAGTATCGACTGTTTATTCATTTCCATAGATGCTGTCTGACCTGTTGAGTCCCTCCAACATCCTGTGTGTGCTACTCATCATTCCAAAATGTTCCGTTATCATCTCCACTCCTTGTGTTTCACCCAGGATTCAGCTTGTGCTCCGTCTCTACTAAATTCTTCTCCAAGTTTAATGTTTTCTATCTGGCCTGTGAAGAAGCGCTATCCCCATATTAAACTGTAATCATTAATAATACTGAAGCAACATAGAAACATAGAAAACCTACAGCACAATACAGGCCCTTCAGCCCATAATGCTGTGCCGAACATGTACTTACTTTAGAAATTACCTAGGGTTACCCACAGCCCTCTATTTTTCTAAATTCCATACACCTATCCAGGAGCCTCATAAAAGACTCTTTGTATCCGCCTCCACCATCGTCACCAGCAACCCATTCCATGCCCTCACCACCCTCTGCAAAAAAAAACTTACCCTGACATCCCCTCTGTACCTACTTCCAAGCACCCTAAAACTGTGCCCTCTCGTGCTAGCCATTTCAGCCCTGGGAAAAAGCCTCTGACTATCCATGCAATCAATGCCTGTCATCATCTTATACACCTCTATCAGATCACCTCTCACCCTCCATCACTCCAAAGGCCAAGTTCACTCAACCCATTCTCATAAGGCATGCTCCCCAATCTAGGCAACATCCTTGTAATTCTCCTGTGCACCCTTTTGATAGTTTCCACATCCTTCCTGTAGTGAAGCGACCAGAATTGAGCACAGTACTCCAAGTGGGATGCCAGGGTTCTATACAGCTGTAACATCACCTCTTGGCTCTTAAACTTAATCCCACAATTGATAAAGGCCAATACACCATATGCCTTCTTAACCACAGAGTCAACCTGCACAGCAGCTTTGAGTGTTCTATGGACTCAGACCCCAAGATCCCTCTGATCTGACACACTGCCAAGTGTCTTACCATTAATACTATATTCTGCTATCATATTTGACCTACCAAAATGAACCACCTCATACTTATCTGGGTTGAACTCCATCTGCCACTTCTCAGCCCAGTTTTGCATCCTATCAATGTCCCGCTGTAACCTCTGACAGCCCTCCACACTATCCACGACACCTCCAACCTTTTGTGTCATTAGCAGATTTACTAACCCATTCCTCCACTTCCTCATTCAGGTCATTTATAAAAATCACGGACAGAAGAGGTCCCAGAACAGATCCCTGAGGCACTCCACTAGTGAGCGACCTCCATGCAGAATATGACCCGTCTACAACCACTCTTTGCCTTCTGTGGGCAAGCCAGTTCTTGATCCACAAAGCAATTTCCCCTTGGATCCCATGCCTCCTTACTTTCTCAATAAGCCTTGCATGGGGTACCTTGTCAAATGCCTTGCTAAAGTCCATATTCACTACATCTGCTGCTCTACCTTCATCAATGTGTTTAGTCACATCCTCAACAAGTTCACTCAGGCTCGTATGGCACAACCTGCCTTTGACAAAGCCATGTTGACTATTCCTAATCATATTATACCTCCCCAAATGTTCATAAATCCTGCCTCTCAGGATCTTCTCCCTCAACTTAACAACCACTGAAGTAAGACTCACTGGTTCATAATTTCCTGAGCTATCTCTACTCCCTTTATTGAATAAGAGAACAACATCTGCAACCCTCCAATCCTCCGGAACCTCTCCCATCCCCATTGATGATACAAAGATCATTGCCAGAGGCTCAGTGATCTCCTCCCTCGCCTCCCACAGTATCCTGGGGAACATCCCATCTGGTCCCGGAGACTTATCTAACTTGATGCTTTCCAAAAGCTCCTGCACATCCTCTTACTTAATGTCTAGATACTCAGGCTTTTCAGTCCACTGTAAGTCCTCCCTACAATCGCCAAGGTCCTTTTCCGTAGTGAAAACTGAAGCAAAGTATTCATTAATTACCTCTGCTATCTCCTCCGGTTCCATACACACTTTTCCAGTGTCACACTTGATTGGTCCTATATCCTCTTGCTCTTCACAAACTTGCAGAATGCCTAGGGGTTTTCCTTAACCCTGCTCACCATGGCCTTCTCATGGCACCTTTTGGCTCTCCAAATTTCATTCTTAAGCTCCTTCCTGCTAGCCTTATCATTTTCTAGATCTCTATCATTACCTAGTTTTTTTTTAACCTTTTGTAAGCTCTTCTTCTTGACTAGATTTTCAACAGCCTTTGTACACCATGATTCCTGTACCCTACCATCCTTTCCCTGTCTCATTGGAACGTACCTATGCAGAATGCCACGCAAATATTCCATGAATATTTGCCACATTTCTGCCATACATTTTCCTGAGAACATCTGTTCCCAATTTATGCTTCCAAGTTCCCGCCTGATAGCTTCTTATTTCCCGTTACTCCAATTAAACGCTTTCCTAACTTATCTATTCCTATCTCTCTCCAATGCAATGGTAAAAGAGATAGAATTATGATCACTATCTCCAAAATGCTCTCCCACTGAGAAACTTGACACCCGACCAGGTTCATTTCCCAATACCAGATCAAGTACAGTCTCTCCTCTTGTAGGCTTATCTACATACAGTATTGTGTCAGGAAACTTTCCTGAACACACCTAATAAACTCCACCCCATCTAAACCTCTTGCTCTAGGGAGATGCCAATCAATATTTGGGAAATTAAAATCTCCCACTACAACAACCGTGTTATTATTATACCTTTCCAGAATCTGTCTCCCTATCTGCTCCTTGATGTCACTGTTACTATTGGGTGGTCTATAAAAAACACCCAGTAGAGTTATTGACCCCTTCCTGTTTCTAACTTCCACCCACAGAGACTCAGTAGACAATCCCTCCATGACTTCCTCCTTTTCTGCAGCCGTGACACTATCTCAGATCAACAGTGCCACGCCCCCACCTCTTTTGCCTCCCTCCCTGTCCTTTCTGAAACATCTAAAGCCTGGCACTCTAAGTAACCATTCCTGCCCGAGCCATCCAAGTCTCTGTAATGGCCACAACGTCATAGCTCCAAGTACTGATCCACGCTCTAAGCTCATCTGCTTTGTTCATGATACTCCTTGTATTAAAACAGACACATCTCAAACCATCAGTATGAGCGTATCCCTTCTCTATCACCTGCCTATCCTCCATCTCACACTGTCTCCAAGCTTTCTGTATTTGTGAGCCAATAGCCCCTTCCTCTGTCTCTTCAGTTCAGTTCCCACCCCCCCAGCAATCCTAGTTTAAACTCTCCCCAACAGCCTTAGCAAACCTCTTCGCCAGGATATTGGTCTCCCTCAGAATCAAGTGCAACCCAACCTTTTTGTACAGGTCACACTGCCCCAAAAGAGGTCCCAATGATGCATAAATCTGAATCTTTGCCCTCTGCTCCAATCCCTCAGCCACACATTTATCCTCCGTCTCATTCTATTCCTACCCTCACTGTCGCGTGGCACAGGCAATAATCCCGAGATTACTATCTTTGTGGTCCTGCTTCTCAACTTCTTTCCTAGCTCCCTGTGGTCTGTTTTCAGGACCTCCTGCCTTTTCCTACCTTTTCCATTGGTACCAATGTGTACCATGACCTCTGGCTGTTCACCTTCCCACTTCAGGATGTTGTGGATGCGATCAGAAACACCCCTGACCCTGGCACCTGGAAGACAAACTACCATCCATGTTTCTTTCCTGCATCCACAGAATCAGCTGTCTGACCCCCTAACTATAGAGTCCCCTATCACTGCAACACACACAAAATGCTGGTGGAACACAGCAGGCCAGGCAGCATCTATAAGGAGAAGCACTGGGACGTTTCGGGCCGAGACCCTTCGTCAGGACTAACTGAAAGGAAAGATAGTAAGAGACTTTCAAATCTTTCCCTGAGCAGACAAAGATCATCGAGCTGTATCTCCAGTTCCCTAACCCGGTCCCTAAGGAGATGCAGCTCATTGCACCTGGCACAAATGTGGCCTTTCGGGAGGCTGGGAGTCTCCCAGACATCCCACATCTGACACCCAGTACAGAACACCGGCCTCACAGACAGACTTCCTATTCCTACCCTTTACAAGCAACTTACATCACCTTAACCCGTTATCACCAAAGCCTCGTTGAGCCAAACCCCTCCTACTCTGTCTCCCTCTAGTGCGTCGCCCCTCCTCCTATGCCCGCTCTATAAAGCTGTCTTCTTTTTATACTCTCCCCACCAGTCTAACTCACTGACGTCCACGGGCCTGCGCAGCCACTCCTCGATTTAGACAGATTACTCACGTGGTATGTGTGCGAGTACAGTCTGGATTTTCTTGGCATTTTAATACTAATAACACAGATTGCTTACAAGTATGGATCTTTCAACAGTTTTCATTAGATAATATTATTTCATAGTCAGAAAAAAATGTTCCTACCAATTATAGTTCCATCATCTGGTCAACAAACACCAAACTTGACACTGAAGAGAAAAAATGAGTACGAAGACATATTAAGGTTAATGTTGCATTTACCATTTCTTTCTGTTCTTTCCACCACAGGGAACAACTCATAACTGGCAACTGGTAGTTGGTCCATACTATGACATCACCTATCACTTTCGAGTGGCCATTCCAGTGAGTACCTCGTCTATCAGACATCAAAATAGTTTCAGAGATGTTTACTACCTTCGATCCAATTGAAAGGAATTATTAGTCATATTGATAACTTTTGCATTTTGTATTTATTGAATGTGACATATTTTCAAAAGTTAAAAGAGCTAACAACTATAAGTTTGCCTAGTCATAATTTCCTTCAGACCTTTGAGAATAAGTTGAGAACCAACTCAAAGAACTAATAGCTCTCTTTCCAGTCTCTTGTTTTCCCTCAGCCTTGGAGATGCTATTGATCACCAGTCAATGACCATACTAAGACAAGAGACTTGCATATATTAGGGATTATTGCATAAAAGTCAATGGGTAAAAGCTTTTGCTAATAGCAACAGATTGCTCTGGTAATTTTCTTGTTCCAAAAGCAAATTTTTTTCTCAGTTCTCATTCTTAAAAATAAAACATTGATCCCAGAGAAGATGTAATTTCTGATCAATGCCAGAACTCACAGGTAACTTCCATGGGAGCTTGTAGCAAGCTAGCTTCCCAATATCAAATGGGACGTGTGAATTATTATCATTTAAAAGTACAATACTCATAAGATAATGTGGACATCTCTACCACCCTCTTATCCTTTCCATGGTTCCTATCACTTTCCGGACCTTAGGGCCTCCATACCAAGCCACCATTGTTAACGGAGCTGTCTTTCAGAGCAATCCTCAATCACCAACAAGAGATGACAAAAGAATGCTGATATGAGGATCAATTTTTAGAAGTTAAAAATGCCACTAAAATACTATTGAAACTTACTAGATTGCTTCCTTCTTAATATTCCCTCTACTTCATAGTACCCATAATGACGAGATCATAAGTTAGGAGTTCAGTACAAAGTGTAGCGCAGGAATGCCATATTTATGCACACTTCACACACGTAAAGTTTCTTCTATATACCTCAGATTCAGTTCTATTACCCGTGGCTGACACATTCCCACTTTTCCCATGTTTAACATACTTTCTTTAACATTTAATCCATTTTTATAACTCAAGCCTAGCTCAGTGTTATATTATTTTCTGTTGTACCAAATATCAAATGATGCTGTAAGTCATTTACCATTCTACTACAGGTGTACGATATTTGCAAATGCCTGCTACCCCTATATGGCAAAGGTACACCCAGTCCACCACACTCCCTTATAAATGAAAAGCAAAGGCCTGCAGTGCTAAATATTTAATAAAATAACTCGGGTTAACCAGACATCCGTCAAGTTAATGTTAGAAAATCTTTAAAAATTATATCATCAGAACTTCTGATAACACAAAGTATGAAACTCTTGCAGAGTTATAATATGAAAGCAAAATATTACAGATGTTACAGATCTGAAATGAAAACAGAAAATGATTAAAACACTTAGCATATTGGGTATAAATTGTAGACAGATATAGAATAAGTGTTCCTGGTCAATGATCATTTATCAAAACTGAAATAAAATAACATATAAAGGGAGAAAGGGGGTGTTAGTGATGGAAATAATGCAGGAATTGATAATAGGAACAGTAGTAGAAGCCTAATGTAGTTCAAGTTTAATTATCATTCAACCATACATGAATGCCCTATAAATACAGTTTAATGAAGCAGCGTTACTCCGGGGCCAAAGTGCAGGACGTAGTACCAAGAGTCACACGCAGCACAAGACACATATAGCACTTACAGGATTGCAAGCGTATATAAGATGGCAAGAATACATAAGATAGCGAACACTGTAGTAGCGGTGAGGGGCAGCACCAACTCCAGCATGGACGCTGTGCCACACAGTCTCCCGCACTCTGGTGGAGCAGCCAACTCAGACACCTCCCCTTGGGCAGCTGCAAGCAGGCAACCCCACGGCTTGAGGCCTTGTCCCTGCTACGACCGAGGCCAGGCAGCTTTCCCGCTGTTTACCAAAAAGACCAATGAATTGAACCTGCGTCATTCCACACCACCAATGTCCAACAGGGCCCTAGGATCACAAGGAAAGCAACTAAAGTAGTCGCTTGCTGTTAGACTGCACACATCCTTCATGCACCCACACTGATGTCTCTCTGACCCGGGCAGCAGCATGATCCATACCAAGTCCAGCTCCTTCACTATCTCTGCCCACGAGCAACTCACTGATGGGGTAGACCTGCAGTACTTTAAGTTCTTAATGTCCAACAGGGTCTTGCCATCATAAAAAATACATTTAAAAAAGAATAGCACCTTTGGTTGACCCCATTGAAGCCGCTGCATCGGAGCAGGCCGCCACCTTATCGGAAATGTAGGGAAACAAAAACTATACGGTGGATGAGACGTATATGGGAGTAGAGTGATCCTTAAATTGGAATGGTTAAACACAGGACTGAGCCTGAAAACCTGTACCATGTCCTGTTGGCAAAGGAACTCTTGTTCCTCAAGCTCATCTATACTTAGCTGGAGTATATTGGAGTCTTAAGTCAGTGGGAATGAGAATGGAATTGACAATTAAAATGACAGGGTCACATTTATAACTGGAATGAAAATCTATAAAACAGTAAAACCAATTTGCTCTTGGTCTCCTGTACGAAGAGGGGTCTAAATCATCAGCAGTGAATGCTAACTAGAAATTAAATATATTACAGTTTCACCTGAAAAGAATATTTGAATCTTTGGAGAACTTTGTGTCTCCTGGCATTGAATGGGAAAGTACAGGAGAACCTCGTCAGGTACAATTCAAGTTCCACGTCACTCCGTGCACAACAGATTCCTTACGGTCTGTCAGTAACCTCTCAATTGTGGTCCTGTATTTCTTGCATATTTTTGCAATTGTATGGTGTGGACTGGGGTACAGGATTATTCTCTCCTCTTTGCAGAGCCAGGCTACGTGCAACAGTGACAGCACATCTGCGGGAGATACCTTCACACAATACAGCTTCCATTTCTACCGAGTCTGCAATTGAACGGGGAGGTGCTCCATGGTGAGACAGACCACTAGCTTTCCTCTACAAAAGCTTCATCGTCAACGAGGAGTCTTCCTGGTTCAGGACAATGCAGCCACTCAGAATGACCAAAGGAGACACTGGTGTGACTGAGAAGTTCTACACACCACACACATGCAGCCTGCACTTACAACTTCCTGCTGGGACAGGAACTTTTACACTTTGAGTGAGGGATTGGGGCTGGGGGGATGGGATAGAGAGAGGGGGGAAAGGAAATTTTTCCCTTTCCTAGAAATAAATTTTGGGATGGGATTTTCTGTACAGCACAGGCTATTGTAAAAGGCACCATTCAGTAAAATATTCAGAAAACAATGGCTCAGACCAAATGAATCTTAGAACCTGTATAGGTGGAGTTTAGGATTAGGGCTGCAGCATTAAAACCAATTTTGCCCAGCTATGCAATAGATATATTATTAACATTAAGATTCTGTAACAAGAAGTTGCACCAATTAACATTCCTCAGTGCAACAATCACATAAAATTTAGTCACACCCCACTTTGTCGGTAAGAATGGTTTCTACTGCTGATTTCTGCCATAACTGCATATGGGATATTGTAATTAGTTCAGTGCCCCACACAAGGGAAGGGAAAAACAAATCGGTCTAATGTTGCTGATGCTGCTTACTGTTCGATGACTTCTGTTCCAATGTCTATTTATGTTCAGAATCAGAATGAGTTGCAAAGATTTCTGCAGTAAATGTGTTGTCATATGAAAAAGCATCACCTAACTACAGTACTGGAAGGGTTATTGGCTCCTGGAGAAGTATATTTCAACAATAATCAGTAGTTGGAACATGGACAAAAGTATAGTATTATGTTGGGCTATATGTGGGGGGAAAAGCATGGAATGAAGTGATTGGTTCTGGTCATCAGTAAACTGGTGCATTTTTACAATACTGAGTGATAATCTTACACCTGTCTGGGAACTAAGTTAATGGAGAAACTGAAAAATGCCACTACAAATGCTAATCTATTGCTCAGGAAGAAGTAATACCTTTTGTTACAAAGGAAAAAAGGTGAAATTACTTAAATGCTTTCATGCTTGCATGTAGCAAGTCAACCACTGCCACATACCCATCTCTGAAGGTGCTGGCACACTGCAATAATTTAGAACATTCTGCAAAATTGATTAACTTATGTTACCATTGCAATGCATTCATTCTGTGGTGTTTATCGTGAGCACTGGTCGCCAGGATTGTCATGGATTACATCACTCATATGAGTTTGCAATTGCGCATATAATTATTTCTAGTGTATATTGCCTTAAAATACAGCAGAAACATAATTGTACAAATTCATAGATAGAAACCCACTTCAAATTTATGGATTGAAAATGTTGTGAGAATCTGCAAGGAATGCACATCTTAACATACATCACATAGAGCACTTTGCTAATATTTTGGGCATGGATAACAAAAAATTAAACTGATATATTTTGCCTCCAGAAACCAGATCCAAACTATCAAAATTAGTCTTAATCTGCTGGCTGGAACAGTTCTACTTAAAACAAGATTGGGTAATTTCAATGTAAGGGTGGGGGGGTCAACACTAGACTGCCCCAAATCATCATTAAACAGTTGCAGGATGATTAGACTGGGTAAATATACACATTACTCTCCTCGCAGAGATCACTCCCAAGGGTAAGGCTGAAGTGTCTTGTTGAGCAGGTTTATTCTGCACTTAACTCAAATATTCCTCTTCTTGATAAAACTAAAGACTCCAAAAATGTCTAATATTTCAAACGTGCAAATATCTCTCAATCACCTTAGCTTTGAGGATAGAGAAGGATTCAGCCTCTGAGCTTAGTATATGAGAATTCTGACATATCCTAACCTTTTCTGAGACACCGATTTATTCTGACCTGATTACACTCTAGTTCTTGCTAGTAAAGTTAAGTCTGAAATTACCCATGTTCCACCATGATTACTTCCCACTACATTCCTTAGGCAGTATCATTTATCCATATTTCGTGCCTCTCCCTTTAACACCTCATAGCCAGAGACAAATATCATGACGATAGAACAGTGCAGGACTGTCAGTCCATGATGTTGTAGCGCCCCTTTAACATACTGCAAGATCAATCTAACCCTTCCCTCCCACATAGCCCTCCATTCTTCATTCACCTATTGTCAGTACCTCCAGTTGAACTCTGTCTTTTTGTGTGTTTCCCCCGGCTGTCAGTCTGTGGTTTTGTATTGCCATGTGCTCCTGTCCCCACTCCTACTCTACTCTAGCCCCTGTATCACGGAATACTCTGCCTCTCACCTGTTTCTCATTATTATCTGTATTGCTGCCACCTGTGTCTCATTGTGCTCCACCTATCATCTGCCTCTCGGTTTATTGCTCAGTGTATTTCAGTCCTGTGTTTTCACCTGTTTGTTGTCAGATAGAGCCAGTGAATTTTCCTGAGCCTTTCCAGCATTCGTATCTGTACCCTGTCTGTCTGAATATTGACTCTGCCTGTTTCCTGACTCTGGTTTTTGGATTTCTCTGGATGTTTTGATCTTTCTCTGAACTTTGATGCTGACTTTGTTTGTACCTCGGGATTTGTGACTCAATTAATATCACTGTGTGCATGTACTGGGTCTGTGATTGGATCCCTGCTCCAGTGTCCTGACACCTGTGTGCCTATGCAAGTCTCTTAAATGCCCCTAATGTATCTGTCTCCACCACCAACCCTGGCAATGCATTTTTACACTGTGTTTTAAATAACCATATATAGCCATATAACAATCACAGCACGGAAACAGGCCATCTCGGCCCTCCTAGTCCGTGCCGAACTCTTAATCTCTCCTAGTCCCACCTACCCGCACTCAGCCCATAACCCTCCACTCCTTTCCTGTCCATATACCTGTCCAATTTTACCTTAAATGACACAACTGAACTGGCTTCTACTACTTCTACAGGAAGCTCATTCCACACAGCTATCACTCTCTGAGTAAAGAAATACCCCCTCATGTTTCCCTTAAATTTTTGCCCCCTAACTCTCAAATCATGTCCTCTCGTTTGAATTATTTTTTTCAGCATACTTACTAATCCAATTTACAACCCCATCATCCAGATCATTTATGTATATTACAAACAACATTGGGCCCAAAACAGATCCCTGAGGCACCCCGCTAGTCACCGGCCTCCATCCCGATAAACAATTATCCACCACTACTCTCTGGCATCTCCCATCTAGCCACTGTTGAATCCATTTTATTACTCCAGCATTAATACCTAACGACTGAACCTTCTTAACTAACCTTCCATGTGGAACTTTGTCAAAGGCCTTGCTGAAGTCCATATAGACTACATCCACTGCCTTACCCTCATCAACATTCCTCGTAACTACTTCAAAAAATTCAATAAGGTTTGTCAAACATGACCTTACACGCACAAATCCATGCTGGCTACTCCTAATCAGATCCTGTCTATCCAGATAATTATAAATACTATCTCTAAGAATACTTTCCATTAATTTACCCACCACTGATGTCAAACTGACAGGTCTATAATTGCCAGGCTTACTTCTAGAACCTTTTTAAACAATGGAACCACATGAGCAATACGCCAATCCTCCGGCACAATCCCCGTTTCTAATGACATCTGAAAGATCTCCGTCAGAGCTCCTGCTATCTCTACACAAACTTCCCTCAAGGTCCTGGGGAATATCCTGTCAGGACCCGGAGATTTATCTACTTTTAAATTTCTTAAAAGCGCCAGTACTTCCACCTCTTTAATTGTCATAGGTTCCATAACTTCCTTACTTGTTTCCCACACCTTACACCATTCAATATCCTTCTCCTTAGTGAATACCGAAGAGAAGAAATCATTCAAAATCTCTCCCATCTTCCTCGGCTCCACACATAGCTGACCACCCTGATTCTCTAAGGGACCAATTTTATCCCTCACTATCCTCTTGCTTTTAATATAACTGTAGAAGCCTTTCGGATTTACTTCCACCTTATTTGCCAAACCAAACTCGTAACTTCTTTTAGCTTTTCTAATCTCTTAAGTTTCCTTTTACATTCTTTATATTCCTCGAGCAATTCCTTTACTCCATGCTGCCTATATCTATTGTAGACATCCCTCTTTTTTTGAACCAAGTTTCTAATATCCCTTGAAAACCATGGCGCTTTCAAACCTTTAACCTTTCCTTTCAACCGAACAGGAACATAAAGATTCTGTACCCTCATAATTTCACCCTTAAATGACCTCCATTTCTCTATTACATCCTTCCCATAAAACAACTTGACCCAATCCACTCTCTCTAAATCCCTGCGCATCTCCTCAAAGTTAGCCTTTCTCCAATCAAAAATCTCAACTCTAGGTCCAGTCCTGTCCTTCTCCATAATTATATTGAAGCTAATGCTATTGTGATCACTGGACCCGAAGTGCTCCCCAACACATACATCTGTCAGCTGACCTATCGCATTCCCTAACAGGAGATCCAACACTGCCCCAACTCTAGTCGGTACTTCTATGTATTGTTGCAAAAAACTATCCTGCACACATTTCACAAACTCTAAACCATCTAGCCCTTTTACAGAATGAGCTTCCCAATCTATGTGTGGAAAATTAAAATCTCCCACAATCACCACCTTGTGTTTACTACAAATATCTGCTATCTCCTTACACATTTGCTCTTCCAACTCACGCTCCCCATTAGGTGGCCTATAATACACTCCTATCAGTGTTACTACACCTTTCCCATTCCTCAATTCCACCCAAATAGCCTCCCTAGAGGAGCTCACTAATCTATCCTTCCAAAGCACCGCCATAAGATTTTCTTGGACAAGCAATGCAACACCTCCTCCTCTGGCCCCTCCTACTCTATCACACCTGAAGCAACTAAATCCAGGAATATTTAGTTGCCAATCACACCCTTCCTGCAACCATGTTTCACTAATAGCTACAACATCATAATTCCAGGTATCAATCCACGCTTTAAGCTCATCCACCTTTCTTACAATGCTCCTAGCATTAAAATAGATACATTTAAGATACTCTGCACCTCCTCCATGTCCTCTCGTTTGAATTTCTGACATCACCCCCCCCCCCCCCCCCAATGCTTTCCTCTAAATACATAAACATTATGCCTCCTTGTATTAGCCATTTCCACCCCGGGAAAAAGTCTCTGGCTGTCCACTCTATCTATGCTTCTTATTACCTTGGCCACCTCTATCGAGTCACCTCTCAGCCTCTCCAAACTGAAAAGCCCTGGCTCAATTAGCTTGAGCTCATATGACATGCAGCATCCTGGTAAATCTCGTCTGCATGGGTACTTTTTCCTGGCAGCAACATAATACGTTGTAGTAAGATCATTAACCTAACATGGCTGGTATAATATATAAAATATAAGTTACGCTGCTCCATAATTTGTCTAGAATGGCTTTAGTATTTCTGGAAATCTAAATGGGATCTTGGTTGAGTTTAGTTTGCCCAACTGTTCCTTCAGAACTGCCTTACTAAAAATTATTTATAATGAATTTAGGTTAGCCAGCAGTTTATAGAATCTAATTAAAGTGTAACAGTTTGAAGATTGTTCTGGGCCACCTGCACAGTCGAGTTCAGCCATACTGAAAGCATGGCCAGAGACTTTAAGATAGATAGACTGTTTGTGAGTCCTCTAACTGCATAAGAGATGTAACAACCTCTAGTGTCCTGCTCTAAAAGTCAGACAGTCAGATTGAGCTTTCTATCTCTGTTAAGGCTTGATAATGGTGTAGTGTATTGTCAGCTGTGAAAGGGATAGAGCTTGGATGTGATGATCACTGAGTGCATGCTTATACGACAGAAATATATCCATTAAAAAGTCAAGAGACACGGTTTTAATGTTCAGTATATGCCCCCCACAAGCAACAGTTATCTTCTTAGCCCAACAAAAATTCCCCTGAAATTTAACACAGTAATGAGAATGTCAAATTAGATGCAACCAGACAGGGTGAATTGAGGCAAGAGCATGTTTAAATGACTATTTTAAAGAATTTAGTTAATCGAGCTTAATGTGTTGTAAGATAGTTGTATCATGTGCCAAAGTAGGGACTGTATAGTGGCCCCTTTCTCACGAATGAGCGGAAGCCGTTTAACTGTAGGCTGTGATGGTTCTACGTGCAATGTGTCGGGAAAGGACATGGTCCCGGGACACCCGGGGAGAACCCGCCCAAAGGCCACACTTTGTCTGCAGGAGGTGCTCTTTAGAGAATGACGTATGAAGTATATTGCTATAGCTATCTAGAGGGATTTTGCTTTAGTCCATAACCTGGTGTGCTGCGGAATTGTTCCCGGCAATCAAATTCCGAATTCTTGCACCGTTCTCCGTCGCAGCAGCAGGTCCTTAAAGTACCTATGGGAGGAAAGTTGAGAACGGATCTTTCACTTAACCTGCATGACTACTGAACCCCTTGAGGGAGGAATCTTCCTGTAAAGCCCAAGCTGCTTCCCAACATACCACGTCTTGCCCGGGTGAACGGATTTCCATTGCCCTTCCAGGAAATCTGGGATGAATAAAATCTAAACACTGTCTGGAGCAGTTGTTGTAAATATTCTCTCGTGTAAATGGTATTTTAAACGCAAGGTCACGTCAGTTATTAGGATCACAATAACTCGCGAGATACTAAACCCAGTTAATGTAATGTGACTGTTACGGAATCAGAGTGGACTGTTTTTATGTGTATTAATAATCCTTATTTTAAAAGCTTTACATAGGATGTAGCGATCCGGTTGAGCGTTGCTCTGGATTTCCAGCATCTGCAGGAAATCCTGGTTCATGAGCGTGAACCATGAGAACCACGTGCTAAGGTACGCCCTGATCAGCAGTAACCACACGCTAATTGACTCGTGGAAGGTAATCAGACGAGGATGCAACTCCTGGCTGTCATCAGCCAGTGATTCTGCTAATGTTTCTGTGTAGACAACAGTTGAAGAGAGGATCAGATTTTAGGTCCAATGCATCTCATGGGAATCGGCCGAAAAAGTGGAACTAAGGTCAATCATCTAACCGTCTGGTTCCATTGAACGGCAGGGTCTGTGTGTCCTCTCCTCGTTCTTATTTTTTGTCATTACGTTCTGCTGCTATTTGCTGGCCTCGTCCAAGATCACCAGCTACTTGGACCAGGTGTTGGAGGGTAGCTGGGGGCAGTGTAACTGTATCCTTATTCCAGGTGAGAGAGGCACATTGTGCCTGTTGCCACACATCACGAAATCTGTTCCACAATCCCTCCATCACTTAAAGATCGGGTGGTTTTAATTGACGATCTTTGGGCTTCTGCATGACGCACTCGGATGAGGTACCCCAACAGCCACTTTGCTTCAGCCCTGAATCAACCTTCAGCTGAGGAATAAAACTGGAGAGGAAACACTAACGATAAATTAACATTAAAGGTGTTGATACTTAAGAAAAGGAAACTGGATTGTATCAAACGTGTGGTCAATAGCCTCCCGAGGTCAGGCCACGTGGTACCGAGATTAACGCCGGCAGGGGGCGCTGCGCCCACTGCTTAAACTTAATAACTATCTTAAAAATATCAATTGCTAAATAAAAATAGCTCAAAGCTCCCTGTAAATATTATGTATTTTAATTGCTATTGCAATCATTTCGTAAAGCACTAATTCTTGTTTTATTTTTACAATCACATGTTAATCGTTGTACGTAATTAGCTTTTTTACGTGTTAAAATTTTGTTTTTTATTCAGCTGTTGGTTATGTGTAAGATAGGCTTAGAAATTATGTTTCTGCTAGTTTTATGTTTAGCTTCAGTGTACTTGAGGTTCATTGTGTTATTGAAAATATATTTATTGTTCTGTATTAATGTCTGGACAGCTGACTCATTTTGTGTGTCCAGTTACAGACTGTGTGAAGCTGCAGCAGCAGGGATGAAATAACACACAGCCAACTCTTATTGCAGGACACCAGAACAGCCTTTCTGTTTCCTATTGCGCTCTGGATGAGGCAATCGTCTTAATATTAATTTATGACTTTGGAAATCTCTTTAAAAGCACAGTCCTTGTGTTACTATTTTAGCAAATTTGATATGTAATATCGTCCCCCATCACCCTCCAACCAGGTTTAATACCGCAAACTCGAGTCTGAAAACTCGCGAAACATGCTGTTATATCACCAAAAAGTACATTTTTGGAGGAAGAAAACAAAAAAAAGTAATTTCGCCACCTATCTGACTAATGGATAATGTTAGAGGATGCATAATGTGGCTGACTATTTAATCTCTTCTGTGGCGAAGTTGGGAATCGTTTGACGAAACGTATTATGACCGTTGAATATGTTCATCTCTTACCAAATAGTACTGCAGCTGTCGATATGCAATAAATATTGTTAACTAAAACATTCCTGTGGTTCATGGTACATGCAGCTGTCAACCGTTGACATAACACACAACACTAAAGTGCTTTTCTACATCGCTTGTTGAAAAGGAAGATTAATTTCAAACGTTAATTGCCAAATCGATTTGTATATTTTTTTTACCTAGCATTTAACAATAAAGATTATTATCCAATTTCCTCCCCGCTGTTCATTTACTTGAAAATGCAGACCCTTTAAATCGGCCGGCAAAACGCTACAAGATTCACGCACACCTGCCAGGTTCTTGTACTTAACATGGTTAGTGAGAATATTCCCAGTTCAGCTACAACCCCTCAAAACCTCGATTCGGTCTATCGCACAGAAACTAGCTGACCAACTCGGGCATTGAATGAAATCATGGTGGTTCATAATATCGTCTATTTGCTAGAAATATTTAGACGTCCAATGATCTACCTGAGAATAAGCAGCATCTCAGAATCCACGGTGCTTTCAGGACAGCTCCGACCAAACTTAGCTCTGACTGGTGCCAGTTTGGAATTGAAATGTGTCTACACCATTTACGCTTCTCAAACATTAGGGAATTCATCACAAACTCAGGAATTAAGTAGTGAACAACTACTACCTTATTTGTGAGGTATAGCTTTAGGAAGAGATTGAAATTACACACAGTACTCCAGGTACGGTTTTACCAGTCCATAAAATAACTGCAGTATTTCTGGATAAAGGGCCCTTACCCTTGTCGACTGTTCACTCCTCTCTATAGATGCTGCCTGACTCACTGAGATCCCCCAGCCTTGTTTGTCAAGTTTTCCAGCATCTGCAGTCTCTCTGTGTTTGAGCAGGATTTCCATATCCCTTGCAGTAAAGGCCAGCATACTTTGTCTCTCCCCACCGCCCCCCCCCGCCACTCCCACCTCTCAATTAATACTTGTAGCTACGATTTTTATACCTCACCAAGCATCACATTCCAATCCACATCCTCTGATTCCACAATCTGTGAATTCTCTTCCAAGAACTCTATAATTCATGTTCTGTTTTTATTATTTATTTATTTGTTTGTTTGTTTGTATTTGCACAATTTGTTGCGTTTTGCCCATTGGTTGTGTGTCTGTCTCTGCAGTTTTTCTTTGATTCTATTGTGTTTCTTTGTATTTACTGTGAATGCCTGCAAGAAAATGAATCTCAGGATAGTATATGGTGACGTGTTTGTTTATTATTCGATAATAAATTTACGTTGAGCTATCTTTTAGTGAAACAATATTTGCTAGTGTTTCACTTCCGAAATAGTGTTTAATGTTGTTCCTGCATTTTCTCATTTACCCAGTAGCTGCCACTTTTTTACAGAGAATCTCTCCATATCCCTTTGCAGATATCTCAGTCATCTACATTCTTTCCTGCATTAAATAACACACGCATTCCTCATTAACTGGCTGTCCTAGCGATACTTTTTAAATCCTCCTCTCAACATGGGTTAGTTGTTGCTTTATTAAGCAATGGTACCTCAAAAGCAACTTACTGGAAATCTGAGAACATTATTGCAACTATTCATCAGGACAAATAGCAACTTTGGAGAAACAAGACTAATGATTCCAGATGAGACCTTGCACTGGAACTGACAAAGATCAGTTTTTAAGAAACAGAAAAGGGGAAAGATAGAAAAAAAGGGAAGATTTATAACGGGCAGAATACTGAACGAATTTAACAAAAAAAGGACCTCCTAGAAGTGCAATTCTGAAATTGTAAGAGAATATTGTGAAGGCTTGAAATGCGAAATAGCATAAATTGATGGCTTTGTGACCAAGTTTGTGGACGATACTGTAAGGAGTTTTTATGTTCTCTCTGTGAGTGTCTGGATTTCCTCTGGTACCAGTTACTAGGCTAATTGGCCATTGTAAATTGTCCTGTGATTAGGTGAGTGTTAAATAAGCGGGTTGCTGGGCGCTGTGGCTCATTGGGTGGGAAGAGCTGTTCTGTATCTCTAAACAAATAAAGATAGTTGGAGAGGCAGGCAGTGTCGAGGAAGCACGAAGCCTGCAGAAGTATTCAGATAAGGAGAATGGGCAAAGTGGCAGATGGAATACAGTGTAGGGAAGTATATGTTCATGCACTTTGGTAGAAGGAATAAAACTGTAGACTATTTTCTAAATGGGGAGCAAAATCAGATATCAAAGGTGCAAAGGGAATCCTCATGCAGTATTCCGTAAAGATTAACTTGCAGTTTAAGTTCGTGGTTAGGAAGACAAATGCAAAATTAGCTTTCATTTCAAGAGGACTAGAATATAATAGAATAGAAAGGATGTAATGTTGAGGATTTATAAGGCATTGCTTAGACCACACTTGGCGTATTGTGAGAAGTTTTGGACCCCTTAAGGCATTGGAGAGGGTCCAGAGTAGGTTCATGAGAATGATCCTGGGAATGAAACGATTAACATATGAAGAGTGTTTGATGGTTCTAGGCCGCTAAACTTGAAGTTTAGAAGAATAATGTGTGGGGGATGTGGATCTCATTGAAACAAATCTAATACAGTATTGAAAGGCCAAGAGGCAGTGGGTGAGACTAGGACCTGAGAACACGGCCTCAGAATAAAGGACGTCTTTTTAGAATGACTTTCTTTAGACAGAGTAGTAAATCTATGGAATTCATTGCCAGAGGAGTCCAAGTCAATGGGTATAAAGCAGAGGTTGATAGGTTCTTGATTATCAGGACATTAAAGGTTATCAGAAGGCAGAATAGGATTCAGAGGGATTCTTGGACCATGGAACCCTCACTTATTGGTAGAGGTCCAATGCATAAAAAGATTGGGAACCCCTAATCTAAGGCAAAGCACCCCACTCCATTGGTATACCAGTCACCACCCTATCAGCAAACCGTGACTACAGCCCATGTCACATACAAAATTTAGGTGTTAATCTGACCAACAGTAACTCACAAACCTGCTATTTCTACCATCAAAGTGTTCTGATGTGGAAATATGTTGCTGTTCACTCACCATTAGAACTGCAGTACTTCAAGAAAGTGACTCATCACCAACACAAGGGTATTGTTATAGTCATAGAAAAGTACAGCTCAGAAACAGGGCCTTCGGCACAACTAGCCTACACCCAACCATTTAAATTGCCTAGTCCCGTTGACCTGCACCTGGACTGTAGCCCTCCATACCCCTGCCATCTGTGTACCTATGCAAACTTCTCTTAAACATTAAAATCAAGCTCATATGTTCTGGTGCTGGCAGCTCATTCCACACTCTCACCACCCTCTGAGTGAAGAAGTTCCCCTCGTGTTCCCCTTAAACGTCTCACTTTTCACCCTTCTAGTTGTAGTTCCACCCAACCTCAGTGGAAAAAGCCTGCTTGCATTTACCCATCTATATCCCCTCATAAATTTGTATACCTCTATCAATCTCCCCTCAATCTTCTGTCCAAGGAATGAAGTCCTAAACTGTTCAATCTTTCTTTATAACACAGGTCCTCCAGTCCTGGCAACAGCCTTGTAAATTTTCTCTGTACTCTTGCAACATTATTTACTTTTTTTTCTGTAAGTAGCTGACCAAAACAGCACACAGTACTCTGAATTAGGCCACACCAATGTCTTATACAACTTCAACTTAACAGTCCATCTCCTGCACTCAATACTTTGATTTATGAAGGCCAATGTGCCAAAAGCTTTCTTTATAACCCTATCAACCTGCCCACCACATTCAATGAATTATGGGCCTGTATTCCCAGATCCCTTTGTTCTACCACACTCCTCAGTGTCCTACCAGTTACTACGCAAGACCAACCCTGGTTGGTCCTACCGAAGTGCAACACCTTTTAACTTGCCTGCATTAAATTCCATCTGCCATTTTGCCAGCTAGTCCAGACCTCACTACAAGCTCTGATAGTCTTCCCTACTGTTCACTACATACCTAATCTTGGTGTCATCCATAAATTTGCTGATCCAGTTAACCACGTTATCATCCAGACCATTGATACAGGTGACAAACAGACCCAGCACCAAACCGCAGCACTCCACTAGTCACAGGCCTCCAGTCAGAGGATCAAGCGTCTATTACCACTCTCTAGTTTGCTGTTGTGGGCTGGGGCAGCAGGCTGAGGGTAGCAGACACCAACAGAATCAACAAACTCATTCGTAAGGCCAGTGATGATGTTGGAGTGGAACTTGACTCTCTGACGGTGGTGTCTGCAAAGAGGATGCTGAAGTTGCATGCCATCTTGGACAATGACTCCCATCCACTCCATAATGTACTGGTTAGGCACAGGAGTACATTCAGCCAGAGACTCATTCCACCGAGATGCAACACTGAGCATCATAGGAAGTCATTCCTGCTTGTGGCCATCAAACTTTACAACTCCTCCCTCGGAGTGTCAGACACCCTGAGCCAATAGTCTGGTCCTGGACTTATTTCCACTTGGCTTGATTAACTTATTTAATTATTTGTGGTTTTATATTGCTATGTTTCTACACTATTCTTGGTTGGTGCGGCTGTAAAGAAACCCAACTTCCGTTGGGATCAATAAAGTATGTCTGTCTGTCTGTCTAGCTCCTCCCACAAAACCAATGTCTAATCCAATTTACTACCTTATTTTGAATGCCAAGCAACTGACCCTTCTTGACCAGCCTCCCTTGCAGGACCTTGTCCAATGCCTTGCTAAAGTTCATGTAGAAAACATCCAATGCCTTGTCTTCATCAACTTTCCTGGTAATTTCCTCGAAAACCTCTAAAGATTGGTTAAACATAACCTACTATGCACAAAGCCGTGCTGACTATCCCTAATCAGTCCATGTCTATCCAAATACTCATATATCCAGTCCCTTACATTACCTTCCCACTACTATGCTCTGCTTTATTTTTAGAGCTTTTCTTAAACAGCAGAACACCTTCCAATCCTCTGGTACCTCACCTGTCACTAAGGATGATTTAAATATCTCTGCTAGGGCCTCCGCATTTTCTGCACTTGCCTTCCATAGGGTCCAAGGGAACACCTTGTCAGAACCTGGGGATTTTTCCACCCTATTGCGTCTCAAGACAGCAAACACCTCCTCCTCTGTAATGTGTAAACAGTCCATGACCTCATTTCTGTAGACTCTGTTTCCATCTCCTGAGTAAGTACAGATGCAAAGAGATCCATTTAAGATATCCCCCAACTTTTTTGGTTCCATAGATTACTATTCTGATCTTCCAGATGACCAATCTTGTCCCTTGCAATCCTTTTTCAGTTAACCTATCTGTAGAATCCCTAAGTACCTTATTTGTTCCTACCTGCCTATTTCTGCTATGCACCTTTCTTCTTAACCAGGGCCTCTATCTCTTGAAAACCAAAGCTCCCTAAACCTGTTATCCTTACCTTTTATTCTGACAGGCACATACAAGCTTTGTACTCTCAAAATTTCACTTTTGAAAGCCTCCCACTTACCAAGTACACCTTTGCCAGAAAACAGCCTGTACCAATCCGTATTTGCCAGATCCTTTCTCCAATTTAGAATCTCAACCTGTGGACCAGACCGATCTTTTTCCATATTTCCTTTGGAACTAA
Organism: Hemitrygon akajei; assembly: GCF_048418815.1. Classification (NCBI taxonomy): domain Eukaryota; kingdom Metazoa; phylum Chordata; class Chondrichthyes; order Myliobatiformes; family Dasyatidae; genus Hemitrygon; species Hemitrygon akajei. The sequence continues at coordinate 136,069,264 of NC_133129.1, forward strand.
TGGTACTATGATCACTATATTCAATGTGTTCCCCTACACAAACTTCTGTCACCTGCCCTGTCTCATTCCCAAATAGGAAATCAAGTATCACACACTCTCTCATTGGGACTTTTATGTACTGATTAAGGAAACTTTCCTGAACATATTTGACAAACTCTATCCTATCTAATCCTTTACAGTATGGGAGTCCCAGTCAATACATGGGAAGTTCAAATCACTTATCACAACCAGTGTTTCTTGCAACAGTCTGCGATCTCTCCACAGATTTGTTCTTCTAAATCCCGAGGGCTGTTATGTAGTCTATAATGTAGCCCCATTAACAAGGTTATTGGGGCGGCTGGTGGCATCAGTGCTGGACTCCGGAGCAAAGGCTCCCGAGTTCGAATCCAAGTTGGGCCACCCCCGAGCATGCTTTCCATCCGTGTTGGGTTGAGCATTGAGCTAGCCACTCGGCCTCAAAAAATTCAAGGGTCGAGTCAGGAGCATTCATATCGTGACCTGTTTGATCCGAAAGGAGACCAATCCTGACACCACGCACCAGACAAGAATGGCTGTCTGGTGCAACATGCTAAAAAAAAACAAGGTTATACCTTTCTTATTCCTCAGTTCCACCCAGAAAGCCTCAGTAAACAAGTTCTCCAGTCTGTTCCGACTGAGCATGGTCATGATATTTTCCCTGACTGGTAATGCCACACCCTCCCCCATTAATCCCTCCCACTCTGTCGCATCAAAAGCAACTGAACTCCCAAATATTGAGCCGCCAGATTGTTGTAATCAAGTTGGTCAAGCGTCACATATCAGTCATAATGGAGAATTCCCCTACTCAACTACAATCAACAGTGTGAGAGTTTTCTGTTCACCTGAGAGGAGATGCACAAGATTCTACACCACTGGCATTCCACCCAAAGACAAAGCATACCAGGCAAAACAGGCAAGAATATTTAAGAACAATTTTGTAAACTTAAAAGTAAAAAGCAAAGTGTGAACAAAGATTTATTTTAATTTTTTGTTAGTACAATAGGCTCTGATAAAAAAAATCCAGGTGCTACTCAGTAGATCTTGAAGGCCTCTTGCTTCTGTGACATCCACAGGCATCGAGACCACAACCAAGCCAGTGTGAAAGCAGCATATCCTGAAGGAATGGTCTCACATTTCTGTTCAGGATACAAAATAAGTTAAAAACAGATTTACAATGTGCTTTTAATACAGAAAATTATATCCAAGATGCTTTAGAAGAAGACAGCAAAAAGCCTAAGAGGTAGCCAAAAGCTTGTTTATTGTGAAGTTTCAAGTATGAAAGGGAAACAGTAGTATAATGGAGTAGCTTGCAACAACGTCTTATCATCAATAATCAGGTTAAGGATGGTTATGTGAGATTATTGAAGATATAAACACATCAAAATATAGTGAGCTATCAGCACAGTTAAAAATATCCATTATTTTCCAGGTAACAAAATTGTTAGTAATGGAAATACCCCCATCCAGATTTTCCCTTGTTGACTTTGATACTAATGAAAGGCTATACAACAACCCAAGGCACATGCACTGTAAGACACTGGATTAGTACATTGTTAACAAGGGCTAAATGTTTTCATATCCCGCAGCTGTTTCTCACCTCTCCACGCACACCCTGCTCCAGTCATACATAGATCCCGACCCAGAGGAGGAGGAAAAGTACTCCAAACCCCATAAAAAGAGAAGCTACTAGAGAAATCAGCAGCTCTTTGTAGATATCCCTTGTGTATTTGGTGGAAGTTACTTCATATCTAAAGGAATAATTGAGGAAAAATGATTTTACAATTGCATTTGATCTAAACAGTTCTCTTAAAGTGTACCTGCTCACACCGTTAGAATTTCTTATATGCACAAGACCAGCTATCACCCCAGCACCTTAGAAATTATCCTGATTTTACATCTTCATAAAATCCAGTGACTCTACTGCTCAAGGATGGAGAAATTACCTGACCTGTGTCTTTGCCATGTGATCCCAATATGATTAAATTATTCTGGAATGAGATCCAAATGCAAACTGCCACCTCTCTAGCCATGAAAGTACAAGTCAGCAATAACTGGTTTTGAAATGGACATTATGTGAACCTGACCAATAACGGATTACAATCCAAAATATTCACCATCCTTTGTCTTCACTGAGTCCTTTACTGTCAAAAAAGTTTTGATAGAGAAGCAGTTGCTACTATAAATAACAAGAAAAAATGTCTGTAACCAATCCAAGGCAAGAAGATCTAAGGAGGAAAGTTTAGAGCTTTGGACCTGAGCAACTGGAAGCTGATGACATACTTACAGAAAATAAGACATTGTAAGACACTGGATTAGTACATTGCTAACAAGGGTTAAATGTTTTCATATGTTGGGAGCAGGGGTTCCCAACCTTGCTGAATGGCATTGGTCCATGGCATAAAAAAAGATTGGGAGCCCTTGGTCTAGAGTCAGAGGACTCCTGATATCTCAGGCATGTGGGGTTGGAGATGACTTCAGAGACAAACATGCAAGAGCCAAGGGAAGATTTCAAAGACAACATTTGAAAATCTAAATGTTGCTCAATGTTAGGATGGGTGAGACAGTGCAAGTCAGTGCACAATCCGCTGAGTTTTAGACTAACTTGTTTCCAAAGGTAGAGTGCCAAGCTCAGTGACAGGGCTGTGAATCAAGGTATTCCACAGATGGACTGAGATGAAGGTGAAAGTAGATGGTCACCTGTTCACGTGAACGTGCAGTCTGAAGGTCATTTGGGGCAGGGATGGTCAAGTGCTGCAGAGAGGAATCAAACAAGGCAATCTGACTATCTTTGTTGATCTCCACCACTCTGCTTCTATAGACAAACTTCACTAAGCCTTTCCAATAAGCCACAATTTTCAACTATTACTACGTCAAACACAATTCCAAACTGTTTTAACACCTGCAACTATAAAATAATGATAATTATCGAAGATTAAGCACCTCCAGCATGATACAGCATTGATCCATTGCAGAATATAGCTTTCCCTGGAGCTAATTACAATTAATCCAAATTGTCCTCTGAACATGTAAAAGCTGGTGCCAAAGAGCAATGAAAAGGAGACATTAGCAGACTCAGTTTCAGGTAAGAAGGTCTTGAACGCTGCACTGACTTAGAACTGAATCACCATTCCCAGCATTAAAAGTACATGTATTAGCCCATTTCATCGCTCAAAACCCAAAAGTCTTTAAGCTGACCACAATGAACAAAAAGGATACACAAAAAACCATGCGGTGAAGAACATTCCAATTGCAAGAAGGACCACTGTCAAATGTGGGAAGACAGCAGGATTGACCGGGCTGGTGTATCTGGTCATAGCCTCCAGCTCCTGAAGAAAACAAACAAGACTCAACAATTAATAACACACAACAGAGACGCACAACGCACGCTGGAGCTGCTGCTTGTGAGTATTTTATTATTTTGTGATACAATCCAGCGTAGATCCTTCTGGCCTTTTGAGCCATGCTACCCTAGCGACCCCACAACCTCGATTAACCCTAACCTAATCACAGGACAATTTACAATGGCTATTTAACCTACCCAGTATATCTTTGGACTGAGGGAGAAAACTGGAGCACCCAGGGAAAACCCACACATTACATGTGGAGGGCATGCAACGGCTCCTCACAGAACGGTGCCGGAATTGAACTCCAAACTCCAAAAAGTCTGAGCTGTAATAGCATCACGCTAACTGCTACGCTTACTGTGGCACCCAAAGTACACAGTACCGTGAAGCACCACATATGAAAGTATGGTTTGTATGGTTTTGTATCAACCATACAAAACATTATCCATCATCCTCAGTTCATCAAGCAGTAGTAGCTCAAGGCGACTGGACTTGCTGTGTTGTCTTGAAGTTTCACCACTCATCCGAGAGGCTTCTTCAGTTCTGATCCATGCTGGGCAGTTTACCTGCTTATAAACTTGTTTAAAAGATATAGCAATCACATAAGGGTCGTTAAGCATCACAGAGCTAATGAGAGGGTCGTTAGTCTTATCTTTGCATGAATGTTGAGGAGATGCCAGGGTAGAGATGTTAGAATTGCATAGTAAGTAACTGATAGGTGGTGTCGTACTACAGCCCCTCTCTGTTCAGGGATGTCCAGTTGCCTTGATTTATTACTGCTTCATAAACGATGACCTGGATGGTTGAGAACCTTCATAGACATATGAGCCTCAGTTAATTAAATTCCTGACTTGCACTCGGGTCTTCTCCCTGCCTCTGAATCCTAGCTATATTTTAATCAAAGAGCCTGTGTGAAAGACGATGCTTTGCATTAAGAGTTGCCAATGGCATATTTCCTACCAAAGTTAATGAAGGCTGAACACATTATTCCATAGCCAAATGTCTGAAATCACATAGGATTTCAGTAAAACATTTATGCACAACTCAGAATGTAGTTGGGTTCTTTTCAAAAATATTTTTGGAAGGATCTAACAGTGCAAGGCAAGCTTACAAAGAAATCTCAAATGGATTCCAAGAAGCAGGTCAAGATTACTGGTAAACAGATTAAAGAACTAATTTATAACACAAACATTGGAAGAGCTCAACCAGCCAGGCACCTTGAGAAAGAGAAACCAGTCAGCGTTTTAGGTTCACGCCTCCATTCACAAAGCTAAGGGTTTTCTCTTTCCTCAGACGTTGTATGACCAGCTGAGTTCTCCTAGCAATTCTGCTTTGCTTCAGATTCTAGCAGCTGCAGTTTTACTTATTTCTAATCACACTTTATAGATGCAAGAAAATCCAATTGCTGGATTATCATTGAAACTCTACAATAATTGAATACTATATATGAATCTGGGTCGAGTCAGGACGAGTTTATTGTTCTGTGTGTAAGGTGATGCACAGGTACAATGATAAAACTTGCTTGCAGCAGCACAGGCACACAAGTGGCATACAGCACAAAATTAAGGATCATGACAGAACAATCAATAGGCAAAAAAAGGTAAGCCCAAATCAAGGATAGAGAGTAATTTTAAAAAGTGACCAGTAAGAAACAAGTACCTTGAGCAGCAGAACACGTTCGTTTCAATAGCGCAGGTCGTGGCAAAATTCAAAACAATATTCAAGCCAAACTAGCTGGGTGAACTTGGCGAATTAGGCCAACAATAATCGGTTATGTTTTCCTTGCTTCTTCATATACAACCACTGGAACATGCTCTGAACACCACCCCTCATCCAACAGCCCAGCCTCACTCTATGTTGCCACTACCAGTGTCCATCATTCCCCCATCCATCCAGGGACGGTAACCCACAACTGTTTCCCCTCCCCCTCCGACCAGTCTCCCCAACCCTACCGCCGCCACATCTCCCCCAGTAACAAATAGGCCGAGAGCCAAAGTCCGCCGCCGCCACCACCCTCCGGTCCTGTCCCTGTCACTACCTCCCACCCTACCGTCCGTCCTCAGTACTGTCCCCGCCCTCCCTCAACACTTCAACCTGCGATCCCCACTCACCATCTTTATTCTTTAGGGCCACGTCTCCACAGAGGAAATTCCGTCACTCTCCCACTGCCTTCTGGATGTTGTAGTCTCTCAGATCTCCTTATTTGTTTTTAAATTCTGAATGCAAATATCCCAATTATTTACATTTTCAAAGTGTCTACGTTACTCGAAGCTCGAATTTTGTCAGCAAAATATTTCATCTCAATCTGTCACTCTCTTTTTCTCGCTCTATGTCCCTGATAAACTACATCTCCCATGAGCCAACGCGGCTACTCCGCATGGGTATTCGACGGAGTTGTTGGGGATGGTGGGAATTCACGTTGGATCAGGTCGCGGACTGTCAACTGTCATTGTGGCAGATTTGCCAGCACTCCCGCAGTCATTCTCCTCTCCCTGAGGCGTCGTTCACCAGAGCCAAGCAGTCTTTTAAAAGCAAAATACTGCAGGTGCTGGAAAACTAAAATAAGCTACAACATTCAAAAAAAAGTAAACAAAAACGAGTTTCCAGGGCATGGATGGTCAACGTATATAAGCTGATCTTATGTATCTATGTTTAAGGTGTTCTTTATTGTTATTGTGGAATTTTTAATGTTGCATCGGATTTGGAGTAAAATTTATGTTCTTTACACATGTACATAGAACATAGAGAATCTACAGCACTTCACAAGCCCTTTGGCCTGTAATGTTGTGCCAACCACCTAACCTACTCTAGAAGCTGCCTAGAATTTCCCTAGCACATAGCCCTCTATTTTTCTAAGCTCTATGAGTCTTTTAACAACCCTATTGTATCTGCTTCCACCGCTGCCACAGGCAGTGCATTCCATGCACCCACCACTCTCTGTGTGAAAAACTTACCTCTGACATCCCCTTGGTTCCAAGCACCTTAAAACTATACCCCCTCGTGTTAGCCATTTCAGCCCTGGGAAAAAGCCTCTGGCTATCCACATGGGCAATGCCTCTTACCATCTTATATACCTCTATCAGTTTACCTCTTATCCTCCGTCACTCCAAGGAGAAAAGGCCAAGTTCACTTAACCTGTTCTCATAAGGCATGCTCTCCAATCCAGGCAACATCCTTGTAAATCTCCTCTGCGCTCTCTCTCTCTATAGTATCCACGTCCTTCCTATAATGAGGTGACCAGAACTGAACACAGTATGTCAAGTGGGATCTAACTAAGGTCTTATATAGCTGTAACATTATCTCACAACTCTTGAATTCAGTCCCATGGTTGATGAAGGCCAACACACCATACGCCTTCTTAACAACATATCAACCTGCACAGCAGCTTTGAGTGTCCTATGGACATGGACCCCAAGATCTCGCTGATCCTCCACACTGCCAACAATTTTACCATTAATACTATATTCTGTCTTCAAATTTGACCTACAGAAAAGAACCACTTCACACAGATCTGGGTTGAACTCCATCTGCCACTTCTCAGCCCAGTTTTGCATCTTATTGATGTCCCGCTGTAACCTCTGACAATCCTCCAAACTATCCACAACGTTCACAATTTTTGTATCATTAGCAAACTTACTAACCCACCCTTCTACTTCCTCATCCAGATCATTTGTAAAAATCACCAGGAAGAGAAGTCCCAGAGCAGATCTTTGCGGAACACCACTGGTCACAGTCCTCCAGGCAGAATACAAATCATCCACAACCACCCTTGTCTTCTGTGGCCAAGCCAATTCTGGATCCACAAAGCAAGCTCTCCTTGGATCCCATGCTCCTCACTTTCTGAATGAGCCTCGCATGGGGCACCTTATCAAATGCCCTACTGAAATCCATCCACTGCTCTCTCTTCATCAATGAAGAATCCTCAAAGAATTCAATCAGGTTCATAAGGCACGACCTGCCCTTGACAAAGCCATCCTGACTATCCCTAATCAGATTACATCTCTCCAAATGCTCATAAGTCCTGCCTCGCTGGATCTTCTCCAACAACTTGCCCACCTCTGAAATAAGACTCACTGGTCTATAATTTCCTTGGTTATCTCTACTCACTTTGTGTACTGATGAATGACAATAAACAATCTTGAATATATATCTATAAATATATATATATATGTAAAAGAAATGCAGGTAGATGGGATTAGTATAGATAGGTGCACGGGTTAGTTGACCAGAGGGCCAGATTCTGTGCTGTATGAATCTATGACTCTAAAAGTAGAAAATGATGCAGATACCTAACAGGGAACAGATGAAGGAAGTTAACTACTGTATAATCAGAATGGGGTGAATGAACATTTACAATATTTACAGTGAAAACATTGCAGTGACTGAATTCCTAATGGATTAAATGCTCTTTGGATCTCCCAGAGGAGACAAGCTGAAATGCTGACTGTTTCAACTCCAGGTACCTGACTGGTTGAGTTATTCCAGTGTTTGTGAATCTGAAGGCACATAACAGTGGTATTCCTAAACTCACCTCTAAACCTGTTTAACACCTATTTGATTTGAGAGTGTTGTACTGCAGTGCGGGTAGTTAACTGAACTGCGTAGCATATTTATGCCTTTTTATTACAGCAGATACAACGTGTACTGTATCACGTGGTGAACCTAACCAGTGAGAGTACTGGCTGTGTCCTGTAGCAATGGACACTAGAATTTAGAAGAATGAGAGGGGATCTGATTGAAACATATAAGATTATTAAGGGATTGGATGAGCTGGAGGCAGGAAGCATGTTCCCGCTGATGGGTGAGTCCAGAACTAGAGGCCACAGTTTAAGAATAAGGGATAGGCCATTTAGAACAGAGATGCGTAAAAACTTTTTCACCCAGAGAGTGGTGGATATGTGGAATGCTCTGCCCCAGAAGGCAGTGGAGGCCAAGTCTCTGGATGCATTCAAGAGAGAGTTAGATAGAGCTCATAGATAGCAGGGTCAAGGGATATGGGGAGAGGGCAGGAACAGGGTCCTGATTGTGTATGATCAGCCATGATCACAGTGAATGGTGGTGCTGACTAGAAGGGCCAAATGGCCTACTCCTGCATCTATTGTCTATTGACACCATAGCACAGCTAGTCTGGGGACTGTGTCAGTGATACCCTGATAGTGATGGATGGATGTGCTATATCAGAATGGAGTCTAGGTTGAAACAAGAATCCTAGGGTGTGCATTACTTGCATCAGATGGTACAGTGCCAGTCTGGGCACTGGGTAAGGCTGCTGGTACATGATGTCACTATGAGAACTGATTTATAGGGAAAGGTTGAATAGGTTAGGCCTTAATTCCCTACGGGGGAGATTTAATAGAGATATACAAAATTTTGAAGGGTACAGTGGGTGAGACTACAACTAGAGGTCATGGGTTAAGGGTGAAAGATCAAAGGTTTAAGGCAACATGAAAGGGAACTGCTTCACTCACAGAGGGTAGTGATAAGGTAGAGCAAGCGGTGGATATGGGTTTGACTTCAACATTTAAGAGAAGTTTAGATAGGTACACGGATGGGTATGGTCCAGGTGCAGGTCCATCGGACTAGGCAGATTAATGGCTTGGCGTGGACAAAGGGGGTATTTCTGTGCTGTAGTGTTCCATGACTCTGAATTGGGTGGAAGTATGTGATGCAGGGTGTAGTTATGGGCAGTGGGTGAGAGATGATAGTGTTTCAGCATTTCACATTGGCTGGGAACAGATTGTGCAAGGTGTTAGTATTTCACGTCTGGGTGCCGAAAGGTGCTTGGCGCGACTCGGGGCGCCAGAGTTTAATCACGTCTTCCCCGTGGAAGGCGTGTGCTTTACCCGGGTGCTCCGGTTTTCCGCCCAAAGACGAACTGGTACCGTTGGGTTAAATCGGCGGTTGCTGGGCGGCATGGCTCGGAAGGCCCATATCGCTCTGCTTTGCTAAATAAATAAAAATCAGTGCGGCCCAGCGAGGTGAATAAAATGAATGAATAAAAATCAGCGAGGTGGCAATCAGACTCCTGTACGATTTGGATGGACGCTGCGGTGTTGCTTGGTCTCGTTGACAGTAATGACATAGACTGTAACTTTACTGACAGGAATCTGAACATTATAGATCAGGCGCTCTTTGTAGAAACGGACGGACTTTAATTGCCATTTATTTCAGGACACGCGCTCTCTGATGTAATGCATCAAAGCAAACACTAAGAGGCAGTGCATAATCGGCGATACATTATAAAACAATCATTGAAGGTGATAAACTATTCGGTACTTCGTTCAGGACGAATTGCAAATTATGAGCTTGAAGAGATCACGGGAGTACTAATATGTGATATTGAGAAGGTGAGTTTCCATCTAATATGAATTACAAACTAAAGCTGAAAAACCTCACAAATCAGATTTACATCGATGGGAAGCGTGTAAAAAGCAAACAAAATGAATGTTCAGGATGGATTTCAAACTTAAAAATAATTCTTGACCAATATTATTGAATTCTTTGACACAAATCGTAGGAAAGTATATAAGCATTCAACGAGGCACTGCATACTGACTTGTGGCCTGTGGTCAGAACATGTGGATTCAGAGAACAGTACCAGATGGGCAGAGATCTTCTGCAAGACAGAATAATACCGAAGGCTGGCATTCTGACTGGCAAAAAGTTGTGTAATGGTTATACACAAGAATTGATATGTGGCTCCCATTGCTGTTCTAGAAGTCATTTGGCATTAGGAATGGAATGTGACATTTTATTTCCCCACTTCAAATTTCTACATGGCCCAGCAGTGTAAGAAAAAACAAATGCAAAATATTCATAAATATGCAGAAAAAATGTATTAAAATATATTCTAAAGTTTTAGTAGAAAAAATGAAGAGGCTTTATAATCCTCGAATAGGAAATCTAATCTAATTTTTGGTATAGCTCTGCCTTCTCTATTGGCCACCCCCTGAACCTCAGTTGCTCCTTTACCGGACCCAGTTCCCAGGATCTCCACCTTGCCCCTCTGTTGTTCCAGTACGTGTAGTCTGTTCACACAACCCCAGGATCCAGACCCACCATCCCTGCTGCCTGCATAAAGCAAACCAATCACAGCCCTGGAAACTGGGAGAATAAACCACCATTCACCAAGGGAAGCAATGGAAGATCAAAAGTGAGATATTGACTGTTGAGACCCTCCATAGACATGAATACGTAGTCAAAGGATCTGCTTTGCTTTGAGAGTTACAGTGCACTACTTCTCTGCTTATCCCATTTTAGCTGTAAACAATGAAGATGCAGCGCTTCCACTTCTCCGACAGAACTTAGCAAAGCCATGACATGGCGAAATTGCAACAGCTACTAAATATGTTAAATATGCAAAGGAAACATTCAAAACATGCGAAGAAAAAGGAAGATCGTTCTGCATAACGTACAACATAATGTTAGGCTAATCAGAAATGGTGTGCCAATGCGCATTTAAAACCATATAATGTGTTAAAATAAGCTGGACAGTGGTGTCATGGCGTCAGCACTGGATTTTGAGGAAAATGGTTCCGAGTTAGAATCCGGCCGTCTCCTTGTACACTTTCCATCTGTGCCGGGTTGAACGTTGAGCTAGCAACTTGGCTCGTAAAAATCAGTCAAATACTACAGAAATGGCAAAAATGCCTCCCGATGCACCACGAGGCATGGAAAGGAACAACAACAATATGTTAAAAAGTATTCATGTACTGTAGCTGACAGATAAACCAAACTGGTTTGGAAATAACTTGTCATTAGGCTAAAATACTGTTTTTCTGTTTTTGCACAAAAATGTTCTTAAGAAATAACAACAGACAAAAATGATGTTTAAAATATTTACATTTCTGTAGTAAGCAGTTTACCTCCCAGGAATATGCTTAACTAATGTAAGTAAATAATACTCCTCCCTCCACAATTTCGTTGGACCTGTCCATAATGCAGCCACAATGATTTGAAATCCATCTCACAATTTATTTAAGACCTTAGTTATTATGCAATGGAGAAGTTTAGATCAGTAACAAGGATAGATTGAAAATGGAAGTGGGTAAACACACAGGAAGAAGAAATAGAAGAGAAAGACAGGATTTGATGAATGAAGTTTTGTTTGTTTGGAGCGGAATGGGCCAAATGATCTGTTTCTGAGCTGGATCCCAGCTTTTTAAAACCAGCTGAAGTACTTGTAGAAACAAACCATAAATGAAGCACTGACATGAATCAAACCAGACACCTCGTGGTCAAAACAAACACTTGCATGTGCACAGAATCTCACACACACCCATATATTCTGGTTAAATACACTGATGTTCAATTGCTTTATTTAACATAAAAGATATGAACATTGAGTGAAGAACAATAGAGCAAACCAATCAAATTGTTTCTAATCCAAAAACTCCATAAACAAAATCCCTGGGAACATTGGCATTGTTGGTGTAATTGTAATGTTTTTGGAAAGTCATTTAAGGGCTGTTGATTTCTGTCAGCAATATGAGTGGAAAACCAAGTTCAAAGCATCAATAATATGAGCACAGTCAATTAACGGATGGTCTGGTGATTAAATGCAACAATGGTCATTTGACTGGACAGGAGTCGAATGTTCCAGGTTTGACCCCCATCATCTGAGGCTGGATATGGTCACTGGCTTGTGAACACTACATTTGAAATAACAAGTTCTAGACAAGCTGGATTACTCATATTGCCATTTCATGATTCATCAATAACCACCAGCATTTATTATCAAAGCTTATGTCAGACTTGTGGCACCATCAATGGTGACAACACACAATCTGGAGTTAAATGGCATGTCATCATTTCATTAATAACCTCACCTCAACCTTATCACACCCTGATAAAGTTTTTTAAAAACATAACCTCTTGTAACAATACACTAACACAGAAATACATGAATTTACAACACGATAATTAGTAAGTATGGAATTCAATAGTTAAGAAATTTGTCTTTGAATGGGTTAGTTGTTCATCAGCTGTCATTTGGATTGTTGTATTTCCTAAACGATATTAAACCTGGGTATCTGAGGCAGTAGCTCCAGACCAAACTCAATTAAGTCTCTAAACTACATTTCAATGCATAAGAGTTAAACATTTACATTTCTTTGCAATGCAGAAATTTGGCTGATTAAGTCTCTGCCCTATTAGATCAGTCGCATCGATCACAATTCTGTACATTTTCCTGACACTCATTAATACTCCACTGATTCTCCCACCAGGCAGCATAACAGGGGTAATTTTGCAGTAGAAGACTATCCTCATATCCAGCATGTCTTTGGGATGTGAAAGGAAACCAGAGAACCCAGAGGAAACCCATAGGAGTCCAGGAAATGTGTAAACCACGCAGGCACACTGGAGGTCAGATATGACACAGGGCATCAAAGCAGTGAGGCCTCCTCCCATTGAGAATGGACATCAGGCCCTATCGGTGCAGACTGAGCAGAGAGAATAAACCCAGCTCTGGGTGGGAAGGCCTAGTCTCAACTATGTACATGAGCCATTTCTCATCAGAGGATCTGAGGTGGACAGGGTCAGTAACTCTAAATTCCTTGGTTTCATTATCTCAGAGGACCTGTCCTGGACCCATCATATAAATGTAATTGTAAGGAAAGCACAACAGCACCTCTACTTCCTCAGGAGTCTACAGAGATTCAGTGTGACATCAGAAACCTTGACAAATTTCCATAGATGGGTAGTGGAGAGTGTATTGACTGGCTGCATTATGGCCTGGTAGGGGAACACCAATGTCTTTGAGTGGAAAATCCTACAAAAGATAGTGGATTCTGCCCAGTACATCATGGGTAAAGCCCTCCCAACTATTGAGCACATCTACATGAAATGTTCTTGTAGGAAAGCAGCATCCATCAAAGATCTTCACCACCCAGGCCATACTCTTTTCTCTCTGCTTCCTTGAGGTAGAAGGTACAAGTGCCTCAGGACTCACTCCACCAGGTTCAAGATCCCCTCAACCATCAGGCTCATCTATTGAGATGTTCCCACAACTAATTATCTCACTTTAAGGATTCTTTATCTTGTTAATTCATGCTCTTGCTATTTATTGCTATTTATTTATATTTGCATAGTTTGTTGTCTTCTATGCTCTTGTTCTTTCATTGGTCCTGTTTACAGTTACTGCTCTCTAGATTTGCTGAATATGCCCACAGAAAGAATCTCAGCATTGTATGTGGTGACATGTATGTACTGTGATAACACATTTTACTTTGAATGTTGAACAATTGAATGAGTCTGAAAGTGGATCTGAATGCACAATGATCTCTTCAGGCACCAACTACGGATGGAGAAACTCATTATTTCTCTTGCCACAGATACTGCAGGGTGTTTCCTGTGTTCTCCTTTTGGTTCAACAATAATTCTGACCTGCATTTCACAATGTTAACAAGTCCTTTCTTTGTTTTCTTTCTTTTTTTCTATTTCCCTTGTTAATTCAAGTTAGTTAAGGAAAATAAATTAAGGTTGGTGCTTGAGTTAAGGTCTTGAGTTGGGAGAAAGCTGACATCAGCTGCCTAAGAGAGGACCTGACAAAGTAAATGTGGTGGAATAAAAGAGCCCTGCAGGGAAAATTATTTCCTTGCAGCAGATTATGAGAGGCGTAAAGACAAGAGGGCATAGTTTAAGCTGAAAGGAAGGTTTAAAGTAGATTTAAGGGTAAGATTTTTTCTGAACACAAAGGGTGGTTAATTATATGGAACATATTACCAGAGGTGGTGGAGTCCGATACATTAACAAAATACAATTTACTATGTTTAAGATATATTCAACCAGCACTTAAATAGGCAAGGATTCGAAAGATACAGATTAAATAGACAAGTAAGATCAGCGTAGTTGGGCAAAGATATAACGTCAAAGGGCCATTTCTGTACAATATCAGGGCTCGGGTTAACAGACTGGTAAGCAGTTGTAGAGAGAAATCATTAATGTTTCAAAAGGATGACATTTCAAAACAACAGGGAAAAGATCACTGCTTTGAAAGGTTAACTAGCTGTCCCTCTATAGGCACTGCCTAACCTGCTGAATATTTACAGCATTTTCTGTTTTATTCCCCATTTAATTATTTAGTGTTTGTGAGCACCATTGATGCCTAGGTTTTGGACTTGGGCATCAATGGAGTATGTAAATACTGAATAATCAAATTATACTTAAGCATACAAGTCTGTTGTAACTAGCACGTTGGTAACAGAAAAAAAAAAGCCCTCCATAAACCACTGTCGTGGAAAGTTTTGCCCACACTTGCTGCAGCATCAACCAACTTAAAATAAGCAGGACAATACCATCAATAAAAGAGAGACAGATGTCTATCTTTCAGCATTCAGGAGATGTCATTACAATAATCCACAGTTTAAATACTTTGCCGAATTCACAGAGAGACTGTGGGATCGACAATCTCCCACTGTTGGCAGTCATGCATCAAAGTCAAGTTGCAGTGCACAATTTGGAGAGCATGGATTTGCGGTACTAAATTGCCAGCTAGGTTTGTGGGGCACTGGCAAAAGGCAAAAGCTGGAGGAAGGACAGCTCTCATGAGATGCACAGTGTTGAAAGTAGAATGAAGGAAACATCACTGCCTTTCTGGCTGCTACACCTGGTAGTGACAATGGGTGACATGGAAGAAGGTGACACCATTTATCAGCAATAGTTCAAAACAGATTCCCAAACTGTATTTATGTTTAGAAAGAATTGCTGCTGTCTTCTCAATGGTTTAGCTTCTTTAACTCAAATTATATCCCATGAGTTAACAAAATGCAGAATAACCCTCCCATTTTCAAGGTGGCAGCACCAGACTGATCACTTGTGCAGGTACGCATCCAACCAGAGCTCACCGGACTCCTTCAAGGAGCTGCAAGAGAACACAAAAAGCATAAATCCCCAGTGCCTCTCCACATCTGCTAAACAATTATTGTCCTTTGCAAAGAACCAACCACTCTGCTTAAATTGAGCACTGACTTCTTAAAAGTGTTATTGCATAGAGTGATTGACTGATTAAAGGAATGGAAGTTATATTATTAGTAGAAAACAATGAAAAGGAATGTTGAGAGGGTTAGACCTGTGATGATGCTAAACTCTGACAATGATGCTATTTACTTGGATTTCCAGAAGGCGTTCATAAAGGTGCCACTTGACAGACTTATCCATAAGACAAGGATGCATAGAGTTGGGGGTGAATGGATAGAGGATGAGTTAATCAACAGAAAGCAGAGAGTTGGGATACATGGGTGTTTCTCTGATTGGCAATCAGTAGTGAGTGCTGTGCCCAGGGGTCGGTGCTGGGTCTCCAGCTGTTCATGATACACATTAATGATCTGGAAGAGGGGACTGAGTGTAGTGTGTCCAAGTTATGATGACACTAAATTGAGTGGAGAAGCAAATTGTGCAGAAGATATGGAGACTCTGCAGAGAGATATAGATAGGTTAAGTGAGTGGGCAAGGGTCTGGCAGATGGAGTACAATGTTGGTAAATGTGAGGTCATCCACTTTGGAAGGCAAAATAGAAGAACAGATTGTTATTTAAATGTTAAAAGATTGCAGCATGCTGCTGTGCAGAAGGACTTGGGAGTGCTTCTGAATGAATCCCAAAAGGTTGGAAGATCTCGGCTCAAAACGTCAACTGTTCATTCATTTCCATAGATGCTGCCTCATCTGTTGAGTTCTCAAACATTTTGTGCGTGTTGCCCTACAGGCTGTTCTTGTTACACAATTAGTAATAATCTGAGGGCTTCCATGATTTTCAAGGTCCTGGGCAGAAATGTTGGTGATGAGACCACTGGAATTCACAGCTGTGCAGAGAAGAATGAATGTGCAGGAAAAAGGTATTAATAGCTTGGAACTGCTGGTGTCGGTCTCTACTTACTGGACTATGTCTGCAAAGGCTGTGAGCAGAGTCTTGGACTGGTATTCCAGACCATGTTTGGCACAGAGGGACCTCACAAGTGGTGCCACCTTGTAATAGTTATGCCTTGGCATTGTGGGGAAAAGGCTGCAAAGGAAGAATAGAAATTAAATGTCAGAGTTAAAATGCAAACTCAATAAAATTGCTGCCTGTTTTAGGCACCACTAATTCTTCTTTTCCTTCTGAAGTCACTGTCTATTTTCTCCGAGATTGAATTTTCATATTTTTGATTTTCATATTCTGCTGCTCACTAACATCAGTGTCATTCTGTACAAAGAAGTGGTAATGAGAATACAACCTCAGCTATGCAAGCTTAAAACTACATTATTACTGAGCTCTGCATTCTAAATCCACCATTCTCATTCACTCAGTGGTCACGTTATTAGGCAGAGGTGTGGAAGCTGGTTCAGTCTTCGCTGCTGTGGCCCCATGCACTTCAAGGTTTGATGTGTTGTGCATTCAGATGCTCTTCCACACATCACTGTTGTAGCGTTTTTCTGAGTTACTGTTGCCTTTCTGTCAGCTTGAACCAGCCTGGCCATTCTCCTCTGACTTCTCTCATTAATAAGGCATTTTCATCTTCAAATCTGCCACTCACTGGATGTTTTTTCATTATCGCACTATTTTCTGTAAACTCTAGAGACTGTTATGTATGAATATACAAGGAGATCAGCAGTTTCTGAGATACTCAATCCACCCTATCTGGCACCAATGGTCAAAGTCACTTAGATAACATTTCTATATCATTCTGATAATATGGCTTGAACAGCAATTGAATCCCTTAACCATGTCTGCATGCTTTTATGCATTGAGTTGGTGCCACATGATTGGCTAATTAGATATTTGCATTAACAAGCAAGTATACCTAATAAAGTGGCCACTGATTGTATAGCTACTAAGACCCGTTGAACTCACTATCAGCTTATTAATGTGGCAGCTAAAACAATTCCATAAGAAGCACAACATCAGCTTTCAAGAAGCTTTCAATAGAAGCTGGAGACAGGACCTCTTTCCCCAGTAACTCTCTGGCCAAAAGGCAACATGACAAGTCAGAAAACTGTTTGTTTCTCCTCCACCTGGCCCTGCCCACCCCCAAACAGGTGCAATATTATGTTCTTTTGCTAACTGACTGCATCAATTTTCTGCAAACAAGCTAGATGGTATCATCTTGCTTTGAGTGAGCAAAGAATCATATTAATCTGACATATATGGGCAAACATAATGATTTGAAATAGTTTCTGGCCCCCCTACAAGTTGCACACCATCTCTGCTTTGGAAATAGACAATTGCTCCTACATCTGGGTCTAAATCATGGTACTTCCTTTCCATCCACTGTGGGAGGACAGAAACAGTCAGAGCAACAGCTCATCACTGCATTCTCAAAGGCAATGGGCTAGGAGGGGTGGGACTTGGGACAATAAACTCAGCCTTGCCTATCACAAATGAGAGGAAATCTGCAGATGCTGGAAATCCGAGCAACACACACAAAATACTGGAGGAACTCAGCAGGCCAGGCAGCATCTAATGAAAAGAGTACAGTCGACATTTCGAGCAGGGACCCTTCAGCAGGACTGAAGGGAAAGAAAGAGAGGAGTAGTGGACTTGCTGAAGGGTTTCGGCCCAAAATGTTGACTCTGCTTTTCTCCATAGCTGCTGCCTGGCCTGCTGAGTTCCTCCAGCATTTTGTGTGTGTTGCTTGGCCTTGCCAATGATGACTGTATTTCAAAAAATGAATAAATTAAAAAAGCAAATTTTACTTGTGCAGAAATGAAGTATGTTTAGAGTTTGTGGGTGGAACACAATGTTGAGGAAAGTAGAGGGCCATCATTGTATTTAACTGATCAGACTTCCCAGCGGTTATACTATCTAACTGAACCAAGGATCTGAGTATAAGCACAAGTCAAAATTCAGAAGAATGTTACTGAAAATTCACCATTTCACTGGTAATAATTCACTTTACTCAAGGTCTTTATTTTGCTTATTCATATACTTAAATTCATCCAGCTGGATTCATAGATTCAACAAAGATTTCGTAGCTATTTTCAAACCACTTTTCACATTACTCCTATCTGATTCATAAATTTGAACCTGTACTCCACTGCCACTATCAAACCATGGGAGGAACATACTCCCCTCATACAAAATGCCTGAGGTTGAGACCAATACTTACTGATGCTCAATCTGGAAGTTGAGGTGACCTGTGAACCAGTCATTGAAGAAAGACTGATGGACATTACAAGTGGCATGCAACTGAAAGAGAAAGCAAATAGAGCAAATGATACAAATATCATAAACTGTCTAGGATGCAGAATTTAAATATAGTAATTTCTCTTTTTCCTACCAGAACAATGGTGAGTCACTACAGCAGAAGAATTGATGCAATACCCAAGATTATTGGATATAGACATTGATGCATGGTGCAGAGAAAGGAAGAGGAGTGTACCCTCAGACACAGCCATTAAACCTATGGGGATATGGTCTAAAACTAGATACCAATACATCCCATCAAAATAAATTTAAGACCCACACAGTCCTGTCTTGAGAGAATGTGATCATGATACTAAGCTGCAATTAATTAAAAATCTATAACAGTGATCTTTGGATGAATAGATCATACATCCATCTAAGATTGGCAGTTGGGGAACGATACAGAAGATTTTTTCTGCTGTACCAGATCTAGGATCAGAGTGATGCTTACACTAAGGGCTGAAATGAAAAAATTTCCTTTCTCCAGTAGGGAGAAAATACCAACATCTTTAATATGTTGAGATCTGCTCCTAGAATTCCTTTGAATTAACTCTTATAGAATTGCATCTTTAATGATTGGAAGTTTGGTTGCTTGCCAAGCTTGGCCAAATGTTTGCAGACTTTTCAGCTCCAATCGAGTAGCCATATCAGTGCACAGTTGAGGGTGTTGTCTCCTCGGAATGCTGGTTTATAGACTCCTCCAGGGTCTGAGTGGATATCAATTAGACATTGTGATCCGGTTGGCTAGTTCAAAACACTGGGAACAATTTCGCAGTACAAGATACTGATTGGCTAGCTTTGAGGAAGGTCCGTTGGAATTGTTTGCTTCACTGTTCAGGTCCTGAGATTACTCACGATTCAATAATTGTTGACGTTGTTGTTTCTCTTTTCTCTGTAAACTTTCATATACCAGATCAATGTCGATGTGTTTGTTGATGGATCCTTCTGTAGAGAATCATGCTTTGAGAAATTCCCATTCTTTTCGTGTTCTTGCTTGAGTCAAGACTTTGGCTGACGTCCAGCTGAAATGGTGCTCTTCTTCAGCAGCTAATACTAGTGAGAGTGGGCCGTGCCTTCTGCTCACTAGCTGATGCTTGTGTAAACCTGGTCGACAGTTTTCTTTCTGTTTGACCAATGTAGTACTTGTTGTAGCCACTACACTAGATTTTGTAGATAACACTTGTTCTGTCACTCACATTTTGTTGTGTTTTGTGTTTTGATAGGTTCCTCTTCAAAGTTGCAGTTGTTTTGTGAGCAACTGTGATGTTGTGTTGCTGGAGTTTATAAGCCGGCATTCTGAGGAGACAACATCCTCAACTCCACACTGATGATGGTTTCTCGACTGGAGCCGAAACATCTGCAAACATTTTGCCAATCTTTTGCCAAGATCAACCAGACCTGCAAATAGCCTACCCGAGCTACTGATATTCCACAATATTTCAAAAAATCTTTAAAGTTTGGGCTTTTATAATTCCTTTGTTACTTTGGACTGCCTTGTTGAGCACCCTTGCTCTATCTGCAATAAGCAGAATTGCCCAGTAGGCAACCATTTTAATTCCAATTCCCATTCTGGCATATTGCTCCATGGCTTCCTTTACTGCTGTGATGAGGCCATTCTCAGGAGGCGCACTACCTCATATTCCGGGTAGCCTCCAACCTGATGGCATGAATATCGATTTTGCCAACTTCAGGTAAATTTTTTCCCCTCCCACTTCCCCTTCCCTCTTCTTCCATCCCCCTCTCTGGCTTCCCTATTACCTCTTTTCTTCTCCTCACCTGCCTATCAACTACCCCTGGTGCCCCTCCTCCTTCCCTTTCGCCCATGGTCCGCTCTCCTCTCCTATCAGGTTCCTTCTTCTTCAGCCCCTTGCCTTTTCCACCTATCAGATCCCAGCTTTTCACTTCATTCCCACTCTCCCACCTATCTCGCTTCACCCATCACCTTCTAGCATGTACTCCTTCCCTCCCGCCACCTTATTCTGGCCTCTTCCCCCCACCTTTCCAGTCCCAATGAAGGGCCTCGGCCTGAAATGTCGACTGTTTATAGCTTTCCATAGATGCTGCCTGAGTTCCTCCAGTATTTTGTGTGCGTGTTACTCTTGGTTTCTTCTTAATCTGTTCGAACGATTGAGTGAAAGAATATGGAACTCTCATATTTAAGAAATTTCTATCAATTGCAATATTCTCTGTGGAAAATACTCAACAGATTGTGGAAACTGAGACAGTGTGAGAAAATTCTAGTGTACATTGGGTATGCTGTGTTTAACAGCTCACTTTTATCACAGTAACAAGCTCTTGGTTAATATGGAATTCATTACTGGTCAGTGGTTACAAATCCCAACCTTGTCTTCAATTTAGCACTGCTGCATTCCATTACAGTATAGGGCTTGTGCTAGACAGCAGCAGATTCAGGAGATTGGAGAAGCACAACGGCTACACAGGTATGATTCACCTTTTGCAGAAACAGCACTGGCCTACTAAATCTCTTCTCAGTTCCCCTAATCTCTATTTCACCAGTGCACTCTCTGAACCGGGTGCTACAAGTGCAGCTTGTTGTTTGCTGTCCTTCATGCTTTCCTCAGGGTGATACGAGGGTAGGTGGCTTATTGATGGAACAATCCTGCAGCCTGAATCCTACACCAAAACGGTGTACAGTGGCTGCCTCACCGTGTCAGAGACCCAGGTTCATTTCTGACCCTGATGCCATCTCCGTGGGTTTACACATTCTCTGTGTAACCACACAATTTTCCCCTGGCCGCCCAGGTTTCCCAAAAGTGCGGGTTAGTTGGCCACTTTGCGTTGAGCCAAGACTGTAGATAGGTGGTCAAATCTGCAGGGGGGTTGTTGATGGGAATGTTAGGGTAGGTTAGGGGATGATTAAAATAAAATTGCATGTTTAATAGTGGGCATGGACTTGATGGACTGTGGAGTGTATTTCTCTATAACTCTTATAGCCTAGGAATTTCACCTCCCTCAAGCTTTCCTTTTCCAATTTCTACATTATCTTTAGAAAACAAACTAACCTTCTGATTTCTGCCACAATGCTCCTGCCCCATCTGTGGAAGGGTCTGCACATCCACATTGCCCCCATTAGCCACCCCAGAACCCACAAAGCTCAGGCAAGTCACCTTCATCCTGGGGGTCTGTCTGAGAAGAAGAGCAGAGGACAGCTTTTCTTCCCAAAATATAACACAGTGCAAAGAATCCGAACTGACAGAGAAGTCCTCACTTAGATCAGTATCCAGTGACATTTCATCAGTATCCAGTGATGTTTGTCTCTCACCTGCGTGGCCAGCCATTCCTCATTCTGATCATGATCGATTGCCATGGGAATGTGGTTCATCTGGGTCACCCACACAAACCAATTACTTTCCACGAACCTGCAGACATGAACTATGGAATCAATCATCTGAGAGGAAAAAATATGCTTTAACCAAGCATCAATACATTTTTAAAAGACTGTTTTCAGAATTATAGTGAAAATAATACAGAATCCTTCCATTGCACTTTGTCCTAGACTATTTTGCTCAAAAACAGCACATCTAACAACTAGATATTTTTCAATCTCAGAGTTTCAGATCACAGCTACTTTTCAATGATCTAAAGTATTACTCCTTCATCCTTCACAAATATTACCTCACCTGCTCAGCATTTCATCTTCAGTTTATAATATAGAAACTATAAACTTACATGGTGAAAAAAACTGGCTTTAAGGTTATCCTTAGAACAAGCATAGACCATTCAGCAGTGTCTATTTATTCAAGTAAACCCTGGCTCCATTTAACCACATTTACTGCAAATCCTACATTACTTGCGACTCACAAAAATTAATCACTTTCATCCTGAAAACAACAGGACCGAATTTCAATGCCCCAACTGCCATAAGATTGGAACTGATGGACAACTGGTCTAATAACTACATACAAGGACACTGTAATAAAAATATTTTAAAATTCATCCAGTGTTCTTTTCAGATTCAGTAGCAAAAGGATTCTGCAAAGGAGACACTATATGCATAGTCAAGGTTATAAGAAATTATTATTATAATATAAAGAATAAATACAGAAAGAAAAAATGTTAATGAAATTCTACTTAACAACCAGTCACCAAGCCATCACTATACAGTTGGTCAACTGAGGGAACCACAAATTGTCGAAAACTTTACCAGTCTCTCGGATTCAGATTCATTTATTCAATCACATGTACATTGGAACGTACAGTGAAGTGTGTTGCTTCCATTAACAACCAACACAATGGAAGGGTGCACTGGGTACAGCCTGCAAGTGTCACCACATATCCAGCACCAAAATAGAATGTTGATGTGTTTGTTGATGGATCCTTCTGTAGAGAATCTGTCTGTCTCCCTCTCTCTCTCTCACACACTCTCTTGATGTCTTTGTCTCTATCTCAAAGTTCAAAATAAACTTAATATCAAAGTACATATATGCCATCATATACAATGCTGAGATTCACCTTCTTGCAGGCATACTCAGCAAATCCAAGAATTGCAATAGAATCAAGGAAGAACTGTGGCGCGTGGCCAAGTGGTTAAGGTGTTGGACTAGCGATCTGAAAGTTTTGAGTTCGAGCCCCAGCCAAGGCAGCATGTTGTGTCCTTGAGCAAGGCACTTAACCACACATTGCTCCAGTCCACCTAGCTGAAAATGGGTACCGGTAAACTGCTGGGGTTAACCTTGCAATAGACTGGCGTCCTATCGGGGGGTGGGGGGGGGGGGGGTAGTCTCGTACTCTCTGTTGCTTCATGCCACAGAAACTGGCATAAGCACCAGCCTGAAGAGCCTATAAAGCTCGGGACAGACTTTAACCTTAACAACGGAAGACCACACCCAACACGACGCACAGGCAATGAATGCGAAAGAGCCAACAATCTGGGTGAATACAAAAGAAAATAAAAGAAATAAACATAATAAATAAATAAATAATATCAAAGGACTTGAGATGACGAGTCTTTGAAAGTGAGAACAGTTCAGTGATACGGCAAGTGAAGTTGAGTGAAGTGATCTCACTGTTTCAACAGCCTGATTGTTGAAGGGTAATAGCTGTTCCTGAACCTGGAGATGTGAGTCCTGAGGCTTCTTTACCTTCTTGATGGCAGAAGAGAGCCTGACCTGGGAGGAAGGTGTCCCTGAAGATCAATGCTGCTTTCCTGCAACAGCGCTCCATGTTTATGAGCTTAATGGTTGGGAGGGCTTTACCTGTGACGGTCTAGGCCGTATCCACTACTTTTTGTAGGATTTTCCATTCAAGAACATTGGTGTTTCTATTCCAGGCTGTGATGCAATCAGTCAATATGCTCTCCACCATATTTCTATAGAAGTCTGTCAAAGTTTTAGATGACATCCCAAATCTTCACAACAACTAAGGAAATAGAGGCACTGCTGTGCTTTCTTCATAATTTTAACATCGTAAACCAGCAAGTTGTTTATCACGTCTCCCCTTTCGCTGTGATACGGAGACATCTCTTTCTCTCCTATTAGGGAGAGAGAGAGCCTGTGGTATGTCGAATACCGGGTGAACGAGTAGTCTTTGCTGCACGCTTGAGTGCTTGGTGGTGGGTGCCAATGCTTTTATTTGTTAGTGCGAGAAGGGGGATTGTTGCTTTGCTGCTGCTTACATGGGGGGGGGAGCTGGGGGGTACTTTGGGGTTCTAACATTTAATGGTCATTCATTCTTTGGGGGCACTTCTCTGTTTTTGTGGATGGTTGCAAAGAAAAAGCATTTCAGGATGTATATTGTATACATTTCTCTGACATTAAATGTACTTTTGAAACCTTTACTTGCACCTATGTGCAGGGCCCGGGACAGATGCTCAGAAATTTATAACACGAAGGAATTTAAAGATGCTGACCCTCTCCACCTCTGATCTTCCGAAGAGGACTGCTTATGGGCTTTGAGTTTCCTCTTCCTGAAGTCTATAATCAGCTCCTCGGTCTTGCTGACATTGAGTGAGAGGTTGTTGTTGTGGCACCACTCAGTCAGATTTTCAAACTCCCTCCTATGTGCTGATTCATCCTCTCCTGTACGCTGATTCCGCCAGCTCCTAGCGCTAGTTGTGACCCAGCAACTGGGGAAATTTGCACAAAGAAATTGCTCCTTCCTATACCCTTCAGAACTCCTACCGTAGTACTTCCCCATGGGACAGTACTAGGCAGTATCTACACCTGCAGAATCACCTTCCCCTTCCCAGACAAATACGTTTTGCACCATTGTCTACTCTCAGAGCTGTAGACTGTTACTCACACCAAGTTCTCAAAATATAGCCATGGACCGCTTTCTTTGTACCTTCTCAAAATTGCCCCACATTCGAAATTAACACCACTTTGTCTCCCAAACTTCCATTTTGTGTTATACACTTTAGCATATACCAAATAATCAAATCTAACTCTTTTCTTACAGACAGAACAATCCCTTGCTTCGTCACAGTAAGAAAATCTTCAAGTATGTCTTCCTTGAAATGTTTGTGGATTCCCTAACATTGATCTACAAAAACAAGAATTTTTGATTATCATAGTCCATGTTCCCTTGTAACCTTTTCCTCCCATCAACTTTTCACAGGATTAAAAGAAGAAAACAGACATAAGAGAACTGAATTACTCTCCAGAGTTACTCTCCTGACTCTGACAAAGCAAATAAGCTTCTGGTCACTATCCCAGCTTGCCAGTGGTGGGTTTGGCAAGCACTGGAGGCCACTCTAATTCTTGGACAATAGGATACACTCATCTCCCACCCTCTGAAGCCCAAGCCTCAACGCTAGTAGTTAGAGACATAGACATGGAACATTACGGGCTCTTCAGCCCACAATGTTGTACCAAACTTTTAACCTACTCTAAGGAGAATCTAACCTTTCCTTCCCTCCATTTTTATTTCATCCATATGGCTATCTAAGAGTCTCTTAAATGTCCCTAATTTATGTGCCTCTTCTACAACCCCTGGCAGTTTGTTCCATGCACCCACCATTCTCTGTGCAAAGAAGATACCTCTGGCATCCCCCCTGTATTTTCCTCTAATCACCTTAAATTAGCCTGGGAAAAGTCTCAATCTATGCCTCAATTATCATCTTGTACACCTCTGTGAAGTCACCTCTCATCCTTCTTTGCTCCAAAGAAAAAAGCCCTAGTTCTCTCAGCCTATCCTCATAAAAAATTTTGTCCAATCCAGGCAGCATCTCAGTAATTCTTTCGTGCACCCTCTCTAAAGCTTCCACATCCTTCCTATAATGAGGTGACCAGAACTGAACACAATGTTCCAAGTCTAGTCTAACCAGGATTTTATAGAGCTGCAATATTACCTTGCAGTGCATGAACTCAATCCCTGATTAATGAAGGCCAACGCACTAGACACCTTCCTAACAACCCTATCAACTTGCGTGACAACCTTGGGGGATCTACAATGTGGACCTGAAGATCCGTCTGTCCTCTACAGCCCTTAGAATCCTGCCATCAACCACATATACTGCCTTCAAATTCAACCTTCCAAAGTGAATCACTTCACACTTTTATGGGTTGAACTTTATCTGCCACTTCTCAGCCCAGCCCAGCATCCTATCAATATCCAGTTGCAACCCTTGAAAACCTTCTAAACTATGCACAACACCATCAACCTGCAGATTTACTAACCCACCCTTCCATCAGATTCATTTATAAAAAATCACAAAGATCAGTGATTGCTGTGGAACACCAGTGGTCACACTGCATCTACAACCAACCTCTACCTCCTATGGGCAAGAGGAGGTATCCCCATAGTCATGTTTTCCTGGATCCCATGCCCTCTGATATTTCTGAATGAGCCAACCATGGGGAACCTTATCAAATGCCTTTCTAAAATCCATATACACCACAGCCCACCGCTCTACCTTCATCATAGTGCTTTGTCACATCCTCAAAGAATTCAATCAGGCTCTGAGGAATGACCCGCCCTCACAAAGCCATGCTGACTATCCATAATGAGACTATTTTCTCCATATCCTCATAAATCAGGTCTCTAAGAATCTTTTCCAATAATTTGTCCACCATCAAAGTCCACTTCTGGTCTATAATTCCCAGGGTTATCACGACTTCCTTTCTTGAACAAAAGAACACTTGCCATCGTTCGGCCATCTCGTTCTACTTCTTTGACCAGTGAGGACTCAGAGATCACCACCAAAAGTGCCGCAATCTCTTCTTGCACTTCCTGTAGAAATGTGAGAATATCCAGCCTGTCCCTGAGGAATTATCTATCCTAATGTTTTTCAGTGGGTGGCCGGGTGGAGATACATCTCTACCAAAGGAAGTGTAAGGCACTCCTTTCCTTCACAGGTCAACTCTGGGCAAGGTGTAGCACTTGCTTAGCCCCACTCTCCCTCCCTCAAGCAGGGTCACGTGAAACAATGGGAGCATCTGGTGGATGGTCGTATGAGCAGCTGGTGCATATCACAAGTCCTGATCATGCGACCACTGACACCAGACAACAAACTCCGAAGAGTATTGATGGGGGCTGGGGGCTGACTTGTGAAGACACTGCCCAGAAGGTGGCAATGGCAAACCACTTCTATAGAAAAATCTGTCAAGTACAATCATGGTCATGGAAAGACCATGATCGCCCACATCATGTGACACAACACTTAATGTAGGAACGACAAATGTTTTTAAAAAGATTTAGCACTTCCTCTTTCTTAACGTCAACATGTTCATATCAGTCTGTTTTACATTGTTCTTACAAACACCATCTCATTAGTGAATACTGAAGCAAAGTATTAATTAAATTAATCTGGCAGCTCTGTCCCAGACTGGCTGCAGGCTGCTTACATAGGAGTTGTTGTCCAATTAAATGTTATTGAGTGTCTGAATAACAGCGGAAACACAAGCAGCGAGGAAGAAATAAATATCTGTCTTGGGTACACATTAGTGCAAGTGCCTTTTGTGTGGAGGGAGTGCTGAATAAATTTACGCTGAAATGTCTGCATTACGCATAAAGACCAATGATTGCGTTCTCAGTAGAGGGATGGAGCAGCTGTCATCAGCTGCAGTGACCTAACCACGTGCTGCGTAGACGGTCTGACTGGAGTGGAAGAATTAAACAATTCAGTGGTATTAGACACAGTCTATGTGAGGAGATGGAAGAGAAATAAATAAACAGCAAGGCAGAAATAAATGCCAGCAACGAGGGGCACTGAAGACAGACAAGTAAATAATATAGGCAGTGGAATGGGGAATAAAGGCTTCATTATTCCTTGAGCCTATTCACACATTAAATCAGGTGCAGATAAACTAAACCATAAATGCCATTTGTTTTCACAAATCAACATGTCTAGCAGTTACTGGCTACACTCACAATTCAAGGAACAATTCTTGTAATTGTTACTGCAGACAATGAACCCTAACCAATGCGAACAGCGCTACAACACGCCAGCCCCACCTCACAAGGAAGAACATGGCCAGGAATCCCCGAATTCCAAGCAGCGGTATGTACATCAGGCTGATACGGATGTAGAAGGACACCATCCAAGCCAGGTCCTGCGAAAAGGCAAAACCATTTCTTTTTAAAACTTTATTTCATTCTAGTTCATATTTCCCCTCGGTGGCGGGGAACGACAGACTGTCTATGATATGCATTACTTTACCTGTGACAGGACAGTGGTTATCAGCTGGCTACTGAAGCACTGAGGGGTGGGAGTGCAGACACTCCACCTGGAAAAACAGGAGCACCTGAATTCTTGCCCAGGACCACCAGTGGTCACCTTTCCACAGCTGAGGCACACGCAATTTACAAGGCAGAAGTGAAGCACTCAACACTGCAGATGTGCTGGAGAGGGAGCTTTGATCTGGATTAAACCAAAGTGAATATTTAAAAGACTATTGATGGTAATGGGAGAAACTTTTAATAAAGGGCAAACATATTGCACCAGAAGGAATTTGACAATGGAAGTATCTTACTTTGGATTCATATCAGATCCAGCAGCGTTAACTGTGAATAGGTGACACTGGGGTCTCTGGAGTTTTATGAAGTCCCTGTCATAAAACTAATGGAATACTTACCCCACAAGTGATAAACCGGGGAATGAAATCCCACTGTGATAGCAGCCGTGCTATCTATGATGTGCATTACTTGCATAAAATAACTCAAGCAATCAGGGAAGCGATTGAGGAATGCCGGTAGATATATCAGTGCAAGCATAAATGATCCTTAGAAGAATGTACGAGTACAGAAAGAATCCAAAAAGGTTTTCAGCCTAAAAGTGTCCCTTTCTTCCTGTTACCAATGAAATTGTTTTACTAAAAAAATAAAGTGGTTGTGGGTGTGGGTCATGGAAGTGAGTGTTTGAACACAACTCACTGTCCATAGCACTTATACTTTATAGAAAACTATTTTCTTTACCAATACCCAATGTAGGCCAAAATTTGGAATACCTGAACTGGCTATCAACCTAAAGTTGTATTACATGTCCCCACACGTACACGTTATTGAATATGATTGTATTCTCTTCGTACAGTATTGACATTGAAGTACATAAAGACTTGACATTTACTAAATATCCTAATATCTATCACACAGCACTGTAGTATATACAGTTAAACACTCCCACCAGTAATACTCACTTAACAGATATATCAGTATATTATTAAATACAGGTGTACCAGTTAAAACCCAATACCTCTGATTAACATCATTAGCCACAGCCATTTGAAACCATTCTGAAGCAGGAATCCAAGCCTGTTTTTCGCTGCTCTGTACTCCAGTAGCAGAGAGGGGAATATAGCACCCTTCTGTGTAGACTGTGTCTGAATGAGATCAGCTATCTTAAATCAGGAAAGGAACCTGGATTTGTCTGAAGGGCTCAGTGTATATCACGTGGCCATTAGGTCGTCAAGGGAGTTACGATTAAATCACAAGTAACAAGTTGAGGGAATTGAAGCCAATGCTAATGCAACACCCTGGAGGGTGCTGGAAATACTCACCGCCCACTGCTTCCGAGTCACAGCAAAGTAAAAGATGTACCACTGGAAGTAGAGGGGCAGCAACGCTGGAGGCCCAACTGTGGCAGAGAGAAAAGAAAAGCCACAATTGTAAATTGTTGCACCTTTCCTTTTGTACATTTTTTAAAATCATGAATGAAGAGTAGTTTTGAAAAAAGGAACTCTAGCAAAATACTGGCATTCAACAGAGTCAGTGGTAATGAACCACTCCTGCCTCTATCACGATGCAAGCTCTTGGCACTCAATTTCTCCATTTAGCCAATGCACAAGAGGGGAAAAAACATACACTTGTTTAGAAGTTGGGTTGCATCCATTCAGGTGCATTAGATGGTCTATGTTGTATTTACTCATGAGATAGGAGGCCATTCAGCCCATTGAGCCTATAACAACTCAAGAATATTCCCATCCATTCTCCCTTTGCCTGCAACCTATTCTTTCTCACATGCCCATCAACGTCATCCTAATCCTTCAACCACTCCCCTACTCTGGGGTAATAGTTGGTGGCCAATTATCATACTAACCAGTGTGTCTTTGGGATGTGGGAGGAAAATGGAGTACTCCAGGGAAATCCTTGCAGTAACAGGGAGAATTATATCTGGGTTAAATGGGTGCATGCTGTGCTCTATTGTTCTATGTTCGGTGTTCTCCAACTCCATGCAGGAAGCAAGTGAGGTCAGTAGGTCTATGTAGTTTTGAGGTAGCTGCTCTACCTGTGGCACCCAAGGTCAAATCAGCTGCTAACAAATAAAGAAAATACAAAATTGGGTATGTCCTGGCTTTTAAGGAATTTTAACATTGTTTACTTGCTTTATGCGGCATTAAAAGCAGTCATACATATCAAATAAATGCTGGTAAAGAATCCTTTCCTTGGGCAAACATAGATTGCCATGGAAACACAGGAAGACCGGGGGGGGGGGGGGGGGAAGCAGTAGTGGAGTGAGAGGAGGTCAAAGAATCACAGCAAATTTCAAACGGATCATAGATAACCCAGGGAGATGATGGGGGCAATGCTTGGGTCCCTTACTACTTCAAGATATGTTGAGAGTCCTGTGCTGTGGGTGGAACAGGGCCATAGACTGTGAACTGAAGTTAACAGTGTTACAATCGAAATATTAAAACACTTAAATGATTGATAAGTATCCACACAGTACAAAACCTAAATCCAAGAGGCACCACTTTAAAATCATTTACAATTCACTGCTTTCAATGTGATGTATTGGAGAGAATTAATAGCAAACAATGCATCAATATGTCATGGACTATTTCTGACGCCGAGCAAATAATGGACACTTTGCACACAGAGATAACATTAGAAGGGGAAATGACATCTGCATTAAGGCAGCTTTGTCTTTCATTTGCCCATTAACGTGTCAAACCCAACTCTCATCACTACATATCATATTGCACACTTTTCAGAAGTACAGTTCCGTGGCAGAAAGAATTACATGCAGGACAGACAGAAAACAATTGAGGCATTAGGTGGAGCTTGGAGCTTACACAGACAGGATCTGATCATACAAAGCAGCAATGATGCTATTGTCATGAGTTGTTAAGATCTGGGCAATGCTAGGATGACCATGCATTTTGATCACCTGAAATGAGTGCCCATGGAAATGGCAGTAACAGGAACAAGTAAGGGATGGGCTGTACTATAGGGAAACTCTCTAAAACCAACAAGAGTTCAAAGGCAAGCTCGAAAGGATAGAGTTAGCCCATACTGAAACAATAACTGAGAGCAGTAAAATGTTTTTGTCTTGTTCAAATTTATATAAATATGCTCGAATATTGGCAAGAGATGAAATGAGGAACAGGAAATACTTTACACTGAAGGAACCCTCAAATGTTCTGAGGTTTTCCGGTCTCAAGATGGCGCTCATGGAGTAGACCGCATCTAGGCTTTGCTCCAAACCTTTTACGTTTTTTTTAACCTACAAACACCCCTTAAACTTATTTTAAAGGGGTCTAAACATATAGAATTTTTTTTAAAACTATTTGAATTACTCTCAACCCGCTGAAATGTCTAGAGCAAAAGAACCGAAACAGACGAAAGAACCGTTAACTTTAGAAGTTGTTGTGAAGTTTATAGACGCTAGATTTGATGAATTGGAGAAAAAATTACTTGGAAGATTTGCACAGTATGACAATCGTTTGAGATCACTCGAAGAAAAGTTCCTGACCTTTTCACGGGAATCAAATGAACAACAAGCAAGCATTTTGGCTCTTGAAGAAGCTGCTCGTAAGAAGGATCGTATAATCGAAAAAATGCAAGAAGAGCAAACTTCGACGACCCAACAGATGGATCGCTATAAAGCTAAAATTACTGATTTGGAAAATCGTTCTCGAAGACAAAATCTTCGGTTAATTGGAATCCCGGAAAAATTTGAAAGCGGTGATCTGACCGTTTTCTTCTCCAAATTTCTAGTGGATGTCCTGGGCGAAGATGTCCTGGATAACCCCCCATTAATCGATCGGGCTCACAGAGTCTCTAGATATCGGCCAGATTCAAGTCTGAAACCACGGCACATAATTCTCAGGATCCATTATCCTCACATCAAAGAACGACTGATTCGTGCGGCTCGTAAAAAAGGTATGATAACCTATCAAAATTTTAATTTTCGCATTCTGGAGGACTATAGCCCCGAAGTACTACGGGCTAGGCTGGCTTTCAGATCGGTTATGTCGAATTTTCACCAGAAAGGCTACAAGCAAGCGTTGCTGTTTCCAGCACACCTGAGAGTCACCCTTCAAGATGGATCTTTTCGGCTGTTTAAATCGCCAGCGGATGCTCAAGGTTTCCTGGAACAATGACATTTGATCGGGCTGATCAATGTAATCTAGCCTATAGATTTGGATCTGGTATAGATTGACGTTTGGGTTCTTTTTTGATACGGTTCATATATATTTCTTATATACGATTAAAGCTCTCTTTTTTCTACCGGGTTTATTCCGATTTCATATTTTTATATATTACTAACCGATTAATGTTGAAGATGACCTATTAGGGTTATTTTTTTTTCTTTTTTTTTTAAATCGATATACACTCTTTTTTTATATTTTTAGCATTTGAATATTAAGATTTGGAAGAATAAAATGGCGTTTCTTCTTCCCGACAGACTCCAGTGTCTGTAGCGTCATAACTGTTTTGATCTGTTCGAAAGTGTTAAACCTTCATTTATTGTTTTAATTTTTTTAACCCTTTTGATAATATACATTTATAACACTAATTTTATATTTTAATTTTTCCTATATCAACCCTTTTTTTATAATGTGGGTTGTTTGTATTTTTTTTAACTTTGTTACGTCTGAGTTGCCGTCTTGAGACAAGGGGGTAATTTTAGTATTAGATCGCTCGCTTGCCTCTGTTTGGCTTTTTTCCTGGGGTTTTGAGGGTGGTGGGAGGGAGATTTTTCTTTTTTTTCTTTTTTCTGCTTGCTTTTTGCTTAGTTTTACTTCATGGGCTTATATGAAACTACTAAAATGGCTGCGGTGCTGTGACTTCCGGCTTCCCTTTGAACTTACTTTCCCCTTCCGAGTTCATGAGTTCACTTTTCTTTTAAACCTATATGTTAACTGTAATATATATTGTCAATATGGATAAGACTATTAACTTTGTTTCTTGGAATACTAATGGTTTAAATCATCCGATTAAACGGAAAAAAGTATTCAAAGTATTCCATAGAATGAATGCGAATGTTATTTTTGTACAAGAGACTCATGTAAGGAAGGTGGATAGTCAGCGGTTGTTTAGGTTTTGGAAGGGCCAACAGTATCACTCAAATTCGCAAGCCAAAGTGAGAGGTGTTTCTATTTTTATAGACTCATCAACTGCTTTTATACATTATGAAACAATTTCAGACCCGCAAGGTAGATTTTTTGCTTATTACTGGGTTGCTTTTTAATCAAAAAGTTGTTTTAGTTAATGTTTATGCTCCAAATACTGACTGTCCTGAATTTTTTAAATGTTTATTTACATCCTTTCCTAATTTGAATCAATACAGATTGATAATGGGCGGGGATTTCAATTGTTGTTTAAACCCTTTGATGGATAGATCCAAACCCATTCAAACTTTTCCGAACAAATCGGCTTCTCTTATTAATTCTTTTATGATTGATTCAGCTATCTGTGAAATCTGGCGTTTTCTACACCCTAATGATAAAGAGTTCTCATACTTTTCCCATGTGCATCATAATTACTCAAGGATTGACTACTTTTTCATTGATCAGCACTTCCTTACAGATGTCATGGATTGCAAATACGACTCTATTGTTATATCTGATCATGCACCTTTGAAGTTATCTATTAAGGTGACGGATTCACATATTAGTACTAAAAGTTGGAGGTTTAATTCTGTTTTACTGCAGGACTCTGACTTTATTAACTTTATTAAACAGCAAATTGATTTGTTTTTCTCAATAAATTCCACAGCAGACATCTCTAGTGGAACTCTCTGGGATACTTTTAAGGCATATATTCGTGGACAGATTATTTCATATTCTGCCGGAGTTAGGAAACGAACTAACTCTAAAATATCAACATTAGTTGATAAAATTAAGGCAATTGATAAGATTTATGCATTGACCCCTAGTAAAGAACTTTATAAAGAAAGGGTGGAACTTCAAATGGAGCATAGTTTATTGTTAACCTCTTCGATTGAAAGTCAGTTAATTAAATCGAAAGCTCAATTTTATACATATGGAGATAAGTCTGGTAAATTACTAGCTAACCAATTGAAAATTGTTTCGGATAAGCGACAAATTACTAAGATTCGTAAACAAGATGGTACTCTGACGATTGATCACAAAGAGATAAATACAGCCTTTCAAGATTTTTATAATTCTTTATATCAATCAGAATGTACTAAAGACTCTTCTATAATGAGTGAATTTTTAAGGAAATTGAATATTCCAAAAGTAACTGCTGAGGATAGTGTAATTTTGGATACACCTATTACGGAGTCTGAAATAGAAAAGGCCATTTTCTTAATGAACTCGGGTAAAGCTTCGGGCCCAGATGGTTTTTCTGCAGAATTTTTTAAATCCTTTTCTTCTATACTTTCTCCTTGGCTTTGTAAAATTTTTAAAGATGCATTAAGTATAGGTAAACTACCACAATCTTTTTATGAAGCTTCTATTTCTTTAATTCTTAAAAAAGATAAAGATCCCACTGAATGTGCATCTTATCGGCCTATATCTTTGCTGAATATGGACTTTAAGATTTTTAGTAAAATCCTGGCTGTTAGATTAGAAAATATATTGCCTCGGATTATTTCTGAGGATCAGACTGGATTTATTAAAAATCGTTATTCATCTTTTAATATTAGAAAATTAATTAATATTGCTTATACTTCTTCATCTAAAATCCCAGAATGTGTCATCTCCTTAGATGCCGAAAAAGCATTTGATAGAGTTGAATGGTCATATTTATTTAATACTTTGCAACATTTTAATTTTAGTTCAAAATTTATATCATGGATTAAATTAATATATCAGAAACCTTTAGCTTCGGTTTTCACTAATAATCAAAGATCCCCTTTTTTTCAACTATTTCGGGGTACAAGGCAAGGTTGTCCTTTAAGCCCTTTATTATTTGACATTGCTTTGGAACCCTTGGCTATAGCTATTCGTGAATCACCCAATATTTTAGGTATTACCCGCGGGGAGACGATGTATAAGGTATCATTATATGCAGATGATTTGTTATTATATATATCTGATCCTGAAAGATCTATTCCTGCTATTTCTTCTTTGCTTGCTCAATTTAGTAACTTCTCTGGGTATAAATTGAATTTTAATAAGAGTGAACTTTTTCCATTAAATATGCATACTCCAATTTATAATCGGGTACCATATAGAATTGTTACAGACTATTTTACTTATTTAGGTATTAAAATTACTAAAAAACAAAGATTTATTTAAAACTAATTTTTTGCCTTTAATAGATCAAATTAAGCAACTTGCTAATAGGTGGTCCCCACTATCTATGTCTTTGGTAGGTAGAATTAATGCCATTAAGATGATGATACTACCTAAATTTTTATACCTATTTCAAGCATTACCAATTTTTATTCCTAAATCTTTTTTTGATACAGTTGATTCTAAAATATCGTCGTATTTGTGGCAGAACAAAAATCCTAGGTTAGCTAAAAAATATTTACAGAAGCCTAAGAAGGAGGGCGGTTTGGCTCTACCAAACTTAAGATTTTACTATTGGGCAGTTAATATACGGTATTTGATATTTTGGACACAAGAATCGACTACAGTTGCTGGCCCACAATGGGTAAATTTGGAATGTAAATCTGTGCAAGATTTCTCATTGATTTCAATCTTAGGATCTTCACTTCCCTTTTCGTTATTTAAAATGAATAAACAGATAACTAATCCTATAGTCAAGTATACATTACGAATCTGGTTTCAATTTCGTAAATTTTTTGGTTTGAATAAGTTTATACTGTCAAGCCCTATAACAGCTAATTACTTTTTTCGACCATCTTCCATAGATCAAGCCTTTTATTTATGGAAAACAAAAGGTATAACATGTTTTCGTGATCTGTTTTTGGATGATAACATTATGTCCTTCGAACAATTATCTAATAAATATAATTTATCTAAAACCCATTTTTTTAGATATCTACAAATTAGAAATTTTTTATATAATGAACTAAAGTCTTTTTCGAAAGAATGTCCATTGGACATTACAGAAAGAATTTTAGCTCTTAATCCTTGTCAAAAGGGTCTTGTTGCTATCATTTATAATATGATTATGAATCTACAACCAGATATATCTGAAAAAATTAAGAAGGAATGGCAGGAAGAACTGCATTGCCCTATTTCTACTGAGCAATGGGAAAAAATTTTATTATTGGTAAACTCATCCTCTATATGTGCTAAACATACTCTAATACAATTTAAGGTCGTACACAGAGCTCATATGTCTAAAGATAAACTTGCTCGATTTTACTCGTATGTTAATCCAACCTGTGATAGATGTCATTCTGATATAGCTTCGTTGACTCATATGTTTTGGTCCTGTCCTTGCTTACATAACTATTGGAAAGATATTTTTAATATTATTTCAAGAGTTTTAAATATTAATCTCCAACCACACCCTTTTACTGCAATTTTTGGCCTACCAATGATGGATAATAAGTGTTTATCCGCTTCATTCCAACGAATGATTGCATTTATTACACTAATGGCTAGAAGATCCATTTTACTGAATTGGAAAGAAGCCAATCCTCCAACAGTATCTCAGTGGTTTTCCCAAACTATTTCCTGTTTAAGTTTAGAAAAAATTAGAAGTGTGGTTTTCGATCCTTCAGTTAAATTTGAGGAAACTTGGAGACCATTTATTCAGCATTTTCATATGAATTAAACGGTCTGATCCTGAACCTTATTGTCACTATCCTGAATTGTGTGGATGGAGGTTGGGAGTCATAGGCACTATTGTATATATATAACATTATGCGATTGCCCATGTTGGTTAGTTTTTTTTTTCTATTTAGTTGTTGTTTTTTTTTTTGTTTTGGGGGGGGTTTTTCTTAATCATTTATATTATTATATGAGTTTGAGATATTCTATGTATGGATCAATATATATTTGAATGTTTATCAATCTATTATGTACTCTCAAATGTCTTGTAACAATATTTTTCTTCTGTTTTTTTTCAAAAAACTAATAAAAAGATTTGAAAAGAAAGAAAAAGAAATGTTCTGAGGTTTTATAGTACAGTGTGAATAAATACCATTTCCAATTCAGCTATTCTAACGCAACCAAGACCCAACTATATAAATTTCACCAATCTTCAACTGCAATTATTGGCACGATCTAGGAAGTAAAAGTGGAGGTGTGGTTTCCAATACGATAGAGATCCTTCAGAGCTCTGCTCTCATTGCTTGGTGGGCCGGCACTGCAGTCAGAGCCACACCAGACCGTACAAAGAGTGAAGTCTCGTGTCAGGACCTTTGTAGATTGTACCTGGATCACAGATGTGAAAAAATATCAGGTTTCCATCAGAGTTTCTTAAAGACTTGCCTCTCCAATAGTTTAGCAGCTAACAGCGTTAGTTGGGTATGACAGCCTGTAAGCCCATCGCCGGGCACAGAGTTAATGCACACTAACTCACAGACTCAATTCTTTGCTAACTTTAGGTACACCAAGGACAACACTTCATCTCATAAAGTTGGCCACAAAGGATAAATCCAGACAAGTTGCCCTCCTCCTCAGTGACCTCCCATGAGAGAGGGTACACGAGGAATTGTCAGTTAAAAGTATGCTCACACTCTTCTGTTAACACTGATCACAGCCCGGCAACTCTACTTTAGCTGACAACTGCATTGACTGTGAGGGGATGAACAAGCTGCCAGCACACAGAGAATAAAAATCACTGTATTCAGAGAGGGGAGGAAAGGGGAGTAATTGTAGGAAGTTTATACAAGTTTGCATTTAATCCTAAAAAATCATAAACGCTTCAGCTGGAAGCCCTGAGCTTCTGACTGCAGAAGTATGCTTATTGCAACAATTAGCTTTTTAAGTTCCTTACATACCCAGCATCGCACACACGCCTTTGATTCACAGCAACCGTGTTTCAGCAAATTTAAAACTCTACACAGACCACTGGCCGTGTGAGGTAGACACAGGATATCTACACTCTGCATACCAGCTTTATTTATGGGGAAGTCAGGAGAGAGAGCTGGCCAATCAATGAAAAGGAAAATGTATCTCACCACAGCCAGATATGTCGGGAGACTTGGAATAACAGAGGCAAAGTGTTAGACAACATGCATGGAAAGGCCACCTGGGAAACACCAGTTTTACATAATTCTCCCATTTCAAATAATATTCTACTCACACTTTGTACATAGCCTCCCAGACGTACTGGATTTCTCTCTTCCCAACCCCCCCCCCCCCCCCGACCCACCCAACAGCTCTCAATGACTATTCCTCAATTTAATCTCAATCAATCAATCCATTGCCCATAAAGGATCTCTTCCATCCTTATTTATGGCATGTATTCCACAAATGAATGTTGCAGTCTCTCAGTGATGGAAAGAGGGAACAATCTCTGCCCAATCTGTGGAGGGATGGGACTGTTCTGCTCAGCCAACAGAAGAGTATGGTATCACCCTTTCACAACTAAAAGAAGGATTCCCGTTATTAAGGGACAGGTTTCCTCAGATTTCTGCACTTTCTCTATCTCTTGTCAGTTTCTTAATATGCATGTCATCTGTAAAATTAAATTCCTGTCTTTAAATGTTGCAAGGTGGAATCATTTTACATCTTAGGCTACGTTCACTGTCAATGTTATTTCTATAGGTTGCATACTAAAACATGTGGGAATGAGATTAATTTTGGAGTACAATTAATGATGCTTGTGTAGGTTTGCCATTACTCACAGATCAGTGAAAAGTACAGTGCTGTCAGGTTATATTTCTTGGGCTAAAATCAGAGGCTTGATTCAATGGTCAGTAAACATTCTCAGAGGTTATAGGCCCAAATGTTACTTGCACAGATCCAGCCCGTGGACCGAATATTGCCAGCACTTTGCCAGATTTTTAGCGGTCACAAAATTTTATTTTTTTTATTGCAGAATTCATGAGTCCCTGAATTACGAAGTGAGGTTAAATGGAAAATGACAGACCTGGCACACATCCTGAAAGAGTTCATTTCAGATGACACCAAGCATTTAATTTTAAATTTACAATAACCTTAATTAAAAATGTCACTCAAAGTCTACAATACAGAAATATTTGTGAGACTTCCTGTAGTGAGAGTATAAGGTGGGGAAGCTGTCCAACCAAATGTAAACCCATCATCATTTATAAATTTATGGCATTAATAAACTTTCAAGTCAGCAAGTAATATGTAAATGAACAGAAGAATAATACTGGAAATTCAAATTAAAAATAAAGAGAAAATGTTGGAAACACTCAGCAAATCAAATAGTGCCTATGTAAAATGTTTATGATCTCTTGTCAGAGCTAAAAAATAAATACTAAGGACAATAGAAGGGATTAGAGAACAAT
The DNA here is from genome assembly GCF_048418815.1 of Hemitrygon akajei. Taxonomy (NCBI): domain Eukaryota; kingdom Metazoa; phylum Chordata; class Chondrichthyes; order Myliobatiformes; family Dasyatidae; genus Hemitrygon; species Hemitrygon akajei. The sequence goes on from NC_133129.1 coordinate 136,108,781, forward strand.
ACTGTCATTCCAAGGAAACTCATCAACTAATTCTGAGCCTGGGAATCAATGTTTCTCTCTGCAATGGGATCCTTGATTTCCTGTCCAAAAGACCACAATCAATTAGAATAGCCAACAACGCCTCTGCTATGATTATTCTAAACACTGGGTCTTCACAAGGCGGCATCCTCAGTCCTCTACTCAACTCCCTGTAAACTCAGCCTGCATAACCAGATTCTGCTCTGACTCCATCTACAAGTTTGTAGATGACACCACCGCCGTGGTCAAGGTACAGGGAGATAAGAGAGCTTAGTAACATGCTGTGATGACCACAACCTTTTCATCAATGTTGGCAAAACAAAAGAGCTGGTCATTAACTTCAGGAAGTGGTGCAGTGCACAAGCTCCTGACTACAAAGGTGCTAAGGTTGAGAAGGTAGAGAGCTCCAGGCTCCTAGGAGTGAACATGACCAACAGCCTGTCCTGGGCTAACCATGTAGATGCCAGGACCAAGAAGGTTCATCAACACCTTTTACTCAGGAAGCTAAAGAAATTTGGCATGTCCCCGTTGATCCTTACCAACGTACAGAACCATAGTAAGCATTCTGTTTGGATGCATAGCAGCTTGGTATGGCAACCTGCTCTTCCTATGATCACAAGAGGCTTCAGAGAGTTATGGGCACAGCTCAGAACATCAAGGTAACCAGCCTCCTCTCCATGGATTCTGTCTATACTTCTCACTGCCTCAATAAAGCATCCACAAGCATAATCAAAGACCCCACTCACCTCGGACATTCTCTCTTCTCCCCTCTTCCATCAGGCACAAGAAACAAAAGCCTGAAATCATATACCATCCGGCTCACGGACAGCTACTACCTCACTGTTAGAAGATTATTGAATGATTCCCTAGTACGATGAGATAGACTCCTGACCTCACAATCTACCTCAATATGATCTTGCACCTTAATGCTTACCTGCACTGCACTTTCTCTGTACCTGTTACACTTCATTCTGCAGTTATTGTTTTACTTTGTTCAACCTCAATGCTACGTCCTAAGTGTACTACTTTATGGAAGTGAATGTTGGAAGATGACGAAAGACATCTGCAAGAAACTTGACACATTCCAGACAAAATGTCTACGATGTATCAAGAAGATCTTCTGGCCTGAGAAGATCAGAAACCAAGACTTGCTTACATCTTGCAATATGGAATCAATCTCAGTTTGTGTGAAAAGAAGACGATGGAGATGACTGGGCCATGTAATGAGAATGCCAAATGATCAACTAGCAAAAGTAGCACTAAGGTGGACCCCACAGGGAAAGTGAAGTAGGGGCAGGGACAAAATGACGTGGTGAAGATCTGTGGAAGCAGAACTGAAAGAAGTCGGCATGAACTGGGTAACGGCAAGCAGCAGAGCGAAAGACCGGCAGAAATGGAAGACCCTTGTGGAGGCCCCATGTGTCACCTAGGCACTAAGGGTTCAGACGACAACGACCTCAATGCACTGTGTAATGATTTGATCTGTATGAGTGGTCTGCAAGATGTGCTTTTCACTGTATCTTAGTAGATGTGGTAATAGTAAACTAATTCCAATTCCAAAGGAGAAGAACTGTGATAATGTTGAAAATGGGGAGGGTAAATAAAGGGAGTGGCTATGCAAGGTAGTAAAAAGGGGCAATAAAGAGAACACAGTTCAGTCCAAAGGGATGGTATGGATGGGCAGTGGGAAGGGGTAAAACAGAATAATTACTACACATTACAATGAGAAACAACTGCGGATGCTGAAAACCTGAAGTGGAACTGCTGATAATCCTGAGTTCAGCTATTTTACATGGAGCCCAGAAGGCTGTAATTTTTCAGTGCTATGCCTCAAATTTACACTCACAGTAAAGGAGAAGGTAGAGAGAGTAAAAGAGAATCAGAGAATTAAAGCGACAATGACTGGTAACTTTGGGTAATGCTTGCAGACTGCATGGAGATACTTGACAAAGCAATTGCCCTCTCTGAACTCAATTTCACCTGAGGACAGCACGAGAGGTGAATATAGACTAAATACTCTAAACAGAAACTCCAGCAACAAAATCATTGCTGCATCTGGAAACAAAAGTTTCTGTAAGGTGGGACAGGAGGAGGGAAAAGAGCAGGATTTTCATCTGCTGTAGTTGTGTAAGAAGGTGCCGTGGGAAGGGAAATTGTGAAGTTTGAAGAATGAACTGGACAGGTGATTTAATTGATTTCAAGTTTAATTAAAAATTTAGCAGAGTGTGGAGAGAGAATGTAAAATATTGAAAAGGATTTGTTGAGACAAATGGCATAAATGGATGCAAGGTTCATCCAATTTCGTGCAAGCTAAACATGAGAGGTAGAAATGATGAGGTGCAGACGGTGAGCACGAACTCCTAGCACAGACCAGTCAGGTTGAATACTTCATTTCTGTGCGGTACGTTCTATGTAAATACAGTGATATGTTTACAAAATTCTGTCAGGACTTACTCAGGAAGAAATACTTGTGCTGGTACTGGTATGGCATAAACTTCTTCTTCTGCTTTCCCACCTAGGTTAGAGAGTATTAACATTAACTTTATGCATATTTATGAAAATAACTGCAAGACTTGTGAAGTGCCTTTTATGAATTAGTACTGAATGTAGTGTCCTGAGCAAATGGAGTCCATGAAACAGAAGTCTGGACATCCCAATGACTTTAAATGTTCTGGGCCCCTGACATTAGGCTATTCAAATTCCTAATTTATGAAAATCTAAAATAAATGCAGGTGCTAGAAGTTTGAAATAAAAATGGAAAATGCTGGAAACACTCAGCAGGTCAGACAGCATCTGTGGAAAAAGAAAGAAAGGCAAGGCTTCAGGTCCAAGACTCCTCCAGAAACATTCCCTTTGCTTCTCGTTCCACAGATGCTGCTCAACCTTCACAGTATTTTCAGAATGTTTCTGTTTTCATTCCTAATTTGTGGAGCTGTTGCTCAACACTTTATAAAGTCCATCCTTCTTTGCTTCATCTATTTTCCCATCCAGCTCTTTCATGAGCTCTATGTACCTCGTCATTTGCCCAAATGGGAGCATATAAAATCCTTGGATCCACCAACCACACGTGTCACCTCCCCCTAAAGATTTCCAAATTAATAACTTTTTCATTTATTGTTGGGATGTGGACATCACTGGCAAAGCTGCCATTTACTATCTATTTTAATTGCTTGAGAAAATGGTGGACTCCTTGGACCTTTGCAATCTGTTTGAGAAAGCAACTCCCACGTTGTTTTTAGAGGTAGTAGGTTCCAAGATTATAGCAAAACAAATATGGTAAAAAAGAGTCTATTTCCAGGCTAGGACCAATGTGTAACAAGGGAAGAAACTGTGGGAGGTGATGGTACTCCAATGCACCAGCTGTCTTCGGCTTTCCAAGTAGTGAAGGAAGCAGGTTTGGAAAGTAGTAGCAAAGCTTTTACTGATTGTTAATGCACTATAATGACTGCTGCTGAATACTCAAACACATGTAAGCACAGCTGTCTGTGATATGATTTTGTTTGATCTCATCTTGAAGAGTTAAGAATAACTTATCTACCCACCTGTTTCCCCCTCCTCCACCCCTCTCTCCTGCCAAGGCCTAGCAAGGCAAATACCCTAAACAACAGCAACATGGACTATGAAAAGCAGAATTCTACTCTTTTCTAGTCCTGAGATTTTATTCAAGGCTACCACTAGGTAGGGATACCAGGCCCATTTGAAGCCCTAAAGCCAGAGCTAACAAGTTTTTAAAGGTCCTGTTCTCCAGTTCTCAACAAAGCCAACCCTCCCCCAAACCAAGGCACCTCTGCAAGTCCTCGTTTGGGCTCCTCTTGGCCCCACAGTTGAGATCCTGGACTACACTCGCAGTCAGTCTTCTCCATTTCAAATCCTGTCTATCCCTTGTGCTGTGCCTAACAACTAGAATTCCATATCCCATTAAACAGCTGCACTAACTAGTGTTCCCAATCATTTAGCTGGATCCAGGCTACTCCAGCAGTCTCTCAAAGTCCTGGTGGCGGAACCAGCACAGAGGAAATAAAGTGATTGAGGTATCCATGCCTTACTTACCTCAACTGGAAGCTTCTTTCCCAAGACAAAGAAGATGGGATGCATATTAATGTCAGGGTCCTTGCGATAGCAGTTGGGTTTGGCATGGTGCTGAAAATGGAGGTGGTTCCACCAGCTTGCTGGAGCACCCTGTACAAGGGGAGAAAGAGGAATTGTTGGGCTGGAATAATGTCTAACTTCTCCCACTGTGTGGCCACTCACCACCCTTATACTATACATCAAATATCGTCAAGCTCTCAACAAACAGCCACTAGCTGAATATACTGTATTTATTTTCTTTAGAGTGTAAACTACGAAGGATGCATTTTATAACTAGCAAGAAACAAACTGAGCAAGTGAAAGTCCCTGGCTGAGGCCTGCATCAACCACATTCTTTTTTAATTGCTGATTTCAGCAACTTACTGCTTTCCGCTAAGATGGAGGCGCACTCAGTCACAGCAGCCTCTCTGGGTCCAAACATAGCTGCAATTGTTTGCCCTTTATGTCTTTTTGTATGATCACAAGACTTTGTGGGTTATTAAAAATATCAAGTACAGCAGGTCACCCCACTAGCAAGTTGCTGGACAGCGGTGGAGCTGAACTTATTGCACACCGTGTTGCATCCTGCTACGGCCAACCAGGGAAGAAGGTGGTGTGTACAGGCAGTGCGCGATGCAACGAATTATTGCCTTGGGTGTTTCCATTGTGATCTCAAGACCCTGCTGGACATTGGTAATATAGAATATTGTGAGTCCGATTCACTGGTTCATTGGCGAGACAGATGGTTGAAGAGGTGCTTTGCCTTGGTTGTTATGTGAACCAATCCCTCACGCCGAAGAGTTGCCTGTTGCAGCTCCCGGCGAAGGGAACGGTGGAGCTGGCTGCGTGCTACTGGATTCTGTACAGGGTTAGAGGTTGCCCCCTCCTGTCAGTGATGACCTCCAGTATTCAATCATGGGAAGAAATGCTGGATTGCTTTCATCAGTGGCTGCACTGGCAAAATGAGGAACTGCTGCGGCTTGACCTTGCAGAAACAAGGCTCCAGGACAACATCTGTGCACCATCAGTCTGCAGGCCATGACACTCAGGCACTAGGGCTATAATATTGTCTTTTGTGACTGTATGTTTTTCTGCTATCATAATTACACGTGCTCTGTGTGTTGTATCAGACTGCTGGTACTGTGATTTGCACCTTGGTCCCAGATGAGTGTTGTTTTGTTTGCCTGAATTCCTGTGTATGGTTGTATGACAATTAAACTTGAACTGGTAGTCTCCTGTGTCCCCATGTCTTATCACTATCTTGGGAATCAGTGAAATCGACCAACTTCTCTTCTGATGGTGTTAATCAACATGCAGAATGATCATTAAGATTCGCAAGCATAAGCTGTGATGTTTAGCAAACAATTTAATCTCAGGGGCATTGCCACCAGAACAGATGCCTTCCTTACACAACATTTTTGGATTTTGTATTTCTGGATTGGGATTGGGGTCAATATAATCTGCCACAATAGAACTGTAGAGCTTAAAGCAAAATAACCCTACATGCAGTGTGACCCACTTTCAAGTGACCAGTAACAATCTTGTGGAAAAGATGGCTCCACATGGATTTGCTGAACACGGACAGATATCCAACATCACGCTGTAGAGTAGCTTTTCTACTCACCACATACATGCACGTCACAGCACGATTCAAGTCGCTGGGTCATTTAATTCCTGCAGTTCAGCATGCATAGACCAATTTATGAAGAATTCTAACTGTGTTGATGTGCAGTTACAGAAACATAAAGGATGAAGTCACACAGCGTTACATATGCTGAGGAATTCTAAATATAAGGGAGTCAGTGCACAGCAGTGGGAGGTATCAACGGTAAGAAATATGCAGCAAGTCAAAAACAATATACACACCAAAGCTGAGAAACCCAAGGCAAGTTATGAAGGAGACTTGGAGATGTTCAGAGACAGGGTAGAAAAGACCTAGAAGAGATAGAGAGTAACAGAGAAATAGGCACAAAGACAGTTGAATATATTTGAGGGAGAAGCCGGCATGCAAGCTCAACAAGAAGAGAGAAAGGTAATAAAGCTCACTTTGAGGAATCACAGACAACTGAGTTGGGAAGTTGTGCACTGACCAGTGGTTGCAATAGTCCAGTGACAGGTGACACAGCAGTTAATGCTGCTGCCTGATAGCTTCAGGGACTCCATTCGATTTTGGCTTCAAGTGTTGTTTGTGTAGAGTTTGCACGTTCTCCCTGTGCCTGCGTGGTTTTCCAACCAAGTGATTTTGAAACCTCTCACATCACAGTCTTGCTGACAGATTAATTTGTTACTGTAAATGACCCTTTGATGTAGATAGGAGACAGTGAATCTGAGGGATTTGAGGGAGACTAGGTCACAGGATTTCAGGGAAATAAGGAGGGTTGATGGGTCTGATAGGATTGCTCTTTTAGAAGCCAGCATGCAGCTGACAGGCTGAATTGCTTTTTTCTGTGTTGTAATACAAAGAATCAAAACGGGGAAGAACCCGCTTCGCGCAGCGTGACCCACCTTCAGGTGACCAATAATAAACTTGTGGACAAGATGGTTCCACTTGGATTTGCTGAAGACAGAGAGATGTCCAAAGTCATGCTGCAACCAACCACTCTGTGCCTGCAAGCAAACCACGGCAGGATATTACAGTGAGGTACCAGTAATTGAGGTCAACATGAACCACGGCCACATGCGCTCTATAAATATTAAATTGCATGCATGGGTCTGATGAGTAGCATATTCCATTTTAAGTAATCTGGGCTCCAGCTAATTTGCTAAATGGATGCATGCTGGAACGATTCCTCTAGCTGAGCAGCTTCTAAGTGTAAACCTACCTGCACAGTACTCAGAAGGAGTGAGCTGATCAGAAAGGGGAAAAGAGAGGCTCCAAAGTACCAAAGGGCGAGCCAGGCCGCAGCTTCAAGAAGCAGAATGTGAGCCAGGTGTCCCGCGAAGAACAGCTTATTTGGTTGGAGGAGGTCCGTCTTTTCCAAAGTGGCACGCAACTCCCTGAAATCTTCTGTCACTTCCTTCTGAAAGAAAGATGCAGAAGTTGATGAAAGTCAAAACATACACTAAAAATCTAAAATACAAGCAGAAAAGGCAGGAAAAATGTAGCAGTATTGGACAGGGAAACTAAATTAATGCTTCAGACTTTGCATCATGACTCAGAAAAGGGAGATGGTCAGGTTGGAAAAAGTTACTTAACAATGTACATAGAATCTCACCTTAGAAGATGATCATACTTAGTTAGCTAAGTCCATCACCCCTAATGGGGCAAGGGCCACCGACAGCAGCTTTCCAGAGCCTTCTGTCCTGGGCCAGTCTTTCAAGGTGTCCCCAGGTTTAGCCCATTTTCGAAGACCCTTTCTCTCCCAGGGATGAGGTCTTTGGAGCTTCTGCTGGTGTCTCTGTAGCTTTGGTTTTTTACGGGATGGGATTGCTAGCCCCATGCTCAACCCTCCTCCTTTTGCAGCGAGGCTTGGGACTATCCATGGCAAAGTTACAAGATGACCATCCATCTTCAATATTGTTGAAATTATATTTAATTAAGTTATATAAACATATACTTAGCGGCCACTTTATTAGGTACACCTGCTCTTTAAAGCAAATGTCTAATCAGCCAATTACATGGTGGCAATTCATTGCATAAAGGCACGCAGACATGGTCAAGATGTTCAGTTGTTGTTCAGACCAAACATCAGAATAGGGGAAGAAATGTAATTTAAGTAACTTTGACTGTGGAATATTTGTTGGTGTCAAGTGGGGTGATCTGAGTATCTCAGAAAGTCTCCTTGAATCTTCACGCACAACAGTCTCTGGAGTTTACTGAGAATGGTACGAAAAATGGAAAGAAACCATCCAGTGAGTGGTCTGTGGGTGAAGACGCCTTATCAATGAGAGATGTCAGAGGAGAATGGCCAGACTGTTTCAAGCTGACAGCAAGGCAACAGTAACTCAATTAACCACACATGACTGAAATGATGTAATGTGGTGTGTAGAAAAGCATCTCCGAATGCACAACACGTCAAACCTTGAAGTGGATGGGCTACAACAACAGAAGACCACAAACATTCACTCAATGGCTACAAAGTGGCCACAGGGGTATTTTTTTCCAACATTTAGAACCAAAAGTGGCACATTGGATGATTAGAAGTGGCGCATTGCACCCAGTGATAATAATAAAAAAGTAAACCGATTAACCAAAAACTGATTTGTAGAAAAATAAATCTATAACAGGAATTCAAGTAGCTTAGAGCTACAAATGGGTTTTACTGAGAATAAATCTAAAATGTAGCAATTATTTATAGCAATTTTATTATTTTGTGCACATCTTTTGGCCAATGTTATCTTCTTTCACATTAATCTGTTTTCAATTACAAAAAAATGTTCAATGAGTCAAACTAGGAAAGAAGAACTTTTGTTCTGCAGTTGTTCCATAACTGTTCAATACATGTTTGATACGTGTTTGATCCTGAGGCGCCAGGCGTCTGCACCAGCGGAGCGTCGCAGGTTTTTTCCAGCCAGTTTACGATTGACACTCGTGTGCTACGGATTTGTGCTTTGTTCGTCCTTTGTGAACATTTGCAGTTTTGTACTTTTTCGAAAATTAAGCCTTGTTTTTACACTCAGTTACCCATCAAAGTGCAAAAGAAAATGAGCAAAAGAAAAGCTGAAAGTGATAGTAAGCGTGAATTCAATGAACAGTGGGAAAATGAGTTCTTATTTATAGCGGGTCCATCAGGAAAACCATTGTGCATTGTTTGTGAAAACACTTTTTCACATAATACAAGACATGACCTTAACAGACACTATAAACCACAACATCAGACTGAAATAGAAGGAAAACTGAAGCTAGTGCTTGGGTCTGAGTTACAGAAAGAATATGTGATTAAGAAAAAGGAAGAAATTAAAAGAAGACAAAATATATTTGTTATAAGTCCCATTAATGTTTATCTTGTTTTTATATTAAATCAATATATCATGTAAAAATGCTAAATATGTCTATATTAACATATTTTTACAAGAATTGAATGGGGGTACAAGAGTTGTGTGGCGCATCTGAACTTGTGCGTGAAAAAATTGATGCATGGAATGTAAAAGGGTGGCCACCCCTGCCCTAACCCAAGCATTCACAGCAACATCGGTATCTGCCTACGTTCAAGGTGGACCCCTCGAAATTGGCTGCCACCTGTAAAGTTGACTTTATTTATTTATTATTCAGAGGTACAGCTCAGAACAGGCCCTTCCAGCCCTTCGAGCTGCACTGCCCAGCGACCCCCAATTTAACCTGAGCCTAATCATGGAATAATGTATAGTGACCAATTAACCTACTAATTGGTACATCTCTGGACCGTTGGAGGAAACCGGAGAACCGGAGAAAACCCACGTATTCCCTGGGGAGGATGTGCAGACTCCTTACAATGGTGTTGGAATTGAACTCTGAACTCCGATGCGCCAAGCTGTAATATTGTCACGCTAACCGCTACACTACTGTTCATCATTAAAACTCAGAGCAGGCCAATGAATGTCTATCCAAGGGCCCACTCTGCAAAACTCAGAGGTGTGCAACTCCAAAGAGCAATGAAGAAAATCGGGTAAATCCAGAACTGGGTCAAGGTTGGATTTGGCAGAGTAAGGGCATAGTGCCAATCATTAAATAGAGGGGCTAGAGTAAGCATTCGTGGATGCCGGCTGTCAGAGCAAAGGGCAGTTGCCAGTCATTAGGGAGGGGTGGGAAGGGTGGGACGGACTGGCAGGCATGGGATGGTATCAGTAGTTGGCCTGGATTAGATGGTCAGAGGAAATGGGTCAGTACAGCAAGTTGTTTTACAGGCTGGGTTACTTAATAGGTCAGTGTTGAGCATTGGGCAAAGAACATGACCATTAGCTGGGGGCGTGCAAGTGCTGGAGTAAACTCTGTATAGGTTCCAACATTGGAGCCTCCTGTTTAGCAATGAAGAGGGATGTGAAGCCATGATTCTACATGAGTATCACTCCAAGAGCATCAGCTCCCATCCAACTACCCATAAGTGCTCTAGGCAGACCATGACAAACATTTATGAATGAATATCATTCTAGCAACTTACAGGCATGCATTGCATTAGTGAATGACACCGTGCCTGTCTGACCTCATGCATATGTTAGTGCTCCACACCCAAGAAAAATCCATTGGAAAATCATCGATTGATTTTGAATCATAAAGTAAATCCCCAATTTTCAAATACATTTAAATTTTCTCTGAAATTGAATCATACAGCAGTTAAATCCATGGTACTGTTACAGTTTCTTTTGCGATATAATGAAGGCAGCCAATTTGCATAAGGTCCTACAGATAGTAATGTGTGATCATTGTAAACTGGGATCCATTTACAGAATGGTAACTGGAGAAAGTACTCACACTTTTCCATGATTCTAAGCTGGGCTGGTCAGGTGCAAGCTCCCCAATCAACAGTGAGTTCAGGTATTTGTTCACCAAAGTCTTATCGATATGAAAGGCAGTAAATGGGTCCTAAAAGGAAGAGACTGATTGTTATCATGATTAATTTTAAAGTATTTTTACAGACAATATGGTACTCTCAGCAAACTTAATATTCTTAAAAATTGTCAATGGCTCGTAGTTCGTAAATAGAGAAACTGAGGTCTGATCTTACAAACTGCACCCATGGGTGAAATAAAAGCAGCTGAAGACCAGGTTGAAATTAATCGATTCTAAACTGGAGTTCATAACCCTTCAAATCACAGGATCACGGACAACAGAGACAACAAGGCATTTGAGCAGCATGTCAGATCATGGTAAAATAAATGAATTATCAGGCTGGACAGGATCAGGTATGTAAAATTCATGCAATGTTGTAGAGCAGTTGAAGAACAATTATTGTAATTATACTAGTGGAAATCAGAGCCTAAAAGTCCTGATTAGGAAAGAAAATGTTTGAAGTGGAGAAGCAAGAGTGTGATCACCCTCATTCTCAGCATGGACTAGATGGGTCGAGGGGCCAGTTTCTGTGCTGTACTTTTCTATGGCTCTATGAATAAGAAGGCTTCCCTTTGAACTTGTCTGTATGTTGGAGAAGTGGAAGTGGCAGGGCTGAATTAATCAAGTTGGTAGTTGTGGTTCTGTGTTCTGAGCTGTCACTCACAGCACCATTTCAAAGCAGGATGTGCTTTAATTATTTTGTCAGAGTTAGAGAGAATATATTGGGTGGGTCGGTGAGGTTTTCCAATAAACAGCATAGGCAATGGAACTATACAAATGTTGCATACTTAAAAGATTAGAATAAAACAGATCTAGTTTATTTTAAAGGATTGAGTTGATAATTTTTGCCTAGGTAGCACCTAGGGTGTTTCAGATTATAAACTGATTGCTGAGACCGCAGTGAACACTGAAGTCTATCACCACATTTCTACCATTTCAATGATAATAAATTCCTTGGTTTAATTTGTAAATATGGAAGGAGGCTTTTCAAAAATGGTTTAGACACCGTAAACATTCTTTTAATTAATCCGCAAGAGATTTGAGAATCAGGTAAGAGCCAGATAGAGTAAGAACAGATAGACTATCAGCATTGATTAAATTTGATGGGAAAAAAAAGTTGCTGGATAGAGTTAAAATGGGTTATATGAGTAATATCATTCAAGTCCGTGTGCCTCCCCTTCTGAGATGTTTTCAATGCCAGAAGTTTGGTCATGTAGCAGCTGTGTTTAAACGTAAAAAGTGGTGTGGTGGATCTGGTGGAGAACATGATTATGGCAATTGTGGAGAAGGCATAAAGCTAAAATGTAGACATTGTGGTTGAGAACATAACTCTGCCAATGCAGGTGTGTTTGGGTGGAAATGGGCATTTCATATGCAGGTGCTTTGCAGGAAGTACAGAAGACAGTGTCAATGGAACCTATTAATATCCAGAATACAGATAGATTAAAGACAGTGTGTAAAGTGCAAGATTGTATAACAAACGATTCTCTGGTCATTGATATTCTAAAGTTTGTCACTGTCATGGCAGATGTGGTAAATTGTACAGCACAAACTAAAAGCAGGACAGAAAAAAAATAAAATTATATTAAAAGCTGTAGAAAGACATCTATGGATAAAAGACTTAACTCTAAGATTTATTAATCATGCCTTACAAGCAGACTTCAAAGGAGGGTTATTAATGTTTTTTCTAATCTTTCAATGGAATGCTAGAAGCCTGTTAGCTAATGGTCATGAATTTAAGAAATTTGTTGAAGATTTACCAAATAAACCTGATGCTACAGGAAACCTGGCTGAAATTTTGTATAAGTTTAAGATACAAGGTTATGCTGATATAAGGCAAGATCAGAAAATGGGCAATGGAGGAGCAATGGCTATCTTTGTCAAAAATGGGATAACAAATTGAGCTTTTGAGATTGGAGCTGTTTATGAATAAATATTGTTGAAATCTGGGGGGAAATAGTAAAGTAAATAATTTTTTTTATGACTCTTGTGAAAACTTAACACCTTATATATTGGAAAGTGAGTGGAAATGGGAAAAATAAGGTTACATATATGGTTTGGGGATTTTAATGCTTACAGTACTATGTGGGGTTGTAGTGATACAAATGTGAATGGGATGGTGGTGGAAGACTTTCTGGAAGAAGAGTTTGATATGCTTGAATGATGGTAGGAGTATAGGGATAAATCTATTTAACAATTCTGTTTCTGCTATAAACTTTCTGCTGGTATCTGACAATATAACAAGAGTGTGTAACAGGGAAGTATGTAACCATACAACAGAGGGTGTGATCATTTCCCCATTATCTGTACAATAGGTATAGATGTGTATCAGAGGAAAGGTTCTCATATCCCCAAATGGAACTTAAAAAGGCAAATTAGGATTATTTGATGATTTATGTGAAAGTAGATTTCCTGATCATTTAGTTTTGGAGGATATCAAGTTGAGTAACTTGAACTCTATTTTCAACTCAACAGCTAAGGAATCAATTCCCAGATCATTGGTAGATAATAAAAGGAGAGATGTTCCCTGGGGGATGGATGAATGTAAAAGAGCTGCGAAGGAGCAGAATAAAGCTCTTAGGCAGTGTTACTCCTATCCATCTTTCATACAGCATCAAGGAGCTCAAGCCATAGTTAGAAAAGTAGTGACAAGGGCAACGAAAATGCTTTGGAGAATTCACTGATGGCACTGGGAAAGCAACTGAAGTCAGGGAAGTCAGAAAGCAGGGCAGTTAGAAAACTTGATGCATTACCAGTTTTGTATGGTGGGAAGAAGTTTGCAGTTATTGACTGAAAGAGCAGAATTATTAGCGAAAAAAAAATCAGTATACATAGTTCAGCCAATTTAAGTAAAGGAGAGAGGTCTTATAGAAAACAGTTTTGGCAAGTTATCCTCAGATTGCTGAGAAAAAAAGTGTTCCAGTTCCTACTTGGATGTTGAATTCACATTGGATAGACTTAAAAGTGTAATTAATTGTTATGCTATGTAACCCCAAAACATTAAAACTAATTGAAAATAAAACAGAGTCAGGAATAACATGCCTACTTCGCTCTTTACTTTTAGTGAGATGTGCACATATGATGTGGTGACACAATGATGTACGGCATTCACGTACTTTTACATATAATCTGTAATGAATAATGTGAACCACAACAAATGCTTAATCAAACAATATATTTACAATATTACATACACAACACTCTCCCCAGCTTAGCTATAAACTCCAACTCAATATAGAACACATCTGAACTTGTGTGTGTACACAGAGTATACTAAATAATACAACTACTATATAGGCACCCACAGCAAAGTAAACTTTAAATTGGCCCATTCAGGCCTAAAGATTTAATCACTGTGGAGGATTTCTTGCACTTGTAGGATAATGTCTTTCCTGATGGGAGGGTGGGAGTCACTCTGCTAGGCAGTTGAGACTTGCAGCTGTGAAACAATCTCAGGTTCTAGGACTTCCACCGTGGAGGTTGTAGGAGTTGGCTCTTGGACTGCAGGAAGTTGTTCTGACAGCTCTGGGCACCTTTCTTCTGGACATGTTGGCTTCTGAACAGTGAACAGCAAGCTGCTCGATCTACTGATCTATACCAGGCCATCAAATCTTGGTTTCACTTTCATCTTGACCTTGCCTAGATGACTAGCATGGAGCTCCTCCAAAATTTTAGCTTTTAGCTTGGATGGTACAGCAATCCCACATAAGATAAACATGTCAAGGACAAGTTCATTCCTGTGCTGGTAAAAATGGGGGAGCTGGGATTTCTGCTGCACTTACTAGTCAATTGGGTAGCCATATAGACCTGAGACAGTGTAAGGCCTTTTCTGGCTTCCCCTTGAATCACCTCTGCTGCTTGAATTTTCTCAGCACACTCATGTAATCCCTGTGCATCGATAGTGTGAGCACAGTAATTCCCTGTTTAAAAAATTTATGCTTGCTGCGTCATGCTTGGAGCCCATAATCTTCAAACTTTTTTTGAGATTTTGGAGATGCTCCTTGTTATCCTTACTGGTAATAATGATGTTATTCAGGTAACGCTGAGTGCCTGGGCAGCCTTGCAGCTCCTGGTCCATAGAGTGTAGCTGCCGATGCCACTCCAGAAATAAGCCTTTTCTCCAGCATAACTTCTTAGTTGGATATCTCAGTTCAATGTCTTTGAAATGCTGTTCAGACTCATTTTGTGGAATGACTAAAACAGCCGAGTCAGTGTCCAATTCCATTGTAATTAATTTACCATTCACTTCTGGTGTAAGCTATATCGCTTATTTCTTGATAGTTTTCACATTGTAAATCTCAAGGCTACTCAGTCTTGTGTTACTCTAATTATTACCAGAATTTTTTTTATCAGCAACATACAAATTAGTGTTCTTTTTGAAACTGCAATTTGACTTTTTATATTTTTCTCTTCCTGTGCAGTCCATTTATTTTTATCTGCCAAACATGCTCCTTATATACGTCCTCCTTTGTTGCATTTTCTGCAGTTTTCAATTTTAAACATGCATTGGTCTTGTGTATGTGAACCCTGGCCACAACAGTAACACAATTTGTTCAGCTAGGCTGGTTTCTGTTTAGACATCACAATTTTGTTCATGGTCATTTTCATTCCTAACTGCAATTCAATTGTATCTCTGGCTGCTGTTTCCATCGATACAATGATTTCAACTGCTCTTTTAAATGTGAGTTGTGCTTCAGTTTAGAGCTGTTTTTGAATGCTTTCTTGTAAGATTTCACAAGCTAAACGATCTCTCAGTGCATCATTAAACCCAACACTGAACTCACAATGCTCGGACAATTTCATCAGTTCAGCCCTTCCTTTTGATTCCACTTATGAAATCTTAAGTGTTCTACAATCAACAATTCTGGTTCTAAATATTCCTGCATTATGATCATGATATCAGCAAAGGTAATTTCAGCTGGTTTGGTTGGAGAAGTTACACTTCTAAGCAAATTGTATGCTTTTCCACCTAGTGTACACAGTAACAGTGGCACTTGCTTTTCATTGACTATTCCATTTGTTTCAAAATAGTGCTCAAATAATTCAGTACATATCATTCAGTTATCTTTGAATCTGGATGAGTATCCTGCAGTTGTTACCAACTTCATTAAAACCTGTGTGGACTTCCTACAAAGTGAAACCCAATAGCATGAATGGCAGCGATGCTTCACTACCAGATGAACTCAAGGCCTTCTACGACCGGTTTGAAAGGGAGTAAATAACTACAGCTGTGAAGATCCCTGCTGCACCCAGTGACCCTGTGATCTCTTTCTCAGAGGTTGATGTTAGGCTGTCCTTAAAGAGAGTGAACTCTTGCAAGGCAGAAGGTCCCAACGGAGTACCTGGTAAGGCTCTGAAAACCTGTGCCAACCAACTGGCGGGAGTATTCAAGGACATTTTCAATCTCTCACTGCTACAGACAGAGGTTCCCACTTGTTTCAAAAAGGCAACAATTATACCATCGCCCGGTAGCACTCACATCTACAGTGATGAAATGCTTTGAGAGATTGTTCATGACTTGACTGAACTCCTGCCTCAGCAAAGACCTGAACCCACTGTAATTTGCCTATAGGTCAATGGCAGACACAATCTCAATGGCTCTTCACACGGCCTTAGACCAGCTGAACAATACAAACACCTCTGTCAGGATGCTGTTCATCGACTATTGCTCAGCATTTAATATCATCATTCCCACAATCCTGATTGAGAAGTTACAGAACCTGGGCCTCTGTACCTCCCTCTGCAATTGGATTCTTGACTTCCTAACCGGAAGACCACAACCTGTGCGGATTAGTGATGATATCTCCTTCTCACTGATGATCAACACTGATACACCTCAGGGGAGTGTGCTTAGCCCACAGCTCTACTTCCTCTATACCCATGACTATGTGGCTAGGCATAGCTCAAATACCATCTATAAATCTGCTGATGATACAAACATTGTTAGTAGAATCTCAGATGGAAATGAGGGGGCGTACAGGAGTGAGATATGCCAACTAGTGGAGTGGTGTCACAGCAACAACCTTGCACTCAACATCAGTAAGATGAAAGAGTTGATTGTGGACTTCAGGAAGGGTAAGATGAAGGAACACATACCAATCCTGATGGAGGGATCAGAAGTGGAGAGAGTGAGCAGTTTCTAGTTCCTGGGTGTCAAGATCTCTGAGAACCTAACCTGGTCTCAACATATCTATGCAGTTATAAAGAAGGCAAGACAGCAACTATACTTCAATAAGAGTTTGAAGTGATTTGGTATATCAACAAATACACTCAAAAACTTCTATAGATGTACTGTGGGGAGTATTCTGACAGGCTGCATCACTGTCTGGTATGGGGGGGGGGGGGTGCTACTGCACAGGACTGAAAGAAGCTGAAAAGGTTGTAAATTTAGTCAGCTCCATCTTGGGTACTAGTCTACAAAGTACCCAGGATATCTTCAAGGAGCGGTGTCTCAGAAAGGCAGCGTCCATTATTAAGGACCTCCAGCACCCAGGGCATGCCCCTTTCTCACTGTTAACATCAGGTAGGAGGTACAGAACCCTGAAGGCACACACTCAGTGATTCAGGAACAGCTTCTTCCCCTCTGTCATCTCATTCCTAAATGGATATTGAACCCGTGAACACTACCTCACTTTTAAAATATATTTTATTTCTGTTTTTTGCACGATTTTAAATCTGTTCAATATATGTATACTGTAATCGATTTATTTATTTCTTATTTGATTTTCTTTTTCTTCTTCAATATTATGTATTGCATTGAACAGCTGCTGCTAAGTTAACAAATTGGTGATAATAAACCTGATTCTGATTATCTATTTTTTTTAAACTTTTTTTTATTGTTTTCAAATAGTTATAGAATAAATGTGTATGAAAAAAAAATGTGTTACCCAGCCCCCCCTCCCCTTAACCCCTCCCCCCTAACATCCCTATTAAAAAAAAATAAGAAAGAGAAAAAAAGGAATGCCTGGATATTGGAGGGTCCCCACATGCTCCATGGAGTTCGTAATAACTTTAGTATATATACCGTAGATTCCGGATTTTAAGCCGCTACTTTTTTCCCACATTTTGAACAGCTTTGAACTCTGCGGCCTTTAATACGGAGCGGCTAATGCATTATTTTTTTCATGCTGCCAAAAACATTTTGCCTCGTAACAGTAGACCAATAAAATTGATGAGTAGTTCACAGAGGTCCAATGAAATTGTACGATAAATCAAGCGCACTTTCACAATTAAATTATTGTAAATCAGTCATTTGTACTCACCCTCATCAACATGGAAAACACTCGAAGAAAAGCATTGTGCTGCCTTTATGGCAGTTATTTAGTTTATAATATTTTCGCTTAGTAATTCATTTTCTAGTTAAAGTTAGAAGAGTTTTAACTATATTTGTTTTCTGTACTACATCGCGGGATGCTATGACGTCACACCCGGTTTCGCCGCGTCTTGTGGGAAAAATGCCGTTTGCGATAAACGGGACGACGGGGGCGAGCGGCGGAGCGGCATTAGACCCGAGCGAAACGCTGCTTTTAAGTTAAAGGCGATCAATAACTTTTCCTGGTAGGCTGCAGTATATATATATTTTTACCAGTCGTTAGGAGATATTGGAATGTTGTTCAGTAAAAAAGTATACGCAACGTATATTTAAAAGTAGCCGCGTTACAGGCACGGTTCGAAAAAAAGCATTTGCAATATGTATTTGTTTATGTTACCATATGGATTTAATTAAAAGTTAAAAAATCCTCACGTGTAATATCTTTCTGTGTAAATATCTCATATTACAACGTGGGACACCTGCGGCCGAAAATCCGGTGCGGCCTGTACAAGTAAAAAATTGATTTTCTTTCTAAATTTAGAGGCAGCGGCTTTTAATCAGGTGCGCTCTGTAGTCCGGAATCTACGGTATTTATTTCTTTCCCCAAGTAACCAATTATTTCATCTTCGGAGCACCTATATATTTAATCCTGTCTTTTGTAAATAAGGGTGCCAAATTTTCAAAAATGTTTCATATTTATCTCTTAAATTCTAAGTAATTTTTTCAAGTGGAATACAGCCATAAATTTCGTTCTTCCAACGATCTATACTTAGATATGTATCCGATTTCCAAGTCACTGCAATAGCTTTTTTGGCTACTGCCAATGCAATTTTTATAAATTCTTTCTGATATTTATTCAATTTGGATATCGGTTTTATCCCTTCAATATTACCTAGTAAAAGTAATATTGGGTTATGTGGAAGTTGTATTCCAATAATTTGTTCCAGTAAAACTCTTAAATTTGTCCAAAAAGGTTGAATTTTAGAGCAAGACCAAGTAGAATGTAAAAAAGTACCAATTTCTTGGTTACATCGGAAACACTGATCAGATAAATTTGGGTTTAATTTATTTATTTTTTGTGGTGTAATATATACCGTAGATGCCGGATTATAAGCCGCTACTTTTTTCCCACGCTTTGAACAGCTTTGAACACTGCGGCTTTTACTACGGTGCGGCTAATGCGTGGTTTTTTTTCATGCCGCCAAAAATATTTTGCCTCGTAACAGTAGACCAATAAAATTGATGAGTAGTTCACAGAGGTCCAATGAAATTGTACGATAAATCAAGCGCACTTTCACAATTAAATTATTGTAAATCAGTCATTTGTACTCACCCTCATCAACATGGAAAACACTCGAAGAAAAGCATTGTGCTGCCTTTATGGCAGTTACTTAGTTTATAATATTTTTGCTTAGTAATTCATTTGTTAGTATTTTCTAGTTAAAGTTAGAAGTGTTTTAACTATATTTGTTTTCTGTACTACATCCCAGGATGCTATGACGTCACATCCGGTTTCGCCGCGTCTTGTGGGAAATACCGGTTTGCGATAAACGGAAAGGTGGGGGGGGGGGAGCGCATTAGACCTGTGCAAGAACGCTGCTTTTAAGTAAAAGGCGATCAATAACTTTTCCTGGTAGGCTGCAGTATATATATTTTTTTACCAGTCGTTAGGAGATATTGGAATGTTGTTCGTGCACTGTTCAGTAAAAAAGTATACGCAACATAATTTGTGTGTTACCGATACGTATGTATATTTAAAAGTAGCCGTGTTACAGGTACGGTTCGAAAAAAAGCATTTGCAATATGTATTTGTTTATGTTACCATACGGATTTAATTAAAAGTTAAAAAATCCTCACGTGTAATATCTTTCTGTGTAAATATCTCATATTACAACGTGGGACACCTGCGGCCTAAAATCCGGTGCGGCTTGTACAAGTACAAAATTGATTTTCTTTCTAAAATTAGAGCCTGCGGCTTTTAATCAGGTGCGCTCTGTAGTACGGAATCTACGGTAGTTGATGTAAAAAATTGTATTGCACTAATCTTAATCGAACGTTTATTGTATTTGTACATACTCTCAAGACAGTCTTGACCAGTTTTTTTCTTCAATTTTGATATTCAAATCACTTTCCCATTTTTGTCTTGACTTATGGACTTGTTTAATTGCCTGTTTTTGAATCAAATTATACATACAAGAGATAAATTTTTTAATTTTTCCTTTTTGAATTAAAGTTTCTATTTCATTGGGTTTTGGTAGTAACATTGTTTGACCTAACTTTTCTCTTAAATAAGCCCTTAGTTGAAAGTAACAAAAAAGAGTGTTGTTTGATACTTTATATTTATTCTTTAATTGATCAAATGACATTAATATACCTCCTTCAAAACAATCTCCTATATATCTAATCCCTTTTTGAAACCAACTATATAAAAGTTGATTATCCATTGTAAAAGGAATAAGTCTATTTTGAATTAAAGATCTCTTTGCTAATAAGGATTTCTTTGTCTCATCGTCAACATTTATCTTATTCCATAAATCAATCAAATGTTTTAATATAGGAGATTCTTTCTTTTCCCGTATCCATTTAGATTCCCATTTATATATAAAGTCTTCTGGTATGTTTTCTCCTATTTTATCTAGTTCTATTCTGATCCATGCCGGTTTGTCTTTCTCAAAAAAAGATGCAATAAATCTAAGTTGATTTGCTTTATAATAATTCTTAAAATTTGGAAGTTGTAACCCTCCTAGCTCAAATTTCCATGTCAATTTTTCCAACGATATTCTTGACATCTTACCTTTCCAAAGAAACTTCCTCACATATTTATTCAGCTCTTGAAAAAACTTCTGGGGTAATTGTATTGGTAGTGATTGAAATAAGTATTGTAATCTAGGGAATATATTCATTTTTATGGTATTTACTCTACCTACTAATGTTATTGGTAATACCATCCATTTATCAAGATCTTCTTGAATTTTTTTCAATAGTGGTAAATAATTTAATTTGTATATGTTCTTTATATCATTATCAACTCTTATACCTAAATATTTTATACCATTTGCCGGCCATCTAAATTGGGTTATTGATCGACATTGATTATAGTCTCCTTTAGTAAGAGGTAAAATTTCACTTTTATCCCAATTTATTTTGTAACCTGATACTTTCCCATATTCTTCTAATCTATAGGATAATTTACGCAACGATTGCAATGGGTTTGTTAGATAAAGCAGAACATCATCAGCAAATAAGTTAATCTTGTATTCTTCCTGGTTAACTTTAAAACCCTTAATATCTGGGTCCATTCTAATCAATTCAGCTAATGGCTCTATCGCCAACACAAATAAAGCAGGTGATAATGGACAACCTTGCCTAGTTGACCTTGTTAACTGAAATGGTGTTGAAATTTGACCATTTGTCACTACTTTAGCTTTGGGATTAGTATTTAAGGTTTTAATCCATTTTATAAAAGATACTCCTAATCCGTATTTTTCCAATACCTTAAATAAAAAATCCCACTCCAATCTATCAAATGCTTTTTCTGCATCTAAAGCAACTGCCACGCTCATTTCCTCCCTCTTCTGCGCTAAATGAATTATACTAAATAAGCGAGTTACATTATCTGCTGATTGTCTATTTTTAATAAATCCTGTTTGATCCATATGAACTAATTTTGGTAAGCATTTAGATAATCTATTAGATAAGATTTTTGCTATTATTTTATAATCAGTATTTAATAAAGAAATCGGTCTATATGATGATGGCTTTAAAGGATCTCTATCTTTTTTTGGCAATACTATTAAAATGGCTGTCGAAAAAGATTATGGAAGTTTATGCGTTCTTTCCACTTGGTGTATTAACTCCATAAGAGGAGGAATTAATAAATCTTTAAACTTTTTATAGAATTCAGGCGGAAAACCATCTTCTCCTGGAGATTTATTACTTTGAAGTGATCCTAGGGCTTCTTCGACCTCTTTCAATGTAAAAGGCATATCTAATCCCTTCTGTTCTTCCGTATTTAATTTTGGAAGAGTTATTTGTGATAGAAACCTTTCTATCTTGACATTGTCATTTTGTGATTCTGATTTGTACAACTCAGAGTAAAAATTCTTAAAAGCTTCATTAATTTCTAAATGTTTATAAGTAATTTTATTTACTCTTGTTCGAATTGCATTTATTGTTTTAGAAGTCTGATCTGTTTTTAGCTGCCATGCAAGAACTTTATGTGATCTTTCACCTAGTTCATAATATCTTTGTTTAGTTCTCATAATTGCTTTTTCTGTTCGATATGTTTGGAGCGTATTATATTGTAACTTCTTGTTAATAAGTTGTCTTCGTTTTTCTTCTGTCATATTTCTTTGGGATTCTTTTTCTAATTTTGTAATCTCTTTTTCCAATTGATCTATTTCTATCATATATTCCTTCTTAATTTTAAAGTATAACTTATTATCTGACCTCTCAAGTATGCCTTCATTGCTTCCCACACTATAAATTTATCATCAACTGAATGTGAATTTATATCTAAAAAGAACTGAATCTGTTTTTTCATAAAATCACAAAAGTCTTGACGTTTTAATAATATTGAATTAAATCTCCACCTATAAACTGATTCCTCTTTATCTATCATTATCATTGTCATTATTAAAGGAGAATAATCTGACAATATTCTTGCTTTATATTCCACATTTTTCACTCTATCTTGAATATTCGTTGATAATAGGAAAAAATCTATCCTTGAATATGTTTTATGTCTATTTGAATAAAATGAATAATCTCTTTCTTTTGGATTAATTCTTCTCCATATATCAATCAGATTTAAGTCTTTCATCAATGATAGAGTTAATTTTACTGCTTTTGATTTTGTAACAACCTTTGTTGATCTATCTAAAACTGGATCTAGACAAAAATTAAAATCTCCACCTATTAATATTTTATCATGTGCGTTAGCCAAATTCAAAAAGACCTCCTGTATGAATTTTACATCATTTTCATTTGGTGCATAAATGTTCATAAGGGTCCATAGTTCTGAAAAAATTTGACAGGTATAATTAGATATCTCCCCGCCAAATCAATTAATACGTTTTGTATTTTAATTGGTAGATTTTTGTTAACCAAAATTGCAACTCCTCTCGTCTTTGAATTAAATGAAGCTGCAATAACGTTTCCAACCCAGTCTCTTTTTAATTTCTGATGTTCTATGTCTGTTAAATGAGTTTCTTGTAAAAAAGCTATATCTGTTTTCATTTTTTAAATATATGTTAAAATTCTTTTTCTTTTTACTGGCCCATTAAGCCCATTAACATTAAAACTTAAAAAATTTAGTAGATTAGTCATTATTTTTTTTATTATATTACTCCAATCTATAATAATACCTAATCTTTCAACTTTCGTGGTATCCTGGGAAATCTTTATAAAAATCTCCATGTTGCCATGTGTGTCCCCACCAATCATCCAGGCAAAAAGATAGAAGAAAATTAAAATATAAAGAAAAAAACAAAATACCCCCCTACTAATGTTGTGGAAAAAAAACACAACATTACCCCCCTCTGCTGTACGGGTCATGGCAACCACCATGATTACACACGTGAATCCCGCAGTAACCGATCCAAAGCTCCCCAACCCCCCCGCAACACAAAAAAGTATATGTATAAGAAGAGAAAAAAAAAATACTATTCTCATTTAGTATTTCTAAAATTTTGCTTTTCTCTTCTATAATATCCATAAATGTCCATCACTTCTGTTCGTTGGGTCTATGTTCATCTTTAATCCATTACGTTTGGAAGCCTCTATGTGTAATTAGCGAATAGATGGAAGTTCTTGTACAAACTCCTCCGCTTTTCGATAATCGGGAAAAAAAAATTTTCCCTCCTCCAAAAAAATTATCAGTGTTGCTGGATGCCACATTGTAAATTTATAACCCTTTACCCATAAGGCTTTTTTCACTGGGTTAAATTCCTTCTTTCTCTTCAACAGGTTGTAACTTATATCAGGATAAAAAAGAACTGGTTTCCCTGCTATCATCAGTGGCCCGTTTCTATTTTTGGCACTTTGGGCAGCGGCCTTCAGGATCTTTTCTTTGTCTTGGTATCGTAAGCATTTTATCAAAATTGATCGTGGGTTTTGATCAGCTCGAGGTCTTGACCTTAAGGATCTATGAGCCCTTTCGATCTCAATTGGAATTTCTCCTTCCATTTCCAATTTTTCAGGGATCCATTTTTGAAAAAAATTTATTGGATCTTCTCCTTCTATATCTTCTTTAAGTCCAACAATTTTAATATTATTTCGTCTACTGATACTTTCAAGCTTATCAATTTTTTCCATAAATTGTTTTCTTTCTGATGCCCAAGCAGCATTTTCATTTTCTATTTTGTCCATTCTTTCAACCATGTCCTCCATTGTAGTTTCCAAGTCCATAATTCTTTTTTCCATTTTTTCCTGTCTCTTTGTCATTTTATCAAGCATAATCTCCATTTTGGTCATTTTTTTTGGAGTATTTTTTGATTATTTTAAATTACTTTTAATGTGTCTAATTTATGCATTATTTGCCTCAAAGTCTTTCCTATATTTCTAGAAGGACTTTTAACTCCTTCTTCATCTGATCCTTCCGAGACATTTGACTTTCCCTCCGATTCGCTATCACTTTCAGTTGCAGTGGTAGCTGGGCTTTGTAGTTCTTGTTGCTCCCGTTTGCGCATGCTCCATCCTTCGCGTTTGCGCAATTCACGATGGCCTTTCCCTTTAGGAATGGCCAATGTTGCCGCAGTCTCCTGTTCCGTATCGCCGGTGGTATAATGTACCTGAGACCGCGGTTCCTCGGTAGATGTGGGCCTTGTTCTTGTTCCAACTTGCGTAATCTTCCCGGTATTAGTTTTCTTCATCTTCCTTCTTTGAGGCATAGCTTGACACAATCCGGAGTAGTTTATAAGTAACTTTTAGAAGGTACTGACTAACTTTTCTTCATTTAGACATTAATTTATTAACTTTTTACGGGAGAGCTGGGTTCCAGCGTCTCGATCCTACGTCATCACGTGACGCCCCCCCTCTGATTATCTATTGTGCAATTGAACATATCTATCTTTCCAATATAGCCAGCCATTC
This sequence comes from Hemitrygon akajei, assembly GCF_048418815.1. Classification (NCBI taxonomy): domain Eukaryota; kingdom Metazoa; phylum Chordata; class Chondrichthyes; order Myliobatiformes; family Dasyatidae; genus Hemitrygon; species Hemitrygon akajei. The sequence continues at coordinate 136,133,737 of NC_133129.1, forward strand.
TGCTTATTTTTTATTTATTGTTATTATTATTACCTGGTACTCTCCATTTATGAACCCATAAACTTTGTCTTTTTCTGCCTTTTTTTTTAAAACTCAACCATCTTTCTCTCCCCTTGTGGAAAAAAAAGTGAGGGGATTTTTTTTTTAACTGGAATGTTTCGCTGGACGTCAACAGGTGGACAGTTGACTCAGGCTCATTTAAAACTTCCTTGTCGCCACTGTTATGTTTTATAACTCCAAAAACTAATTGAAAGAAAAACATGGGAGAGCCGGGGTTAACTCACGCATGCTTCATTTTTACTTCTAGTGAGGCATGCACATATGACATGGCAGTATAGTGACATACATGTGGTGATGTAATGACGTGTGCCAATCACATACTTTTACAAATATGTGAATTATGTAAACAACAAAGAATGCTTTATCAAACAATAGATTTACAATATTACTAAAATATTAATGAAATATTAAATATACAACTCAGACATTACCTGGGAAAGTTGATATTGTTATAATATTGGATTTGAAACTTATGTTGGTTTTGAAATTATTTAATACGATATGGGTTTAAGGGTGACTTCCTCCTTCCTGGAAATTAGTGGTTGTTATTCCTGTATTGAAACCTGGTAAGGAGAAATTAGATCCTTCCAGTTATACGCCTATTTCACTAACTTCACATGTACATAGATAATGGAATGAGTTTCTTATTTTGGGGAAAGTAGAGGGAAATTAACCATATACTAATCTTGATTTCATAAAGGGGGAATGACCAGGGACTCAGTGTTAAGTCTGGAATCTGATATTCATAAAGCCCAAGTTAGTAATGAATCAACAGTAACAGTTTTCTCTGATGCAGAGAAAGCCTATGACTTGTTATGGGCATAAGGGTTGTGGTTTAAACTGAAAAAGATGGGAATATGTGATAGAATGCTCAATGGGATTCCTGATTTTTTACGTGATAGGAAGGTACGAGTTAGGGTGGGAACAACATTTTCTAAAGAGTATTAGATGGAGAATGGGACCCCACGGGGAGAGTGTGTGTAGCCCACTCTTTTTAATATTATGATTAATCATATTTTCTTAAAAGTTGGCTCAACCATTTCCAAATTGTTATGTACTGATGCGGTGTGGAAGAGAGGCAAGAATATAAATTACATAATTCAGAAAATGCAGACAGCAATTAATGAAGTAGAGGAATAGGGATGATGTGGGGGGGGGGGAAGAGTTTAAATCTTCTGTTGCAAAGACTTGGGTTATTTGTTTTTCTGAAAGGAACATTACACACACAACTGATCTCAAGTTGTATGGTAAATCTCTTAAACAAAAGTCACTGGTAGAGTTTCCAGGTATGTGGATGGACACAAGGCTAACATGGAAGGAGCATGTGAATAAAATTCTAGAGAAATGTAAAAAAGCTCTTTTTGTGCTGAGGTGCTTAGTTGGGCGTGATTCGATCTTCCATGTTTTTTTCTTTTGCCTGTGCTTGATTTGGGCCTTCAGGAAAAGACCAAGAAGAGGAGAGATTGTTTAACTGTGGCACAAGAAGTTCAGCAAAATATGCAAGGCAGATACAACGGCTTCTTGTACATCTACACAGATTGCTCAAAAGATCCAGTGACAGGTCGTACAGGTGTTTCGGTTTATGTTCCAAAGTTTCAGGTGACTATTAAGAAAAGATTATCAGATAAAGTATCAGATACTTTAATCTGAGATGGTTGCTATCATTTTAGCCTTGGAATGGGTTAAAGAAGTACGCTCTGATTATGGATTTCTGTGCTCTGATTAGTTCTCATTTTTGACATCTATTAAAACTTGAGATTGTTGAGGTTGCAGGGTCTAGACTTGTGTATAAATATCTTATGGGTCCCTGCCAATGTTGGGGTTGAAGGACGCAAGCTGGCAGACATGCTAGCCAAGCAATCACTTAAATTCAAGGACATAAATGTAGTGCTGCCTTTGCATAAATGGGAACTGAAAGCCGTAATTAAAAGGTCTGTTCAATCACTGTGGCAACAAAGATGGGATAAGGAAAAGAAAGGATGGCACTTATATAAAGTTCAGAGGATGGGAGATCGGTGAAAAAGATGGGTAGAAGTTATACTTACACATTTACGTGTTGAACATACTAGTTGAATAATTCCTTGTTCAAAATTTAAATGCAAGTTACAGGCATATGTAGGGCAAGCACTTGTCAGGAAATAGTGCAGCATATACTGATTGAACGCAGTTCCGATGAGGTGCAAAGGAAACATCTAATTGCTGAATTGAGATCTTTTGGACAACATAGTTTAACACAGAAAGTTTGTTATCACTGCCATTGTGATGTACATAAATGCATATCTGACTTTATGAAAAGCATCAGGTGTTTTGATATTATTTGAGTATTTTTGGTGGGGGGAATTTAGTGGGTGTACTTCCCATCGCTTTGCTCCATGCTCCATCTCAGTAGGTAGGGGTAATGCACCTTATGTTGGTCTGCCAACCACCATTAATCTTTATAAGAAGAAGAGTTATTGATCGATATCTTTTACTGATTTTTGAGGAAAGAGAGTAGGGATAACCCTGGGGATTAAAAACTAGCGACTGTTACTTCAGTGCTGGGCAAATTATTGGATAAGATTCTTTAAGGTTCTTAGAGCCAGGATCTACAAGCATTTGGAAAAGCATTGTCTGATTAGGGATAGACATGGCTTTGTGAGAGACAGGTCATTCCTCTCCAGCCTGATTGAATTCTTTGAGGACGTGACAAAACACATTGATAAAGGTAGAGCAGTGGATGTGGTTTATATGGATCTTAGTAAGGATTTGATAAGCTTCCCAAAGGCAGTCTCATTCAGAAAGTCAGGAAGCATGGGATCCAGAGAAACTTGGCAGTGTGGATTGAGAATTGGCTTGCCCATAGAAGACAGAGGTTGGATATAGATAGAGCATTTTCTGCTTGGAGGTCAGTGACCAGTGGTGTTCTGCAGGGACCTGTTCTGGGATTGATGCTCCTCGTGATATTTTTTATCAGTGCCTTGTATGAGGAAGTGGAAGAGTGGGTTAGTAAATTTGCAGATGAATGAAAGTTGATTGTATTGTGAAGAGTGTAGAAGGTTTGTCAATGGGAAAATGATAAGCTGCAGAGATGGGCTGAGAAGTGGCAGATGGAGTCCAACCCAGAAAAATGTAAAGTGATTCATTTTGGAAGGTCAAATTTGAAGACAGAATATGAAGTTAATGGTAGGATTCTTAGTAGTGTGGAGGAACAGAGGGATCTTGGGGTCCATATCCATAGATTTCTCAAAGTTGCTATACAGGTTGATAGAGATTTCGAGAAGATGAATGGCGTGTTGGCCTTCATTGAGTTCAAGAGCCATGAGGTAATGCTACATCTCTATAAAACTTTGGTTGGACTACACTTGGAATATTGTATTCAGTTTTGGTTGTCTTATTATGGGAGTGATGTGGAAGGTTTGAGAGGATACACAGAAAGATTTACCAGGATGCAGCCTGCATTGAAATGCATGCCTCATGAGGGTACAGTAGATTATCAAGTGAGGATGTGAAGTGACTTGGTGGATGTGTACAAGAACGTAAGAGGCATAGATCAAGTAGGTAGCCAGACTTTTTTTCCAGGGCAGAAATAGCTAATATGAGGGGGCATAACTTTAAGGTGATTCATGCAAAGTGCAGGGGGAATGTCAGAGATTTTTTCACACAGAGAGTGGTGGTAGAGGAAGATACATTTGGGACATTTAAGAGTCTCTTAGATAGGCACATTGATGATAGAAAATTAGAGGGTTATGTGGGAGAGAAAGGTTTAAATTTATCTTAAGAGTAGGTTAAAAGGTCAACAAAACAGTGAAAGAAGGGGAATTTACTCTGCCTTAATGTTCTATGTTCTCCCTAACTGAACCAACTGGCTCTGATTATTCATCAATTAAATGATTGAGAGTAAAATGAAACATAACAAGGGAGAAATAAATATGTTAGAAGATAATGTGGGAGACAACAAAAAATGACATTAAAAATCAATGGGAAATAGAAAAGCAAGAAAACAATGAGACTTGACTGGCAACTATCATGAAGTAGAATTATACAGCATGTATTAGACAAGGAAGCAATTCTACAAATGTACTAGTCCATTGGCAAAGCGACACTTGAAACTCTGTCAAACAAGGTTGCTATATCTGCAGTGAAACCAGTTTAAGAAAAGTTCACTACATTAATCTGAGGATGAAGAGGTTATTGTATAACAAATGATTAATTTTGTTGGGCTGTATTCATTGTTCAGAAGAATGAGAGGTAATCTTATTAAAATTTAACATTGATATGTATGCTTGACAGGATAGAATTTGAGAGGGTGTTTTTTCCTTTGTGGGGAGTCTAGAACTGAAATATATTTTCAGAATAAGTGTTCTAATTAAGACAGAAGAGGTGAATTTCTTCTTGCAGAGGGTTGTGGATCGTTGGATTTCCCTACATCAGATTTCTGGAGGCTGGGTTGTTAACAAGATGGATTTTTGGTCTATAGGAAGCTGAAGGTTATAAGAAACACGAGCTGAGACTATATCAGTAATTATCTTATTGAATGGATGATCAGGCTTGATGTGTGAAATAGTCCACGCTTGTGTGTCATTTTTTATTTTCAATCATCAAGTATAGTCAGGATGTTGAAGGACATTTGTAAGTTGATGCTGAGCTGAGATTGCAAGTGAAAACACACTTCCAGTGCCAACAACATTAGGACAACTAACTATGGTTGACACATCTTTGAGATGTTGGAGGGAACGGCAGCACCTAGGGGAAACCCATGTGGTCGCAGGGAGGATGTGCTCACTCCACCCAGACAGCTTTGGAGGTTGGGAATGAACTCAGTTCACTGGGGCTGTGAGGCAGGAGCTCTGTTAGTTACACCAGCGTGCCACCAAGGATCTGTAAAACTTCTGCATTGCAGTTGGAGTTGCACTCATCCAGGAAAGAATAAAGTTTAGCCAATACACTGCTGATGTACCTTGTAGATGGTGGAAAGATCGTGTGGAGGTAAAATTTGTTTCACTCAAAGTGATGGGCACACACCAAATGTCTTTATCCTCCTGAGGAAGTATAGAAAAATGGTGACCTTTCTTGGCCTTGGCATCCACTGGATGGACTATGGATAGGCTATTACTGATGTTCTAGGAACTGGAAGTTCTCAACCCTCTTGATCTCAGCACCATTTATGTAGACAGGAGCATGTGCACCCTCCCCAAACCTCCCAGAAGTCAATGGCCAGCTCTTAAGTTTTACTGACATTGAGGGAAAGACTGCTGTCATCACAGTATGTTACTAAGCTCTCTGTCTTCTTCCTGTTATTTGAGATATGGCCCACTGTAGTGATATCATCCCTCTATATGGAGTTAAAGCAGAATTTGGCCATACATTCAGTAGGGGGCTAAGGACACAGCCATGTGGGATACAGTAGTCTAAAGCAGGTATTTTTACTGTCCAGATATTGCAGAGATGTGTAGGGCCTGGGAAATGGTATCTGCTGTAGACCTGTTTTGGCAATAGGTGAATTGCAATGGGTTGAGATTGTCTGGGAAACTGGAGTTAATGTGTGTCATGACCAGCTAATCAAAGCTCTTCATGGTGATGGATGTCACAGCCACCTGGAGGTAAACATTAAGGCAAGTTACCTTGTTTTTCTTAAATATGAGGATGCTAATGGTCTTCTTAAAGCAGATTGGAACCTAAGATTGAAGCAGGGAGAGGTTCAAAATGTCTGCAAGGATCCCCGCCAGATGGTCTTTCCAGATTCCCTCTCTGTTGGACAATTTTTACGTCTGCAATGGAGGCACAAGATCTAAGGACATAGCCAGGGATACCATCCAGGCCCAAAGCTTTCACAGGGTTCACTTTCCAGAAGTTTAATCTTACACCCACTTCAGTGGCTATGGGTTCAGGAGAATTGGAGACTGTTCAGTGGTTAGTAACATTCCAATCCCCTTCTGTTCAAAATGTGTTTAGAATACATTACCTCCATTGGTAAGTGATGTGCTGTTGTCAGCAAAGCTGCCTGACTTCATTTTGTAGACTGTTATAGCATGTAAGCCCTGTCACAACTGGCGAATGTTCAGGACCCAATCTTGGATTGGTATTGCTTCTTGGCACGTCTGATAGCTTTATATAGGCCCCATCTCAACTTCTTGTGAAGATCAGTCAGCTGATTTAAACACTGCAGTCCTAGACTTCATTAGGGAATGGATATTCCAGTTCATCCATAATTTCAAGCTTGGGAACATCTAGATTGTCCTCTTTTGGGCATAGTCTTCAAAACAATTACTGATAAAGTCTGTGATGGTAGTGACATGCTTATCTAGGCTGGTAGCTAAGTCGTTGGACATGAATCAATATAACAACTCAGCAGTCAATAAAGAATCTCATCTATTTCCTCAGACTAGGACTATATGAGTATATGTACTAGATCCTCAAGTTTCAATTGCCGTTTGTATGCAAGGAGTAGCAGCATAGCCTGGTGGTCTGATTTAACAAAGAGTGGATGTGTGTTGGGGAGGTGGGTGACTCAATAGGCATTTTTGATGGTTGTACAGCATTGATTGAGGGTGTTCAGGCCCCTGGTGGGACACGAGATGTGCCAGTAGAATTTTGGTAACACAACTCTTGAGGTTGGCTTCAGCAATGAGGAAGAGGGTCTCAGGGCAACCCATTCCAAGGCTGTTGACCACAGAGCATAGTTCATTGAGTGCAGGCTTCATGGGTGTCTGGGTTGAGATGTAGACTGCCACTATGAGAACTGAAATGAGCTCCCATGGCAACTAATGTGGTTGGCATTTTACTGTTAGATATTTCAGGCTGGGCAAGCAGGAACTCACCAGCAATGTCATATGCAAGAACCTGGAAAGCTGAACACCTCTGCTTCTAACTTTGCCCAAGTACTCTGTACGGTCCATCTGGTGAATCAGACCATAAGAGCTTAAGATTTAGGAACAGAAGTAGGCCATTCAGCCCATCGAGTCTGCTCTGCCATTTAACCATGCTGGTCCACTTCATCCAATCATCCCCACTCCTCTGCTTTCACCCCATACCCTTTGATGCCCTGGCTAATCAAGAACCTATCTATCTCTGCCTTAAATACACCCACTGACTTCGCCTCCACAGCCGCTCGTGGCAACAAATTCCACAAATTTACCACCCTGACTAAAGTTATTTCTCCGCATCTCAGTTCTAAAAGGACGTCTTTCAATCCTGATGTCGTACCCTCTTGTCCTAGAATCCCCTACCATGGGAAATAACTTTGCCATATCTAATCTGTTTAGGCCTTTTAACATTTGGAATGTTTCTATGAGATCTCCCCTCATTCTCCTGAACTCCAGGGAATACAGCTCAAGAGCTGCCAGACGTTCCTCAAACAGTAACCCTCTCATTCCTGGAATCATTCTCATGAATCTTCTCTGATCCCTCTCCAATGTCAATATATCCTTTCTAAAATAAAGAGCCCAAAACTGCACACAATTTCCAAGTGTGGTCTCACGAGTGCCTTACACAACTTCAACATCGCATCCTGGCTCTTATAGAAACATAGAAAATAGGTGCAGGAATAGGCCATTCAGCCCTTCGAGCCTGCCCTGCCATTCAGTATGATCATGGCTGATTATCCAACTCAGAACCCTGTACCTGCTTTCTCTCCATACCCACTGATCCCTTTAGCCACAAGGGCCATATCTAACTTCCTCTTAAATATAGCCAATGAACTGGCCTCAACTGTTTCCTGATAAATTAGGGAACCAAAACTGCACACAATATTCTAGGTGTAGTCTCACCAAGGCCTTGTACAACTGCAGTAGAACCTCCCTGCTCCTGTACTCGAATCCTTTTGCTATGAGTGCCAACATACTATACTAATATATAATATTATATATTATATATACTATACTAACATAATATTCCCTGGCCACAGGAGTGGTACCAGAAAATTGGACAATGGCAAATGTTGCTCTGTTGTTTACGAAAGGTGATAGAGATAATCCTGGGAATTACAGAATGGTGAGTCTTAGGTTAGTAGTGGGATATTGGAGAGGTTTCTCAGAGATAGTATTTACAAGCATTTGGAGAATCATAGTCTTATTAGAGATAGTCAGCGTGACTTTGTGAGGGTTCATGAGGTTCATGCCTCATGAGCCTGATTGAGTTTATCAAGGAGGTGATAGAACAGATGAATCTAGGTGATAAAACAGGATGTGATATACTGTAGATTTTAGTAATGTGTTTGACATCCAGAAAGTCACGAGGCATGGGACCCATGGAAGCTTGTATTCGGAATTGGCTTGCCCATAGAAGACAGAAGGTGGTAGAATATGGAGTGTATTCTGCTTGAAGGTCAGTAACTAGTGGGGTTCCACAGGGATACGTTCTGTGATCCGTTCTCTTTGTGACTTTTATAAATGACGGATGAGGAAGTGGAAGGAAAGTTTAGTAAGTTTGTAGATGACATGAAGATTGGTGGTGTTGTGGATTGTGTAGAATATTGTTGTAGGTTACAATGAAATATAGACAAAATGCAGAGCTGGACAGAGAAGTGACAGATGGAGTTCAGTCTGGCAAAATGTAAAGTGATGCACTTTGGAAAATTAAACTTGAGGACAGAGTACAAGGATAACAACAGGATTCTTTGTAATATTGAGGAAGCAGGTTAAGACCTACAAGTATCTGGGAGTACAGTTAGACGAGAAGCTAGACTGGACTGCCAACACAGATGCCTTGTGCAGGAAGGCACAGAGTCGACTGTACTTCCTAAGAAGGTTGGCGTCATTCAATGTCTGTAGTGAGATGCTGAAGATGTTCTATAGGTCAGTTGTGGAGAGCGCCCTCTTCTTTGTGGTGGCGTGTTGGGGAGGAAGCATTAAGAAGAGGGACGCCTCACGTCTTAATAAGCTGGTAAGGAAGGCGGGCTCTGTCGTGGGCAAAGTACTGGAGAGTTTAACATTGGTAGCTGAGCGAAGGGCGCTGAGTAGGCTACGGTCAATTATGGATAACTCTGAACATCCTCTACATAGCACCATCCAGAGACAGAGAAGCAGTTTCAGCGACAGGTTACTATCGATACAATGCTCCTCAGACAGGATGAAGAGGTCAATACTCCCCAATGCCATTAGGCTTTACAATTCTACCACCAGGACTTAAGAACTTTTTAAAAGCTATTATTAATGCTTTTTGAGATAGTGATTTAGATGCATATCATATTTTTTACTGAGTTAAGTATTGTATGTAATTAGTTTTGCTACAACAAGTGTATGGGACATTGGAAAAAAAGTTGAATTTCCCCATGGGGATGAATAAAGTATCTATCTATCATCTATCTATCTATCTATTTCCAAAGTTCCCTGAAAGTTGCTATGCAGGTGGATAAGAAGACCTATGGTATTTTAGCTTTCACTTGTCGCAGGATTAAGTTCAATAGTCATCAGGTAATGTTGCCGGTATATAAAAGTCTGGTTGGACAACACGTGAAATATTTCATTCATATCTGGTCACCTCATTGTAGGAAGAATGTGGAAGCTTTAGAGAGGGTGCAGAAGAGATATACCTGACTGCTTGGATTAGAGAACGAGAGAAAATCTGCAGATGTTGGAAATTCAAGCGACATGCACAAAACGCTGGAGGAACTCAGCAGGCCAGGCAGCATCTATGGGAAAAAGTACAGTTGACATTTCGGACCGAAATCCTTTTGCAGGACTGGATTAGAGAACATGTCTCATGAAGAAAGGTTGAGCTAGCTAGTGCTTTTCTCTTTGAAGTGAAGGAGGATGAAAGGCAACTTGATAGAGGTGTATAAGATTATAGAGTGGACAGCTAATGTCTCTTTCCCAGAATGGCAATGGCCAATACTAGTGAACATACATTTAAGGTGAGTGGAGGAAAGTTTAGGGGAGTTATTGGATATCTGTTTTGGTTTTTTTTTTAAAAACACAGAGAGTGACAGGTGCCCGAATGCCCTGTTGGTAGAGGCTGATAAAATAAGGGCATTTAAGAGACACTTAGATAAGCACATGGATGTAAGAAAAATGAGTTACATAGAAGGGAAGGATTAGACTGGTTGTGCAGTAGATTCATATAGGTCGGCACAATATTGTGGACCAAATGGTCTGTAATATGCTGAATTCTAATAGTCAGGGTGGAACCGTTGGCCTGTTTCCATGCTGTATCTCCCTATGACACTATCACTTCATGTGTTTGTTGGGAAACTTGTTCATGTTAATATGGTCACAATCAGAGGGAAGTGGTTAAATTCAATTGCTGGTTTAATGACAACGACTGACATTTATGTAATTTGTATGCTACTTATCAGTCCATGCATTATTGCATATAAGAATGTGTGTCTTCATTTGTTGTGTTGGGAATGTAGTTGAACATCATACAAATAGCAGAAATTCTCCACTCTGATAATAGTAGAGGGAAAGCCATGAATGAAGCCACGGGTGAAGTTGGTTGGATGAAACTTACAAATGTTATGGATATTATGATTTCTACTGAAACCCCAGGTCCCATTTCAAATTGCTGTTTCAAACAATACCCCAGTTTTTAAATTGCAATCAATGATTTTCAGGGCCAATTATTTTGCTATCTCTCCCTTACTGTAATAATCCATCACTCTTCTGATTATTGACACTAAAGACTCTTTATTGACTAAGCTTCCACTTCTGATTTGTAATCACTTTACCTCTACAACAACTTACCTGTAATAATAACCATTAGCCCCTACTATTAACTGTCGAGCCGTAATTGTTCCAATTATTCATCAGGGAATGTTAATCATCAAATCCGTTCAGTCAACAATGGGATGAAACTCGAAGTGATTATTGATTTCCGCTGTTGCTACCCTGGAAGTCCATTATTGATCTTACTTGAATTATCAAACACTAATATTTGAAATATTCAGCAAGGTGGTGAACTTCCTACGTGAGCTTCAAACGGCAAAGTAATTTCACTAACACGATCTTATTGTTAAACCTGGTACACAGACACACACTCAATATTTTGTGATAATAAATTACAAAAGTTAACCTGCTTGCAAGTTCAGCATAGCCCATTCTGTATCAACAGTTACTGTTGATCAGCGCTGGCTGGCTGTGTGTTTTTTCTCTCCCTCTCTCTCTTTCATGATGGAATAACCCCAACTCGGGACTTCTCCAGAAATGAGGTGACTGGAAGCGCCACTCTTACCGTCGCGTCCTGCCCCGCGTAGTGCCCGATCACTCGGGAGCCTCCCGGATGCTTTCTGCTGAACTCGCTGATATCGTAGACCTTCCTGTTAATCACCAGCCAACGGTCGCTGCGGGTGCAGTGCTTCTGCACTTCATCCCAGGTAAAGACTCGGTGCCGACCACAATCTGTACTCGAGCCCATTATTTGGAGCACGGACGGTAACTCGCTCCACCTGGACTGTGCCTCAGGCCTCTCCTCACTCCCGACCCGGGTTTCACGCTCCTCTCATCTCCCAGCTTTCTGCTTGAATTTTCCACCATTCCCTCCTCCCTCTCGTTCGTCCCAACTTCAGTACCACATCCAGAGGCAGACCCTAAAAGCCGAAGCTAATTGTTATTGGATGGTTTCTCCATCACGCCGCCACTTTCTACGATGATTAGTCAATGGGACCATCAATCATTCAGTCAGTCGTCCCTTCCTATTGGCGGATAGCCCAAAGATGAATCTGATGAACTCTTTGTATTATTGGCTGATGGATTCTTCAATTCCTGATTTCTATTGGTCCTGTAATATTAACTACTCTCACGCGGTTTCGAGCTTGCCTTTCATTGGCGGCTGTTCGGACATCAGATCTTCTCGAAGAGGCAGACGATGAATGAAGTGAGTGGTTTCGCTGGTGGTTGATGAAACTAATTTTATTACCGGGTTAAATCAGATCGGGTGCATTCAGCCAGGTTGCAAGGAATTGGGGGCGGGACGAGGAGTACGCTGTCGATTCAGGCTGCACTGGCCGTGAAAGAGACGAGCAAGGGTCTGGTGGCAGGTCGTTCACGGTCTTTGTGGGAGAGATCTATTTCTATAAAGCAAATACTCCCTATATTCGCAAACGTGGCAGAGTGCTTCATCTAGAATCGATTAGTCTCAAGGAGAATAGTCTGTGCCTTCAGATACGCCCCCCATCTTGTAACAGAACCTCGACCGAAATGGTAAACCAGAAAAGCTGAAAATCCTCCCAACCGAAAGCAATGAATGAACAACAACCTGATTACAGACAGACATACTTTATTGATCCCGAAGGAAATTGGGTTTCGTTACAGCCACACCAACCAAGAATAGTGAAGAAACATAGCAATATAAAACCATAAATAATTAAATAATGTTAATCATGCCAAGTGGAAATAAGTCCAGGACCAGCCTATTGGCTCAGGGTGTCTGACACTCTGAGGGAGGAGTTGTAAAGTTTGATGGCCACAGGTAGGAATGACTTCCTGTGACGCTCAGTGTTGCATCTCGGTGGAATGAGTCTCTGGCTGAATGTAATCCTGTGTGGAGTGGATGGGAGACATTGTCCAAGATGGCATGCAACTTGGACAGCATCCTCTTTTCAGACACCATAAAAATATTTGCTTTATAAAGGATCAATTACGTGAATATCGTGTAGCCGAAATGGAGAACACAAGAGTAGATATAAATACAATATACAAATGCAAAAAGTCAAAATTGTGAAAAATACCACAGTTAACATATCAGATGGTTATCCTTAAACAGACAAACTGAAGAATAAGGCTAAAAGGACATTCTGAAAAGGAACGAATATACCAATCACATGTAAGGTTAATATATAGCTTACACAATTTTTTTTAAAAGAAAGCAGCTGCAGCTCTATATAACTCACACAAAATGCTGGTAGAACACAGCAGGCCAGGCAGCATCTATAGGGAGAAGCACTGTCGACGTCTCGGCCCTAACGTCAACTGTACTTCTTCCTATAGATGCTGCCTGGCCTGCTGTGTTCCACCAGCATTTTGTGTGTGTTGCTTGAATTTCCAGCATCTGCAGATTTCTTCGTGTTTGCAGCTCCATACAACACGTGTTTGGGAAGTGGAGCTGCAGCCGGATGACCTTCCACTCATACTGGAGAATGAGGAGGCAGGTAGCTGAGTGACTGTCAGTAGAGGGAAAGCCGATTGCACACAGTACCCCTCCGGCCATTCGTTTCCCTGAGTAATAAGTATACCGCTTTGGATAATGTAGGTGGGGGGTTGACCCAATAGGGAAAAGCCGCAGAGACTGGATTTCTGGCACTGAGTTGGGATCACTGGCTCAGAAGAGAAGGGTGAAGAAGAAGAGTGCATTAGTGATAGGGCAGTCGTTCCCAAATTCTTTTGTGTTACCGCCACCTTGACTTCCAAACCACATTTCTCTCCGGCCATTATATAAAAATTATAAAGAATTTTGATTTACGATGCACAGCAAAAGAAAATAGAAACTGCAAATCAAAACAGTGACAAATAATTGCAAAATAAATCAAATGTATTTAAAGCTACAAATAAAATTATTTGTTTAATTAACTACAGTTGAACAATTTTCATCAAGAATGTTAGAGCAGATGTTAATGGTCCAATTGCTTCATTGCTTTTCACCTTTCAATGAGATGGCTGGGCTTGGTGAAGTGACATCCGCTTCTCAAGGTCACTCAGAAGCAGTCTCAGATCCCCACGTTCAGTAATTTGCAGTCTGTTTCCTTGCTTTGAAAGAAGTTGGGCAACTGGACTAAAACCGTGCTCCACTAACTATGACGTTGTAAAGGCAATAAAGAACATCTTGACATTTTTCCACTGTGCAGGATAGTGTTTAGAGATTGCTATCTGCAATCAAAAGACTTGAAATTATTTTTTGAACCTCGGCTTCAGCTCAAAGTCATTTTGTAGCAGGATCTGTTCTTCCTCTATTCTTCCCGTTAATTCCTCATTACAAGGGTTCAGGAATGGATTTATTAACCAATCTGGAATTTGGATCGAGCGAAGATCCTTAAATCTCTCTGACATGTCTTTATACAGCTCCAGGTGGGCACAGTATGCTTGTAGATCATCGACTTATATTCTTTCTTTCTCTTTCAACTCAGAGAGGCTCAGAAATTGGAAAAGCTCACGATGGCCGATGCTGCACTTAAATAGTGTTAACTTGGACAGAAATGTGGAGATGACTGTTCTGACTCTGATAAGATTTACATAATTTCCTTGCAAGTGAAGATTGATTTTATTAAATGTTGTGAACAATTCTGACAAATAAACAATATAATACATAATATTCTTGAGTTGATTACTCAATGAAGCATACAAGTCTTCAAAGAATTTTATCACAGTTTCAAAAAGTTCATAAAAGTGTTTCAGGCAGTTTCCATTTGACAGCCATCTGACTTCTGTGTGCAAGCATTCAAGCTGTTCATCATTCTCAATACAAAGCTCTCAAAATAGTTGAGAATTTAGAGCATGGGTCTTGATTTTATTTACCACTGTGATAACAGTATTTAATGATTTGTGTAGCTGATTGCTTATAAGATGTTGTCTGTGAACTACACAGTGATTAGTGACTATGTTAGGTACAGCTCTTTCCAAGAAAGAAATAACCCTGTGGCATCCTGTCACTGATGGTGTTTTAGCTGTTGCACAAGCAAGAATGTTGTTGAATGGAATGTCCTTCTCTTTGAAAAAGTGCTCAATAATTTGAAATATTGACCCCCACCCCTGTATCTGTTTCTAGTCCCCTTGCAAAGAACAACTCCTGAACCATGCTTTCATCTTTTATGAAGAAAACATAATGAAGAAGCAATGATTTGAAGCAAATTTGACTCATCCAACTGCAGAGCAAATTCTGTTGTCCTAGTATGTTGCACAATGTGTCTTCCACATTCTCAGACTTTGAACAGAGTTGTCACTGAGGGAAATTGCTTTAATTATTTAGACTGGTGACTTATGCAAAACCATACTCAGAACCTCCCTTACTGCTGTTAGAGTCAGTCCTTCACCAATTGCATGGTGCCTTCCAGATGTAGCAATAAGCAATGAAATGTTGTATGAAGCATGCAAAGCATCTCTGTTTTGTTGTGAAGTGCTGGCAAACATGTTTTCAAGAGTTTTCCATTACTGAAATTTTTCACAGTGACTGAAAATAAGCCAAGTATTGTTTGTTTTATCAGAGTGTATTCACTTAAAATGTTCAGGGGGCGTAGATGGTTTCTTTGCCCCATTTGAAAAAACTTTTTCACACAACAGCCACATTAGCTGTTGTTGGTTGCTTGGTGCTGGTATAAATCCATATTTCAGTTACTCCAGACTATACTGTCTACACGTCTTTTTTGTTTGGTCTGCCTCTGCTAATCCATTTTCATTATGGATTAACAAACACAATCAAACACTTGTTGTTTAAGTCCAAACTCAAGCGCTGTGATTAATGAAGGGGAAAGTTATGACATCATCATAGCTCAGGCAATACCTGACTCTCCACCTAAAGGTATATAAAGTGGAGTAGTGATATCTCGGTTGGACTGAGGTCTAGAGAAATGTGGGAAAGAGCATTTGAAAGGGCAGGTTATGAACTTTACTCCATTGAATGCCATACCCTAATTTACATGAAATATTTCGCAGTGTGATTACAGTATGAGAATTGTACTAGCTAACGTGATTCAAGCAAAGTCTAAGAGGACGGTGTGTTAGCAAGAGGTGAGGTGATTACATGATCATTGTAGCCAATTATGAGGCACGAGGCTCAAATGCTTATAATAGGTAAACTATTTCTTAAATGAAGCCTGTAATCCCTGGGGAACTCTGTTTATTTTCTGATCCTTGGGGTTCTTCCAGGAGTCAGGAATGATGAGCAGTCTTAATTCTAATGATGTTTATTTTAGAATACAAACAAACATACAAATATGATGTAAACTAAATGAACAACTGAGGAAGGATGCTAAGAGATAAATGAATGGCTAAGAGTGTGAAAACAAAAAGAATGATGATGGCGCCTGTGAAAAACACATCACTATTATAATCGAGATAAGAGAGATTACTTAGATTGAAATAAACTAGTTAATAGGCAATATAATTAACACAATTATTACACAGGAGTATTGTGCTAATACTTAGCCAGTGGAAATTGAGAAAGATGATAAACCATTAGGTTAACTGCCGTACCACTTTCTGCCTGTAAGTGGGGATGAGCCACAACATACTGTGAGAAACACATGACAAATCTTATAATCAAAATTAGAATCAGGTTTAGTATCACCAGCATATGACGTGAGATCTGTTGACTTTGCAGCAGCAGTACCTTTGGTCATTTCTTTGGTCTGACTGACATTGAGTGCAAGGTTGTTGCTGCGACACCACTCAACTAGCTGGTATATCTCACTCCTGTACACCCTCTCATCTTCACCTGAGATTCTGCCAACAATGGTTGTATCGTCAGCAAATTTAGAGATGGCATTTGAACTGTGTCTAGCCGCACAGTAATGTGTGCAGAGAGTAGAGCAGTGCGATAAGCACATATCCCTGTGGTGCGGCAGTGTTAATGGTCAACGAGGTGGAGATGTTATTTCCAATCTGCAAAGTATGTGGACTTCTGTTTAGGAAGTCAAGGATCCAGTTGCAGAGGGAGGAACAGAGGCCCAGTTTTTGGAGCTTTTCAATCAGAACTGTAGGAATGATGGTGTTAAACGCTGAGTTGTAGTCGAAAAACAGCATCCTGACACATTGTCCAGGTAATCCAAGGTCATGTGGAGAGCCAATTAGATTGCATCCGCTGTAGACTTATTATGGCATCAGGCAAATTGCAGTGGGTCCAGGTCCTGCTGAGGCAGGAGCTGATTCTAGCCATAACCAACCTCTCAAAGCATTTTATCACCATAGATGTGAGTGCTACTGTATGAAAATCATTAAAGCATCTCACCCTGCTCTCCTTGGGCACTGGTATAGTTGTTGCCCTTTTGAAGCAGGTGGCAATTTCTGACTGTAGCAATGAGAGATGGAAATTGTCTTTGAACACACCCACCAGATGGCTGACACAGGTTTTCAGAACCTTACCAGGATTTGGAGGTGCCATCAGGGCCTGTCGCCTAGCGACGGTTCACCCTCTTGAACAACAGCCTGACGTCGGCTTCTGAGACACAGGTCACAGGGTCACTGGGTGCTCTTAGCTGTAGTTTTATTCTCCCTTTCAAAGTAGGCATAGAAGGCATTGTGCTCATCTGGGCATGAAGCATCACTGCCATTCATGCTGTTGGGTTTAGCTTTGTAGGAAGTAATATCTTGCAAACCCTGTCAGAGCTGACACCCACCCAATGGTGCCCCAACCTCGCTTGAAATTGTTTCTTTGCTCTTGAAATAGCCCTCCTCAAGTCACACCCGGTTTTCTCGTATAGATCTGTGTCACCAGACTTGAATGCCAGAGATCTCAAAAAATGTAAGAAAAAAATGAAGTCCACTTACCCACTCACCTTGCCAATGCCGAATGAGCCAAAACCCTACCACTTAGACTCAGACCACAGAATATCATTGGCGGAGTGGTCTGAGCCATTCGGCCCATCAAGTCTACTCTGCCATTCAATCATGGGCTGATCCAATTCTTCCAGTCATCCCCACTCCCCTACTTTTTCCCCATACCCTTTGATGCGCTGGCTAATCAAGAGCCTATCTATCTCTGAACTCCAGGGAATACAGCCCAAGATCTGCCAGATGCTCCTCATACAGTAACCCTCTCATTCCTGGAATCATTCTCATGAATCTTCTCTGAACCTTCTCCAATATCAGTATACCCTTTCTAAAATAAGGAGCCCAAAACGGCACACAAGACTCTAAGCATGGTCTCACAAGTGCTTTATAGAGCCTCAACATCACATCCCTGCTCTTATATTCTGTACCTCTAGAAATGAATGCCAGCATTGCATTCCCCTTCTTCACCACTGACTCTACCGTGAGGTTAACCTTTAGGGTATCTTGCACAAGGACTCCCAAGTCTCTTTGCATTTCTGCATTTTGAATTCTCTCCCCATCTAAATAATAGTCTGCCCATTTATTTCTTCCACCAAAGTGCATGACCATTCACTTTCCAACATTGTATTTCATTTGCCACTTCTTTGCCCATTCCCCTAAACTATCTAAGTCTTTCTGCAGGCTTTCTGTTTCCTCGACACTACCTGCTCCTCCACCTATCTTTCTATCATAAGCAAATTTAGCCACAAATCCCTTCATACCGTAGTCCAAATCATTGACATACATCGTAAAAAGCAGTGGTCCCAACACCAACCACTGTGGAACTCCACTGGTAACCAGCAGTCAGCCAGAATAGGATCCCTTTATTCCCACTCTTTGATTTCTCTGACCAGCCAATGCTCCAGCCAATGCTCCACCCATGCTAGTAACTTCCCTGTAACTCCATGGGCTCTTACCTTGCTAAGCAGCCTCATGTGTGACACTTTGTCAAAGGCCTTCTGAAAATCCAAGTACACCACATCCACTGCATCTCCTTTGTCTACCCTGCTTGTAATTTCCTCAAAAAACTGCAGTAGGTTAGTCAGGCAGGATTTTCCTTTCAGAAAACCATGCTGGCTTTGGCCTATCTTGTCATATTCCTCCAGGTAATCCGTAATCTCATCCCTAATAATCGATTCCAACAACTTCACAACCACTGATGTCAGACTAACAGGTTTATAGTTTCATTTCTGCTGCCTCCCACCCTTCTTAAATAGTGGAGTAACATTTGCAATTTTCCAGTCATCCAGTACAATGCCAGAATCTATTGATTCTTGAAAGATCATCGTTAATGCCTCCGCAATCTCTCCAGCTATTTCCTTCAGAACCCAAGAGTGCATTCCATCAGGTCCAGGAGATTTATCCACCCTCAGACCATTAATCTTCCTGAGCACCTTCTCAGTCGTAATTTTCACTGCACAATCCTCACTTCCCTGACACTCTTGAATGTCCGGTATAATGCAGATGTCTTCCTCTGTGAAGACCCATGCAAAATACGCATTCAGTTCCTCTGCCATCACTGTGTCTCTCAGTACAATATCTCCAGCGTCATTTTCTATTGGTCCTCTATCTACCCTCAACTCTCTTTTACCCCTTATATATTTAGAAAAAAATTTAGTATCTTCTTTAATATTAGTCACCAGCTTTATTTCATAATTCATCTTTTCCTTCCTTTCTTCTTAATTTCTTTCTGCAAGTTTTTAAAAGTTTCCCAATCCTCTATCTTTCTAAAAACACAAAATGCCGGCAGAACTCAGCAGACCAGACAGCATCTATGGGAGGAGATAGCGACGATGTTTCAGGCCGAAACCCTTCATCAGGAGAGAAGTAACATGGGATGGTCAAGGGGGGGATAAGAAGTGGGGGGAGGGATAAAGTAGAGAGCTAGGAAGTGATAGGTTGGAGGGAAATGGGCTAGGGGGAAGGTGGAGAATTATGGGAAATAAAAGAGAAAGAAAGGTAGGGCTGGGGGGAGATTATAGTGAGGGGGGAAAGGGAGAGAGAAAGAGAACCAGACTGAAATAATAGATAGGGATGGGGGTAAGATAGATCTGAAATCCGCTTATCACCAGCTCCCCATCCACCCAGAGGACCGCCCCTACACCGCCTTCGAGGCGGGCGGCAGGCTCTATCACTTCCTGCACGTCCCCTTCGGCGTCACAAATGGTGTCTCTGTCTTCCAGAGGGAAATGGACCAGATGGTGGACCAGTGCCAACTGAAGGCCACATTTCCCTATCTGGATAAAATCACCATCTGTGGTCACGACTGGCCGGATCACAACGCCAACTTCCAACGATTTTTCCAAGTGGCCAAAGCCCTGAACCTTACTTATAACAGGGACAAGTGTGTGTTCGGAACCACCCAACTCGCTATCCTTGGGTATGTCGTGGAGAACGGGGTCATTGGCCCTGATCCCGACCGTATGCGCCCCCTGTTAGAACTCCCTCTTCCCACCACCCTCAGAGCCCTCAGACGGTGCCTGGGCTTCTTTTCCTATTACGCCCAATGGGTCCCCCATTACGCAGACAAGGCCCGCCCCCTGGTCAAGTCTACCACTTTTCCCCTCTCCGCCGAGGCCCGCGCGGCCTTTAGCCGCATTAAAGGAGACATTGCCAAAGCAACGATGCATGCGGTGGACGAGACCATTCCCTTCCAAGTAGAGAGTGACGCCTCCGACTTCGCGCTGGCTGCTACCCTCAATCAGGCAGGCAGGCCAGTAGCATTCTTTTCTCGTACCCTTCAAGGCCCTGAAATTCGGCACTCCGCGGTGGAGAAAGAAGCCCAGGCCATAGTGGGAGCTATTAGGCACTGGAGGCACTATCTCGCCGGCAAAAGGTTCACCTTGCTGACCGACCAGCGCTCAGTTACGTTCATGTTCAGCAACCAACAGCGGGGCAAAATCAAAAATGATAAAATTTTTCGGTTGAGAATAGAACTCTCCACCTACAACTATGATATCCTGTACTGGCCTGGAAGGCTCAATGAGCCCCCTGATGCCCTATCCCGGGGAGCATGTGCCAGCGCACAGCTCGACCAGCTATACGCCCTCCATGCACATCTTTGCCACACGGGGGTCACCCGATTTTACCATTTCGTGAAAGCCCGGAACCTGCCGTACTCCCTTGAGGACATCAGGACGATGACCAGGGACTGCCAAGTCTGCGCTGAGTGCAAACCGCACTTCTACCATCCTGAAAAGGCGCAACTTATCAAGGCCACCCGCCCCTTTGAGCGACTGAGTGTTGACTTTAAGGGCCCTCTTCCCTCCACTGACCACAATGTCTACTTTCTCAACATTATCGACGAGTACTTGCGATTCCCCTTTGCCATCCCCTGCCCCGACACCACTGCCACGTCCGTCATAAAAGCCCTGCACCAGCTCTTCACTCTGTTCGGATATCCCTGCTATATCCACAGTGATAGAGGGTCCTTCTTTATGAGTGACGAGCTGTGCCAGTACCTGCTGGCTAGGGGCATTGCTACTAGTCGGACCACGAGCTATAATCCCCGGGGAAATGGACAGGTGGAGAGGGAGAATGCCACAGTGTGGAAGGCCACACTTTTAGCCCTCAAGTCAAAAGGGTTGCCGGTCTCTCGATGGCAGGAGGTCCTCCCCGAGGCACTCCACTCTATCCGCTCCCTGTTATGTACGTCCACCAATGCCACCCCTCACGAGTGCCTATTCTCTTTTCCCAGGAAGTCTGCCACTGGGACCACCCTACCGGCTTGGCTGACATCCCCAGGGCCAGTGCTGCTCCGGAAACATGTGAGGAGTAATAAATACTCCCTGCTGGTCGAGAGGGTTCACCTTCTACATGCGAACCCCCAGTATGCCTACGTGGTCTTACCTGATGGGCGGGAGGACACGGTCTCCGTCCGTGACCTGGCGCCCGCAGGAGCAGCAGACCACTACCCCGAACACTCCACGGTAACTATGAACCCTGTACCCGAGGTGACACCGCGCACACCAAGCCCTACACAGACTCCTCACGACACTCCCATACCAGGCGCCTTGCACACGCATGAGGGATCACTGACGCCTAGTGGGCTGATACCTCCAGTTAGGCCGGAACCAGCACAACCACCGTCTCCGGTGCAATCACCACTGGCACCTGTGCAATCACAGCCGGTGCTACGTAGATCACAGCGACAGATTCGACCACCTGATAGACTTAACCTGTAAATATACTTGTAAGAAACTTCGCCCCCATGGGGACTCTCTTTTAAAACAAAGGGGGGGTGAATGTGGTGAACTACATATACCTGTCTGGACATGCCCCCCCGCTGACTGCTCCTGTGGCTCCTCCCACTAACCGTGGCTCCTCCCACAGACCCCGGTATAAAGGCGATTGGAGACACAGCCCCGGCCTCAGTCTCCAGGATGTAGTGTGGTGGTCGATTGCTGCTTGTTCTTTCTTCCAGCCAATAAAAGCCTATATCTCACCTCACGTCTCCGAGAGTTATTGATGGTGCATCATCTACCCCCTACACCAGTCTCTCAGCCACGCATTAATACACCTGATCAGGATATTCTTGCGCTCGTTAGCATATGACACAGGCAGCAATCCTGAGATTACTACCCTGGAGGTCTTGGTTTTCAGCTTCCTACCCAACTCCCTGAGTTCTCTCTTCAGGACCTCCTCCCTTTTTCTACCTATGTCATTGGCACCAACGTGTACCAGGACTTCTGGCTGTTCAACTTCTCCCTTCAGAATACTCTGCACCCGATCCGAGACATCCTGTACCCTGGCACCTGGGAGGCAACACACGATACTGGTATCTCTATTAGGCTGACAGAACCTCCTGTCTGTTCCCCTCACTGTGGAATCCCCTATGACTACCGCATTCCTCATCTTCTTCTCTCCCTTCTGCACCACAGAACCAGACTCAGTGCCAGAGACCCGATCGCCATGGTCATCCTCTGTCAGGTCACCCCCCTCAACAACATCCTAAGTGAGGTAATGATTACAAAGGGGGATGCTCTCTACTATCAGAGTTCTTCCCTTCCCTTCTCTGACAGTCACCTACTTGTCTAACTCCTGCAGCCTTGGGGTGACTAACTCCCTGTATTTCCTCTCTATCTCCTGCTCACTTTCCCTAATAAGCTGTAGGTCATCGAGCCGCAGCTCCCGATCCCTAACACAGTCTCTCAGAAGCTGTATCTTGGTGCACCTGGCGCAGATGTAACCATCTGGGAGACTGGAAGGTTCCCAGGATTCCCACATCTGACGCCCAGAGCAAAGTACTAACCCTCTATTCCTCAAAAAAAATGTAAGGAACAAAAAAAAAAGAAGTCCACTTACACACTTACCTCGCCGAAGCCCGAATGAGCCAAAGCCCTACCACTCTGCCTCAGATCACTCCGTCGATGACCGCTCCACTAGGCAGTGTCTCCCTTTCATGCCTGAAAATTCCCTGCTCTCCAGCTCACGATTGGTGCTCCGGTTGTAGCCGAGTTCTCACGAAGCTTTCCCCTTTCAAACTCCGCTCCCGGACCCTTCTCTCTCTCAGCTCTGGGGTTACTGGGTTTTCTCCCGTTTCTTCAACTTTCTTTATTCCTTCTTCAACTGCCCCTTTTGCAGTTTTGTCTGCAAATACATTTCTACAGTTTCTCGTTGTGGGCATTTTAGAGCAGGGTTTCTCAACCGGGTTCCGTGAGGGATGGCGATTCAAAAAAAAAAACATCTTTTTCGAACTTCGCCCAAGGCACTCGCAGTGGTGGGCAGTGACCGAGCAGTCCCACTAGTAATCTCGTTAGACATCTCTCAGCCCAGTATGGCTGTGTGCAGTAGGAACATAATTATTTATTGAGTCCGTTCTCAGTTTTTGAGGCGAGATAGGGGAGGCAGTTGATAATTGGAGAGCTGATGAGGAGCATGAAGTACATTTTCTGAGCATTGAATGAATTCACCCAACTTGGGCTATGATGTCAGCCTCTCCCTCCCCCAACTTCCCCTTACGCGCCACCAACTGACTTACGGGAATGTACAAACTTCCGGTGGAGGGAATTGGAGTGAAATTTTCACTCTAAAGACAGTCCAGTGTGGTGATTTTTGAAGAGGAGATTCTTGGCCTGGGCCTACAGAGAATTCTGATAAGATTAGTGATGAAGAATTACAGTCTTCTGAGTCATTTCACTGCACTAGTGCTACAACAGACACAAAAAAGTCTGTCTTTTTTTACAAAATTATAAAAGTTTATTTACATAATAAATACACAAAGTACAAATACCTCATATTTACAAGATAATGAATAAACTCAAATATGATTATTACTGTCTATAAAACTATCAATTCCTGGGGGATCCACTGCTCCTGGAAATCCCCACTGCACCCATTGTGACTGCATGCTCCCTCTCCGAGGACAACCAGGCACGAACGTTTCCTCGGAAGAGGGGCTTGCTGTCGGCCCTGGAATTTCAGCTGCCTAGACCCGTGAATGGCCACCTTGGCCAGGCCCAGGAGCAAGCCCACCAGGAGATGCTCATCGTGACTCACTCCCCCCCAGTACTGGGGGCCTGTAATGAGGAGCGCGGGGTGAAGTGCAGCCAGAACCTGAGCAGATACTCACACAGGGGCTGCAACCCCTCACACTCCAGATCAGCGTGGTACACTGACTCCTCCTGGACACAGGATGGGCAAGTGGACGGGGTGTCAGTCACTGTAATGCCCTATGCAACAGGTCCCCAATGTAGAGGGGAAAGACCCCTGCATAAAGAGATTTCCACTGGGATCCTCCTCTGGTGCCAGATGGTAGAACAGACCACCAAGGTGAGTCCGGTCAGCAGACAAAGGCAAGGATGGGAAAGGCGTGCAAAAGCAGCCCATACAAGAAATGCTTTGGAGTGTCATGGAAGACATGGTGGGGATCCCCACAAGATAGCTCACATTATGTGGGACCTTGTCCCGCGTGGTATCCCAAGGCCTGGGTCCAATGAACACTTCCAGCCCATCAGGTGGTGGTGTTGCAGCTGGAACCACTCAACTTCCCTGAACCCCTTCGACACCCACCGTCATCGGATGGAAACCAGTGCCCCTCGCAGCTAGAGAACCGTCCGCCACTGGCTGAGACTAGACCCCATACTCTTGGTCACAGCGAGGCAGTTCCCTCAGAGTGGTGCAGCTGATGCTCTCCGCTGCAAGTCCTGTGCCCTCCTGCAGGCAGTGTCCCCGGTGGAGAAGGTGCGTTGCCAGTGCACTTTCAGGTGGTCGCTATACAGGTGTCTCTGCAGGGTCCTGAGGCGGAGAGCCAACTGCTGCGTACACATGCACACCAATGGCTGACCGCTCTCCACAAACGGAAGACTCAGGACTGCAGAGACCCAATGCCTCCTGTTGCCCCAGATGTCCACCAGCCTCTACTGGGTCTTGGAGACAAAAGCAGTGGGTGGGACTAAAGTAATCAGCCAGTACCATATCTTCACAATGAAAGCTACTGATCAATGGGTTTAAAATGGACTGGAGATCCGAGTTGTTCTATTCCATTGTGCCGAGTCTGTAGCAAACAACTTACAAAACAGCAATGGCTCCAGCAGAATTGAAAAAACACTTAACTACAAATCACAGCCATACAGAAACATAGAAAACCTACAGCACGGTACAGGCCCTTCAGCCCACAAAACTGTGCCGAACATGTACCTACCTTAGAAATTAACTAGGGTAACCCATAGTCCTCCATTTTTCTGAGCTCCATGTACCTGCCAGGAGTCTCTTAAAAGACCCCATTGTATCTGCCTCCACCACTATTGCTGGCAGCCCATTCCACGCACTCACCACTCTGCATAAAAAACTTAACCCTGACATTGTCGTGGTTTTTCGTGCCTCACAAATGACCAAGAGATGCAGAAGATTCTTCAAGAAGGGTTAAACTTTAATTTGCAAATCAAAGCTGAGACAGTCATTGAGCTAGTCGCTGATTGCCCACCGACCCCCGGACACAACATTTTTTATAGCAATCTCCTGGTCCAGTTGTATTAGCATATGTAATCGATCTATAGTTGCGTATTACACGTACTACACGTACATCATGTTCCTATTGTTTCTATCAATTGACTTAATTATGTTCTAATCTATATCTCTTAGCTACTTCTCATTAACACATAATTGTCTTCTACATTCTTAAGATACATGCATTTATACTTTTATACTCCAATATATCCCCCCTTTAAAAGAAGACCAAGAGTTTGCACACAAAAGCCCCAATAAACTCAAGCACTTATTCCCAAATCTCAGGTTAAACTATAATTTTCTGCGCCAAGACCTCAAAGTATTCTCTCCCTGTTACCCTGGGCCGCTGAGCCAAAAACCTGTCCCTATTGTACCTGAGACAGGGAAAAAGACTCAGAAGCCCTTACAATCTACTCCCACACTGTCGTTTTGCTCTTGTTCATCCTGCAGGTGTTGTAGGCTGTAACGATACATTTTCGGTGTTTCTTTCTCCACTAAGCTTGCTTCAGTAATTGCTACGAGCATTGGAAATTGTTTGGTGGCAGCACGCACTACAAGAGATTTGAGACAAGGAAGAAAACAGCACAGCACAAGCGCACAGCTCAACAATATAATACTGACAGTTATTGCTATTTTAGTCAGCCATGCTCCCCATCCTCCGAGTCTACTTTCCAACCAATCAAAGAACTGATGTTCAAACCCTGCATTCTGTTTGACCTCCGTCCGCAGATTCTTTAATTTATTCATTGCTCTGGTGAAAGACCCTTCTGGGCTAGTATTGTTCGGTATGAAAGTGCAGCATTGTTCTCCAAATATTACGCACACACCCCCTTTTTCTGCCAAAGGCCGATCCAGTACCTGTCTGTTTTGCCACGCCACCCTGCTAGTTGCATCTAGCTGTTGCCCTAAGGCCTCCAGTGCATCATCGGTGTAGTTGATGAATCTCTGTTGATTGTAGTATATATAGTTTATCCATTCAACATTTTTGCTTACCCCTATCACAGGTATGATAGCTTCCCAGCCTGCATCTCATGCGGTGTCAGGCATGTTATTCAATTAGTTTGCATGTGTTAACTCATCAATGCTAACGGTAAAGCATCGACCCAATTAAGTTTAGTGTCTGCACAAATTTTGTTTAGTTTGGCTTTCAGGGTTCCATTAATTCCCCTACCATGCCCTGCGACTGAGAGTGGTATACACATCCAAATCTTTGCTTTATCCTCAGCGCCTGTAGTACCAGTTTGACCACTTTCTGGATAAAAGCTGAACCATTGTCTGAGCTAACTTCTGTAGGTATTCCAAACCTTGGGATCATTTCATTTGTCAGAAATTTTACCACTGTCTTTGCCCCTTGATCTCCTGAAGGTACCGCCTCCACCCATCTGCTAAATCGATCAATTACTACCAGCATGTATCTTTTCCCTCTCACTGTCTTTATCATGTCTACGTAATCGATCACTAGATGTTTAAATGGTCCTTCAGGTACAGGAATGTGACCTATTGGGGTTGTAATTCCCTTCCGAACATTATTCTGTGCGCATACCTCACACTGTGACAAGACAAAGTCCACTGAAGCCTGTAAATAAGGTGACCAAAAACCATCCTCCTTTATTTTCTTTATCACTTCCCCCCTTGCACAATGGTCAATCCCATGCGCTTCTGAAATCAGAATCGTCAGTAGAAGGGTGGGCGCTACCAACAAACCGTCTTCCGTGTTCCACAAGCCTTCCGGGTTCTGCTTGGCCCCCCTTTTTCTCCACATTGTCTGTTCTGCCAAAGTTGCCTTATCTTGTATTTCAATTAGGTCCTCTACCACAGGTTCTGGAGTTAGGCTTACCTGGGGGGCAATGACAGCTGATGTACACCCAGACGCTTTTCTGGCTGCCTCGTCCGCAGCTTGATTTCCCTTTGTTATTACGTCATTTCCCTTTTTATGTGCCTGGCATTTTACTATAGCCAATGCTTTAGGTTTCATTATGGCTTTTATTAAGTCTAGAATTTGCTGACAATGTTGTATGGGATCTCAATTACCTTTTTTAAAACCTCTCTGCTTCCACACTGCCCCGAACAAATGACATACTCCATGAGCATATGCTGAATCAGTATAGATGTCTACTGTCTCACCTTCCATCATTTCACACGCAGCTGTCAGGGCTTTGATTTCCACTAGTTGGGCGGAACACGGTTGGGGACAGGACTCCATCCTAATAATCTTATAGCTCGACTGATCATGCTGCACTACTGAGAACCCTGCGTGATTTCCATCATAATCCCTATAACAAGAGCCATCTATGAACAGAACCTTTTTATCTATATCCTCTAGTGGTTCTGACCGTAAATCTGCTCTCAATTTGGCAAATGTCATCGTCTTCCCTACACAATCATGGGGTTCTCCTTCATAGCCCAAAGGGACAAAATCGGCTATATTACTGGTAGTGCATCTCTGTATAGTTATGTCTGGAAATGTCAATAGCATCTGATACGCTACTATCCTGGCTGACATCAGCACAAATTTCCCTCTTTCCAGCAATTCTGCTACTTTGTGGTGTGTGTACAGAGTCACAGGATAGCCCAGGGTTACAGATGATGCCTTTTCATATGCATAGTACAGCACCGCCAATCCCTGATAACAGGGTGGATCATATATGTCAAACTCAAGGCCCGCGGGCCAAATCCGGCCCGCGGTGGAATTATCTTTGGCCCACGAGATAATATCTAATTACTATTAAAGCTGGCCCCAGTAATCGAAGCGCCTATGGCGTATGATATGGCTAATGCTGAGTTTATTCAGGTACCAGGTTTTCAGGGTTTTTAGTGTTTATTCAGCAGTCTTGCTCGGCAGTCTTCTTCATAAGAAACGGAATTTGTAAAGTGAAACACTTTGTAGTTATAGCAGAGACTGAGACACATGAGAGCAGGCTGAAAAAACGGAGGCAATGAAAGCTGCGTTCGCACGCGTCCGACTGATCCGGCCCGCATGAAGCTGCATTTTGCTCAATCCGGCCCGTGACCTAAAATGAGTTTGACACCCCTGGGGTGGATACCCCTGAGCCACCTCATCTACTCTCGTACTGTAGTATGCTATCGGCTGCTTTGCTTTTCCTGTGCCTGTCTCTTGTGTTAGAACCGCTGTGACATAACCCTCCTGTTGGTTGGATACATACAAATGAAAAACCTTCTCGTAGTCAGGCAAAGCTAATGCTGGTGCTGACTGCAATTCCTGCTTAATAGTATTGAAAGCTATCTCCGCCTCTCCATTCCACTGTAAGCCGTTCTTCAAATTTGTATGTCCTGCTTCTTTCATTATCTTTCTCAAAGGTGCCACAATCTCAGCATATTCTCCTATCCAATCTGAGCTGTACCCTGCCATTCCCAAAAACGTCATCATCTGCCCTACAGTCTGGGGTTTTGGGGCCTTAGTTATTGCCTCAATCTGATCTGGTGCTATCCCCTTCACTCCCTTGGATATTACCCTGCCTAAGTATTCCACTTGCTGCGTGTAAAATTGCAGTTTCTTCTTGGATACTTTATGTCCTCCGCACGCTAGCTTCTCTAACAGAGTTATAGTGTCCTGCTCACACTGTTCCTTACTGTGGGAGCAAATCAACAGGTCATCCACATACTGTAACAATGTACTTTCCAACGGCATGTCCTCTAGGTCTGCCTTCAATACCAGATTAAAAATTTGTGGTGAATGTTGAAATCCTTGCGGCATTCTGGTATAGGTATACTGAGCACCTCTGTAAGTAAATGCAAACAGATACTGACACTGGTCGGCTAGAGGAATGCTGAAGAAAGCTGAACACAAATCAATCACTGAAAAGTAACTTGCTTCTGGTGGAACATTTGTCAAAAGCGTGTGTGGGTTGGGGACTACCGCTGGCCAGTCCTCTACCACATCATTTACCGCTCGCAAATCATGCACCAATCTCCACTTAGATTTATCTGCTTTTAAGACCGGCAACAACGGGGTATTGCATGGACTGTTTGTTCTTTTAAGCACTCCTATTTCAAGCAACCCCTGCACTGTCGACGCTATTCCCTCTTCTGCTTCTGGTCTTAGTGGGTATTGTGGTCTCCTGGGTGGAATTGCTCCTTTTTTCAGCCTTATTTCCACCGGACTAGCTGTTTTTATTTTCCCTACGTCCGTGTCATGCTGTGACCACAGAATAGACAGCAACTCATCTAACCTTTTATCTTTCTGCTGGCCTCTTTCCTTTCCCAGCAAGGGCATGTGTGGTTGGGGAGTTATTTCGACCTCTCTCACTGTCCCTACCATATCTACACTTACCATTATTTTAATGCAATTGTTGTCTTCTGATATCCACACCTCTGGCGTAATTTTCCTCCACACTGTTACGGTTTCAGCACTCTTAATTAAAGGTCCTAAGTCTTTAGACTGATATCCCTTATTTACCAACAACGTTACGTGGGGCCTCCAGTATCCTGTACCATTTTTCTAAAAAGGTGTTCCACTTAACTTGTAAAGCTGCCCCTTGCTTTCCAATTATCAGAGCATCCCCTTCCAGGTGCTGCTGGGTACATGCCTCTAGGTGCCATTTCTCCTCTAACTCCCTGTTCTGAGTCTCGTCAAAAATCACTGTACAATGTAGCTCAGATTTGGGCATTACAGCCCTGGGTAATATAGCCTTCACACCCTTTTTCCATTTTTCCCAGGTTTCCTGAATCTGATCTGCGATGTCTCCTATCCAAAAGACATTAGCCTTCTTGTCTTCTATCAATTGAGCCCCTGCTCTTTCCACACTCAGCCCATTTCTGGTGCATTCTAATTTTAATTCCGGTTTCAATAAGACATCTCTGCCTAACAAATTAATCGGAGTTCCTTTAAATACTAGCACCGGCAAAACAATTCCTTTATTTCCCATTCTCAACTGCACTGGAGCCATGCACTGTGTCAACTGTGTTTTCCCCGAGAACCCTACCGTCTTAATAAACATTCCTGACATGGGAAGGTGAAGGGCATACTGTGGCTGTACACAAGTGTACGTGGCTCCAGTATCTATCATCATTGGTGTCAGTTGCCTTCTAACATAACCTGAACAATGGGTTCCTCGTCTGCCTCCCTTGTTATCATTGGGTAATGTCCCTTCCCACTCAAGTTCTCGGGGCACCCCTAATACCTCGCATAGGGGTTCACAGGTCCGCTTGGGCCCGTGAAGGCTGGTCCTTGGCTAAACTTTAGTTCCCTTCTTATCGGTTCCTGCTGGTGTGTGATAGGCCATAGTATAAACGGACAATCTCTTCTCATGTGACCTGGCTGATTACATTCCCAGCACAATCTCTCTACCTCTCTTTCCCACTGTTTTCTCACTGGTCCCCTTTGCCCATAGCTCCTCTGTCCCCCTCCTTGGGACTTACAGTCCTGTCTGGGCTGTTTGAATTTAGTCTGTTCCTGATAGGGCATTTGTGGGAATGCTCCCTCAAAGTCAATTATTGGCATTGGGTTTTCCAGCCCTTGTCTTACAGTATGATCGGTCCCTCCATATAGCAGTGTTTTGTCCAGTTCGATGGCTGTACTCGAACCGGTGGTTGCTGGCAGCATCTTTTTGTTTTTCTCTTTTTCCTTCTTTTTGAGTTCTTCGAGCTGCATTTGTATTAACTTTCTTTGCACCTCTTCCTGCTGCTCAGCCAACCTTTGTTTGTCTTTCCGGTATTTCTCAACCGCATAGACTACGTGGTCTCTAAATTCTTGTGGGGTCTTTGACGTTAGCCCAACCACTTCCTCCAGTTTGGATTTTACTTGTGGTGGCATTGCATCCAAAATGCTATGTCAGAACAGTGAGGTCATAAATAAGCTATTCTCCACCTCTTGCTCAGTCTCCAGTCTCCACCTTTTCAACTGGTTTTCTACGTAGGCTGCTGGGTTTTCAGTGTCTCCCAGTGGATCCCCTTTTAAGGCTTTGGGGTCCACTTTGGGTGGATAAAGCTCTCTGAGGGCCTGCCATACCCTCTGCCTCACTCTGTCAAACCCATCTCCATCAGTTCTTGGGTCGTTCGAGTTTACTATGCCAGCCATTTCCATTAGTTCGTTAAATTTGGAGGTTCCCATCAACCTTATCAACAGTGCCTTCAAATCTCCCATAGCCAATAATCGTCCCGCCGTTTCTTCTTCAAAGGCTCTAATCCATTTCCCTGCTCCTTCATGTAGATTGGGCAGAGTGTTTTTCAGCCCTTCTAGGTCCTGGGATCCCCAAGGGATATACTGCACTTGTCCTGATCCTTTAACTAACAACGGCATCATTCTTCCTCCTTCTTCCCACCTGCCCTGGCTCTCCTCCTCACCTGACTCCCCATCTGTCTCAGGGTATGTCTTTACCGCCTCCCACACAAATGTCTCCGGGGTCCTCTTCTTCCCTCGGTCTCCCTGTGGAGTCCTTCCTTTCTGTCTTGATTCAATACTTGGTTGGCCCCTAGAGTATTTTTTGCATCTCTCCTGGCAATCCCCTTTCAGTAACTTATCTAGCTCTCTCTCTACATCCGCAAGTCACTCCCCTACCACCTCCTTCTGCTCTTCTAGGCTTCTGCCTCCTACCTCTTCCCCACAAATTCTTGAATCCTCTCTCTTTCCACTTAACTCTTGCTCCTCCAATGAGTCACCTTCTCTTTCTTCCTCTCCGTGTCTGTACACTTGTGGCAGGGACTCCTCATGATCCTTACTCGTGCTTGATTCCCTTCTCTCTTGTGTTTCTCCAAAACTCTCATCTCCTATCTTTTTTCCACCTCTTCTTGAATGCCTCATCTCTTCCTGCCCTGATGAGCCACTTTCTTTTCTAGTCTGTTTATTTCCATGGTATAACCGATACTCCTCATACTCCTTTTCCTCTCTCAAGTATTTCATCCGTTCAATCCCTTCTTCCATTTCTCTCTGTACCTGTTCCATCTTTATCCTTTCTGCCTGTATCTTCTTCCATATCGCCGCTTTTTCCTTCTCGTATTGTTTTTTCTCCTCCTCATTATCCCAAACTTGTACTTCTCCCTGCATGTTTACTGTTCTCATCAGCAGGGGGCACTGCTTAGGGGTTCCTTCCTCATTATAGGGAGGGGGCTTTTCTGTTTCTTTCGCATCCGGGTACGGAGCTGAAGCCAGCTTCTCACTGTACCCTCCTCTCTCTCTAACAGGCTGTTTCTCCAGCACCTTAGTGTCTT
Organism: Hemitrygon akajei; assembly: GCF_048418815.1. Taxonomy (NCBI): domain Eukaryota; kingdom Metazoa; phylum Chordata; class Chondrichthyes; order Myliobatiformes; family Dasyatidae; genus Hemitrygon; species Hemitrygon akajei. The sequence continues at coordinate 136,166,340 of NC_133129.1, forward strand.
CCTCGCTTGTAATCAATATTCTACCTGTCCTCCTCAGCCTTTCCCCCTCCATTCTGAAGAGTTTTAGCACTTCCATTTCTCGTTCTCTTTTTTTTGCCCTCTTTTCTTAGATTTATCTTTTGGTTTGTAATTTTTAATTAGTCCCTCCATTTCTTCACACAAACTTACATCAAACGTTCCTTCTCTTGGCCACTTTGTGACCAGGTTTTTGGTTCTTTTTTCCCATTTTTCTGAAGTTTTTGTGATCTCATTTTGAATTAACGGGAATTTTTTGCTCAGAATCTCTACTGCTGTTCCTATACCTGTCATGTTATTCTCTCTTTTAAGGTATTTCAGAGATTCACAGTTTGTTTACTGGGTAATATTATTTACTCTAATTCTACACCTAGTCCTAGTCTAACACCACATGGACTTTTTCTTAATTAAACTTACTCTAATTCTACGCCTAGTCTAACACCTCGCCCGTTCAGACCCTTATCTCTTAAGGACGTATCCACGAGGATTTTCTACTCTAATTCTATTCTATTTTCCTTTCCCTGCCCGTTCAGCCCTTCGTTTCATACGAAGCGGTACCCACAGGGATTTATCAACACCATGTGGACTTTTTCTTAACGTCTTATTAACTTATTTGTACTTACCCTCACTGCAGTGTTCTTGATCAATCCTCTGAGCCTCCTGTTAACCCCCAATTCTGCCAGATTCTTTGGACCGGAGAGACCCTTCGGCAGTGGTTCCACACTTCTGAGACTCCAAGACCTCCCCAAAGCCAACAGAATTCTTAGTCCAAATTGTCGCAAAAAGCGCTTTCCTTTTGTTTGGGTGCACCCTTAATTCTGTTAGCCTTGTGGGGGTCCCTAGAGGACTGGGAAGCGTCCCCAATCTGCCGTTTCCCTTCCGCGGGTCTCTATCCGGTCCTGCCGGGGTCGCCAATTTTGTCGTGGTTTTTCGTGCCTCACAAACGACCAGGAGACGCAGAAGATTCTTCAAGAAGGGTTAAACTTTAATTTGCAAATCAAAGCTGAGACAGTCATTGAGCTAGTCACTGATTGCCCACCGACCCCCGGACACAACATTTTTTATAGCAATCTTCTGGTCCAGTTGCATTAGCATATGTAATCGATCTATAGTTGCGTATTACACGTACTACACGTACATCATGTTCCTATTGTTTCTATCAATTGACTTAATTATGTTCTAATCTATATCTCTTAGCTACTTCTCATTAACACACCATTATCTTCTACATTCTTAAGATGCATGCATAGCAAATAGCAAGCTCAGAACTGCAAATAGTTTTGGGAAATTTATACTTTTATACTCCAATAACATCTCCTCTGTACCTACTTCCAAGCACCTTAAAACTGTGCCCTCTCATGCTAGCCATTTCAGCCCTGGGAATAAGCCTCTGACTATCCACACGATTAATGCCTCACCCCTCATCCTCCGTCGCTCCAAGGAGGAAAGGCCGAGTTCACTCAACCTGCTTTCATAAGGCATGCTCTCCGATCCAGGCAACATCCTTGTAAATCTCCTCTGCACCCTTGCTATGGTTTCCACCTCCTTCCTATAGTGAGGCGACCAGAACTGAGCGCAGTACTCCAAGTGGGGTCTGACCAGGGTCCTATATAGCTGCAACATTACCTCTCAGCTCCTAAACTCAATCCCATGATTGATGAAGGCCAATGCACTGAATGCTTTCTTAACCACAGAGTCAACCTGTGCTGCAGCTTTGATTGTCCTATGGACTCGGACCCCAAGATCCCTCTGATCCTCCACACTGCCAAGAGTCTTACCATTAATACTATATTCTGTCATCATATTTGACCTAACAAAATTAACCACCTCACACTTACCTGTGTTGAACTCCATCTGCCACTTCTCAGACCATTTTTGCATTCTATCAATGTAACCTCTGACAGTCCTCCACACTATCCACAACACCCCCAACCTTTGTGTTATCAGCAAATTTACTAACCCATCCCTCCACTTCTTCATCCAGGTCATTTATAAAAATCACGGAGAGTAGGGGTCCCAGAACAGATCCCTGAGGCCACCACTGGTCACCAACTTCCATGCAGAATATGACCCGTCTATAACCACTCTTTCCCTTCTGTGAGCAAGCCAGTTCTAGATCCACAAAGCAATTTCCCCTTGGATCCCCTGCCTCCTTACTTTCTCAATAAGCTCTGCATGGGGTACCTTGTCAAATGCTTTGCTGAAATCCATATACACTACATCTACTGCTCTACCATCATCAATGTGTTTAGCCACATCCCCAAAAAAATTCAATCAGGATCATAAGGCATGACCTGCCTTTCACAAAGCCATGCTGACTATTCCTAATCATATTATGCCTCTCAAAATGTTCATAAATCCTGCCTCTCAGGATCTTCTCCATCAGTTTACCAACCACTGAAGTAAGACTCACTGGTCTATAATTTCCTGGACTATCTCTACTCTCTTTCTTGAATAATAGAACAATATCCGCAACCTTCCAATCCTTCAGAACCTCTCCCGTACCCATTGATGATGCAAAGATCATCGCCAGAGGCTCAGCAATTTCCCCCCTTCCCTTGCACAGTAACTTGGGGTACATCTCGTCCGGTTCCGGTGACTTATCCAACTTGATGCTTTCCAAAAGCTCCTGCACATCCTCTTTCTTAATATCTATATGCTCAAGCTTTTTAGTCTGCTGCAAGTCATCACTACAATCACCAAGATCCTTTTCCGTAGTGAATACTGAAGCAAAATGCTCATTAATTACCTCTGCTATCTCCTCCAGTTCCATACACACTTTGCCACTGTCACACTTGATTGGTCCAATTCTCTCATATCTTATCCTCTTGCTCTTCACATACTTGCAGAATGCCTCGGGGTTTTCCTTAATCCGGTCTGCTAAGGCCTTCTCATGGCCCCTTCTGGCGCTCCTAATTACTTTATTGAGCTTCTTCCTGCTAGCCTTATAATCTTCTAGCTCTCTATCATTACCTAGCTTTTTGAACCTTTCGTAAGCTCTTTTCTTCTTGACTAGATTTACAACAGCCTTTGTACACCATGGTTCCTGTGCCCTACAATCCTTTTCGTCTCATTGGAATGCATCTACGCAGAACCCCACACATATATCCCCCAAACATTTGCCACATTTCTTCCGTATGTTTCCCTGAGAACATCTGTTTCCAATTTATGCTTCCAAGTTCCTGCCTGATAGCCTCATATTTCCCCTTACTCCATTAAAATGTTTCCCTAACTTGTCTGTTCCTATCCCTCTCCAATGCTATGGTAAAGGAGATAGAATTGTGATCACTATCTCCAAAATGGTCTCCCACTGAGAGACTGACACCTGACCAGGCTCATTTCTCAGTACTAGATCAAGTACAGCCTCTCCTCTTGTACGCTTATATACACATTGTGTCAAGAAACCTTCTTGAACACACCTAACAAACTCCACCCCATCTAAACCCCTCGCTCTAGGGACATGCCAATCAATGTTTGAGAAATTAAAATCTCCCACCACGACAACTGTGTTATTATTACACCTTTCCAGAATCTGTCTCCCTATCTGCTCCTCGGTGTCCTTGCTACTATTGGATGGTCTATAAAAAACACCCAGTAGAGTTATTGACCGCTGCTGTTCCTAACTTCCACCCAGAGACTCCGTAGACAATCCTTCCATGTCTTCCTCCATTTCTACGGCCATGACACTATCTCTGACCAACAGTGCCATGCCCCCACCTCTTTTGCCTCCCTCCCTTATTATGACGCTTAAAAGTGCTGATTATTCTGAACGATGATTGAATCTCAAAACAGATTAAAGCTTTTGAAAATAAAGTCACAGTCAGTAAAAGGATTCTGGAAGCAAATTACTTAGTAGCTTTAAGACCAGTTCTTTCAAGAATGTTTAAAAATCTGTGTGAAAACCTGGACAAAGAGCACACCAATCTCCTGCCACGGACAGAAATCCAGTGGCTTAGCAGGGGAAGAGTTCTCAACAGGGTGCATGAGCTGAAAGGTGAATTGCAGGAGTACTTCCAAGGAAATAGTAGGCTTGATTTTGTTGAGCACTTTGAAGATGAGGAATGGCTGCAGAAATGACCCTACTTAGCAGACATTTTTCATCATATGAACCAGTTGAACAGGTCTCTGCAAGGTCCTGGAGAAAATGTTTTGACCTCAAGTGGCAAGGTTCTTGGACTTGAATGGAAACTGAATCTTTCAAAGAATCATGCTGCAAAAGGAAATCTTGTGATGTTTCCACTGCTGCTTGGGCTTGAGCGTGAGGAAGGATGAGAAAGTCTTGAGTCTTATTGCAAACCACCTGCAAGAATTGCAGAGCAGAATTCCTCCCTGTCAAAACAAATACATGACTGGTTCAGGGACCCTGTCTATGAATCTTCTGCTCAGCCTGAGAACTTGACTTTGAGAGAAGAGGAAGAACTTTGTGAGCTGCACTCTGATCATGCACTCAAGATGAGATTTACTGACCTGCCCCTGGACAAGTTCCGGATTTCTGTGAAAGAAGAACATCCTGCCATTTATAGGAAAGCCATGAACATTTTGTTGCAGTTGTCAACTTTTTACATATGTGAGCAAGTTTTTTCTTGTTTATCAAGCATCAAGAGCAAGGATAGAAATTGTTTCATTTCAGCTGAAGATAAAATCCATGTGTGCTCATCTCAAGTTCGACCCAGAATTGAGAAATTTATTATGTTTACCTGATGAGTCTTTAAAATTTATGAAGGAGAAAGAAAGGGTAATTTCAAGAAAGGTAAGCTAAGCTTAATTATCTTTTTTTTCAAGAAAGGTTGGCTAAAGTTTCATTCTCTACTCAAAAGAGCATTGATAATTATTTTTGAATTGAATTGACTTTATTTCTTACATCCTTCACATACATGAGGAGTAAAAATCTTTACGTTATGTCTCCATCTAAATATGCAATGTGCAATCATAGTAATTTATAATAAATACAACAGTCAATGTAATATAGAGTGCACTCAAATCAGCGTGAGTTCATCAGTCTGATGGCCTGGTGGAAGAAGCTTGTTGGTCCTGGATTTCATGCTGCTGTATCACTTCCCGGAATGTAGTAGCTGGAATAGATTGTGGTTGGGATGGCTTGGGTCCCCAGTGATTATTACATCTACAACTTACTGATCACGCTAATGTTCCACGAGCTCTAGATATCAAAATTTTTATGCAGGGGTTGCCTAAGATCTAAAAGTTATTTCAAGGGCTTCTCCAGGGAAAAAAGTTTGAGAAAGGCTGGTTTGGAATGACATTTACATTTAAAGCTGAAACTTCTGATGGTTGTTACATGACTTCCAGGGGATCATATACAATTTCACCATTCTTGATTGGAACTCCCATGGCTGTAAGAAATCTGTTTTGTCTCCATAAATTTTCCAAAGTGATGAACAACTTTGGAAGCTTATTGAGAATCAGTGTAGATGTTAGCTGATCTTCCTACAGGCTTCAAGTCAAGCTTTCAGCTGTGCGGGGACCATGTTTCCTGAGGCTACCACTTCATTTTCTGGGACAACAGCCCAACCAGATGTCTGAATTCCTCACTCAGTGGTTGAGAAGCCATTATACAGAATCAGATCTGGGTTCAATAACGGCACTTCTTTATGACACTTTGCATCTTTTTGGCATGTTATTGTTCTTGCACAGTCAAGATCATCATAGTCTTCCATGTGCACCGACAGCAGCATTGATAAGCTGTCGGATTTATGCTCTGCCACTGCAGACAAAGGCTGCAATGCTGGGCATAATCACTTTCTCAACTTTGACACCCTCTCCATTACATCTGAAGTTGTGCAGTTCGTTCAACGTTTTCCCCCGCCTGGGAGGTAAGGCGGAGAGTTGCTGAGAGGTTGTTGTTGACTTTTAGGTGAAGTTGATCTCTTATTCCAATAAAGTCTCACCCAATGTCCCTCTTCTACCATGGAATTTGCATATCCAGTTCTGCTTGTTCTGTTGGTTAGCAGCTGGAGACTGTTGACCCGTCTGTACTGATTTTATTCGGACGTTGATATCCCAAGTTGTTTGGCAGCTTGTACCAGTTCGTTGTGGGAAACAGCAGTTCCACTCCAATCTGCTTTTGTTAGTTATATCATTTTGGCAACATCTGGTGTCAAAGAGGACATGAGAGAGCCATATATAGCGCTTGGGACTCCTGAGTAACTGAGCCAAGTTGTTCTATGGCGGTCTTCACATTCAGAAACATCCTCTAAAGACTTTTGTTTGCAATCAAACACTTTCTTCCAGTCAGCTTGGTTTGGACCTTGTCCCTCCAACCACGCATTAATTGTTTCCCAAACAGCTGGTAAATCTTGTTCATCCTCTTCTGTACTATCTTTAATTCGCTGAGTTAACTGGTTTACTTCCTGAGTTGTTAGCATAGCTAAAATCTGAGTGCCATTGTATAGATTGGTGGTGGTGGTGGCATCCATCGGTCTCGAGAGACCATGGATCTGCGCCTGGAGTTTCCAGGGCGCAGGCCTGGGCAGGGTTGTATGGGAGACCGGCAGTTGCCCAAGCTACAAGCTTCCCCTCTCCATGCCACCTTCCAAGGGAAGGGCATTAGGACTGTAGTGAACTACATATACCTGTCTGGACACACCCCCTGATGACTGCTCCTGTGGTTCCTCCCACAGACCCCTGTATAAAGGTGATGGAGGTCTGAGCCCGGCCTCTCTGTCTCCAGGGTGTAGTATAGTGGTCACTCACTGCTTGTTCCTTCTTCCAGTCAATAATAGCCGATACCTCGCTTTTACGTCTCAGAGTGAGTTATTGATGGTGCATCAAGGACCCAAGCAGCTTGGCACCGGTGACATCGCAGAGCAATGTGTTGTTAAGTGCCTTGCTCAAGGACACAAACACGCTGCCTCAGCTGAGGCTCGAACCAGTGACCTTCAGGTTACTAGTCTGATGCCTTGCCCACTAGGCCATGCGCCAACACATTGTATAGATACAATTCATATATATTCTTAAGTTGTTTAAGTTCAGCCCAAATCTTTAAGCTTCCTTTTTTAAGTTTGGACCATTCATAATTTTTTCCGGATCTGGTGGTTGGTGACAAACCGCCTGTTTCCTTTCATCCTCTCTATCGTCAGTCTTACATGTTTTCACTTTCTTAGTTTTTACTGGGGCAAGTCTTTCTGTGGCTGCCTGACCAATCACCTCATTATTGTCATCATCTCTTGAGCACTAGGGGTCTCTGTTGGGTCAGCATCGCTTTGCAGTTCCTTGGAGTTCCCAAGGCGATGCTGTTTCTGGGGACTAGTCCGTTTTGGCTGCCTTTCAACATGATTGACATCATCTTTAACTCTGTCCACTGGGTTGGCTGAGGCCGCAGAGTGATATTTGTTGTTTTTCAGCAGCATTACAGTGCATAGATAAGAAATTATAATAATATACATATATAAATAAATTGTGCAAAAGATGAATAATGAGATGGTGTTTGTAGGTTCATGGCGGAGGAGAAGAAGTGTTTGAGTGTTCAGGCCTACCTCCTCCCAGATGACAGAAACATGAAGAGGGCATGTCCTGGATGTTGAGGGTCTTTAATGATGGAGGCCAGCTTCCTAAGAGGAGGTGAGGAAGCAAGCTATCACGAAGGCTGACTCTGTTTCCCTGATGCTGCACTAACCAGCTGTCTACAGCCTTCGCAGACATGTTCAATCACTGTCTTAAACTATTCCAGCACTGTTCCAGCATGTTTCACGAATTCTGTTACTATTCCAGTCCCTCAAATAAAATCAAATATCACTGCATTCAATATCTACTGGCCAGTGGCACTCCCATTAGTCATGATGAAGACTTTTGAAAGACTGGTCATGTCATTTCTCAAATTCATAACTCAAAATGTTCTCAATCTCTCGCCATTGCCTTTTACAGTTTAAGATTGTTCACAGAGCCCATATGTCTAAATCTAAACTATCTCGATTCTACCCTGGCATTAGTCCGCTCTGTGATAAATGCAAGAGGGGCGTGGCCTCTCTCATCCATATGTACTGGCTCTGTCCTAGCTTGGAGAAATTCTGGAAAGATGTCTTCACTACATTATCGGGTATTCTGAATCAGCACCTAGAACCAAACCCCTTAATTGCTCTGTTCGGTTTTTGGGGCGAGACAGATTTATGTCTGGGTCCGACCAAATGCCGAATACTATCCTTTGCCTCTCTCCTGGCGAGACGCTTGATCCTCCTTAGATGGAGAGATGTTGCCCCGTCCACTCATGCGCAATGGCTTAACGACATTATGGCCTGCTTGGACCTCGAAAAAATTCATTATTCAGTTCTTAATTCGGATCTAAAGTTCCATAAGGTCTGGGGACCTTTTATCGAGTACTTTCATAACCTTCCTCTTGACTAGGGTTTTTTTTTCTTTTTTTTCTTCTTTTTGGTCCCTTGCTTTCAGCTCCCTTTTTTTTCTGGTAGTAGACATTATTATCCTCTGTTGCTAAGTGTATTCACAGTCTGGGAGTTTGACTGTCCTGACCTATACTCTTTATATTGTGTTGTGGTCGGTCTGGAGTTGTTGCTGTTTTTTTTCTTGTGTTGTGGGGCTTGGGGAGGACACTAAGCTCACTTGTCTTTAATTTAGGTGCTTTTTTGTTAAATTCTCTTCCTTTGTAGCATATTGTTATTGTATGCTTAATTTTGCACTGTATTAATGCTCCTCATTGGGATTTGGGGTTTTTAATTTGTAAAATGTTTTGAAAAACTAATTTAAAAAATTTTTTTAAAAAGAAAAGCTAATGAAAAAATGAAAAAAAAAATGTTCTCAATCTGCTGCAGTTCACCTTCACTGGTAACAGATCTGTAGATGATGCAGTTAACTTCAGTCTTGAATTCATACTACAGCACCTCGACTCCCCCGGTTCATCCTTCAAAACCATCATCCCTGAGTTCCTGCAAGAGAAACTCTCCCAGATTAACATACCAGGTGTCATCTGCAGGTGAGTCACAAACTTCCCCTTCGACAGCAGGCAGTATGTGAGCATCCTGCTCATCAGCACTGGTATGCCACAGGAGTGTGTTCTCTCCCCTCTCCTACTTCCTGTATACACTGACAACTGCATCTCCAGTGGTCCATCAGTTAAACTGATAAAGTTTGCAGATGACATCACTGTCATTGGACATCAGGGGCAACAACTCCAACTATCACCAGGAAGTGAACAAGCTAATGTCCTGGTGTAATTGTAACAACCTGGAGTTGAATGCCCTGAAAACCGTGGAGATACACACTGAATTCAGGAGACATTCAATATGCACCTGGAGCAGCAATTTTGACCAGGGGCCAATAGAGATCCAAAACATGAGGAGGTGTAGCTCACTCAGGTTTGTCGATTGAGTAGAAAAGGCATTGACTCGCTGCAGTTCAGTGTTTTCAGCAGAGGCCAATCAGCGTTCAGGATTGATTGCCAAAAGCAAATTAAAATAAGGCAGGGGAAAGTGGAGCAGCCATCTTTGGAGTGGACAGTGTTAGAGAGATGCTTTTGAGGCTTCTGCGAGGAGAGGCTTGGGTGAGAGAAAGAAAAAAATCGTAGGTAGATTTTCCCCCACAGTTTATTTATTGTTTTTCCTTCTTTGTATTTCCTGAGTTAGAACAGTAGGGATGGTTGAATATTCCTCTTGTGGGATTTGGGAAGACAAGGAGACCTCCAGAGTCACTGACAACTACACGGATATTGCCAGAACAGGAGGACCTGAGTTATAAGGAAAGATTGAATAAGTAGGAACTTTATCCCTTGTGTACAATGTCCTGTGTATGTTACTCAAAATGGGTTTTTTTGGTTTGTTAAGAGTAGGAATGCTTCTTTGTCTGATAAGTGTTTCTCTCGCAGTTGTTTTGCTTTATACTTGCTGATATGGTAGTTGTATTCATTTGTTAACCAATGGGGAATGTTATTTTGTCTTGGGAGGCTGGGAACGTGGGGGAGGGATTTTTCGCGGGCTTTTGGTGAGGAGTCGGGAGGAAGACGTCGAGGAAGGTGGACGTGCGCTGCACTGCTCGGAAGACCACCGGGGGGTCCTAGGTGCGAAGACGTGGAGGTCGGAGGCAAGCGACGAGGGGTCGGATGGTTCGATGGTTGAGCTCCAACGATGTGCACTAACTGACTGAACTTTGATAAGTTGGCACCTTTTGTTTTTTTCCCTTGCCTAATTGTATTGCCTAATACTCTTTTAATTTTAGTAAACTCTTTAACGTGTATTTCATAACGGTATTTGTTGTGGGTTTGATACTGTGGGCGGACGCGAGGCATAAACTCGATTCTCACAGCACCTGCGTGTACGGGAGGTGGGGTTGGTGTGTGGCTGGATCTCCTTTTCCCCTAGACATATACCAGCCTGTTGGGTAAGTGTTACATTTGTGGGGTGCTTGTCCCGGATTGGATTGTCAGGGGCTGTGGAATCGCGCAGGCAGCAGAGCGGAGATGGACAGGGATAAGATTGTTAGCTGGTGCGAGTTGGAAGATGTACCGGTGCAGTATGCCTGTGCAGTGAGCGGAGTGGATTTTCGAGTTTCGGGAGACGCGTTAGTGCAGGGCTTAAGTTTGGTAAAAGGTATTGGGCAGGTAGAATTGGTAGCTAGACGGTGTGGTAAAGAGATGGAGTCTAGCTGGGTGTTGGTTCGTACGAGTGCTGACGTCAGGACGTTGGAACTGCAGGCGACAGTCAGTGTTCCGGGGGAGGAGGGGCCGTGGGGGCTCCACACCCTCTCCGAGGATGAGGCTGAGGAGCTAGAGCTAGAGGTGGACCCCAGAGAGGTGCCCGGCACCAGTAAAGGGAGGTGGGAGGAGGGAGTCGTGACTAGGCCCTGCTCCCCAGGTAGGGTGGAAGCCTCCGAGCTGGCAGCCGCACTTAACTCCCTGATGGGAGTGGCCAAGAGGCCACGGCTGAAGCTGGGGGTGTTCTCCGGAGCCAAGCCTACTCCGGACGGGGAGGTGGACTATGAGACCTGGATCGAGCATGCGTCCTTGATGTTAGAGGAGTGGCCAGGCTCGGAGGAGGAGAAGAGGCAGCGATTGGTGGGAAGTTTGAGGAGTTTAGCAGCCAAAACAGTCCGGGAGTTGAAAGCTGAGAAGCCTGGGGCCTCAGTGGAGGAATGCATAGAAGTTTTGGAGGGAGCGTTTGGGTTGTCAGGGGAACCCTGGCTGCTTTTAGCAGAGTTCCAATGCCTGGAGCAACGGAGAGGGGAAAAGCTCTCCGAGTACATATTTAGGATGGAGGGGATGCTCTCGGGGTTGCGGTGCCGGGGGGTAGTGAAGGCGCCTGACGTGGCTAGCATGAGGATGAGTCAGATATTCAGTGGCTCTCTGGAGGAGGACAAGGTGGCGTGGACTATCCGACAGGCTTATAGGAAAGGCCCCCCTCCATCGTTCGGGCAACTGATTAGAGAGGTGCAGGAGGAAGAGAGAGCGTTGGGGCGGAAAAGGGGCACAGGCCTACGGGAGCGATCCTCAGCGATACAGGAAGTGGTGGCTGGCTGGAGGAATGACAACCCACCGAGGGGTAGAGAATCCCCTCTGGAGGGGAGGGACAGGGGAGGTACCCACTCTCAGGGGCGACCAGTGCAGTGGGTTGGAAGCGGGAGTCGTCCTGGGAGAGGAGGGGCGGCTGTGGGAAAGAGGGGCATTTCAGGCGGGACTGTGGGCGGCCAAGGGTGTGTTATAGCTGTGGAGAGGAGGGACACTTTAGGTGGGATTGTGAGAGACAAGGAGTTCCGCGGAGGACAAGCCCCCCTGCGACTAAGAAGGGGGAGGTGTCGGGAAACTTAGGAGAGGCTCAGTGAGGGAACGGACTGGAGCCTCTGGAGGAACACGTTCCCAGAGATCAGCCGGAAGACCCCCGGGTGCCCACGCCTCTATTCCGGATGGGCTGGTAGGACCCCGTGCCAGTGTGGGTCTACAGATAGAGGGAGTTTACGCAAAAGCCGTTCTTGATACGGGATCGCAGGTGACCTTATTGTACCAGTCTTTCTACAATCAATATCTAAAGCATTTGCCCGTAACCCCATTTGACGCCCTGCAGATTTGGGGTGTGAGCGAGGGTGACTACCCGTACGATGGGTACCTATCGGTGAGATTGGAGTTCTCGGAGGGCGATGTGGGAGTGTCTGAAGCTATTGAGACGTTGGTGTTGGTGTGTCCTGACCCGGTGGAAACCGGTGCTGCTGCCCTCCTGGTGGGGACTAACTCCCCCGTTGTGCGACGGCTCCTGGGAGCTTGTAAGGAGAAAGGGGGGGAAGACTTTCTGGAGACCCTCTCGGTGCATCCTATGTTTCGAGCGGTGTTCAAAGAAGGGGTTGCCTCCCAAGGGCTGGACCCAGAGTGTAAACGAGGGACGGTGTGGTGTACGCAGGCGAGGCCCAAGGTGATCCGACCCGGGGAGGTAGCCCTAGTGATGGGGACCCCCAAATTCCCAGGAGTGCCGACGGGCGAAGCCCTGTTAGTAGATGCCCCGGACGATCTTGAAGGGGAGACACGATTTCCGGCGGGGGCGCTGGTGAAGCCCGAAGTGCAGAGACCAGGGGTGGTACATGCGAGGCGTATAGCCGTAAGTGTCAGGAACACTACAGCAAGAGAAATCACCTTTAAGAGGGGAATGCCGCTGGCACATCTGTTCCCGGTGACGGTAATGTCTAGCGCACCAGTGAGGACCCCTAACGGGGAGGGATCGGAGCATCGAAGGGAGCTGACCGCTGAAGTCTTTAACTTCGGGGATTCCCCTGTGTCGCCGGAGTGGAAACATAGGCTAGTGGAGAAGATGCTGAAGATGGAAGCTGTTTTTTCTCGGGGTGAGTTTGATGTTGGCTGCTCCAAAAGCACTCGCCACACCAACCGGGTGACGGAAGACACCCCGTTCCGAGAGAGATCCCGGCGGCTGGCTCCGGCAGATGTTGAGGACGTGCGGCAGCACTTGTGCAAGTTGAAGGAGGCCGGAATCATAGCTGAGTCCCGAAGTCCTTATGCGTCCCCAATAGTGGTGGCACGGAAGAAGAATGGGCGAGTGCGCATGTGTGTTGACTACAGGACTTTGAATTGGCGAACTGTCCCTGATCAATATACTGTCCCAAGAGTCGAGGATGCGCTGGCCTGCCTGAGCGGTGCGAAGTGGTTCAGTGTGCTGGATTTAAGAAGTGGGTATTACCAGATCCCAATGAGTGCGGCCGATAAAGAGAAGACCGCTTTTATCTGCCTGCTGGGGTTCTTTCAGTTCAAACGAATGCCCCAAGGCATATCGGGAGCCCCAGCCACCTTCCAGAGGCTCATGGAGAGAACTGTGGGGGATATGAATCTGTTAGAGGTGCTGGTGTATCTGGATGATTTGATAGTGTTTGGATCGACTTTGGAGGAACATGAGGAGAGGCTGTTGAAGGTGTTGGGCCGGCTTAATGAAGAAGGGTTGAAGCTTTCCCTGGACAAATGCCAGTTCTGTAAGTCATCGGTTAGCTACATTGGCCATATCATTTCGCAAGAGAGAGTGGCTACTGATCCAACCAAGATAGAGGCCGTGACCACATGGCCGAGACCCCAGAAAGTGGGCGCTCTGCGCTCATTTTTGGGGTTCTGTGGGTATTACCGCCAATTTGTGAAAGGATACGCCAAAGTGTGTCACCCATTGACTCAGCTGTTGTGTGGCTATCCCCCGGTGGGAAAGAAAAGGAAGCGGGACCAGAGGCAGGATACTGGAACCCGGCGGAACCTTTTGGCTCGAGATGGGATGATCGATGTGAAGAGGCGTTCCGATCTTTGAAAAGGGCACTGACCCAGGCCCCGGTGTTGGCTTTTGCCGATCCCCAGAAGCCATATGTGCTGCACACGGATGCCAGTCGAGAGGGTCTCGGGGCTGTTCTGTACCAGGAGCATGGCAAAGCATTGAGACCGATAGCCTTTGTCAGCCGAAGCTTGTCGCCATCGGAGAGAAACTATCCCACTCACAAGTTGGAGTTCCTGGCGCTGAAGTGGGCGGTGGTGGACAAGCTGGGCGATTACCTGTACGGAGCCAAGTTTGAGGTGAGAACGGATAACAATCCTCTCACTTATATTTTGACTTTGGCGAAGCTGGATGCCACAGGACATCGGTGGCTGGCGGCCTTGTCGGTATATGATTTCAGCCTGAGGTACCGGCCCGGAAGCAAGAATGTCGATGCGGATGCTTTGTCATGTCGGGAGCCGGGGGAACAGGAGAAGGACGAGGAATGGGAGAGTGTCCCTGCCCCTGGAGTGAAGGCGAGGTGTCAGTTTGCTATCACCGTGAAGGCCGAGGGAAGAGGGAGGATGGAACGAGCCGTGGACCATTTGGGGGGTTTTGACGACGCCATACCCCTGCTTACTGTGACCTGACCGCACTGCGGACTAAACAGTTGCCGGAACTGAGTCCGGGGGAAGTGGCAGCTGCTCAGCAAAATGACCCGGGCATTGGCACAGTGTGGAGAGCGGTCGAGAAGGGGGATGTGGCGTTGGCTGAGAAGGCGAAGCACCCATTCGTGCCTCTGTTATTGAAGGAGTGGTCTCGGTTAAAGTTAAAGAACCAAATTTTGTACCGGGTAACGGCGTCTCCGGACCAACCCCACTGTTGGCAACTGGTCCTGCCGGAGGAGTATCGACAGGCTGTACTCCAGGCCCTACATGATGATTCTGGACACTTGGGGGTGGAAAAGACCTATGGATTACTCAAAGACCGGTTCTACTGGCCCCGGATGAGGGGGGAAGTCGAAGAATACTGTAGGGGTTGCAGTCGTTGCATCCGGAGGAAGATCCTGCCCGCGTTGGCGGCTCCACTGTCGCACTTGCAGAGTGCGGGACCTCTGGACCTGGTATGTATGGATTTCCTGTCGATTGAGCCTGACACCAGCAACACCGCGAATGTCTTAGTCATCACCGATCATTACACTCGCTATGCTCAGGCATTTCCCACTAAGGATCAGAAGGTGACGACAGTGGCGAAGGTGTTATGGGAGAAGTATTTTGTTCATTACGGCCTTCCCAGGCGAATCCATAGCGATCAGGGGCGGGACTTTGAGAGCCGCCTTATCCATGAATTACTGACTATGCTTGGGGTTGAGAAATCCAGGACTACCCCTTATCACCCACAGGGAGATCCTCAGCCAGAGAGGTTCAACCGGACCCTGTTGGATATGCTCGGGACACTGGAGATTGGGCAGAAAAGTAGATGGAGTCGTCATATTGGATAATTGGTTCACTGTTACAATTGTACTCGCAATGATGCTACAGGGTACTCGCCCTATTATCTGATGTTCGGGCAGGAAGCGAGGTTGCCAATTGACTTGTGTTTTGGGGGTGAAGTGGGTGAATTACCCGGGAAGTCCCATCTAAAGTATGTGTCCGACATGAAGAGGGAGTTACAGCGGGCGTACGAGTTGGCCGAGGCGGCGGCTACCAAACAAAATCAGAGGAATAAGATGCGGTATGATCGAAAGGTGAAGTTTGTCCAATTATTGCCGGGCGACCGGGTCCTTTTACGGAATTTGGGACTCCCTGGTAAGCACAAGTTGGCAGATCGATGGGCGGCCAGCCCCTATGTAATAGAGAGCCAGATGCCGAATCTACCAGTTTACCGGGTGAAACCTGAGGATGGGAATGGGCCTGTCAAGGTACTCCATCGGAATCACCTGCTGCCGCTGGGTCAAGCGGTGCAGGTGGATACGGAGCCAGAGTGGGAGGTTACGCTTAGTACAAGGACTCTGCGAGGGCGCAGAGAAAGGGAAGAGCCCGCTGCTGAAGAGCGGGGACGGGTTCCTCACCCGGGAATGGCTACCGATTCGGAAGAGGATGACTCAGATGAGTGGCCCCTGTTCCCATTCGCTGGCGCTCCAGTACCAGGAGAGGAGGCTCCTGGCCCTTCCCATACTGAGTTGGGTGAGAGGAGGGGAGGTCTGGAGGGTCAGATGGAGAGGCAGCCAACATTGGGGGGAGAGAGGGTGGAACCCGAGCGTGAGCTGGAGAGATCTCAGGTGAGGGAGGACCCCCGTGAGGAAGGGGATGAGGGTCTGTCAGGTAGACCTGGGGTGTCCGAGACAGTGGGTTCGCAGGTGAA
This sequence comes from Hemitrygon akajei, assembly GCF_048418815.1. Taxonomy (NCBI): domain Eukaryota; kingdom Metazoa; phylum Chordata; class Chondrichthyes; order Myliobatiformes; family Dasyatidae; genus Hemitrygon; species Hemitrygon akajei. The sequence continues at coordinate 136,182,404 of NC_133129.1, forward strand.
GAGGGAGCCCAGTGGGGCAGAAGGGGTATGGAGATCTCAGAGAAGTAGGCGCCCCCCCCGGAGCGGTTGACATATGTGGTGCCAGGAGAACCGAGTGTGATTTCTACTGCTCTGGGTAGTTATGTCACTGCTTTCTGTACCTGGGTTGGGTTTTGTGTGTTGCAAGAAGCGTTGGGGAACTCTGGTAATGCCATGAGGGCATGACATTTGCTGGTGGGGAGAGAATGTACAATGTCCTGTGTATGTTACTCAAAATGGGTTTTTTGGTTTGTTAAGAGTAGGAATGCTTCTTTGTCTGATAAGTGTTTCTCTCGCAGTTGTTTTGCTTTATACTTGCTGATATGGTAGTTGTATTCATTTGTTAACCAATGGGGAATGTTATTTTGTCTTGGGAGGCTGGGCACGTGGGGAAGGGTTTTTCGCGGGCTTTTGGTGAGGAGTCGGGAGGAAGACGTCGAGGAAGGTGGACGTGCGCTGCACTGCTCGGAAGACCACCGGGGGGTCCTAGGTGCGAAGACGTGGAGGTCGGAGGCAAGCGACGAGGGGTCGGATGGTTCGATGGTTGAGCTCCAACGATGTGCACTAACTGACTGAACTTTGATAAGTTGGCACCTTTTGTTTTTTTCCCTTGCCTAATTGTATTGCCTAATACTCTTTTAATTTTAGTAAACTCTTTAACGTGTATTTCATAACGGTATTTGTTGTGGGTTTGATACTGTGGGCGGGCGCGAGGCATAAACTCGATTCTCACAGCACCTGTGTATACGGGAGGTGGGGTTGGTGTGTGGCTGGATCTCCTTTTCCCCTAGACATATACCAGCCTGTTGGGTAAGTGTTACACTTGTATCATAGCAGACTGAGGGGGATAGAGGTGTGATAGAGGTTTACAACACTATGAGGGGCATAGGTAGGGTAAATGCAAGCAGGCTTTTTCCACTGAGGTCATGGGTTAGGGGTGAAAGGTGAAAAGTTTAAGGAGAAGTTGTGGGGAAACTTCTTCACTCAGAGGTACGTGAGAGTGTGGAACAAGCTGGCAGCACAAGTGGCGCACATGAGCTTGAATTCAAAGCTTAAGACAAGTTTAGGTAAGTAAGTGGGTGGTAGGGGTATGGAGGGCTATAGTCCTGTTGCAGGTTGATGAGCTAGGCAGTTTAAATAGTTTGGTATGGACTAGTTGGGCTGTAGGATCTGTTTCTGTGCTCTACCTTTCTATCACTCTATGACTTTCCTATGTTAAGTTTTCTGTATTTATATGGAAATAGAACACAGGCTTTTATATTTAGAATCTAATCATTTCTACTCCCCCCCCCCCCCCCCCGCCATTTCTCATTCACACTTCTATGTCGTTGCTTTACAGTGTAAGTTGCTGAAGACACAAAGTTATTATTATAATGACACTAAATAATTGTATTCTAGTTCCAGACAGAGGACAAGCCCAGACTGGAGCCAGTAAAAGAACACATTCGCTATAATTTTTGGATTTGGAACTCAATAAAATATAGTTTTAGATTATGGTATTTAATTTTATGACAATCAGGTATCATTATATACCAATTAAAGACGGCTTAAAAACGTCCTTCCACCTAAACCTTCCATTTTAAAATTGTCTCCCTGAAAGAGAAATAAACCAAGGATAGAAAATAAAAGGTTGGACCACATATTTAACATGTTCTTATATTTAAGTTAATTATACAATTCAGAACTGATAAAGGCTGGTGTAACTGAGCCATCCAAAACAAAAAGTTTCAAGTTACCGGTTTAAGCTGAATGGGTTTCTCAGTGTCACGGTGACAATGTAGGTTGACTGAGTGCTTCTGAGTGAGGGAGGAACAAAGGAAACAGACATTGATCTTGTTCAGTGGGGTAAGGGCAGAATTGGGCCTTGATAATGATTAGCATCACAATGCATAGTCTATTGGCAGTAATTGTCTGAGCATGCCTCTGGAGATGGAAGTGAAGAATAAAAGGACCCAGGTTTGGAAGTGGTGCATTTTAAAGTGGAACTACTGGAGATAACATGAAATTTGCCAATATATCAGATAGAATGGGAAAATACAGTGACAACAATAATTTAAGAATGCCATCCTAAACTTCTTAGCAGGGACTTCAGTCACCACACCTTGACTACAGCCTCCACCTGTTAGCAGAGTGGAGAGAGTCTTTAGAGCAAGTTTGTATTTGAGGTGGGGACTCCCTAAAGATGAAACATGGGAAGTATTCAGCCCATTGGGTCTGCTCTACGTTCAACAACATGTTCATGTACTTCACTATTCTGATTCCACCCTCCTCCTCCTCCTCCTCCATGTCCTCACTGATGATAATCAACACAGGTGCACTCAAGGGCGTGTGCTTAGTCCATTGCTCTGCCCGCTCTACTCTGTGTGACTAGGCAAGCTCAGACACCATCTATAAATTCTCCAATATTGTTTGCAGATAGCAATGAGGAGGTGTACAAGAGTGGCGTAGAGTGGTTTCACAGAAACAATCTTGCACTGAACAACAGCAAGAAAGTTCAAAGTACAAACTAAATTTATTTTCAAAGTACATTATGTCACCACATACTACCCCGAGGTATTACAGGCATTCACCATAGAGCCATAGAGTTGTACAGCATAGAAATGGGACCTTTAGCTCACTGTGCCCAGACTGATATAATGCCATTTGTCTGCCCTAGATCTGCCTCTTTTTATGTCTATCTAAATAGGAATTGATACCATAATTTTCTAGTTTATATAATTTTTATTTTAAAACACCTTTTCCTAAAGCACCCACAAATGTGGTAACTTGTGAGAGAAAAATATTTTAAGCAAAAAAAATTAATGCGATTAACGTTTCCATAACAGAAGTCTCAATGGCTAGATCGCCCTTTCTTTGACTTCACAGATACAAGTTACAGTTTAGCACAATTTCTGCCCTTGTTTTCACTTTACAAACATTGAAAGTTACACTTTAAACAATGTTTCTGCTCTCAGTTACATGATGTGATCTACCCAAAGAGTAACATTGTCTTGCGATGAATTGCTGATTATCTGACATAAGGCTGCATAATTCAGTTAAAGTATATGGTGCTTCCCTCCTCCCCACTGCACCCCCGCAAACTAAAGCTGAATCCATTGAAACATACTGCATTTTATGTTAGATTACATGGATTGAAATTAATTCTGAATTCTACAATACAAAATATCAAATAGCCATATGAGGCCTCAGTTGGTTGGGGTAGACCATGGTTATTGCGTCCTATCTGTCTAGATACACAAGCCAGGGTGGTGCAATGTGAACACCAAGCTGTTGCCCATATAGCAGGCACCCCCCTCCACACAGCTGATGAATCCAAAGAAATGGCAGAGGCTGATACAGTTACACGAGGAAATCTGCAGATGCTGGAAATTCAAGCAACACACACAAAATGCTGGTGGAACACAGCAGGCCAGGCAGCATCTATAGGGAGAAGCGCTGTCGACATTTCGGGCCTAGCCCCTTCATCAGTTACTGCCTTAGGAACCCCAGCTTTGGAATTTCCTTCAGAGTTCACTCCCAAAACCTTCCCCATGAGTGGGTATAGCTGCAAGACAGCGAAGGTTTGAGATCAGAGTTTTCCTTCTCCTAGATGAGCTGCCTATCATGGCTGATGAGCCCCATCTGCCTGAAGTGACCGGTTTTAAGGCAACAGTAACCTGCCTTTGCCCCTTCTCCTGTCAGTAGAAATTGCTCTGCCGGGCTTAGTAGCTAGGCCACACGTGAAGGCGGGAAGCTGGGCTTGGTTGGCAGAGGCTATTTCAGACATTGGGAGCACTTAATAGTAGTGGGAGCTTAAACTCACATCCAAACCTCCACTCCCCTGCTACAAGAACTCTATACATAGCATGTAAAAAAAAAGAAAAAGCTTTAAAAGAAAATTAACCCTATTTCTCCTTCCACAGCTGCCACCTGACCTAAATGTTCCTGGTATTTTCTGGTTTTATTTCATGTTTCCAGCACCAGCAGTTTAACTGATTTCCATGTTCAAATGAAAAGGGTAAATTGTTATTATGGGAGACTTGAGAGTGTAACCTTCGATTGAATCTGAGACCTGATAGATGACTTCATGGTTAGATAGAGTGATTGATTAACCCCATTGATTAAATGTGGTCATCGTGATACAAACTGATAATAAAGCAAAAAGAGTTAAAGAATTAGAATTGGACTTAAACACCAAACAACTGTTGGAGCATCAAATGTTTCTTTTCCTTAATCCACAAATTGCTTGAAGAGATGAATATTGCAGTATAAGGAGCTTTATCCAGAAGTGGAGATACACCAGTCCAGAACTAAGTAGTCTATATCTGTTTTGCATTGTTTTATGGAAAGGGTCTATTTTTACAGCTGTCAAAATGTAAAGCTTCTCACTGAGATCGCTGGTTCCCACCAGGACCTGTTATCGTGAGCTGGAGAATTCTCTAAGACAAGTCCCTCCCTGATGTTCCGTTCTCTTAAGCTTAAAAGATGGCACCCCAAATTGTTTCTCCTCCATCCACAATCACTATGTTGAATCTTGAATTTTTAATTTAGTTCTGTATAAAATGTAGAGGAAATGGTGGTCCCAGGAGGTTTATTATCAAACCATGGGATAAACAGTAGCCCATGGGGAATGGTCGGGATGGGTGTCTATATAGGAGAAGGTATTGGTCACGGTAAAGGTTAAACAACCCACTCTGTTGGATTGGGATTTAAAATTTTGAGAAGAGTTGAACACAGAGGAGGGTATTAAAGCTCTCTATCAGTGGGCCCTGATCCTGGGATTTATGAGGGTGGGGGTGACATGCCAGAGTATCAAGAGTTCACCATGGTAGGGTACCTGGTGAAATCGGCAGCCCCCTGCCTGAAGGGGTCCCACTGTAGATTAAGAATTGAGTACTGTCATGTAACTCATAGACTGGTTAGAGCATGTTTCCAGAAGCTGGGAGGATAGCCGGGTGCAATAGATTGAGGGAGGGTCACGTCCATCACTCAAAGAGAAGGCTGGAGAAGGCGGACGGTATATCCACCTCCGCACTATACGCTGTTTGGAAAGAACATTGTACATCAGAGCACCCTGGAGACCATCACAGGGGGGAGGAGGGGACACCCCCCCAGTGAGAGAGATACCCCTGTTGCTATTATTGGAGTATAAAAGTATAAAAATTGCTGTGTAACCAAAACTATGCAGTCAGGTTTGAAACTTGCTATTTGATAATGAAATCTTAAGAATGTAGAAGACAATGGTGTGTTAATCAGAGGTAGCTAAGAGATGTAGATTAGAACATAATTAAGTCACGGAATCCTAAGAATGTAGAAGACAATGGTGTGTTAATGAGAGGTAGCTAAGAGATGTAGATTAGAACATGATTAAGTGAATTGGTAGAAACAATGGTGGCAAGATGTACCTGTGGTATGTGTGATACGAAACTATAGACCAATTACATATGCTAATGCAACTGGACCAGAAGATTGCTATAAAAAATGCTGTGTCCGAGGATCGGTGGGCAATCAGCGACTAGTTCAATGACTGTCTCAGCTTTGATTTGCAAATTAAAGTTTAACCCTTCTTGAAGAATCTTCTGCGTCTCTTCGTCATTTGTGGGGCACGAGAAACCACGACAAAATTGGCGACCCCGGCAGGACCGGAAAGAGACCCGCGGAAAGGAAACGGCAGATTGGGGACGATTCCCAGTCCTCTAGGGACCCCCACAAGGCTAACAGAATTAAGGGTGCACCCAAACAAAAGGTAAACGCTTTTTGCGACAATTTGGACTAAGAATTCTGTTGGCTTTGGGGAGGTCTTGGAGTCTCAGAAGTGTGGAACCACTGCCGAAGTGTCTCTCCGGTCCAAAGAATCTGGCAGAATTGGGGGTTAACAGGAGGCTCAGAGGATTGATCAAGAACACTGCAGTGAGGGTAAGTACAAATAAGTTAATAAGAAGTTAAGAAAAATTCCACGTGGTGTTGGTAAGTCCCTGTGGATACCGCTTTGTATGAAACGAAGGGCTGAACGGGCAGGGAAAGGATAAAGATGGAACAGGTACAGAGAGAAATGGAAGAAGGGATTGAACGGATGAAATACTTGAGAGAGGAAAAGGAGTATGAGGAGTATCGGTTATACTATAGAAATAAACAGACTAGAGAAGAAAGTGGCTCATCAGGGCAGGAAGAGATGAGGCATTCAAGAAGAGGTGGAAAAAGAAAGGAGATGAGAGTCTTGGAGAAACACAAGAGAGAAAGGAATCAAGCACGAGTAAGGATCATGAGGAGTCCCTGCCACAGGTGTACAGACACGGACAGGAAGAAAAAGAAGGTGACTCATTGGAGGAGCAAGAGTTGAGTGGAGAGAGAGAGGATGCGAGAATTTGTGGGGAAGAGGTAGGAGGCAGAAGCCTAGAAGAGCAGAAGGAGGCATTAGGGGAGCGACTTGCGGAAGTAGAGAGAGAGCTAGATAAGTTACTGAGAGGGGATTGCCAGAGGAGATGCGAAAAATACTCCAGGAGCCAACCAAGTATTGAATCAAGACAGAAAGGAAGGACTCCACAGGGAGACCGAGGGAAGAAGAGGACCCCGGAGAAATTTGTGTGGGAGGCAGTAAAGACATACCCTGAGACAGATGGGGAGTCAGGTGAGGAGGAGAGCCAGGGCAGGTGGGAAGAAGGAGGAAGAATGATGCCATTGTTAGTTAAAGGATCAGGACAAGTGCAGTATATCCCTTGGGGATCCCAGGACCTAGAAGGGCTGAAAAACACTCTGCCCAATCTACATGAAGGAGCAGGGAAATGGATTAGAGCCTTTGAAGAAGAAACGGCGGGACGATTATTGGCTATGGGAGATTTGAATGCACTATTGATAAGGTTGATGGGAACCTCCAAATTTAACGAACTAATGGAAATGGCTGGCATAGTAAACTCGAACGACCCAAGAAGTGATGGAGATGGGTTTGACAGAGTGAGGCAGAGGGTATGGCAGGCCCTCAGAGAGCTTTATCCACCCAAAGTGGACCCCAAAGCCTTAAAAGGGGATCCACTGGGAGACACTGAAAACCCAGCAGCCTACATAGAAAACCAGTTGAAAAGGTGGAGACTGGAGACTGAGCAAGAGGTGGAGAATAGCTTATTTATGACCTCACTGTTCTGACATAGCATTTTGGATGCAATGCCTCCACAAGTAAAATCCAAACTGGAGGAAGTGGTTGGGCTGACGTCAATGACCCCACAAGAATTTAGAGACCACGTAGTCCATGCGGTTGAGAAATACTGGAAAGACAAACGAAGGTTGGCTGAGCAGCAGGAAGAGGTGCAAAGAAAGTTAATACAAATTGTTACGTATCCCGTAACTGGATCACTTACCAGCAAAGATAGAGAGGTCCGCTGAAGTCTGATGGTACCATTTTCAAACGTTTTTATTTATAAAGGGGCACAAACGTAAGGTTAATACAAACATTCAGATAACACACGTCGTCAATACTCAATCTAAAGCGCAGGGGTAGTACTACTCAATAAGAAATAAACTCTATCGTGGTCTAGGGGATAATATCTTGTCCATTTGGAAAAAATATAACAGTCATTCAAAAGTCGGCAGGCTTCAGCCTTTTGGGAACCGCTGAGTTTCCTGTGTTGGAGAGAGAGAGAGAGAGAGAGATTGGTGAGAAAAGGAACACTTGCCCAGGTCCTTACGAAGCAAAGCCGTGGAATCAGGGGAGCAGGCTTTCCTGTTGTTAGTTAAAAGCAATTGTCCGTGATTCCAGCCACAGACTCCCGATGCGGAATCTAACGCACGTGGCTTCCTTCAAAATGGCTTCCCGCTACGACGGGATCGCTATCGTGTCTCCTTGGTGCGTCTGCAGGGGTCGTCCCCCCAGACCCTCCTTTATACTTCCTCATGGGTTCGCAGGTGTCACTCTCTCTCTCAACCAGCCCACTTTGCCTGAGGGCTTTACACATGGTCTTCATGAGACAATAGTCAGGGTCGCTTTATTCTGCATCCCAGTGGAACGCGGTATTCAGCACGTCTCTCTCTCTCTTGGGTCATTGACCCCCCCCCCCCCCCAACCTTCACTAGGGCTCTTGTGATTCTCGGAAAGGAGGGGGCTGGTATCATAACACCTCCCCTCTTAAACGTTTTTTACCAGCGGTTAAAAACAGTGGTATAGAGTCTTACAGGATTTTTTGAAACTACCACAATACACAAGTTTTTCTTTTCACAGAGTACTACTGTTATACATTCAAGTCAGTATCTAAACAGTTAACGATTACAGTGTCCCTTTCTTTAATATCTTAACATCGCGTACCGTACTGAAAATCTTGTAGCATCAGACTTCAATTAACCGTCGCCACTTTTTCGGGGAGTCCCCCCATGGAGAACTTGAGTAATTTGGCGTGGTGAACTCCCGCCCGTCTCGTTCATCGGGGTCATCTTATCAACACCACTTAGACCATTTCCACCCAATTCTGTAATTTTGCCCAGGTGGCTAGCCCTTTTGTCAGGACCATGCAGGCTGATGGGTTTCAGTTCGAACCTTTCCCTCAGGCCGCATTTAAATTTCGGCTTTTTCACAGCGCTCTCTTGAATAACAACAGCGTGTGGGGCACCTTTACATTCCAAATCAACCTGTAATCGATGCGCAGGCACCGCGTTACCAAGCCCTCGTTTCTGTAGCTTGGTTGCTTCTTCTGACACCAATCTAAACTTTAAATTTTCTTCATTCGATTTGGGAACTACAAACTTCCTGTTCCCTTCAATAATGATGTTTATTCCCCCATGGTCGAGTTCCACTTTAAGGTTCACCACCCCTTCGTGTACCAACACCTGGGAACCCTCCCTTCCCCTAATTACCAGGGTTAACCCTGTCTTCACTGAACCCAGTCCATCTGACCCACAGGGACTGCATTCCTTTTCAACTGAATCAAATACCTCAGACTTGTTCTGAGCTCCATTACTAGGTTCAGTACCACGTGCATCCACATCTTGGACACACTCAAACGGGACATCTGCCTCTCCCAGGCTTTCAATACCCGTACCCTTTTCAGATTCTAAATTCCCCTGATCCTCCCAGTTCCTCTCTTGGCAACTCCCTTCCGGAGTAAACTCAACCCCGCGGGCTGAAACAACCTCGTCTGCCAACCCAGCGGACCTCTCCAAGGTAATGTCATCCTTTTCATCTAGGACTGCCTTCATCTCATTATCGGGAACACCTTGATAACTCTCAACTTCTTCAAACAGGGCTGCCACCCCCGACAGATCACCCATGTCCAACTCTGGACCTTTTAACAGCTTTTCCCATCTCTCATCTTTATTTCCTACCTCTAGGACCTTTCTCTTCACTAAGGGCAGATCTAGCTCCTCTTCCTTAACCCCTTTCACTTTACTACTCTTCGGTTTACCACCCTCAGAACCCTCGTGGTACAGGGTCGGTAGGACCGTCTCGGCCAAATCAATACTGGCCAGATTTAAACTGCTCGCTTTCTCAGCTGCCTTTCTCGACAGGCTGCGAATGCTCGCGCCTGTGGTACAGACTGGAGATTCGCAGGGCGGGGCTGCAATCCTCACAGGCGGTTTGAGCCGGGTCCAAACTTGCCCCCCCCCCCGGCTAAATCATTTCCGAGGAGGACGTCCGCGTCAGTTCTCGGGAATTCTGCGGGCACCCCTATTTTGACTGGTCCAGATACCAGCTCACAATCCATAATTACCTGATGTAGGGGCACCATTTCTATTCTTGTACTTATCCCCTTCACGGCGACCATTCCCCTTCTCCAACCGAAATCTAGTATCTCACGGCGGATCAACGACAGCTCCGCCCCGGTGTCTCGCCAGATTCGGACGGGAATGGGTGGGTCTCCACCCTTCACGGACACGGTTCCGGGTGACAGCCAGGTCTCTGACCCTTCTTGTACTCTGTCTACCTGGGGCTCTCTCGTCGATTTACTGATTACCACGGCACACCCGATAGGGACCGCTGCTCTCCCGGTTTCTGGCTCCTTTCTCGGAGCAAAGCACCTAGTGGCAATATGTCCTCCCTTCCCACAATTAAAACAGGTCAAGCCCGGAAATCTCGGGCCACCTGGCCTTTCCCCCTCAACCTTGCCACTAGCTCCCGGCGGGACCTCTGCCTCAGCCGGCGGACTTTCCCTACCGTTCCGACGGTCTCTCGGGTAACCTTTTGGCGAGGAAATCTTTAGCCTGTGGGTTAGGGCATATTCATCTGCGAACCTAGCAATTTCTGAGATGGACTTATTCGCCTTCTCATTCAAATACATCCGGATCTCCTCCAGAACACACCCTTTTAATTCCTCAATCAGAAATAACTCCCTGATACGCCCATAATCCCTGTCCACCTGTTCCACGGTGCACCAACGGTCCAAGAGCACCCCCTTTTCATAGGCTAGCTCGGTATACGTTTGATTCCACCCTTTCCGTAAATTTCTGAACCTTTGTCTATACGCTTCCGGTACTAGCTCGTAACTCCGGAGAATGGCCTCTTTTACTTTGGCATAATTCTCCGCTTCCCCTTCCTCGATGGCCAAGGCCGCATATGCTCGTTGTGCCTTCCCTTTTAACACACTTTGTAACAACGCCACCCACTGCTCTTTGGGCCACTTTTGATTTACTGCCACCTTTTCAAAAAGCAAGAAATAACTATCAACATCCGACTCTTCGAATGGAGGTACTACCCTCAACTCCCGACTAACATTAAACCTCTCCTCTCGTTCTAACCCTAGATCTCTTCGCTCTTTCTTTAACTTCTCCATCTCCAAGTCATGTTCCCTCTGTTCTCGTCTCTCCTCATACTCTCTTTGCTTTTCGGCTCGTTCTCTCTCGTTCTCGGCTCGTTCCCTCTCGTTCTCGGCTCGTTCCCTCTCGTTCTCGGCTATTTCTAGCTCTTTTAGTTGAATTTCATGCTCTTTGCTTTTCAGCTTGGTCCTGCTCTTTTCCCACCTCTAACTCCTTTAGTTGGAGCTCCTGGGCCCGTTCTTTCTCTCTCTCAGCCCGTTCTTTCTCTCTCTCAACCCGTTCTTTCTCTCTCTCAGCCACTTCCAGCTGCTTCATTTTAAATTCATGTTCCAACCTTAATTTCTCCAACTCTAGCTGATCCATTCCACTCGCTGGTACTTCTTCAGGGATATTTTCCAAGACCCCAGCTTCGAACACTTTCTTCCCAATGTAATACCGAGTTATGGCCCCTCGCACCTCCCACTTTTTCATGGACGACCTCACTTCTGCGAGGTCCAATCCCTTCGCCAAATTTAACAAGTCTGATTTGGTGGCCGCCTCTAGCGCCTCTACAGTTGGGTTTTTCATAAATTCATCCACGTCCATCTTTGTTGGTTTCCCGTCTGGCTACCCGCGTACCAGATCCAAATTTATTTATTTATTTACAAACCCAATTCACTGCCCTCCCAATTTTGGTTTCAAATCCCGGACGAGTCCCCACGTTGTTACGTATCCCGTAACTGGATCACTTACCAGCAAAGATAGAGAGGTCCGCTGAAGTCTGATGGTAACATTTTCAAACATTTTTATTTATAAAGGGGCACAAACGTAAGGTTAATACAAACATTCAGATAACACACGTCGTCAATACTCAATCTAAAGCGCAGGGGTAGTACTACTCAATAAGAAATAGGCTCTATCGTTGTCTAGGGGATAATATCTTGTCCATTTGGAAAAAATATAACAGTCATTCAAAAGTCGGCAGGCTTCAGCCTTTTGGGAACCGCTGAGTTTCCTGTGTTGGAGAGAGAGAGAGAGAGAGAGATTGGTGAGAAAAGGAACACTTGCCCAGGTCCTTACGAAGCAAAGCCGTGGAATCAGGGGAGCAGGCTTTCCTGTTGTTAGTTAAAAGCAATTGTCCGTGATTCCAGCCACAGACTCCCGATGCGGAATCTAACGCACGTGGCTTCCTTCAAAATGGCTTCCCGCTACGACGGGATCGCTATCGTGTCTCCTTGGTGCGTCTGCAGGGGTCGTCCCCCCAGACCCTCCTTTATACTTCCTCACGGGATCGCAGGTGTCACACTCTCTCTCAACCAGCCCACTTTGCCCAAGGGCTTTACACGTGGTCTTCATGAGACAATAGTCAGGGTTGCTTTATTCTGCATCCCAGTGGAACGTGGTATTCAGCACGTCTCTCTCTCTCTTGGGTCATTGACCCCCCCCCCCCCCCTTCACTAGGGCTCTTGCGATTCTCGCAAAGGAGGGGGCTGGTATCATAACAAAATGCAGCTCGAAGAACTCAAAAAGAAGGAAAAAGAGAAAAACAAAAAGATGCTGCCAGCAACCACCGGTTCACAGCCATCGAACTGGACAAAGCACTGCTATATGGAGGGACCGATCATACTGTAAGACAAGGGCTGGAAAACCCCATGCCAATAATCGTCTTTGGGGGAACATTCCCACAAATGCCCTATCAGGAACAGACTAAATTCAAACAGCCCAGACAGGACTGGAAGTCCCAAGGAGGGGGACAGAGGAGCTATGGGCAAAGGAGACCAGTGAGGAAACAGGGGGAAAGAGAGGTAGAGAGATTGTGCTGGGAATGTAATCAGCCAGGTCACATGAGAAGGGGCAACTGACACCAATGATGATAGATACTGGAGCCACGTACACTTGTGTACAGCCACAGTATGCCCTTCACCTTCCCATGTCAGGAAAGTTTATTAAGACGGTAGGGTTCTCGGGGAAAACACAGTTGACACAGTGCACGGCTCCAGTGCGGTTGATAATGGGAAATAAAGGAATCGTTTTGCCAGTGCTAGTATTTAAAGGAACTCTGATTAATTTGTTAGGCAGAGATGCCTTATTGAAACTGGAATTAAAATTAGAATGCACCAGAAATGGGCTGAGTGTGGAAAGAGCAGGGGCTCAATTGATAGTGCGAGAAGACAAGAAGGCTAATGTCTTTTGGATAGGAGACATCGCAGATCAGATTCAGGAAACCTGGGAAAAATGGAAAAAGGGCGTGCAGGCTATATTACCCAGGGCTGTAATGCCCAAATCTGAGCTACATTGTACAGTGATTTTTGACGAGACTCAGAACAGGGAGTTTGAGGAGAGATGGCACCTGGAGGCATGTACCCAACAGCACCTGGAAGGGGAGGCTATGATAATTGGAAAGCAAGGGGCAGCTTTACAAGTTAAGTGGAACACCTTTTTAGAAAAATGGTACAGGATACTGGAGGCTGCGCCCCATGTAATGTTGTTGGTAAACAAGGGATATCAGTCTAAAGACTTAGGACCCTTACTTAAGAGTGCTGAAACCGTAACAGTGTGGAGGAAAATCACGACAGAGGTGTGGATATCAGAAGACAACAATTGCATTAAAATAATGGTAAGTGTAGATATGGTAGGGACAGTGAGAGAGGTCGAAATAACTCCCCAACCACACCTCCCCTTGCTGGGAAAGGAAAGAGGCCAGCAGAAAGATAGAAGGTTAGATGAGTTGCTGTCTATTCTGTGGTCACAGCATGACACGGACGTAGGGAAAATAAAAACAGCTAGTCCGGTGGAAATAAGGCTGAAAAGGGGAGCAATTCCACCCAGGAGACCACAATACCCTCTAAGACCAGAAGCAGAAGAGGGAATAGCATCGACAGTGCAGAGGTTGCTTGAAATAGGAGTGCTTAAAAGAACAAACAGTCCATGCAATACCCCGTTGCTGCCAGTCTTAAAAGCAGATAAATCTAAGTGGAGATTGGAGCATGACTAGCGAGCGGTAAATGATGTGGTAGAGGACTGGCCAGCGGTAGTCCCCAACCCACACACTCTTTTGACTAATGTTCCACCAGAAGCAAGTTACTTTTCAGTGATTGATTTGTGTTCAGCTTTCTTTAGCATTCCTCTAGCCGACCAGTGTCAGTATCTGTTTGCATTTACTTACAGAGGTGCTCAGTATACCTATACCAGAATGCCGCAAGGATTTCAACATTCACCACACGTTTTTAATCAGGTATTGAAGGCAGACCTAGAGGGCGTGCCATTGGAAAGTACATTGTTACAGTATGTGGATGACCTGTTGATTTGCTCCCACAGTAAGGAACAGTGTGAGCAGGACACTATAACTCTGTTAGAGAAGCTGGCGCACGGAGGACATAAAGTATCCAAAAAGAAACTGCAATTTTGCACGCAGCAAGTGGAATACTTAGGCAGGGTAATATCCAAGGGAGTGAAGGCAATAGCACCAGATCAGATTGAGGCAATAACTAAGGCCCCCAATCCCCAGACTGTAGGGCAGATGATGACGTTTTTGGGAATGGCAGGGTACAGCTCAGATTGGATAGGAGAATATGCTGAGATTGTGGCACCTTTGAGAAAGATAATGAAAGAAGCAAGACATACCAATTTGAAGAACGGCTTACAGTGGAATGGAGAGGTGGAGCTAGCTTTCAATACTATTAAGCAGGAATTGCAGTCAGCACCAGCATTAGCTTTGCCTGACTACGAGAAGGTTTTTCATTTGTATGCATCCAACTCACAGGAGGGTTATGTCACAGCGGTTCTAACACAAGAGACAGGCACAGGCAGCCGATAGCATACTACAGTACGAGACTAGATGAGGTGGCTCAGGGGTACCCACCCTGTTATCAGGGATTGGCGGCGCTGTACTATGCATATGAAAAGGCATAATCTGTAACCCTGGGCTATCCTGTGACTCTGTACACACACCACAAAGTAGCAGAATTGCTGGAAAGAGGGAAATTTGTGCTGACGCCAGCCAGGATAGCAGTGTATCAGATGCTATTGACATTTCCAGATATAACTATACAGAGATGCACTACCAGTAATATAGCCGATTTTGTCCCTTTGGGCTATGAAGGAGAACCCCATGATTGTGTAGGGAAGACGATGGCATTTGCCAAATTGAGAGCAGATTTATGGTCAGAACCACTAGAGGATATAGATAAAAAGGTTCTGTTCGTAGATGGCTCTTGTTATAGGGACTATGATGGAAATCATGCAGGGTTCTCAGCAATGCAGCAGGATCAGTCGAGCTATAAGATTATTAGGATGGAGTCCTGTCCCCAACCGTGTTCCGCCCAACTAGCGGAAGTCAAAGCCCTGACAGCTGCGTGTGAAATGATGGAAGGTGAGACAGTAGACATCTATACTGATTCGACATATGCTCACGGAGTATGCCATTTGTTCGGGGCAGTGTGGAAGCAGAGAGGTTTTAAAAAAAGTAGTGGAGATCCCATACAACATTGTCAGCAAATTCTAGACTTAATAAAAGCCATAATGAAACCTAAAGCATTGGCTATAGTAAAATGCCAGGCACATAAAAAGGGAAATGATGTAATAACAAAGGGAAATCAAGCTGCGGACGAGGCAGCCAGAAAAGCGTCTGGGTGTACGTCAGCTGTCATTGCCCCCCAGGTAAGCCTAACTCCAGAACCTGTGGTAGAGGACCTAATTGAAATACAAGGTAAGGCAACTTTGGCAGAACAGACAATGTGGAGAAAAAGGGGGGCCAAGCAGAACCCGGAAGGCTTGTGGAGCACGGAAGATGGTTTGTTGGTAGCGCCCACCCCTCTACTGACGATTCTGATTTCAGAAGCGCATGGGATTGACCATTGTGCAAGGGGGGAAGTGATAAAGAAAATAAAGGATGGCTTTGGTCACCTTATTTACAGGCTTCAGTGGACTTTGTCTTGTCACAGTGCGAGGTATGCGCACAGAATAATGTTCGGAAGGGAATTACAACCCCAATAGGCCACATTCCTGTACCTGAAGGACCATTTAAACATCTAGTGATCGATTACGTAAACATGATAAAGACAGTGAGAGGGAAAAGATACATGCTGG
This sequence comes from Hemitrygon akajei, assembly GCF_048418815.1. Taxonomy (NCBI): domain Eukaryota; kingdom Metazoa; phylum Chordata; class Chondrichthyes; order Myliobatiformes; family Dasyatidae; genus Hemitrygon; species Hemitrygon akajei. The sequence goes on from NC_133129.1 coordinate 136,198,202, forward strand.
TAGTAATTGATCGATTTAGCAGATGGGTGGAGGCGGTACCTTAAAGAGATCAAGGGGCAAAGACAGTGGTAAAATTTCTGACAAATGAAGTGATCCCAAGGTTTGGAATACCTACAGAAGTTAGCTCAGACAATGGTTCAGCTTTTATTTAGAAAGTGGTCAAACTGGTACTACAGGCGCTGAGGATAAAGCAAAGATTTGGATGTGTATACCACCCTCAGTCGCAGGGCATGGTAGAGAGAATTAATGGAACCCTAAAAGCCAAACTAAACAAAATTTGTGCAGACACTAAACTTAATTGGGTCGATTCTTTACCGTTAGCATTGATGAGTTAACGCATGCAAACTAATCGAGTGACATGCCTGACACCGCATGAGATGCTCACTGGGAAGCTATCATACCTGTGATAGGGGTAAGCAAAAATGTTGAATGGATAAACTATATATACTACAATCAACAGAGATTCATCAACTACACCGATCATGCACTGGAGGCCTTAGGGCAACAGCTGGATGCAACTAGCAGGGTGGCGTGGCAAAACAGACAGGTACTGGATCGGCCTTTGGCAGAAAAAGGGGGTGTGTGTGTAATGTTTGGAGAACAATGCTGCACTTTCATACCGAACAATACTAGCCCAGAAGGGTCTTTCACCAGAGCAATGAATAAGTTAAGGAATCTGCGGACGGAGGTCAAACAGAGTGCAGGGTTCGAACATCAGTTCTTTGACTGGTTGGAAAGTAGACTCGGAGGATGGGGAGCATGGATGACTAAAATAGCAATAACTGTCAGTATTATATAGTTGAGCTGTGCGTTTGTGCTGTGCTGTTTTCTTCCTTGTCTCAAATCTCTTGCAGTGCGTGCTGCAACCAAACAATTTCCAATGCTCGTGGCAATTACTGAAGCAAGCTTAATGGAGAAAGAAACACCGAAAATGTATCGTTACAGCCTACAACACCTGCAGGATGAACAGGAGCAAAACGACAGTGTGGGAGCAGATTGTAAGGGCTTCTGAGTCTTTTTCCCTGTCTCAGGTACAGAGGGACAGGTTTTTGGCTCAGCGGCCCAGGGTAACAGGGAGAGAATACTTTGAGGTCTTGGTGCAGAATATTATAGTTTAACCCGAGATTTGGGAATAAGTGCTTGAGTTTATTGGGGCTTTTGTGCGCAGACTCTTAGTCTTCTTTCTCTGTGTGAGACCCTCTGGGTCTCAAAGGGGGGATATATTGGAGTATAAAAGTATAAAAATTGCTGTGTAACCAAAACTATGCAGTCAGTTTTGAAACTTGCTATTTGATATGCATGTACTCAATTTAGTAGGAGAATGAAATCTTAAGAATGTAGAAGACAATGGTGTGTTAATGAGAGGTAGCCAAGAGATGTAGATTAGAACATGATTAAGTCACAGAATCCTAAGAATGTAGAAGACAATGGTGTGTTAATGAGAGGTAGCCAAGAGATGTAGATTAGAACATGATTAAGTGAATTGGTAGAAACAATGGTGGCAAGATGTATGTGTGGTACATGTGATACACAAATATAGATTGATTACATATGCTAATACAACTGGACCAGGAGATTGCTATAAAAAATGCTGTGTCCGAGGATCGGTGGGTAATCAGCGACTAGCTCAATGACTGTCTCAGCTTTGATTTGCAAATTAAAGTTTAACCCTTCTTGAAGAATCTTCTGCGTCTCTTCGTCATTTGTGGGGCACGAGAAACCACGACAAAATTGGCGACCCCGGCAGGACCGGAAAGAGACCCGCGGAAAGGAAACAGCAGATTGGGGACGATTCCCAGTCCTCTAGGGACCCCCACAAGGCTAACAGAATTAAGGGTGCACCCAAACAAAAGGTAAGCGCTTTTTGCGACAATTTGGACTAAGAATTCTGTTGGCTTTGGGGAGGTCTTGGAGTCTCAGAAGTGTGGAACCACTGCCGAAGTGTCTCTCCGGTCCAAAGAATCTGGCAGAATTGGGGGTTAACAGGAGGCTCAGAGGATTGATCAAGAACACTGCAGTGAGGGTAAGTACAAATAAGTTAATAAGAAGTTAAGAAAAATTCCACGTGGTGTTGGTAAGTCCCTGTGGATACCGCTTTGTATGAAACGAAGGGCTGAACGGGCAGGGAAAGGATAAAGATGGAACAGGTACAGAGAGAAATGGAAGAAGGGATTGAACGGATGAAATACTTGAGAGAGGAAAAGGAGTATGAGGAGTATCGGTTATACTATAGAAATAAACAGACTAGAGAAGAAAGTGGCTCATCAGGGCAGGAAGAGATGAGGCATTCAAGAAGAGGTGGAAAAAGAAAGGAGATGAGAGTCTTGGAGAAACACAAGAGAGAAAGGAATCAAGCACGAGTAAGGATCATGAGGAGTCCCTGCCACAGGTGTACAGACACGGACAGGAAGAAAAAGAAGGTGACTCATTGGAGGAGCAAGAGTTGAGTGGAGAGAGAGAGGATGCGAGAATTTGTGGGGAAGAGGTAGGAGGCAGAAGCCTAGAAGAGCAGAAGGAGGCATTAGGGGAGCGACTTGCGGAAGTAGAGAGAGAGCTAGATAAGTTACTGAGAGGGGATTGCCAGAGGAGATGCGAAAAATACTCCAGGAGCCAACCAAGTATTGAATCAAGACAGAAAGGAAGGACTCCACAGGGAGACCGAGGGAAGAAGAGGACCCCGGAGAAATTTGTGTGGGAGGCAGTAAAGACATACCCTGAGACAGATGGGGAGTCAGGTGAGGAGGAGAGCCAGGGCAGGTGGGAAGAAGGAGGAAGAATGATGCCATTGTTAGTTAAAGGATCAGGACAAGTGCAGTATATCCCTTGGGGATCCCAGGACCTAGAAGGGCTGAAAAACACTCTGCCCAATCTACATGAAGGAGCAGGGAAATGGATTAGAGCCTTTGAAGAAGAAATGGCGGGACAATTATTGGCTATGGGAGATTTGAATGCACTATTGATAAGGTTGATGGGAACCGCCAAAGTTAATGAACTAATGGAAATGGCTGGCATAGTAAACTCAAACATCCCAAGAACTGATGGAGATGGGTTTGACAGAGTGAGGCAGAGGGTATGGCAGGCCCTCAGAAAGCTTTATCCACCCAAAGTGGACCCCAAAGCCTTAAAAGGGGATCCACTGGGAGACACTGAAAACCCAGCAGCCTACGTAGAAAACCAGTTGAAAAGGTGGAGACTGGAGACTGAGCAAGAGATGGAGAATAGCTTATTTATGACCTCACTGTTCCGACATAGCAGTTTGGATGCAATGCCTCCACAAGTAAAATCCAAACTGGAGGAAGTGGTTGGGCTGATGTCAATGACCCCACAAGAATTTAGAAACCACGTAGTCCATGCGGTTGAGAAATACTGGAAAGTCAAACGAAGGTTGGCTGAGCAGCAGGAAGAGGTGCAAAGAAAGTTAATACAAATTGTTACATATCCCGTAACTGGATCACTTACCAGCAAAGATAGAGAGGTCCGCTGAAGTCTGATGGTACCATTTTCAAACGTTTTTATTTATAAAGGGGCACAAACGTAAGGTTAATACAAACATTCAGATAACACACGTCGTCAATACTCAATCTAAAGCGCAGGGGTAGTACTACTCAATAAGAAATAGGCTCTATCGTTGTCTAGGGGATAATATCTTGTCCATTTGGAAAAAATATAACAGTCATTCAAAAGTCGGCAGGCTTCAGCCTTTTGGGAACCGCTGAGTTTCCCGTGTTGGAGAGAGAGAGAGATTGGTGAGAAAAGGAACACTTGCCCAGGTCCTTATGAAGCAAAGCCGTGGAATCAGGGGAGCAGGCTTTCCTGTTGTTAGTTAAAAGCAATTGTCAGAGATTCCAGCCACAGACTCGACGATTCGGAATCTAACGCATGTGGCTTCCTTCAAAATGGCTTCCCGCTACGACGGGATCGCTATCGTGTCTCCTTGGTGCGTCTGCAGGGGTCATCCCCCCAGACCCTCCTTTATACTTCCTCACGGGATCGCAGGTGTCACTCTCTCTCTCAACCAGCCCACTTTGCCCGAGGGCTTTACACGTGGTCTTCATGAGACAATAGTCAGGGTCGCTTTATTCTGCATCCCGGTGGAACGTGGTATTCAGCACGTCTCTCTCTCTCTTGGGTCATTGACCCCCCCCCCTTCACTAGGGCTCTTGCGATTCTCGGAAAGGAGGGGGCTGGTATCATAACACCTCCCCTCTTAAACATTTTTTACCAGCGGTTAAAAACAGTGGTATAGAGTCTTACAGGATTTTTTGAAACTACCACAATACACAAGTTTTTCTTTACACAGCGTACTACTGTTATACATTCAAGTCAGTATCTAAACAGTTAACGATTACAGTGTCCCTTTCTTTAATATCTTAACATCACGTACCGTACTGAAAATCTTGTAGCATCAGACTTCAATTAACCGTCGCCACTTTTTCGGGGAGTCCCCCCATGGAGAACTTGAGTAATTTGGCGTGGTGAACTCCCGCCCCTCTCGTTCATCGGGGTCATCTTATCAACACCACTTAGACCATTTCCACCCAATTCTGTAATTTTGCCCAGGTGGCTAGCCCTTTTGTCAGGACCATGCAGGCTGATGGGTTTCAGTTCGAACCTTTCCCTCAGGCCGCATTTAAATTTCGGCTTTTTCACAGCGCTCTCTTGAATAACAACAGCGTGTGGGGCACCTTTACATTCCAAATCAACCTGTAATCGATGCGCAGGCACCGCGTTACCAAGCCCTCGTTTCTGTAGCTTGGTTGCTTCTTCTGACACCAATCTAAACTTTAAATTTTCTTCATTCGATTTGGGAACTACAAACTTCCTGTTCCCTTCAATAATGATGTTTATTCCCCCATGGTCGAGTTCCACTTTAAGGTTCACCACCCCTTCGTGTACCAACACCTGGGAACCCTCCCTTCCCCTAATTACCAGGGTTAACCCTGTCTTCACTGAACCCAGTCCATCTGACCCACAGGGACTGCATTCCTTTTCAACTGAATCAAATACCTCAGACTTGTTCTGAGCTCCATTACTAGGTTCAGTACCACGTGCATCCACATCTTGGACACACTCAAACGGGACATCTGCCTCTCCCAGGCTTTCAATACCCGTACCCTTTTCAGATTCTAAATTCCCCTGATCCTCCCAGTTCCTCTCTTGGCAACTCCCTTCCGGAGTAAACTCAACCCCGCGGGCTGAAACAACCTCGTCTGCCAACCCAGCGGACCTCTCCAAGGTAATGTCATCCTTTTCATCTAGGACTGCCTTCATCTCATTATCGGGAACACCTTGATAACTCTCAACTTCTTCAAACAGGGCTGCCACCCCCGACAGATCACCCATGTCCAACTCTGGACCTTTTAACAGCTTTTCCCATCTCTCATCTTTATTTCCTACCTCTAGGACCTTTCTCTTCACTAAAGGCAGATCTAGCTCCTCTTCCTTAACCCCTTTCACTTTACTACTCTTCGGTTTACCACCCTCAGAACCCTCGTGGTACAGGGTCGGTAGGAACGTCTCGGCCAAATCAATACTGGCCAGATTTAAACTGCTCGCTTTCTCAGCTGCCTTTCTCGACAGGCTGCGAATGCTCGCGCCTGTGGTACAGACTGGAGATTCGCAGGGCGGGGCTGCAATCCTCACAGGCGGTTTGAGCCGGGTCCAAACTTGCCCCCCCCCCCGGCTAAATCATTTCCGAGGAGGACGTCCGCGTCAGTTCTCGGGAATTCTGCGGGCACCCCTATTTTGACTGGTCCAGATACCAGCTCACAATCCATAATTACCTGATGTAGGGGCACCATTTCTATTCTTGTACTTATCCCCTTCACGGCGACCATTCCCCTTCTCCGACCGAAATCTAGTATCTCACGGCGGATCAACGACAGCTCCGCCCCGGTGTCTCGCCAGATTCGGACGGGAATGGGTGGGTCTCCACCCTTCACGGACACGGTTCCGGGTGACAGCCAGGTCTCTGACCCTTCTTGTACTCTGTCTACCTGGGGCTCTCTCGTCGATTTACTGATTACCACGGCACACCCGATAGGGACCGCTGCTCTCCCGGTTTCTGGCTCCTTTCTCGGAGCAAAGCACCTAGTGGCAATATGTCCTCCCTTCCCACAATTAAAACAGGTCAAGCCCGGAAATCTCGGGCCACCTGGCCTTTCCCCCTCAACCTTGCCACTAGCTCCCGGCGGGACCTCTGCCTCAGCCGGCGGACTTTCCCTACCGTTCCGACGGTCTCTCGGGTAACCTTTTGGCGAGGAAATCTTTAGCCTGTGGGTTAGGGCATATTCATCTGCGAACCTAGCAATTTCTGAGATGGACTTATTCGCCTTCTCATTCAAATACATCCGGATCTCCTCCAGAACACACCCTTTTAATTCCTCAATCAGAAATAACTCCCTGATACGCCCATAATCCCTGTCCACCTGTTCCGCGGTGCACCAACGGTCCAAGAGCACCCCCTTTTCATAGGCTAGCTCGGTATACGTTTGATTCCACCCTTTCCGTAAATTTCTGAACCTTTGTCTATACGCTTCCGGTACTAGCTCGTAACTCCGGAGAATGGCCTCTTTTACTTTGGCATAATTCTCCGCTTCCCCTTCCTCGATGGCCAAGGCCGCATATGCTCGTTGTGCCTTCCCTTTTAACACACTTTGTAACAACGCCACCCACTGCTCTTTGGGCCACTTTTGATTTACTGCCACCTTTTCAAAAAGCAAGAAATAACTATCAACATCCGACTCTTCGAATGGAGGTACTACCCTCAACTCCCGACTAACATTAAACCTCTCCTCTCGTTCTAACCCTAGATCTCTTCGCTCTTTCTTTAACTTCTCCATCTCCAAGTCATGTTCCCTCTGTTCTCGTCTCTCCTCATACTCTCTTTGCTTTTCGGCTCGTTCTCTCTCGTTCTCGGCTCGTTCCCTCTCGTTCTCGGCTCGTTCCCTCTCGTTCTCGGCTATTTCTAGCTCTTTTAGTTGAATTTCATGCTCTTTGCTTTTCAGCTTGGTCCCGCTCTTTTCCCACCTCTAACTCCTTTAGTTGGAGCTCCTGGGCCCGTTCTTTCTCTCTCTCAGCCCGTTCTTTCTCTCTCTCAACCCGTTCTTTCTCTCTCTCAGCCACTTCCAGCTGCTTCATTTTAAATTCATGTTCCAACCTTAATTTCTCCAACTCTAGCTGATCCATTCCACTTGCTGGTACTTCTTCAGGGATATTTTCCAAGACCCCAGCTTCGAACACTTTCTTCCCAATGTAATACCGAGTTATGGCCCCTCGCACCTCCCACTTTTTCATGGACGACCTCACTTCTGCGAGGTCCAATCCCTTCGCCAAATTTAACAAGTCTGATTTGGTGGCCGCCTCTAGCGCCTCTACAGTTGGGTTTTTCATAAATTCATCCACGTCCATCTTTGCTGGTTTCCCGTCTGGCTACCCGCGTACCAGATCCAAATTTTTTTTTTTTTTTTTGACTTACAAACCCAATTCACTGCCCTCCCAATTTTGGTTTCAAATCCCGGACGAGTCCCCACGTTGTTACGTATCCCGTAACTGGATCACTTACCAGCAAAGATAGAGAGGTCCGCTGAAGTCTGATGGTACCATTTTCAAACGTTTTTATTTATAAAGGGGCACAAACGTAAGGTTAATACAAACATTCAGATAACACACGTCGTCAATACTCAATCTAAAGCGCAGGGGTAGTACTACTCAATAAGAAATAGGCTCTATCGTTGTCTAGGGGATAATATCTTGTCCATTTGGAAAAAATATAACAGTCATTCAAAAGTCGGCAGGCTTCAGCCTTTTGGGAACCGCTGAGTTTCCCGTGTTGGAGAGAGAGAGAGATTGGTGAGAAAAGGAACACTTGCCCAGGTCCTTATGAAGCAAAGCCGTGGAATCAGGGGAGCAGGCTTTCCTGTTGTTAGTTAAAAGCAATTGTCAGTGATTCCAGCCACAGACTCGACGATTCGGAATCTAACGCATGTGGCTTCCTTCAAAATGGCTTCCCGCTACGACGGGATCGCTATCGTGTCTCCTTGGTGCGTTTGCAGAGGTCGTCCCCCCAGACCCTCCTTTATACTTCCTCACGGGATCGCAGGTGTCACTCTCTCTGTCAACCAGCCCACTTTGCCCAAGGGCTTTACACGTGGTCTTCATGAGACAATAGTCAGGGTTGCTTTATTCTGCATCCCAGTGGAACGTGGTATTCAGCACGTCTCTCTCTCTCTTGGGTCATTGACCCCCCCCCCCCCCTTCACTAGGGCTCTTGCGATTCTCGCAAAGGAGGGGGCTGGTATCATAACAAAATGCAGCTCGAAGAACTCAAAAAGAAGGAAAAAGAGAAAAACAAAAAGATGCTGCCAGTAACCACCGGTTTGAGTACAGCCATCGAACTGGACAAAGCACTGCTATATGGAGGGACCGATCATACTGTAAGACAAGGGCTGGAAAACCCCATGCCAATAATCGTCTTTGGGGGAACATTCCCACAAATGCCCTATCAGGAACAGACTAAATTCAAACAGCCCAGACAGGACTGGAAGTCCCAAGGAGGGGGACAGAGGAGCTATGGGCAAAGGAGACCAGTGAGGAAACAGGGGGAAAGAGAGGTAGAGAGATTGTGCTGGGAATGTAATCAGCCAGGTCACATGAGAAGGGGCAACTGACACCAATGATGATAGATACTGGAGCCACGTACACTTGTGTACAGCCACAGTATGCCCTTCACCTTCCCATGTCAGGAAAGTTTATTAAGACGGTAGGGTTCTCGGGGAAAACACAGTTGACACAGTGCACGGCTCCAGTGCGGTTGATAATGGGAAATAAAGGAATCGTTTTGCCAGTGCTAGTATTTAAAGGAACTCCGATTAATTTGTTAGGCAGAGATGTCTTATTGAAACCGGAATTAAAATTAGAATGCACCAGAAATGGGCTGAGTGTGGAAAGAGCAGGGGCTCAATTGATAGTGCGAGAAGACAAGAAGGCTAATGTCTTTTGGATAGGAGACATCGCAGATCAGATTCAGGAAACCTGGGAAAAATGGAAAAAGGGCGTGCAGGCTATATTACCCAGGGCTGTAATGCCCAAATCTGAGCTACATTGTACAGTGATTTTTGACGAGACTCAGAACAGGGAGTTTGAGGAGAGATGGCACCTGGAGGCATGTACCCAACAGCACCTGGAAGGGGAGGCTATGATAATTGGAAAGCAAGGGGCAGCTTTACAAGTTAAGTGGAACACCTTTTTAGAAAAATGGTACAGGATACTGGAGGCTGCGCCCCATGTAATGTTGTTGGTAAACAAGGGATATCAGTCTAAAGACTTAGGACCCTTACTTAAGAGTGCTGAAACCGTAACAGTGTGGAGGAAAATCACGACAGAGGTGTGGATATCAGAAGACAACAATTGCATTAAAATAATGGTAAGTGTAGATATGGTAGGGACAGTGAGAGAGGTCGAAATAACTCCCCAACCACACCTCCCCTTGCTGGGAAAGGAAAGAGGCCAGCAGAAAGATAGAAGGTTAGATGAGTTGCTGTCTATTCTGTGGTCACAGCATGACACGGACGTAGGGAAAATAAAAACAGCTAGTCCGGTGGAAATAAGGCTGAAAAGGGGAGCAATTCCACCCAGGAGACCACAATACCCTCTAAGACCAGAAGCAGAAGAGGGAATAGCATCGACAGTGCAGGGGTTGCTTGAAATAGGAGTGCTTAAAAGAACAAACAGTCCATGCAATACCCCGTTGCTGCCAGTCTTAAAAGCAGATAAATCTAAGTGGAGATTGGAGCATGACTAACGAGCGGTAAATGATGTGGTAGAGGACTGGCCAGCGGTAGTCCCCAACCCACACACGCTTTTGACTAATGTTCCACCAGAAGCAAGTTACTTTTCAGTGATTGATTTGTGTTCAGCTTTCTTCAGCATTCCTCTAGCCGACCAGTGTCAGTATTTGTTTGCATTTACTTACAGAGGTGCTCAGTATACCTATACCAGAATGCCGCAAGGGTTTAAACATTCACCACACGTTTTTAATCAGGTATTGAAGGCAGACCTAGAGGGCGTGCCATTGGAAAGTACATTGTTACAGTATGTGGATGACCTGTTGATTTGCTCCCACAGTAAGGAACAGTGTGAGCAGGACACTATAACTCTGTTAGAGAAGCTGGCGCACGGAGGACATAAAGTATCCAAAAAGAAACTGCAATTTTGCACGCAGCAAGTGGAATACTTAGGCAGGGTAATATCCAAGGGAGTGAAGGCGATAGCACCAGATCAGATTGAGGCAATAACTAAGGCCCCAAAACCCCAGACTGTAGGGCAGATGATGACGTCTTTGGGAATGGCAGGGTACAGCTCAGATTGGATAGGAGAATATGCTGAGATTGTGGCACCTTTGAGAAAGATAATGAAAGAAGCAAGACATACCAATTTGAAGAACGGCTTACAGTGGAATGGAGAGGCGGAGATAGCTTTCAATACTATTAAGCAGGAATTGCAGTCAGCACCAGCATTAGCTTTGCCTGACTACGAGAAGGTTTTTCATTTGTATGCATCCAACTCACAGGAGGGTTATGTCACAGCGGTTCTAACACAAGAGACAGGCACAGGAAAAGCCAAGCAGCCGATAGCATACTACAGTACGAGACTAGATGAGGTGGCTCAGGGGTATCCACCCTGTTATCAGGGATTGGCGGCATATGCATACTATGCATATGAAAAGGTATCATCGGTAACCCTGGGCTATCCTGTGACTCTGTACACACACCACAAAGTAGCAGAATTGCTGGAAAGTGGGAAATTTGTGCTGACACCAGCCAGGATAGCAGCGTATCAGATGCTATTGACATTTCCAGACATAACTATACAGAGATGCACTACCAGTAATACAGCCGATTTTGTCCCTTTAGACTATGAAGGAGAACCCCATGATTGTGTAGGGAAGACGATGGCACTTGCCAAATTGAGAGCAGATTTATGGTCAGAACCACTAGAGGATATAGATAAAAAGGTTCTGTTCGTAGATGGCTCTTGTTATAGGGACTATGATGGAAATCATGCAGGGTTCTCAGCAATGCAGCAGGATCAGTCGAGCCATAAGATTATTAGGATGGAGTCCTGTCCCCAACCGTGTTCCGCCCAACTAGCGGAAGTCAAAGCCCTGACAGCTGCGTGTGAAATGATGGAAGGTGAGACAGTAGACATCTATACTGATTCGACATATGCTCACGGAGTATGCCATTTGTTCGGGGCAGTGTGGAAGCAGAGAGGTTTTAAAAAAAGTAGTGGAGATCCCATACAACATTGTCAGCAAATTCTAGACTTAATAAAAGCCATAATGAAACCTAAAGCATTGGCTATAGTAAAATGCCAGGCACATAAAAAGGGAAATGATGTAATAACAAAGGGAAATCAAGCTGCGGACGAGGCAGCCAGAAAAGCGTCTGGGTGTACGTCAGCTGTCATTGCCCCCCAGGTAAGCCTAACTCCAGAACCTGTGGTAGAGGACCTAATTGAAATACAAGGTAAGGCAACTTTGGCAGAACAGACAATGTGGAGAAAAAGGGGGGCCAAGCAGAACCCGGAAGGCTTGTGGAGCACGGAAGACGGCTTGTTGGTAGCGCCCACCCCTCTACTGACGATTCTGATTTCAGAAGCGCATGGGATTGACCATTGTGCAAGGGGGGAAGTGATAAAGAAAATAAAGGATGGCTTTGGTCGCCTATTTACAGGCTTCAGTGGACTTTGTCTTGTCACAGTGCGAGGTATGCGCACAGAATAATGTTCGGAAGGGAATTACAACCCCAATAGGCCACATTCCTGTACCTGAAGGACCATTTAAACATCTAGTGATCGATTACGTAAACATGATAAAGACAGTGAGAGGGAAAAGATACATGCTGGTAGTAATTGATCGATTTAGCAGATGGGTGGAGGCGGTACCTTCAAGAGATCAAGGGGCAAAGACAGTGGTAAAATTTCTGACAAATGAAGTGATCCCAAGGTTTGGAATACCTACAGAAGTTAGCTCAGACAATGGTTCAGCTTTTATTTAGAAAGTGGTCAAACTGGTACTACAGGCGCTGAGGATAAAGCAAAGATTTGGATGTGTATACCACCCTCAGTCGCAGGGCATGGTAGAGAGAATTAATGGAACCCTAAAAGCCAAACTAAACAAAATTTGTGCAGACACTAAACTTAATTGGGTCGATTCTTTACCGTTAGCATTGATGAGTTAACGCATGCAAACTAATCGAGTGACATGCCTGACACCGCATGAGATGCTCACTGGGAAGCTATCATACCTGTGATAGGGGTAAGCAAAAATGTTGAATGGATAAACTATATATACTACAATCAACAGAGATTCATCAACTACACCGATCATGCACTGGAGGCCTTAGGGCAACAGCTGGATGCAACTAGCAGGGTGGCGTGGCAAAACAGACAGGTACTGGATCGGCCTTTGGCAGAAAAAGGGGGTGTGTGTGTAATGTTTGGAGAACAATGCTGCACTTTCATACCGAACAATACTAGCCCAGAAGGGTCTTTCACCAGAGCAATGAATAAATTAAAGAATCTGCGGACGGAGGTCAAACAGAGTGCAGGGTTCGAACATCAGTTCTTTGATTGGTTGGAAAGTAGACTCGGAGGATGGGGAGCATGGATGACTAAAATAGCAATAACTGTCAGTATTATATTGTTGAGCTGTGCGTTTGTGCTGTGCTGTTTTCTTCCTTGTCTCAAATCTCTTGCAGTGCGTGCTGCAACCAAACAATTTCCAATGCTCGTGGCAATTACTGAAGCAAGCTTAATGGAGAAAGAAACACCGAAAATGTATCGTTACAGCCTACAACACCTGCAGGATGAACAAGAGCAAAACGACAGTGTGGGAGCAGATTGTAAGGGCTTCTGAGTCTTTTTCCCTGTCTCAGGTACAGAGGGACAGGTTTTTGGCTCAGCGGCCCAGGGTAACAGGGAGAGAATACTTTGAGGTCTTGGTGCAGAATATTATAGTTTAACCCGAGATTTGGGAATAAGTGCTTGAGTTTATTGGGGCTTTTGTGCGCAGACTCTTAGTCTTCTTTCTCTGTGTGAGACCCTCTGGGTCTCAAAGGGGGGATATATTGGAGTATAAAAGTATAAAAATTGCTGTGTAACCAAAACTATGCAGTCAGTTTTGAAACTTGCTATTTGATAAGCATGTACTCAATTTAGTAGGAGAATGAAATCTTAAGAATGTAGAAGACAATGGTGTGTTAATGAGAGGTAGCCAAGAGATGTAGATTAGAACATGATTAAGTCACAGAATCCTAAGAATGTAGAAGACAATGGTGTGTTAATGAGAGGTAGCCAAGAGATGTAGATTAGAACATGATTAAGTGAATTGGTAGAAACAATGGTGGCAAGATGTATGTGTGGTATGTGTGATACACAACTATAGATTGATTACATATGCTAATACAACTGGACCAGGAGATTGCTATAAAAAATGTTGTGTCCGGGGGTCGGTGGGCAATCAGTGACTAGCTCAATGACTGTCTCAGCTTTGATTTGCAAATTAAAGTTTAACCCTTCTTGAAGAATCTTCTGCGTCTCTTCGTCATTTGTGGGGCACGAGAAACCACGACAAAATTGGCGACCCCGGCAGGACCGGAAAGAGACCCGCGGAAAGGAAACAGCAGATTGGGGACGATTCCCAGTCCTCTAGGGACCCCCACAAGGCTAACAGAATTAAGGGTGCACCCAAACAAAAGGTAAGCGCTTTTTGCGACAATTTGGACTAAGAATTCTGTTGGCTTTGGGGAGGTCTTGGAGTCTCAGAAGTGTGGAACCACTGCCGAAGTGTCTCTCCGGTCCAAAGAATCTGGCAGAATTGGGGGTTAACAGGAGGCTCAGAGGATTGATCAAGAACACTGCAGTGAGGGTAAGTACAAATAAGTTAATAAGAAGTTAAGAAAAATTCCACGTGGTGTTGGTAAGTCCCTGTGGATACCGCTTTGTATGAAACGAAGGGCTGAACGGGCAGGGAAAGGATAAAGATGGAACAGGTACAGAGAGAAATGGAAGAAGGGATTGAACGGATGAAATACTTGAGAGAGGAAAAGGAGTATGAGGAGTATCGGTTATACTATAGAAATAAACAGACTAGAGAAGAAAGTGGCTCATCAGGGCAGGAAGAGATGAGGCATTCAAGAAGAGGTGGAAAAAGAAAGGAGATGAGAGTCTTGGAGAAACACAAGAGAGAAAGGAATCAAGCACGAGTAAGGATCATGAGGAGTCCCTGCCACAGGTGTACAGACACGGACAGGAAGAAAAAGAAGGTGACTCATTGGAGGAGCAAGAGTTGAGTGGAGAGAGAGAGGATGCGAGAATTTGTGGGGAAGAGGTAGGAGGCAGAAGCCTAGAAGAGCAGAAGGAGGCATTAGGGGAGCGACTTGCGGAAGTAGAGAGAGAGCTAGATAAGTTACTGAGAGGGGATTGCCAGAGGAGATGCGAAAAATACTCCAGGAGCCAACCAAGTATTGAATCAAGACAGAAAGGAAGGACTCCACAGGGAGACCGAGGGAAGAAGAGGACCCCGGAGAAATTTGTGTGGGAGGCAGTAAAGACATACCCTGAGACAGATGGGGAGTCAGGTGAGGAGGAGAGCCAGGGCAGGTGGGAAGAAGGAGGAAGAATGATGCCATTGTTAGTTAAAGGATCAGGACAAGTGCAGTATATCCCTTGGGGATCCCAGGACCTAGAAGGGCTGAAAAACACTCTGCCCAATCTACATGAAGGAGCAGGGAAATGGATTAGAGCCTTTGAAGAAGAAACGGCGGGACAATTATTGGCTATGGGAGATTTGAATGCACTATTGATAAGGTTGATGGGAACCGCCAAAGTTAATGAACTAATGGAAATGGCTGGCATAGTAAACTCAAACATCCCAAGAACTGATGGAGATGGGTTTGACAGAGTGAGGCAGAGGGTATGGCAGGCCCTCAGAAAGCTTTATCCACCCAAAGTGGACCCCAAAGCCTTAAAAGGGGATCCACTGGGAGACACTGAAAACCCAGCAGCCTACGTAGAAAACCAGTTGAAAAGGTGGAGACTGGAGACTGAGCAAGAGATGGAGAATAGCTTATTTATGACCTCACTGTTCCGACATAGCAGTTTGGATGCAATGCCTCCACAAGTAAAATCCAAACTGGAGGAAGTGGTTGGGCTGATGTCAATGACCCCACAAGAATTTAGAAACCACATAGTCCATGCGGTTGAGAAATACTGGAAAGACAAACGAAGGTTGGCTGAGCAGCAGGAAGAGGTGCAAAGAAAGTTAATACAAATTGTTACATATCCCGTAACTGGATCACTTACCAGCAAAGATAGAGAGGTCCGCTGAAGTCTGATGGTACCATTTTCAAACGTTTTTATTTATAAAGGGGCACAAACGTAAGGTTAATACAAACATTCAGATAACACACGTCGTCAATACTCAATCTAAAGCGCAGGGGTAGTACTACTCAATAAGAAATAAACTCTATCGTGGTCTAGGGGATAATATCTTGTCCATTTGGAAAAAATATAACAGTCATTCAAAAGTCGGCAGGCTTCAGCCTTTTGGGAACCGCTGAGTTTCCTGTGTTGGAGAGAGAGAGAGAGAGATTGGTGAGAAAAGGAACACTTGCCCAGGTCCTTACGAAGCAAAGCCATGGAGTCAGTGGAGCAGGCTTCCCTGTTGTTAGTTAAAAGCGGTTTTCCGTGATTCCAGCCACAGACTCCTGATTCGGAATCTAACGCACGTGGCTTCCTTCAAAATAGCTTCCCGCTACGACGGGGTCGCTATTGTGTCTCCTTGGTGCGTCTGCAGGGGTCATCCCCCCAGACCCTCCTTTATACTTCCTCACGGGATCGCAGGTGTCACTCTCTCTCTCAACCAGCCCACTTTGCCCGAGGGCTTTACACGTGGTCTTCATGAGACAATAGTCAGGGTCGCTTTATTCTGCATCCCGGTGGAACGTGGTATTCAGCACGTCTCTCTCTCTCTTGGGTCATTGACCCCCCCCCCTTCACTAGGGCTCTTGCGATTCTCGGAAAGGAGGGGGCTGGTATCATAACACCTCCCCTCTTAAACGTTTTTTACCAGCGGTTAAAAACAGTGGTATAGAGTCTTACAGGATTTTTTGAAACTACCACAATACACAAGTTTTTCTTTTCACAGCGTACTACTGTTATACATTCAAGTCAGTATCTAAACAGTTAACGATTACAGTGTCCCTTTCTTTAATATCTTAACATCACGTACCGTACTGAAAATCTTGTAGCATCAGACTTCAATTAACCGTCGCCACTTTTTCGGGGAGTCCCCCCATGGAGAACTTGAGTAATTTGGCGTGGTGAACTCCCGCCCCTCTCGTTCATCGGGGTCATCTTATCAACACCACTTAGACCATTTCCACCCAATTCTGTAATTTTGCCCAGGTGGCTAGCCCTTTTGTCAGGACCATGCAGGCTGATGGGTTTCAGTTCGAACCTTTCCCTCAGGCCGCATTTAAATTTCGGCTTTTTCACAGCGCTCTCTTGAATAACAACAGCGTGTGGGGCACCTTTACATTCCAAATCAACCTGTAATCGATGCGCAGGCACCGCGTTACCAAGCCCTCGTTTCTGTAGCTTGGTTGCTTCTTCTGACACCAATCTAAACTTTAAATTTTCGTCATTCGATTTGGGAACTACAAACTTCCTGTTCCCTTCAATAATGATGTTTATTCCCCCATGGTCGAGTTCCACTTTAAGGTTCACCACCCCTTCGTGTACCAACACCTGG
The DNA here is from genome assembly GCF_048418815.1 of Hemitrygon akajei. Classification (NCBI taxonomy): domain Eukaryota; kingdom Metazoa; phylum Chordata; class Chondrichthyes; order Myliobatiformes; family Dasyatidae; genus Hemitrygon; species Hemitrygon akajei. The sequence goes on from NC_133129.1 coordinate 136,215,018, forward strand.
GAACCCTCCCTTCCCCTAATTACCAGGGTTAACCCTGTCTTCACTGAACCCAGTCCATCTGACCCACAGGGACTGCATTCCTTTTCAACTGAATCAAATACCTCAGACTTGTTCTAAGCTCCATTACTAGGTTCAGTACCACGTGCATCCACATCTTGGACACACTCAAACGGGACATCTGCCTCTCCCAGGCTTTCAATACCCGTACCCTTTTCAGATTCTAAATTCCCCTGATCCTCCCAGTTCCTCTCTTGGCAACTCCCTTCCGGAGTAAACTCAACCCCGCGGGCTGAAACAACCTCGTCTGCCAACCCAGCGGACCTCTCCAAGGTAATGTCATCCTTTTCATCTAGGACTGCCTTCATCTCATTATCGGGAACACCTTGATAACTCTCAACTTCTTCAAACAGGGCTGCCACCCCCGACAGATCACCCATGTCCAACTCTGGACCTTTTAACAGCTTTTCCCATCTCTCATCTTTATTTCCTACCTCTAGGACCTTTCTCTTCACTAAGGGCAGATCTAGCTCCTCTTCCTTAACCCCTTTCACTTTACTACTCTTCGGTTTACCACCCTCAGAACCCTCGTGGTACAGGGTCGGTAGGACCGTCTCGGCCAAATCAATACTGGCCAGATTTAAACTGCTCGCTTTCTCAGCTGCCTTTCTCGACAGGCTGCGAATGCTCGCGCCTGTGGTACAGACTGGAGATTCGCAGGGCGGGGCTGCAATCCTCACAGGCGGTTTGAGCCGGGTCCAAACTTGCCCCCCCCCCCGGCTAAATCATTTCCGAGGAGGACGTCCGCGTCAGTTCTCGGGAATTCTGCGGGCACCCCTATTTTGACTGGTCCAGATACCAGCTCACAATCCATAATTACCTGATGTAGGGGCACCATTTCTATTCTTGTACTTATCCCCTTCACGGCGACCATTCCCCTTCTCCGACCGAAATCTAGTATCTCACGGCGGATCAACGACAGCTCCGCCCCGGTGTCTCGCCAGATTCGGACGGGAATGGGTGGGTCTCCACCCTTCACGGACACGGTTCCGGGTGACAGCCAGGTCTCTGACCCTTCTTGTACTCTGTCTACCTGGGGCTCTCTCGTCGATTTACTGATTACCACGGCACACCCGATAGGGACCGCTGCTCTCCCGGTTTCTGGCTCCTTTCTCGGAGCAAAGCACCTAGTGGCAATATGTCCTCCCTTCCCACAATTAAAACAGGTCAAGCCCGGAAATCTCGGGCCGCCTGGCCTTTCCCCCTCAACCTTGCCACTAGCTCCCGGCGGGACCTCTGCCTCAGCCGGCGGACTTTCCCTACCGTTCCGACGGTCTCTCGGGTAACCTTTTGGCGAGGAAATCTTTAGCCTGTGGGTTAGGGCATATTCATCTGCGAACCTAGCAATTTCTGAGATGGACTTATTCGCCTTCTCATTCAAATACATCCGGATCTCCTCCAGAACACACCCTTTTAATTCCTCAATCAGAAATAACTCCCTGATACGCCCATAATCCCTGTCCACCTGTTCCGCGGTGCACCAACGGTCCAAGAGCACCCCCTTTTCATAGGCTAGCTCGGTATACGTTTGATTCCACCCTTTCCGTAAATTTCTGAACCTTTGTCTATACGCTTCCGGTACTAGCTCGTAACTCCGGAGAATGGCCTCTTTTACTTTGGCATAATTCTCCGCTTCCCCTTCCTCGATGGCCAAGGCCGCATATGCTCGTTGTGCCTTCCCTTTTAACACACTTTGTAACAATGCCACCCACTGCTCTTTGGGCCACTTTTGATTTACTGCCACCTTTTCAAAAAGCAAGAAATAACTATCAACATCCGACTCTTCGAATGGAGGTACTACCCTCAACTCCCGACTAACATTAAACCTCTCCTCTCATTCTAACCCTAGATCTCTTTGCTCTTTCTTTAACTTCTCCATCTCCAAGTCATGTTCCCTCTGTTCTCGTCTCTCCTCATACTCTCTTTGCTTTTCGGCTCGTTCTCTCTCGTTCTCGGCTCGTTCCCTCTCGTTCTCGGCTATTTCTAGCTCTTTTAGTTGAATTTCATGCTATCTTTGCTTTTCAGCTTGGTCCCGCTCTTTTCCCACCTCTAACTCCTTTAGTTGGAGCTCCTGGGCCCGTTCTTTCTCTCTCTCAGCCCGTTCTTTCTCTCTCTCAACCCGTTCTTTCTCTCTCTCAGCCACTTCCAGCTGCTTCATTTTAAATTCATGTTCCAACCTTAATTTCTCCAACTCTAGCTGATCCATTCCACTCGCTGGTACTTCTTCAGGGATATTTTCCAAGACCCCAGCTTCGAACACTTTCTTCCCAATGTAATACCGAGTTATGGCCCCTCGCACCTCCCACTTTTTCATGGACGACCTCACTTCTGCGAGGTCCAATCCCTTCGCCAAATTTAACAAGTCTGATTTGGTGGCCGCCTCTAGCGCCTCTACAGTTGGGTTTTTCATAAATTCATCCACGTCCATCTTTGCTGGTTTCCCGTCTGGCTACCCGCGTACCAGATCCAAATTTATTTATTTTTTTTTGACTTACAAACCCAATTCACTGCCCTCCCAATTTTGGTTTCAAATCCCGGACGAGTCCCCACGTTGTTACGTATCCCGTAACTGGATCACTTACCAGCAAAGATAGAGAGGTCCACTGAAGTCTGATGGTAACATTTTCAAACATTTTTATTTATAAAGGGGCACAATCGTAAGGTTAATACAAACATTCAGATAACACACGTCGTCAATACTCAATCTAAAGCGCAGGGGTAGTACTACTCAATAAGAAATAGGCTCTATCGTTGTCTAGGGGATAATATCTTGTCCATTTGGAAAAAATATAACAGTCATTCAAAAGTCGGCAGGCTTCAGCCTTTTGGGAACCGCTGAGTTTCCCGTGTTGGAGAGAGAGAGAGATTGGTGAGAAAAGGAACACTTGCCCAGGTCCTTATGAAGCAAAGCCGTGGAATCAGGGGAGCAGGCTTTCCTGTTGTTAGTTAAAAGCAATTGTCAGTGATTCCAGCCACAGACTCGACGATTCGGAATCTAACGCATGTGGCTTCCTTCAAAATGGCTTCCCGCTACGACGGGATCGCTATCGTGTCTCCTTGGTGCGTTTGCAGAGGTCGTCCCCCCAGACCCTCCTTTATACTTCCTCACGGGATCGCAGGTGTCACTCTCTCTCTCAACCAGCCCACTTTGCCCAAGGGCTTTACACGTGGTCTTCATGAGACAATAGTCAGGGTTGCTTTATTCTGCATCCCAGTGGAACGTGGTATTCAGCACGTCTCTCTCTCTCTTGGGTCATTGACCCCCCCCCCCCTCCTTCACTAGGGCTCTTGCGATTCTCGCAAAGGAGGGGGCTGGTATCATAACAAAATGCAGCTCGAAGAACTCAAAAAGAAGGAAAAAGAGAAAAACAAAAAGATGCTGCCAGTAACCACCGGTTTGAGTACAGCCATCGAACTGGACAAAGCACTGCTATATGGAGGGACCGATCATACTGTAAGACAAGGGCTGGAAAACCCCATGCCAATAATCGTCTTTGGGGGAACATTCCCACAAATGCCCTATCAGGAACAGACTAAATTCAAACAGCCCAGACAGGACTGGAAGTCCCAAGGAGGGGGACAGAGGAGCTATGGGCAAAGGAGACCAGTGAGGAAACAGGGGGAAAGAGAGGTAGAGAGATTGTGCTGGGAATGTAATCAGCCAGGTCACATGAGAAGGGGCAACTGACACCAATGATGATAGATACTGGAGCCACGTACACTTGTGTACAGCCACAGTATGCCCTTCACCTTCCCATGTCAGGAAAGTTTATTAAGACGGTAGGGTTCTCGGGGAAAACACAGTTGACACAGTGCACGGCTCCAGTGCGGTTGATAATGGGAAATAAAGGAATCGTTTTGCCAGTGCTAGTATTTAAAGGAACTCCGATTAATTTGTTAGGCAGAGATGTCTTATTGAAACCGGAATTAAAATTAGAATGCACCAGAAATGGGCTGAGTGTGGAAAGAGCAGGGGCTCAGTTGATAGTGCGAGAAGACAAGAAGGCTAATGTCTTTTGGATAGGAGACATCGCAGATCAGATTCAGGAAACCTGGGAAAAATGGAAAAAGGGCGTGCAGGCTATATTACCCAGGGCTGTAATGCCCAAATCTGAGCTACATTGTACAGTGATTTTTGACGAGACTCAGAACAGGGAGTTTGAGGAGAGATGGCACCTGGAGGCATGTACCCAACAGCACCTGGAAGGGGAGGCTATGATAATTGGAAAGCAAGGGGCAGCTTTACAAGTTAAGTGGAACACCTTTTTAGAAAAATGGTACAGGATACTGGAGGCTGCGCCCCATGTAATGTTGTTGGTAAACAAGGGATATCAGTCTAAAGACTTAGGACCCTTACTTAAGAGTGCTGAAACCGTAACAGTGTGGAGGAAAATCACGACAGAGGTGTGGATATCAGAAGACAACAATTGCATTAAAATAATGGTAAGTGTAGATATGGTAGGGACAGTGAGAGAGGTCGAAATAACTCCCCAACCACACCTCCCCTTGCTGGGAAAGGAAAGAGGCCAGCAGAAAGATAGAAGGTTAGATGAGTTGCTGTCTATTCTGTGGTCACAGCATGACACGGACGTAGGGAAAATAAAAACAGCTAGTCCGGTGGAAATAAGGCTGAAAAGGGGAGCAATTCCACCCAGGAGACCACAATACCCTCTAAGACCAGAAGCAGAAGAGGGAATAGCATCGACAGTGCAGAGGTTGCTTGAAATAGGAGTGCTTAAAAGAACAAACAGTCCATGCAATACCCCGTTGCTGCCAGTCTTAAAAGCAGATAAATCTAAGTGGAGATTGGAGCATGACTAGCGAGCGGTAAATGATGTGGTAGAGGACTGGCCAGCGGTAGTCCCCAACCCACACACGCTTTTGACTAATGTTCCACCAGAAGCAAGTTACTTTTCAGTGATTGATTTGTGTTCAGCTTTCTTTAGCATTCCTCTAGCCGACCAGTGTCAGTATCTGTTTGCATTTACTTACAGAGGTGCTCAGTATACCTATACCAGAATGCCGCAAGGATTTAAACATTCACCACACGTTTTTAATCAGGTATTGAAGGCAGACCTAGAGGGCGTGCCATTGGAAAGTACATTGTTACAGTATGTGGATGACCTGTTGATTTGCTCCCACAGTAAGGAACAGTGTGAGCAGGACACTATAACTCTGTTAGAGAAGCTGGCGCACGGAGGACATAAAGTATCCAAAAAGAAACTGCAATTTTACACGCAGCAAGTGGAATACTTAGGCAGGGTAATATCCAAGGGAGTGAAGGCGATAGCACCAGATCAGATTGAGGCAATAACTAAGGCCCCAAAACCCCAGACTGTAGGGCAGATGATGACGTTTTTGGGAATGGCAGGGTACAGCTCAGATTGGATAGGAGAATATGCTGAGATTGTGGCACCTTTGAGAAAGATAATGAAAGAAGCAAGACATACCAATTTGAAGAACGGCTTACAGTGGAATGGAGAGGCGGAGATAGCTTTCAATACTATTAAGCAGGAATTGCAGTCAGCACCAGCATTAGCTTTGCCTGACTACGAGAAGGTTTTTCATTTGTATGCATCCAACTCACAGGAGGGTTATGTCACAGCGGTTCTAACACAAGAGACAGGCACAGGAAAAGCCAAGCAGCCGATAGCATACTACAGTACGAGACTAGATGAGGTGGCTCAGGGGTATCCACCCTGTTATCAGGGATTGGCGGCATATGCATACTATGCATATGAAAAGGCATCATCGGTAACCCTGGGCTATCCTGTGACTCTGTACACACACCACAAAGTAGCAGAATTGCTGGAAAGTGGGAAATTTGTGCTGACACCAGCCAGGATAGCAGCGTATCAGATGCTATTGACATTTCCAGACATAACTATACAGAGATGCACTACCAGTAATACAGCCGATTTTGTCCCTTTAGACTATGAAGGAGAACCCCATGATTGTGTAGGGAAGACGATGGCATTTGCCAAATTGAGAGCAGATTTATGGTCAGAACCACTAGAGGATATAGATAAAAAGGTTCTGTTCGTAGATGGCTCTTGTTATAGGGACTATGATGGAAATCATGCAGGGTTCTCAGCAATGCAGCAGGATCAGTCGAGCTATAAGATTATTAGGATGGAGTCCTGTCCCCAACCGTGTTCCGCCCAACTAGCGGAAGTCAAAACCCTGACAGCTGCGTGTGAAATGATGGAAGGTGAGACAGTAGACATCTATACTGATTCGACATATGCTCACGGAGTATGCCATTTGTTCGGGGCAGTGTGGAAGCAGAGAGGTTTTAAAAAAAGTAGTGGAGATCCCATACAACATTGTCAGCAAATTCTAGACTTAATAAAAGCCATAATGAAACCTAAAGCATTGGCTATAGTAAAATGCCAGGCACATAAAAAGGGAAATGATGTAATAACAAAGGGAAATCAAGCTGCGGACGAGGCAGCCAGAAAAGCGTCTGGGTGTACGTCAGCTGTCATTGCCCCCCAGGTAAGCCTAACTCCAGAACCTGAGGTAGAGGACCTAATTGAAATACAAGGTAAGGCAACTTTGGCAGAACAGACAATGTGGAGAAAAAGGGGGGCCAAGCAGAACCCGGAAGGCTTGTGGAGCACGGAAGATGGTTTGTTGGTAGCGCCCACCCCTCTACTGACGATTCTGATTTCAGAAGCGCATGGGATTGACCATTGTGCAAGGGGGGAAGTGATAAAGAAAATAAAGGATGGCTTTGGTCGCCTATTTACAGGCTTCAGTGGACTTTGTCTTGTCACAGTGCGAGGTATGCGCACAGAATAATGTTCGGAAGGGAATTACAACCCCAATAGGCCACATTCCTGTACCTGAAGGACCATTTAAACATCTAGTGATCGATTACGTAAACATGATAAAGACAGTGAGAGGGAAAAGATACATGCTGGTAGTAATTGATCGATTTAGCAGATGGGTGGAGGCGGTACCTTAAAGAGATCAAGGGGCAAAGACAGTGGTAAAATTTCTGACAAATGAAGTGATCCCAAGGTTTGGAATACCTACAGAAGTTAGCTCAGACAATGGTTCAGCTTTTATTTAGAAAGTGGTCAAACTGGTACTACAGGCGCTGAGGATAAAGCAAAGATTTGGATGTGTATACCACCCTCAGTCGCAGGGCATGGTAGAGAGAATTAATGGAACCCTAAAAGCCAAACTAAACAAAATTTGTGCAGACACTAAACTTAATTGGGTCGATGCTTTACCGTTAGCATTGATGAGTGAACGCATGCAAACTAATCGAGTGACATGCCTGACACCGCATGAGATGCTCACTGGGAAGCTATCATACCTGTGATAGGGGTAAGCAAAAATGTTGAATGGATAAACTATATATACTACAATCAACAGAGATTCATCAACTACACCGATCATGCACTGGAGGCCTTAGGGCAACAGCTGGATGCAACTAGCAGGGTGGCGTGGCAAAACAGACAGGTACTGGATCAGCTTTTGGCAGAGAAAGGGGGTGTGTGTGTAATATTTGGAGAACAATGCTGCACTTTCATACCGAACAATACTAGCCCAGAAGGGTCTTTCACCAGAGCAATGAATAAATTAAAGAATCTGCGGACGGAGGTCAAACAGAATGCAGGGTTTGGACATCAGTTCTTTGATGATTGGAAAGTAGACTCGGAGGATGGGGAGCGTGGCTGACTAAAATAGCAATAACTGTCAGTATTATATAGTTGAGCTGTGCGTTTCTGCTGTGCTGTTTTCTTCCTTGTCTCAAATCTCTTGTAGTGCGTGCTGCCACCAAACAATTTCCAATGCTCGTGGCAATTACTGAAGCAAGCTTAATGGAGAAAGAAACACCGAAAATGTATCGTTACAGCCTACAACACCTGCAGAATGAACAAAAGCAAAACGACAGTGTGGGAGTAGATTGTAAGGGCTTCTGAGTCTTTTTCCCTGTCTCAGGTACAGAGGGACAGGTTTTTGGCTCAGCGGCCCAGGGTAACAGGGAAAGAATACTTTGAGGTCTTGGTGCAGAATATTATAGTTTAACCCGAGATTTGGGAATAAGTGCTTGAGTTTATTGGGGCTTTTGTGCGCAGACTCTTAGTCTTCTTTCTCTGTGTGAGACCCTCTGGGTCTCAAAGGGGGGATATATTGGAGTATAAAAGTATAAAAATTGCTGTGTAACCAAAACTATGCAGTCAGTTTTGAAACTTGCTATTTGATAAGCATGTACTCAATTTAGTAGGAGAATGAAATCTTAAGAATGTAGAAGACAATGGTGTGTTAATGAGAGGTAGCCAAGAGATGTAGATTAGAACATGATTAAGTCACAGAATCCTAAGAATGTAGAAGACAATGGTGTGTTAATGAGAGGTAGCCAAGAGATGTAGATTAGAACATGATTAAGTCACAGAATCCTAAGAATGTAGAAGACAATGGTGTGTTAATGAGAGGTAGCTAAGAGATGTAGATTAGAACATGATTAAGTCACAGAATCCTAAGAATGTAGAAGACAATGGTGTGTTAATGAGAGGTAGCCAAGAGATGTAGATTAGAACATGATTAAGTCACAGAATCCTAAGAATGTAGAAGACAATGGTGTGTTAATGAGAGGTAGCCAAGAGATGTAGATTAGAACATGATTACGTCACAGAATCCTAAGAATGTAGAAGACAATGGTGTGTTAATGAGAGGTAGCTAAGAGATGTAGATTAGAACATGATTAAGTCACAGAATCCTAAGAATGTAGAAGACAATGGTGTGTTAATGAGAGGTAGCCAAGAGATGTAGATTAGAACATGATTAAGTCACAGAATCCTAAGAATGTAGAAGACAATGGTGTGTTAATGAGAGGTAGCTAAGAGATGTAGATTAGAACATGATTAAGTCACAGAATCCTAAGAATGTAGAAGACAATGGTGTGTTAATGAGAGGTAGCCAAGAGATGTAGATTAGAACATGATTAAGTCACAGAATCCTAAGAATGTAGAAGACAATGGTGTGTTAATGAGAGGTAGCTAAGAGATGTAGATTAGAACATGATTAAGTGAATTGGTAGAAACAATGGTGGCAAGATGTATGTGTGGTACGTGTGATACACAACTATAGATCGATTACATATGCTAATACAACTGGACCAGGAGATTGCTATAAAAAATGCAGTGTCGGAGGATCGGTGGGTAATCAGCGACTAGCTCAATGACTGTCTCAGCTTTGATTTGCAAATTAAAGTTTAACCCTTCTTGAAGAATCTTCTGCGTCTCTTCGTCATTTGTGGGGCACGAGAAACCACAACACTATCTATACCACCCCCAACTGATTTAGGACCTTGTACCCAAAGGATCTGTAAGGTGGCAGATCCCATCCCCACTCCTATGGGGGCCAGGGCTGGGCTCCCAGCAGAAATGCTTGGTGACCCTTTCCCAGCAAGGAGATCTGGGACCTCACGTTCCAATAGCCAATTAGTGGGGAAGGAGAAAGAAGCATGAATGGTGTTGGTAGAGACAGGAGCCAAGGACATGATCATACTAGGGGACCCTGATAAATGGGGGTCCACGGGGGGTAATGATTGAGGGTTAAGGGGGCTTACCTGTTTCTGCATGAGAGGTGATAGTGAGAGTGGCGATTGGGTCAAGGGAACCAGGGCAAATGCCGGTGTTGGTAGCAGCATCTCACAAATGAATATTGAGAGGGTTATCACTCAACACTAATCAGGGACACTTTGTCTGTGGGGTAAGTGGGTGAACACTTTGGTTTAAAGGGCCCTATAGGAGTCTCTAGTGATTCTCCCTCCTACCAAGGTGGTTAAACACTAAACAGTACTGAGTTCCAGGAGGCATGAAGGAAATTGGGGAAACCATAGGCACACTGTTATGGGAGGGAGTAATCTGGCCAGCTACACCCTCGGACTACAGCTCGGAGTCCTGCCATGTGCAGAAGTTCGCTGATGACACGGCCATAGTGGGGTGTGTCAGGAATGGACAGGAGGAGGAGTATAGGAAACTGATACAGGACTTTGTGATATGGTGCAACTCAAACTACCTGCGTCTCAATATCACCAAGACCAAGGAGATGGTGGTGGACTATAGGAGATCTAGGCCTCATATGGAGCCAGTGATCATTAATGGAGAATGTGTGGAGCAGGTTAAGACCTACAAGTATCTGGGAGTACAGTTAGACGAGAAGCTAGACTGGACTGCCAACACAGATGCCTTGTGCAGGAAGGCACAGAGTCGACTGTACTTCCTAAGAAGGTTGGCGTCATTCAATGTCTGTAGTGAGATGCTGAAGATGTTCTATAGGTCAGTTGTGGAGAGCGCCCTCTTCTTTGTGGTGGCGTGTTGGGGAGGAAGCATTAAGAAGAGGGACGCCTCACGTCTTAATAAGCTGGTAAGGAAGGCGGGCTCTGTCGTGGGCAAAGTACTGGAGAGTTTAACATCGGTAGCTGAGCGAAGGGCGCTGAGTAGGCTACGGTCAATTATGGATAACTCTGAACATCCTCTACATAGCACCATCCAGAGACAGAGAAGCAGTTTCAGCGACAGGTTACTATCGATGCAATGCACCTCAGACAGGATGAAGAGGTCAATACTCCCCAATGCCATTAGGCTTTACAATTCAACCGCCAGGACTTAAGAACTTTTTAAAAGCTATTATTAATGCTTTTTGAGATAGTGATTTAGATGCATATCATACTTTTTTACTGAGTTAAGTATTGTATTTAATTAGTTTTGCTACAACAAGTGTATGGGACATTGGAAAAAAGTTGAATTTCCCCATGGGGATGAATAAAGTATCTATCTATCTATCTATCTATCTATACAATAGTCCAGTAAGGCCGATATGAAAGGGAGATGGGACTTGTTGGATGACCATTAATTCCAGACAACTGAACAAGTATGCTTCACCCCTGACCACTGCTGTCCCCAATATGGTACCACAGTGGAGGACATCCGAGGGAAGGAGGGGAAACATGGGTATGCTGTCGTTGATCTGCCAAATGCCTTCTTCTCCATCCCTTTACGTTCTGGCTCCCAAGGCTAATTCACCTTTACTTGGGCAGATAGACAATACAGTGGATTGTTTTTGGGATAGATCAGGACCAGTACATTTTGGCCAACTAAGCGACTGTGTCAATTAGATTATGATTCATGGTAGTAATTTAAAAGGTATAAAAAAACAAACTGAGTAACAAATTATGTATTTAAATGAAATACAGAACAAATTAGAACACTAACAAGAGTACTAAATACTATAAAACTATGTATTAGTTCCTAATAGTTATCGACAGAGGAATTCATCTAGTATACTCAAAGAACAAATTCAGGCAGACACCTAGAGCAGATAAAGGAGTATCTTCATACAATGCTATGAATATTTGCGTCCTCCAAATCTTCATTTTCATTGTAACATTCAAGATGATAGTTGTAACGTTCTCGATCGGGTGTAACGTAACGCCGAATTAAATGTCGAGATAAACCGTAGTCAATGAAAACAAGGTCGCAGTAAGATTAACCATTTACTGTTCACTCTTCACATTAACGTATGGTGAAAACTGTTGATAAAACAATACAAGATTGGTACAGTGTTTGTTTCCTTCTAAATATCACATTTACATTGTGAATACTTGCAAAGGTAAAACTACAATAACTACATTACATTAAAGTGCAGCATACAGTCAGAATCTACCTGCTCCATTGACTGCTTTAAATACACTTCAATACAAACTATCCCGACTCTTTAACTAACGAAAACATAAACCTTATCGACCGTCGTTACTTTTAACAGAATCGGCGTTAACATTTTAATTCAACATATCGATTATCTAATGACTTACAGCGTTGCTTTCACTGTGTTTTTGGTGCGTAGAGAACTGCCTACTGGCGCTGAACTGCCACATGTGAGCGACCCCCACCCTTGCGTTTATCCCAAACCGGTATTTTCCCACAAGATGCAGCGAAACCGGATGTGACGTCATCGCAGCCGCGATATATTACAGACAAGTGAATTTACTTAAACAATCCTAACTTTAACTAAAAAATGCTAACAAATTACTAAGCGAAAATATTATAAACTAAATAACTGCCATAAAGGCAGCACACTCCCTGCTTGACCTTCGTAAGGTCACAATGAACATAATACAAACTTCAGTCTCTAAATCAGTCATTAGGTAGAAGTAGAATGACTTCTGTAACTGGCCTTTGGTAAATTTTCGCATCGCCTTGGTCGGTAGTTTTCAACTTGACTTTCCTGACATGTCCATCCCTACTAGGGAATGTGGCAGTGATTCTGGCCATTGGCCAGCAGTTGCGGGCGATTTGCTTGTCCCTGAGCAGGACTAAATATCCAACTTGAAGATTCCTGCGGGGTCCTGTCCACTTTTGTCTGTGTTGCAACGAAGGTAGATATTCCTGTCTCCAACGAGACCAGAGTCGATTTGCCAGGGCCTGGACCTGTCTCCATTGCTTTGTGTACAAATCCTCATCAGAGAAGTCCCCTGATGGAGGGGCAGCTCCTGCCTTCTGCGTAAGGAGCATTGACGGCGAGAGTATGAAGGGGTTTTCCGGGTCAGAAGACACGGGTAGGAGTGGTTGTGCATTTATAATGGCTGTGACCTCTGCCATTAGTGTGCGTGGTACCTCGTGGGTCAATCGGGTGCGTTGCTGCATCTCAGGTTTCCTTTTCAGGGTTTTTTGCAAGGGCGTGAACCGCTTGACTGCCTGTTCTTTGTTGTTTGGCAAGCACTGGCGTGGTTCTCTGAAAGGCAGTGGGGCGACCCCACTATTTGCTTTGTCTCTGAAGACCTTGGTGTCCTCTGTTTTTAAGATGATGGCGTCTTGAGCCGATGGAGCAAGTTTATTATCATGCTCCGTTTGAGCGAAGACTGACTGACCCAGCATCTCGTCAGTTACTTTGCGCTTGTTAAAGCCTTGTTGTGCTTCCTGGACACACATGGAACTTGTGCGGGGTTGAAGAATCGAATGACGGCTACTCTCTAGCACATTGGTCTTGAGTGTGTTAACCGTCGATTTGTGTATGTTGCCAGGGCACACCTCTCCTATCACCACCCAGCCCAGATCCAGGCATTGCGCAAAGGGGGCGTCGTGTGGTCCGTTGACCTGCTGCCTAACCTTGTGTACCCGGAGAACATCTCTCCCTAATAGCAGGAGTATTTCTGCTTCTGGATCCAGCTCTGGGATGTGTTTGGCGATGTGGTGGAGATGTGGTTGGTGTAGCACCGCACTTGGCGTCGGGATCTCAGTGCGGTTATTCAAGATTTTCTCGGACTCTAAGAGTGGAGGGAGACAGATGATGACTTTACCATCCAGGGACTAGATCTGGAAGCCTTCAGCCTTCCTTCCGTAAGTTTCCATGTTGCCTGAGCAAGTTCTAAGTTAGTATGGGAACTGCTCACTCTCAATGTTGAACAAGTTAAAGAACTCTGGACTGACTAGCAAGCGATTGCTCTGATCATCCAGAATTACGTAGGCTTTGATGGCCTTGTCTTTGGCTCCCTTAGGGTACACCTTAGTGAGACAGATCTTTGCACAAGAACGGCTTGCCTGAGCTTGACCGCAAACTTCTGTGCAGCTCGAGCTGACAACAGTTGTCCTGGAGTGAGCGTCTCCCTCCCCACCGTCCTGTTGTGGGGGTGAAGGAGCGTTGTCGGTTCGTGGTAACGGGCCGGGATGCATGGCCCCGTCGTGATTAGTGCTATTACATTCCGGGCATTTCACGGCGATCGTACACTCTCTAGCAAAGTGAGAGGTCGAGGAACAGCATTTAAAACATATTCTTTTCTCCTTGAGAAGGGCCTTGCTCTCTTCAAGGGGTTTTTCCCTAAACGTTCTGCATTTCTTGAGGGGGTGGGGTTTGTCATGCAATGGACAATTCTTGCTAGGGTCGTTGTTAGTTGTAAAGACTTCAGTCTGAAGCACTGAGACTGGTTTAATAATGTTGGAATTATTCGGAGAGGATTTATCTGGCTTGGTGTAAATTGTACTGCTTCCTGGACCTATGAGGCTAGGATCATTTCGCTTCTTCGCCTCCTTGCACACAGACCTAGTGAAATACTTGAAGGGAGGAAATCGACCTCTGTGTTCTTCCTTGTACTCTGAGGCAATGGACAACCACCTGTCCTGCAGCCCAAATGGAAGTTTGTCCACGATTTGTCTAATCCCGGTTGGAGTGTCTAGGTATACTAGACCAGCTGAGTAGCCATCTTTGGCGCCTTGAATCTCCATGAGTAAATCTCCGAATTCTCTTAGCTTAGTGTGGTCCTTGGCTGACACCTTAGGAAAATTTCCCAAACGTTGGCATAACGCTGCTTCAATAATTTTGGGGGCTCCATAGCCCTCCTGAAGTCTCTCCCATGCTTTCTTCAATGTTAGCTCAGGTTTGTTGATGTACACTGAACGCATGCGTCTCACCTGTTCGCATGATTCTTTTCCCAGCCATTTTGCCATAAGATCCAACTTCTGGATTGCTCTGAGCTGGACTCCGTCGATAGCGTTGGTGAATGTGGAGTGCCATGCATGGTAATTTTCAGGTTTATCGTTGAACTGATATAGTCCTGAAGTGACGAGATCCCGTTGTGCTAAATACCGTGCTACGGGTTCAGCTGCAAGTGGCATGCGGGCTGAGGGAACATGTCTGCAGGTACACGACTGAGGGCGTACATCTGTTATGGAATTTGCTGTTCTGGACTTGGTCTTTGCCTCTCTTCTCCCCAAATCTGGTAAGTTTGGTGTCGAGAAGTGCTTGTCGTGAGCCCTTTCATTCCTGGATTCATTGCAGAGTTGCGAGGGTAAATTGTCTTCCTCGGATGGATGTGATGCGGTCGGGCCTCTCTGAGACTCCTCATGACGTGGGACGTTATGAGATGAGTGTGGAGCGGAAGAACGAGTCTTCCAGCTTATTTGAGATTGGACACAGTCTCTTGTGCGTTCCAACCTGATCTTTTCTGAAGTAGATTTTCCGTCAACCGGATCATGCATTTCTTCAGCATCTTCTATTAACTCTGCTTCCACCCTGGTACCTGCTGCTTCTCGTTCTAGATTCAGCACTTCTAACTTTGCCTCTACCCTTTTTCTTTCCAACTCATTCTCGGCTTCTCTGGCAGCCTCTTCCTTCCGGTTTTCGGCTTCCCTGGCAGCCTCTTCCTTCTCGTTTTCGGTTTCTCTGGCAGCCTCTTCCTTCCGGTTTTCGGCTTCCCTGGCAGCCTCTTCCTTCTGGTTTTTGGCTTCTCTGGCAGCCTCTTCCTTCTGGTTTTCAGCTTCTCTGGCAGCCTTTTTCCTCTGGTTTTCGGCTTCTCTGGCAGCCTCTTCCTTCTGGTTTTCGGCTTCTCTGGCAGCCTTTTTCCTCTGGTTTTCGGCTTCTCTGGCAGCCTCTTCCTTCTGGTTTTCGGTTTCTCTGGCAGCCTCTTCCTTCTGGTTTTCGGCTTCTCTGGCAGCCTCTTCCTTCTGGTTTTCGGCTTCTCTGGCAGCCTCTTCCTTCTGGTTTTCGGCTTCTCTGGCAGCCTCTTCCTTCTCGTTTTCGGTTTCTCTGGCAGCCTCTTCCTTCTGGTTTTCGGCTTCTCTGGCAGCCTCTTCCTTCTGGTTTTCGGTTTCTCTGGCAGCCTCTTCCTTCTGGTTTTCGGTTTCTCTGGCAGCCTCTTCCTTCTGGTTTTCGGCTTCTCTGGCAGCCTCTTCCTTCTGGTTTTCGGCTTCTCTGGCAGCCTCTTCCTTCTGGTTTTCGGTTTCTCTGGCAGCCTCTTCCTTCTGGTTTTCGGCTTCTCTGGCAGCCTCTTCCTTCTGGTTTTCGGCTTCTCTGGCAGCCTCTTCCTTCTGGTTTTCGGCTTCTCTGGCAGCCTCTTCCTTCTCGTTTTCAGTTTCTCTGGCAGCCTCTTCCTTCTGGTTTTCGGCTTCTCTGGCAGCCTCTTCCTTCTGGTTTTCGGCTTCTCTGGCAGCCTCTTCCTTCTGGTTTTCGGCTTCTCTGGCAGCCTCTTCCTTCTGGTTTTCGGCTTCTCTGGCAGCCTTTTTCCTCTGGTTTTCGGCTTCTCTGGCAGCCTTTTTCCTCTGGTTTTCGGCTTCTCTGGCAGCCTCTTCCTTCTGGTTTTCGGCTTCTCTGGCAGCCTCTTCCTTCTCGTTTTTGGTTTCTCTGGCAGCCTCTTCCTTCTGGTTTTCGGCTTCTCTGGCAGCCTCTTCCTTCTGGTTTTCGGCTTCTCTGGCAGCCATTTTCCTCTGGTTTTCGGCTTCTCTGGCAGCCTTGTTCCTCTGGTTTTCGGCTTCTCTGGCAGCCTTTTTCCTCTGGTTTTCAGCTTCTCTGGCAGCCTCTTCCTTCTGGTTTTCGGCTTCTCTGGCAGCCTCTTCCTTCTGGTTTTCGGTTTCTCTGGCAGCCTCTTCCTTCTGGTTTTCGGCTTCTCTGGCAGCCTCTTCCTTCTCGTTTTCGGTTTCTCTGGCAGCCTCTTCCTTCTGGTTTTCGGCTTCTCTGGCAGCCTCTTCCTTCTGGTTTTCGGCTTCTCTGGCAGCCTCTTCCTTCTGGTTTTCGGCTTCTCTGGCAGCCTCTTCCTTCTGGTTTTCGGCTTCTCTGGCAGCCTCTTCCTTCTGGTTTTCGGCTTCTCTGGCAGCCTTGTTCCTCTGGTTTTCGGCTTCTCTGGCAGCCTTTTTCCTCTGGTTTTTGGCTTCTCTGGCAGCCTCTTCCTTCTGGTTTTCGGCTTCTCTGGCAGCCTCTTCCTTCTCGTTTTCGGTTTCTCTGGCAGCCTCTTCCTTCTGGTTTTCGGCTTCTCTGGCAGCCTCTTCCTTCTGGTTTTCGGCTTCTCTGGCAGCCTTTTTCCTCTGGTTTTCGGCTTCTCTGGCAGCCTTGTTCCTCTGGTTTTTGGCTTCTCTGGCAGCCTTTTTCCTCTGGTTTTCGGCTTCTCTGGCAGCCTCTTCCTTCTGGTTTTCGGCTTCTCTGGCAGCCTCTTCCTTCTGGTTTTCGGTTTCTCTGGCAGCCTCTTCCTTCTGGTTTTCGGCTTCTCTGGCAGCCTCTTCCTTCTGGTTTTCGGCTTCTCTGGCAGCCTCTTCCTTCTGGTTTTCGGCTTCTCTGGCAGCCTCTTCCTTCTGGTTTTCGGCTTCTCTGGCAGCCTTTTTCCTCTGGTTTTCGGTTTCTCTGGCAGCCTCTTCCTTCTGGTTTTCGGCTTCTCTGGCAGCCTTTTTCCTCTGGTTTTCGGCTTCTCTGGCAGCCTCTTCCTTCTGGTTTTCGGCTTCTCTGGCAGCCTCTTCCTTCTCGTTTTCGGTTTCTCTGGCAGCCTCTTCCTTCTGGTTTTCGGCTTCTCTGGCAGCCATTTTCCTCTGGTTTTCGGCTTCTCTGGCAGCCTTGTTCCTCTGGTTTTCGGCTTCTCTGGCAGCCTTTTTCCTCTGGTTTTCGGCTTCTCTGGCAGTCTCTTCCTTCTGGTTTTCGGCTTCTCTGGCAGCCTCTTCCTTCTGATTTTCGGCTTCTCTGGCAGCCGCTTCCATTCTTACTTCTACTTCTTGTTTTGCAAAGCACGCTCGCACATTGGCGGCTTCTGCTTTAGCTCTTGCTTGGATGACCTTACTTGATGCCCTACTGCCCCTGTCGCAGGCTGGCAACGACTTTGGCAACGACTTGATGCTGGACCGAGTTGACATTGCTGCACTTGAAACACCTGATAATGCCGCTTTTTCACTGTAACGTTCTCGTTCGGGTGTAACGTAACGCCGAGTTAAACGTCGAGATAAACTGTAGTCAATGAAAACAAGGTCGCAGTAAGATTAACCATTTACTGTTCACTCTTCACATTAACGTATGGTGAAAACTGTTGATAAAACAATACAAGATTGGTACAGTGTTTGTTTCCATCTAAATATCACATTTACATCGTGAATACTTGCAAAGGTAAAAACTACAATAACTACATTACATTAAAGTGCAGCATACAGTCAGAATCTACCTGCTCCATTGGCTGCTTTAAATACACTTCAACACAAACTATCCCGACTCTTTAACTAACGAAAACATAAACCTTATCGACCGTCGTTACTTTTAACAGAATCGGCGTTAACATTTTAATTCAACATATCGATTATCTAATGACTTACAGCGTTGCTTTCACTGTGTTTTTGGTGCGTAGAGAACTACCTACTGGCGCTGAACTGCCACATGTGAGCGACCCCCACCCTTGCGTTTATCCCAAACCAGTATTTTCCCACAAGACGCAGCGAAACCGGATGTGACGTCATCACAGCCGTGATATATTACAGACAAATGAATTTACTTAAACAATCCTAACTTTAACTAAAAAATGCTAACAAATTACTAAGCGAAAATATTATAAACTAAATAACTGCCCTAAAGGCAGCACAATAGTCATTACCTTCAAATTCTTCATAGTTCCTAACTTGAGGTGGTGAAATTGTTTCAAGTTTACTCCTGGCCATTTCTGGTTTCTCCAAATCTGAATGTTTGAAATCACAGTGAGCAAAATAGTTCAAAATTGTCTTACTGCTTATTTCTCAGCAATGATCAGTGGAAACAATCACTGCTTTTTGAACACAAACACACACAACTGATGCTATTTAAAAACTGTTCAGTCCAAGTACTGTGTAGCATCTTACAACCACTGTTAGCAAGTCTCCTGTCCCAAATTAAGTGGCATAGTGTCACAAATAAGCGAAGGGAATCCAGTTAATGTTCTTAATTAGTTTGGTGCTTTAAGAGTTGTCCCAAATAAGGCTGCTCTGATTAATCAATGACCCAATTAACTGGAATCCCCTGCCTCATTCCCCAGTGATATGTACATAGTTCGACCTTGTGCCCTGGGATAATAGCTCGAGATCTGCAGGGGATCTTGCTTGACCCAATACCTCTGTATTCCATTATATAGACATAGTATTGCAGGGGCCCGGGAAGGTAGTATTAGCCTAGGCGTTGGTCCATGCAGTGAACCATCTGCAGAGCTGAGGATGGTTAGTAAGCCTTGACGAAATGCAGGAGCCTATCCAGAACATGCACTCCCTGGGTATAGAGTGGCATGCAGCCAGTAGTAGTGTGTGGACCTGGTAGTACATGCTGGGTAGTGTCGGGGAAGGGGAAAAGTCTTCCTTTAATACCCAATGACTAAAAGGTAATGATAGGATACTTTACTACATTGCAGAAATAGCTATGGCATTGCTGCTGCTCCTTGCCACAATGACAACAGTGATTCCTGACACATCATTGACTAATACCTTCTCTGAAATTACGAGCACACTTATCGATCAAACACGTTTGCTCCCGAGCCCTCATGCACTCGGGCATGGGAGCGTCAGTTCCAGCTCCCCAAGGGGAATGAAGTTGTTAAGATCTGTCGCAGCCACTGATGGGACTGTTAAAGGGTTCCGTTTAAGGGATGATGTGTACCGGCATACAGCCGGAGAGAGAGAGAAGAACACAAAATACTTGAGCTAGATGTAAGATCACGTTTGGAATTGTATCGTGTAGATGTGCCGAGCTGCTCAGGTAGTTTGAGGGATGAAATGTATGGTAGGATAAAGTGGAAAGCCAAACAGTGGGCAAACATTCTGTGCTCAGTTGGGTGAGGGGTAGCTGGCTTGTTGAAACATTTCAAGACACGAATTGCAGGACATGTTTAAATGGTTGCTATGCAAATTTTACTATACCGTGGAACTCTCTTGTCTTGCTGAAACCAAGTGGAACGCTGCTGGGGCACAGTTGTGGCGGCAACCTGTGGAGAAGGAGAATTTGTTTGGATAAGGGGTGAGGTATCCCTTCCTCCTAGGAGTATAATTGAGGGCAAACACAACCACTCCTCACTTACGGAGGGGCTTCACCACTGGACATGCAGTGAGCAGTGTTGGTTACAGAAGAGGGAACAGAGGCTCTCTGCAGTAGACTTGGGCCTGCAGGTGTTATGTTAGATAAATATTGTATGCTTCAGTTTCCTCCAGTACTGAATAAATTGACTGGTGCTTTAAAGCTATTGGCTACCCTCTTATTTTTTTCACCATTGTATCCTGAATGGGTTGTAACAATCTCTTATTAGAGGCTTAGAGTTCTACAGCATAAGAATAGGCCCTTCAGCCCATCACATCTATGCTAACCATCCTACCCATCCACAGTATACTAATACATGTGCCTGTATTAATTCTGTATTCCTCAGAACCAGTATTTCCCCTCCTTTTTTTTAGCCAAACACCCCCCAAAGCACCTTCATACTTGCCAACACCCCTCTTAAACACAATATACATTCGTGTGCCCATAGTGTTAAACATGTCTACCGTATACTAGCATGAGAGAAATTATTCTGCTTTAATTTTTCATTTGTCTTTAAACCTAGCTTACACAGTACCTCTGCGCTGTACAGCAGCTTCAATATCAATGTGATCCTTGAGCTTGACTGTTTTTAGCAAGAGTTGAAATGTCTAATTAATGTTGTGACAACAAAAGCCTTAAGTCCCATGTGTAACAATGTCCAAGCGGTTTCTGTTTTTGTGAGTATGTGGTTCACTGCACTGAAGCCTCTTTCAACAAGGTAGGAGGATGGAAATGAATGAAAAGCAGTCAGTTTGGCTCTTCTCCAACGACCAGGAAACTTCATATGGCAGTGTTGCCACATACAACAAAAGATGACATTTTTGAAAAGCGTTTTTGCTTCTTCATCATTCTGAATTTTGATAATTTGTTCTTGCAAGCTCTCTTCCTGTTCTTCTACCTTGCCGAGAAATGGATTAATTGCCCCATCTGGAATTTCCAGATCGTTCAAATCCTTGAATTGATTCTGAAAATCCTTCTTCAGTGACTGCAGGTGTAAGCAGTACTCTTGCAAATCACTATCTGTGAAAGACAGTGCCATACTTTCCATGCAGGGAAACTGTGAGAACATTCTTTTCCCACTGTTTTGCTTATATATTTCCAATTTTCCGATAAAAGTGGGCACTGACTTCTCGCATGGATTAAACTGAAATTCTCACCCTGCGGTTTTATATTTAAAATGTTGATTATGTCCTACAGATTGGCTAGGTATGCCACACCTCCACATAGTTCAATCTTGTTTCTCAGGCTCTTGTCTACATTGAGCAAAAAGTCAACCACAGTGCTAAAAAGATCAAGGAAATGTATTAAGCAGCAGCCTTTTGTCAGTCAATGCATTTCAATGTGAAGGAGCAAGCATTCAGACTTTTCATTATCTTGGTACAACTGGTGAAATATTTTGCTATTTAATGAATGAGCCTTAATTTTGTGGATAGCAGATATTACAATAGTCATGCTTGATAAAGTTCTCTGGCTGAGGTTTTTGGCTGCAAGATATTGATGATGAATTACACAATGGATTGCAAACAGACTTGGAATTTCTTTTTTCATAAATACCACCAAACCAGCATGGTGACTTGTCATATATAGTGCTCCATCTGTTGCACACAAAATCATGTACCTAATCGGAATACTTTTCTCCTCAATATACATTTTGAGCTCATCGTAGATTGATTCTCTGTTGATATTTGTTTTTAACTTTTTTTTATAAAAAAGAAGTTCTTCATAAATTTTTCCATTTTTGATAAACTGTACATAGGCCATTAGCAATGTCTCATTGTCTCGTACATTAGACTCATCCAGTTAGATCCCAAATCCTGATTTTTGTAGCTCGGTGCATAGTTGATACTCAATGTCTTCATTCTTTTCATCAATACAATGAGCTACAGAATTATTATACATATGTGTTCATTGTAAAATACTGGTATCCATTTTGAGAACAGTGGTGAGCACTTCTGATACACCAGGCATTATTAATCTTTCACCAATTGTGTGAGGTTTTCCACACTTTGCTATCATTTTGGAAATGTTATAAGAAGCAATGAGACCACTATCAGGGTAATTTTTAGCTTTCTTGGCAATGACTTGAGTGTGCAATGCTTTTCAAATGCTTCTTTCATCTTCTGGAACTGAGTAACACCATAAGTAGACTCTTCAGGGTGTCTTTTACAGAAATGTTCTTGCAATCTTGAAGGTTTCATAGCTTCATTATACAGTACAGTATTACAAATAAGACACATGGGGCACTGCTGATTTGACGGGAACGGAATAAAACCGTACTCTAGGTACGTAACATTGTATTGACGCACTTTCTGTAGTTTCTGTTTCTCAGCAGGATTGGAATTCAAAGCTTCACTGCCTTCAGACTCATAGAGATCGCACTGTATGTTTTATCCGTCATTAATGGGGCTAAATTTAAATATAAATTTAACAGAAGCTGGGAATGCCTGTCAGTTGCTGATGGATGGCAGTGAATTGACATGGATGACACGATGTAGCTGCACGCAAAGGAATGTGAGGCGAAGATGAAGATGATCACAACAACAAAAGTTACATTGACAAGAATTCAGATTGGCATTTGAATGTTAGTCGTGATAGAGCTGGTGTGTGGCAAGCTATCTTTATACTATATCAGTTAGTGCAATTGACCAATCTCACAAAGTCTCATAATCTCCAAAGCTGGTTCTTGACCACACAATGGAGCCAAGCTTTCTTGGTTCACTGATTGGCTCTATTTCACCGTTTGGTTCCAGCCAGCGCTGTATGTTGTGTGACTTATTTTCTGTCGATCTGCAGACAAAGTTGAGAGGATGTACTTGCCTTACCAGCTGTTAAATTGCAAGAACCCGTTTTGTGCCATGAGTCAAGGGGAACCGTTGGGCACCCTGATTGATATTTTATGCATCCACAATAATGTTAGCTTGGTTGGTAAGGTTTGATGAGATTGCCAAGTTTCAGACATGTTGTGACGACGCGTGCTCACTCCCTCAGAGCTTTGGCTCTTCCTGTGTTCCAGTGCCTCATCCTGGTTTTTGGAAGTGCCTACTCTACTAGTGGTCAGTCAGGTCTTGTGCCTCAAGTTAGGGTGCCACTTACCACCCCCCCCCCAGGAATCTTGAACACACCCCAGTGCTTCCCTCTCCATCACAACACGGAAGCTCACCCTTGGGAGGGACAGTCCCCCCACTGGGAATTAGTGCTCCAAATCTTGCACATTCATGTATCCGTTCAGATGTCTTTACTGTTCCTGCCTCCACTACCTTCTCTGGCAGCTTATTCCAGACATTAACTACTCTTTTACCCCCCAAATCCCTGCTACTGTTCCTCCCCTCAAATCCTCATCCATCTCACCAGAGAACTGGGGAACCCTCTCTATTCCTCTCATTATTTTATATACAGTACCTCTGGCTTGGCTTCCTTAGCTCCAGGGAAAACAGCCCCAGCCAATCTAATCTCTCCTTATAATTCAACCTTTCAATTCATTCTTATGAATCTTTTCTGCACCTTCTCTAGCTTAATTACATCTTCCTACAGAGTGGCGATCAGAACTACACACAATACTCCAAGTGCAGCCTAGCCAAACTTTTATTCAAATATAACATAATGTCGCACATCTTGTACGGAGTGTTGTGACAAACGAAGGCAATCCACCTTTATTGCAACATTCAGTGAAATATGTACAGTACATGCCCTAAACCTTTAACATCCCCAGGACCCTGCCACTCAGTCTGTATGGCCAGGTCTGGATCAATTTCCCAAAATACATAACTTTGTACTTGTTGATTCTTTTTGCACCTTGTGGTGCATTGGGTGGCATTTTTTGCTGTTTCTGTAGCATTTGACTGTTTTTACGGGGCTGCGGTCCTACCTCGACATTCAACCCAGCACAGATGGACAGTGTGCAAAGGAGCCGGCCGGATATGAACTCAGGATCGTTCACCTCAAAGTCTGGTGCTGATGCCGCTACACCACCGACTGGCTAACTTGGTACTTGTGTGTGTCAAGTTCTATCAGCCATTTTTCCGGTTGATCTTTATCCTATTGTAATCTTAAATTCAAGCTCATAGTCATTCAACCATTCATATGTATACAGCAAACCAGAACATCATTCCTCTGGGGCCAAGGGGCAGAACACAGAACATCCTTATGGTCACACACAAGACATATTTACGTAGTTACAATCCAGCATGTACAGTCACAAAATAATATTAGCACAAATCCCTGAGAGATGTGGCCTGAAGATTGACAGGTTGACGTAAAGTGAGAGATGAGAGATGTTTGTCTATGTAGGACAGTAGAATGCTACTGGCACTATTGTTATGGATTCAGCAACAATAAATATATAAGTTAGGCAGGGGTTTTTATAACAAATAAAACATTTATTAAACACTGAAAAACAAACCCCAAAAAGTAAACAAATCACTAACGCAACCGGAAATCAGCTGCTGTGCGGCAGCTTAAACAGTTCTTAAAGCGATGTTGCAAAAACAGTTCTTCAAAGTAGTATTGCGAAAGTTCAAAATGCTTACAGTCCATTAAAGGAGAGACTTTTTAAGACGAGTTAAACTCTCTTTCACGTCATGTTGTTGCGGTTCCCAGTCGAACTACACTTTTCCCACGGAGAATTTATGAAGATGAAAATGAAATGGCTTAAAGGCACTGACCTTTCCTTGACAAAACTGTACCCAACCCTTTCTGCTATTATTGCAGGGATTAACATGGGAACAGCCAACGAATTCCTTCCGAATGGGATCAACCAAGGTTGAACCTGTTTCACCATCGAAATTGACTTTCCTCGATCTTTTAACTCCCGAACTCCAATCTTCACTCTCCACTGACTTTTAACTGGCAATATTGTAACGAAACTGCCGGCAATGACCTTTTAAACTTTAGGCAGAAAATAAAACTCCACCTTTCAACGAAACTGCGTCATAATATTGGACCACACAGTAGCATGGAGTCAAAATGGCAAATCCAGCCACGAACTGCCCCTCCTCACAGGGAGGGGTCCTCCTTTTATACTCTGTAAAAAAAACCTGTCACATGACCTCTACTGGCAGGAAAATGACTTCACTCCACCATCACAAGACCACTACCTTAAGTCCAGTATAACTTCAACACCACTGTCACGTGACAAGTACAAGATACCCACGGGTACGTAACACTATTATAATAAAACAAGCAGTGATATAAATGTGTGAAACAGCAGCAATAACAGATGAAAAGTGACCGGTGCAGGGTGAGAGTGTGTTTGTGAGTTGTGTAGTCGGGGTGGGGAGGGGGTGTCAGTAGGCCATTCAGACGTGTGTGCTGTGTGGTGGCAGGGTGTTAAGTCTAACAGCCTGCGGGAAGAAGCTGTCACCCAGCCTGACAGTTCTGGTTCTAATAGTGCGGCATCTTCTGCAATCAAAGAATACACTATAGACTGGAATAGTTTAACCCTCCGTACAGCAGCGATGCCACCTTTCACAATGTATATTCTGCCACAGCTCCTTCTGCTCATTTTGATGAAGATAAAAGATTTTGTGACATTATTTAGATAAAGACCAAAAGAGATATTCTTAATGTCCTGATTAATATTCATTGCAATCATTATTGCTAATTTCTTTGTATGATCGTTATCACATTCATGCTTGTTGAGATTGACCTCTGATTGGTCTAATCTCAAATAATGATGAGGCAGCCTACAGAGAAGAAGTCATCTCTCTGACACAGTGGTGTCAAGAAAACAACCTCTCCCTCAACGTCGCAAAAACAAAAGAGCTGGTTGTGGACTACAGGAGGAATGGAGACCGGCTAATCCTTATAGATGTCAATGGATAGGGGTTGAGAGGGTGAACAGTTTTAAGTTCCTCAGCATACACATCACTGGGGATCTCACATGATCTGTACATACTGGCTGTGTGGTGAAAAGGGCACAACAGCACCTTAGACGGTTGAAGAAGTTTGGTATGGGCCCCCAGATTCTAAGAACTTTCTATAGGGACACAATTGAGAGCATCCCAACTGGCTGCATCACTGCCCGGTATGGGAACTGTACTTCCCTCAATCGCAGGACTCTGCAAAGACTGGTGCAGACAGCCCAGCGCATCTATAGGTGTGAACTTTCCACTATTCAGGACATTTACAAAGACAGGTGTATAAAAAGGGCCTGAAGGATCATTGGAGACCGGAGTCACCCCAACCACAAACTGTTCCAGCTGCTACCAACCAGGAAATGGTACTGCAGCATTAAAGCCAGGACCAACAGGCTCCAGGACAGCTTCGTCCACCAGACCATCAGACTGATTAATTCATGCTGACACAACTGTATTTCTATGTTACATTGACTATCCTGATGTACGTAATATTTACTATAAATGACCATAATTGCACATTTGAACAGAGACGTAACGTAAAGATTTTTACTCCTCCATGTATATGAAGGATGTAAGTAATAAAGTCAATTCATTTCAATTCAATTCAGAAATACTTTATTGGAGTGAAGCACTTTGGGTGGCTTGAGTTCATGGAAAGTACAAAATAAATGAAGATTTCTTTTTCACCTATTTCTCCCTTTGGAAAAAAAAACAGAATTAAAGACCAAAGGAGATATTCTTTAAGTCTTAAAGAAAAATCAACTTGACTGAAGAGAAAATAATTTCTAAACAGGAACAGAGCTGGGATTACACTCTGTGTAAATTGTAACCAAATATGTTGCACATCTGGGTTCATAGTCATAAGAATGTGAATTCAATTTTGACACATGGGATTTCTGCACTATAAAAATAGAAAACTTTTGAAATATTCGGCAGACAAGGCAGTATCTGTGTGGGAGAAACTGAGTTATCTTTCCAGGATGGCTATTTCAAACCTGCTTATCAACCTGAAAGGTTATGAGCATGAAATGTTTATGTTAACCTTTGAGGTCAAGCAAAGTCAACATTTCAGATCATGATCTTATGACACATTATCAAAGTACATATATACCACTGTATGCTACCTTGAGATTCATTTTCTTGCAGGCATTTACAGGAAAGTAAAGAAATTTATGAAAAACTATACATAACAAAGACTGACAAACAACCAATGTGCAAAAGACGACAAATTGTGCAAATAGTATAAAGTAAATAAATAATATTGAGAACATGAGATGCGCATGGTCTCTGAAAGTGGACTCTGAAAGTAGTTTGTGGAGTCAGTTCCCCCTGCTCCCCTCATGATTTGTATGCCTCTACCAGGTCACTCCTCATCCTCCTTTATTCCAGGCAAAAGAAAACCCAGCCTATCCACTCTCTCCCCGTAACTAAAGTTCTCCAGTCCGTGTAACATAACTGGCACATCTCTTCTGCACTCTCTCCAGAGCAATGGAACAGCTCAGATACAGCCTGAATTCAGCAAATGGGAATGATGTAGACGGGCAAAGAGTTGGCATTAATGCGCAGGTGCTCATTTCTATGCTGTTACTATTCCACAACTCTAACAGAATAGATAAGGGAAAACCAGACACATGGTGCATTTAGACCATATGGCCCCACATGAGAGTTAGAGTACTACATTAAAAGGGTGATATTGGAAGCAATATACAACCATGGGTTGAAAATTGTTTGACAGACTACAAAGTTTATCACCCCCAAGGTCCCAAGAAGTAAGGTCAAACTATACAATGGGGTCTATATGATGCGGATACGATAGGGTCTTTTAAGAGACTTTTGGATAGGTACATGGAGCTTAGAAAAATAGAGGGCTATGGGTAAGCCTCGTGATTTCTAAGGTAGGGACATGTTTGGCACAACCTTGTGGGCTGAAGGGCCTGTTTTGTGCTGTAGGTTTTCTATGTTTCTATCTTTCTATGTATATGACACAAATTTTATCATGAAAAATCTAAAACAAGGATAAGGAACATTCACCAAAAGGAGGGGAGAAAAGTTCCAATGCTGAGAGCGAGTACTGGTGTCCTGATACTCACTAGTAGTGGTGGAATTACAATGATAACAATAGAAATATTTAAAATACAACCCCCTATCATTAAAATATATCTAAAGCAACAGCTAGCAATTCAGATTGATGCTGATAAGAGGTTGCTGCATGATGCTAATTCTAGAAATCAGCCTGTGGACGTTCTGCTTGCTCTGGCTGCAGCCGCACCCCGGGGAGACCAGGAGAGGTTTGCCACGGCTTTGTGCTGCTCACCACGTTTGTAGCCCTGGGTCACTTTTCAGGCCATTGTGAGCTGCAGCTCTGCTCAGTAAGCGTCATGACTTTCTGCTGATCTTCCGCTCTCTGTCAGTGGGACTGTGGAGTGGACCAACTGTCCCATTATTTATAGACTGGCAAAATGAGGTTTCCTCCTCTTGTGGAGGCTAGTTTCCTGTCTGGGCACTGACCACCTCCCCATAAGCTCTAATCTCCGCCGTGCAACAGATACGATTGCAACTTCTTGTTTATAAGACAGAAAGACATAGGAGCAGAAGTAGGCCATTCTGCTCCAGAATTCCATCATGGCTGATTTATTATCCTCAACCCTATCCTCCTGCTTTCTTGTAACCTTTGACACCCTGATTAATGAAGAACCTATCAGACTCCACCTTAAATATACCCAATTACTTGTCCTACACAACCATCCAGAGATTCATCACCCTCTGCCTGAAGAAAATTTTCCTCATCTCTGTTCTAAATTGATATCCTTCTATTCTGAGGTTGTGCCCTCTGGTCCTGAACTCCCCCACGATAGGAAACACCCTCTTCACATCCACTCTATCTAAGCATTTCAATATTCAATAGATTTCAATGAGATCGCCCTGTCATTCTTGAAAACTCCAGCAAGAGCAAGCCCAGAGCCATCAAACGCTCCTGATATGTTAACCGTTTCATTCTTGGGATCATTCTCATGAACCTCCTTTGCACCCTCTCCAATGCCAGCACAGCTTTTCTTAGATAAGGGGTGTAAAACAGTAGAACAGTAGAGTGATCTAGGAATAATGGTGCATAGTTCTCTGAAGGTGGAATCTCGTGTGGATAGGGTGGTGAAGAATGCTTTTGTATACTGGCCTTTATAAATCAGAGCATTGAGTATAGGAGTTGGGATGTAATGTTAAAATTGTACAAGGCATTGGTGAGGCCAGATTTGGAGTATTGGGTACAGTTCTGGTCACTGAATTATAGGAAAGATATCAACAAAATAGAGAGAGAACAGAGGAGATTTACTAGAATGTTACCTGGGTTTCAGCACCTAAGTTACAGGGAAAGGTTGAACAAGTTAGGTCTTTATTCTTTGGAGCGTAGAAGGTTGAGGGGGGACTTGATAGAGGTATTTAAAATTATGTGAGGGATAGATAGAGTTGATGTGGATAGGCTTTTTCCATTGAGATTAGGGGAGATTCAAACAAGAGGACATGAGTTGAGAGTTAGCGGGCAAACGTTTAGGGGTAACATGAGGGGGAATTTCTTTACTCAGAGAATGGTAGCTGTGTGGAACGAGCTTCCAGTAGAAGTGGTAGAGGCAGGTTCGATATTGTCGTTTGGAAAAAAAATTGGATAGGTATATGGACAGGAAAGGAATGGAGGGTTATGGGCTGAGTGCAGGTTGGTGGGACTATGTGAGAGTAAGCGTTCAGCATGGACTAGAAGGGCCGAAATGGCCTGTTTCTGTGCTTTAATTGTTATATGGTTATAAAACTGTTCATAATATTCCAAGTATGCTCTAACCAATGCCTTATAAAGCCTTAGCATTATACCCTTACTTTAGTATTCCAGTCCCCTCAGAATGAAAGCTAACACTGCATTTGCCTTCCTTACCACTGACTCAACCTGCAAGTTACCCTTCAGGGAATCCTGCACAAGGACTCCCAAGGTCCTTTGTACCTCTGATTTTTTTGGATTTTCTACTGTTATGCCCTCGGCCCCCTCCTTTGTGAGAATCGCAAGAGCCCTAGTCAAGGGGGGGTCAACTGACCCAAGAGAGAAAGAGACGTGCTGAATAGACACAGGAAAATGGGAGAGAGAGAGAGAGATGTGCGGAAAACCACGTTCTCCCAAGAAGCAGAATAAAGGCGACATTGACTATTGTCTCATGGAGACCACGTGAAAAGCCCTCGGGCAAAGTGGGCTGGTTGAGAGAGAGATCGCCTTACCTGCAACCTTGATTGACACCTGCGATCCCGTGAAGAAGATAAAGGAGGGTCTGAGGGGGGACAACCCTCAGACGCACCAAGGAGACACCAAGGAAGCACGATACCGATTCCCGTGGGAGCAGGTAGCCATTTTGAAGGAAGCCACGTGCGTTAGATTCCAAATGTTGAATCTGTGGCTAGAACCAACGAAAGACTGCTTTTAACTAACAACGGGGAAACCTGCTCCCCTGATTCCAAGGGTTTGCTCTGCAAAGACAACGGGCAAGTGTTTATCTTTTCTAAACCATCTCTCTCTCTCCAACGTGAAAACCCCAGCGGTTCCCACAAGGGAAAAGCCTGCAAACTTCTGAGTGACTCTTTATATTTCAATTGGACTCAGTATTACCCCTAGACAACTATAGAGCTTATTTCTGATTGATTATTGTTACACCGGTGTTTTGGATTGAGTTTTGACGATGTATATGATCTGAATGTTTTGTATTAACCATACGTTTGTGCCCTTTTTGAATAAAATGTTTGAAAATAGTAGCATCCGACTCAGCTGATCCATCTATCTTTGCTGGTAAGTTACCTGGTTACGGGGTTACGTAACACTACCCATTAAGGAAATAGTCCATGCCTTTATTCCTTTTTTGCCACCCCCACCAAACAATTTCCTCATGTAAACACAAGAGATTCTACAGACTGAAGTTCCAAGTTGAAATTCAGTTTATTGTCATTCATCTGTACATATTTATACTGCCAAATGAAACAATGTTCCTCCAGACCAAGGTGCACAACACAGTACACATAACTCACACGCATAACACATAAAGTATATTACTACTAATAAATTAACAAATAATAAGGCACATATACAAGTTAAAAAGTAAAAATATAACGTTACTGGAGCTTCATATGTGATGAGACCATACGATAAGATTCATACATAGGACATGGGAGCAGAAATAGGCCATCTGGCCCATTGAGTCTGCTCTGCCATTCAATCATGGCTGATCCGTTTTTTCCTCTCCCCTTCAACCCCAGTTCTTGGCCTCCTCCTTTGTTCCGTAGTCATATGGCCTGGAGGAAGAAACTCTTTCCCATCCTGACAGTTCTTGTCTTAATGCCATGGTTCCTCCTGCCTGAGGTAGGGATTCAAAGAGGTTGTTGGATGGATGAAAAGGATCACTGACAATGCTAAGGACTCTGTGTAAGTAGTGCTTAGATGGAGGAAATCCAGAGAAACAAACACAACGTGCTGGAGGAACTCGGCAGATCAGGCAGCATCTATGGGATGGAATAAAGTCGGTGCTCTGGGCTGAGACCTTTCGTCATGGAAAGGGAGGGAGGAAAAGCCAGAATAGGAATGTGGGGGGGTGGGAAAGGAGTACAAGCTGGAAGGGGATAGGTGACACCAGGTGAAGGGGAAGGTATGCGGGTGGGGGAATAGGGATGAAGTGAGAAGCTGGGAGGTGACAGGTTGAAAAGTTGAAGAGCTGATGAAGAAGGAATCTGATAGGAGAGGAGAATGGACCATGGGAGAAAGGGAAGGAAGAGGGGAACCAGAGGGAGGTGATAGACAAGTGAGAAAGGGAAAGAAGAGAGTCAGAATGGGGAATGAAAAATGTGGTGGGGGGGTAGAGAAATAGCTGTAAGCTATAGAAATCGATGTTCACATGTAAGGTTGGAGGCTAGCGCGATGAAATATGAGGTGTTGCTCCTCCAGCCTGAGAGAGACCTCAACATGGCATTACAGGAGGCCATGGACCGACATGTCAGAATGGGAATGGGAAAAGAATTAAAATGGTTGGACACCAGGATATCCTGCTTGTTATGTATGGAGTGAAGGTGTTTGGCAAAGTGGTCCTGCAGTCTATGTTGGGCCTATTAATGTAGAGGAGGCTGCACCAGGTACAGTAGACGATTCCGACAGATTTACAGGTGAAGTGTCGCCTCACCTGTAAGGGCTGTTTGGGGCTCTGAATGGTGGTGAGGGAGGAGGTGAATAGGCAGGAGTAACACTTGCTCTGCTTGCGGGGATAAATGCCCAGAGGGATATCAGTTGAGAGGGGTGAATGGATAATAGAATCATGGAGAGAACGGTCCATGCAGAAGGGGGAGTTGGGGGGTGTTAAAGATGTGTTTGATGGTACCCTGTGGAAAGAGGACGGGGGGGGGGGGGGGCTCCTTCTTAAACTTCCTCCCACCAAATCATCCACTTCATGCCAGGTTCCATATACCCAAAGCAGGCTCAGGGAACTTCACTTCCTGTCCTGGCTTGAGAGAATGAATTCCATAATTTTGGGTAACCATGTTATTTTTTTCTGTTTGTGTTAGAAGTGGCCAGTTCAGTCGTGAACTCTTCCCCTGTAGCAACGACAAGTTTTTGATCGGCAGGGCATCCACAGCATGTTTTGGCAAACACCCACTTCCATGGTTCTACTCACATTCTTTTGTTTCTTTTCTGTCCAATTGCCATCACAGAAAGCAGTATGCTACCTAGGCAACCATGGTCTCCACTCTATCACTGACGTCCCTCTCCAGCACTCTGTCTCTGGGCAATGTATGGTTGTGTTCTCAATATTTTTAGAAAACACATGTCTGAAGATCTCAGCCATTCAAGCAGCATCTCTAGAAACAGAAACGAGTTCATGTTCCAGGCCAGGGACCCCCAGGAAGTTCCGCTGCCTGACTGGCCGACTTCTCTCAGCATTTTCATTTTGATTTTCGGTTCCAGCATCTCTATTTTGATTTCTCAGATTTCCAGTTCTGATTATTGCACGGCCATTGCTCTGAAATACTAACTCACCACTCCCTCCCTTCACAGAGGCTGCCCAACTGGCTGAGTATTTCCAGCTCTTTGATTTTGCCTCATCTCCACACCTGCGGATTTTTGCTTCTTGTGCTTCGAAAACAGTACGTTTCAGTTTAATTGTGGCAACAATGAAAATAAATCACTTGATAACGTTTTTGAATACTCTCATCAAAACGTCAACACTGAATAGATTTTCAAATGATTTTTTCCGCAGCATTTTTGCAGCGAGGTGGCCCATTACAGCTCGATTCCCTCCGGACAATGTGGAAATAGTTCGGGCTGGGAAGAGCATTTCAGTTTCAACAGGTATGCATTAGCCTAAATATAATGAGAGTTTGTAACGCAGAGTTGAAGCAATCCAAATTGATGGCGCCCCGGAGCAGCGAGTCGGTGTCGGTGTCATTTGTCGGTGTCCGGTGTCGGTGTCGGTGTCATTTGTCGGTGTCCGGTGTCATTTGTCGGTGTCGGTGTCGGTGTCCGGTGTCGGTGCCGGTGTCATTTGTCGGTGTCGGTGTCGGTGTCCGGTGTCGGTGTCGGTGTCCGGTGTCGGTGTCGGTGTCCGGTGTCGGGAAGCGTTCCCGTGCGTCCGGACTCAGAGGAAGAAATAAAAAACAATTGGGAAGACTAGCAATTTGTGCAAATCGGGAAAGGGACTTTACTAAAACTGCTTCGGCCACAATTTCGTAGGATTGAGATCACTTGAAAACTCTTAGAGAAGTATCAGCCTCCAACGAGTTCGAAAGATCAAGACTGAACCAATGCCTGCAGACGAGAGCAGTGATACAGCGACTTGATTGGTCCAAAAACTCTGCTGATCACCCTAGGATACAGCATCGTATTCATGGTTAATTCTTGCAGCATGTTGGTGGGCGGTCTGGAAGTATAAGATGAAGAGCTAGAGCTTAGATAACAGGTAAAGAGAGAGAGAGAGAGAGCGAGAGAGAGAGCCAGTGAGAGAAAGAAAGAGAGCGAGAGAAACTAACGTGAAGGAGCACGTAGAGAAAGGCTAGCATGGGGAAAGGTGGCGAACAAGGAGAAGAAGAGGGAGAATGCGAGAAAAAACTGACCCATTACACGTGGGAAGAGATCCAGAAGCACAATAGCAGCACGGACAAGTGGCTAGTGATTGATAGCAAGGTATACAACATCACCAACTGGGCTCTAAAACACCCGGGAGGGAGACGGGTTATCAGTCACTATGCCGGAGAGGATGCCACGGTAAGGAAACCGCCTCGATGTGTTTTAAAGAGAAGCTG
Organism: Hemitrygon akajei; assembly: GCF_048418815.1. NCBI lineage: Eukaryota > Metazoa > Chordata > Chondrichthyes > Myliobatiformes > Dasyatidae > Hemitrygon > Hemitrygon akajei. The sequence continues at coordinate 136,249,025 of NC_133129.1, forward strand.
AACGCGTTCCATTGCTGGAGGGATGCATTCTCTGCCACTTGTGCCGGTGTATTGTGGCCCAAGAATTCTTTGTTGTAATATTTGAGCTTTAACAACATTTATTGGCGTTCTTTCCAAGATTATAGTGTTTTTAACCCCAGATCAGTGCAAGTTGCTTTACAGGTTTGAATTATTAAAAAATACACCAGCTTCTGGCAGGGGCTCAGGGTTACTTGAGTTCAAAAATGCGGAGTTACTCTCGGTCATACGAATCTGTGCCATCGTGCTCGTTCTTTCGAGGGGAGAGCTGTTGGAGCTACTACGCCAAGCCAGGTTTGCATGTGAATACTAAAATCCTCCTGGTGAAAACAGAACTTAATCGGGAAATCGGGAAAATACGTAATCAAACACGATCTTCAAGGCGATCATTATGGTTTTCACAAAACGCGTGAATGGATTCGCTGTTTGCAGTTTCAAAAATATTCACTGTAATCTTCAAAAACCCGGGAATCCCACACGATAAGATGATGTTTTCAGTCACATTATTCAGTATCACCATTTACGCCGCCAGTAAATTAATTCTGATTTAGAACGTAATCGCCAAACCGCTCTCATTTCATGTTACATTTAAAACCGAAATTGTTTTACTCAGTTATGACAATGTTTGACTCTATTAAATACTACTTAATTCATTCAGGTAAAATTATTATTTTACTATTATAATATATTAATTTAATTAAAGCTTCCCTGGAGTAAATTATTGCTTTGAAATTTTCAAATTGTTTCTAAATAACCACCTTTTTTCTTTGTCCAATTCCCATCCCCTGTTGAAATTGCTGTATTTTTTGCTGGGACATAGTTCCAAGGATGTCGGTAGTTTGTGAACTGAGACTGTGTGTATTACCAGACTCTTCATTCATGGGAGATGGTGTATTTCAGGTACATAACAAATGCCTAATGGATTGGATTTTTAGCACAATATTGATTTGGAGTTCTGACTTATAGTTACATCTTGAGATTAGCCAATTCATGGGAAACTTTGAATGGCACCGGATTGCCTCCTTCATGGGTAAAGCAGACATCATGGGATTGGGATACCATATTCATGATCCAATATTCCCTGGTTTTTTAACAGCTCTGCAGAACAACCATTGCTCTGAACAGGAAACTTTTACATGGCCTGAAAACTGTGTGGCACTTGATATTTTTTGTTTGTAATATGCAGGTTAAACACAAGCTACAAGTTACAACACAAGTAAACAATGTCAGGCAGTCAAAATGTCTGACTGGCACAATGGCAAAAAAATGTTTTGACTAGATGGCTTTGGCATTCAGTGGGCCAGCAGTTTATTAACAGTGAGCTACAGGCTTCCATTCTGTTTTTATTGTTACGATTTGTAAGTGTCGTAACTTGAAACAATGACGAAGTAAATATGTCAAAGCTCTAAAATGTTGTGATACATGTATTATTTAGAAAATTTATGGATTATATTTGTTAATACAACATTAATTACACCGTATTCCACAATTATATTAACAGAGTTCAAAATTACATTAGCATAATTTCAAAATTATGTTAATATTATGTAAAATAAGGTTCCACCTGTGTGGCAACAAAGACTGTGTGCAGGAGCTTTTCAGTTACTGTGCGGACGCACAATTGCACAGCTTTGAGGGAACAGTGTTCATGAACTGATCTAATGAAATGATGTTGTACTTGTGTATGTGTATATACATACAGTGGTGCTAGAAAGTTTGTGAACTCTGTAGAACTTTCTCTTTTTCTGCATAAGTATGACCTGAATTGTGATCAGATCCTCACTTAAGTCCTAAAACTTGATAAAGAGAACTCAATTAAATAAATAACAGGAAGACGTTATACTTGTTCATTTATTTATTGAGAAAAATGATTCAATATTACATGTATTTATCGGGAAAAGTGTGTGAACCTCTGGGGTACTGCCTTCTACACAAGCTATTTGAAGTCAGGTGTTTCAGTCAATGAGATGAGATTGGAGGTGTGGGTTGTTAGAGGTCCTCTGTCCTATGAAAAAGACACACAAAGTCAAGTTACTGACAAAGCCTGCTCCTCTCAAGAAAGATGAAAACAACATTCAGTGCAATTTAGAAGAATTGTAGAGATGCAAGAAGCTGAAAAAGGCTACAAAAGCATTTCTAAAGACCTGCATATTCATCAACCCACAGTAAGAGAGATTGTCTACAAATGGAAGAAACTCAGTACTGTTGGTAGTCTCCCTAGGAGTGGGCATCCTGCAAAGATCACACCAAGAGCACAACGTGCCATGCAGAAGGAGGTGATAGAGAATGAAGGGTAACAGCAAACGACCTACAGAAATCCCTAGAACTTGCTAAAGTCTCTGTTCATGTGTCCACTATAAGGAAAACATTGATCAAGAATGGTGTTCATGGAAGAACACTACGGAGGAAACCACTGTTCTCCAAAAAAAAACATTGCTGCATGACTCGGGTTTGCAAAAGACCACCTGGATGTTCTACAATGCTTCCGGGACGATGTTCTGCGGACAGATGAGACAAAAGTTAAACTTTTTGGCAGAAATGTACATTGCTATGTTTGGAGGAAAAAGGGCACTGCACACCAACACCAAAGCCTCATCCAAACTGTGAAGCGTGGTAGAAGGAGCATCATAGTTTGGGGTTGCTTTGCTGCCTCAGAGCCCGGACAGCTTGTAATCACTGGGGGAACACTGAATTCAAAATTGTATCAAGACATTTCACAGGAGGATGTCAGGGTAGCAGTCCATCACCTGAAGCTTAATGGAAGTTGGATACTGCAGCAAGACAATGATCCGAAAGACAGGAGTAAATCAACAATGGAATGGTTTAAAAAAAACTTGTGTTTTGGAATGGCTAAGTCAAAGTCCTGACCTTAATCCTATAGAAAAGTTGTAGGAGGACCTGAAGCAAGCAGTTCATGCAAGGAAGCCCAACAACACCCCAGAGATGAAGCAGTTTTGTAAGGAGGAAGAGTCTAAAATTCCTCCTGTGTAGGACTGATTAACAGTTATGTTTGGTTGTAAATATTGCTGTACAAGGGGGGGTCACACCAATTACTGAAAGCAAAGGTTCACATACTTTTTCCAACAAATACATTGATATTGGATCAATTTTTCAATAAATAAATGAACAAGTATACCATTTTTGTGTTATTTATTTCATTGGGTTCTCTTTAACTAGTTTTAGGACTTACATGAAGATCTGATCTCACTTTAGGTCATATTTATGCAGAAATAGAGAACATTCTACAGGGTTCACAAACTTAATAGCATCAGTGTAGTTGAAGAGATTCCACTGAGTTATTTAGATATGATGAATGTTCTTGCAATGCTATCATCTCAGATGCAGCATGGGTACTGTTATATTTGTTAGATTTTACTTTTGGTTCATTTTAAGAATGTTTTTATTTACATTTGGCAAAAGCAGTTAACTTTATTTATTATAATTCCTCAGTCAAAAGATATAGATAGATGTCCAGACTCACTAATTTTGGTAACTTAGCCAATCCATACAGTGAGAAAGAGACAACTGCCTACATACATTCAATGCAGGTTTTCCAGCATCTCTTGCAGTTTCATTCTCTTTTTCATAGAATGCTAAGGATACCAACAATTGAATTGTCATCTATCTTGGGTCTTTTATCAAGGGTAATGATTTTTGCTTAATCACTCACCTTGTTAGCACTGCATTCCAAATCATTTTCAAATTTTTGGAAAACTGATATGTATTTGGCTTTTGCTGTAGGTGTTCCTCAATGAAACAACACATCAAAGGATCTATCCTGTAGATTCAATCTGAACCCCAATTGCCTGAACAATTCACGTTACCTCCTCTACTCATGCTTTCTTTTCCGTAAAACCGTAAGATCATAAGATGGAGGAGCAGAATTAGGCCAATGGGCCCATCGGGTATGTTCTGCCATTCATCATTGTTGCATGCAGCCCTATTCTCCTGCCTTCTCCCTGGAACCCCTCCAAGAGGACCACAACCTTATCATAGGATTCGGAGATTTGCGTGCCTCAGTGACTCAGAGAGCTATGTTGGCTGGAGTCAGGGCTTTATGCTTTGCTTCTCTGTAGGGTCACCCATGCCAAACAGGTCAAAGTTTAGAGGCCAGACTAAGTGTGGTCCACCAGTCCTCCAGGTTTGGGGGTTCAGCTCAGGGCTAACCACACTGATTCGTAAAACAAAATTGTTATGGAAACAGCAATGAAGAATCCTTCTGCATTTGAGTGTGACCGTATCCCTGAGTCTCCAGCTGGGACTTGCATGACTGACAGTAGTGAAAACTGAGAGGAAGCTACTGACATGATGAAGGAAGCCCTGAACACTGCCAGAGATGGAGGACCTTCATTGCTGCCCTAAATGCCAATGGCATAACGGTTAGTAAGTAAGTCCCTGTAACCATAAGACAAAGGAGCAGAATTAGGCCATTCAGCCCATCAAGTCTGCTCCTCCATTCCATCATAACTGATTTACATCCTGTCAAACCATTCTCCTGCCTTCTCCACATAATCTTTGACACTCGTACTAATCAAGAACCTATCAGCTTCCACCTTAAATGCACCCAATGACATGGCCTCCACAGGCGTCTGTGGTAATGTATTCCACAACGTATTTCTTCAGCTAAATAAATTCCTCCTCATCTCTATTCTGAAGGGGCATCTTGTATTCTGAGGCTGTTCCCTCAGATCCTAGACTCTGCAACTATAGGAAACATCCAATCCACATACACTCTATCTAGGCTTTTCAATATTTGATAGCTTTAAATGAGATCCTCCCTTTCATCTAAGCTGCAGTGAGTACAGGACCAGAGCCATTTAATGCTCCTCATATGATATGCCTTTCAATCCCAAAATCATTTTCGTAAACCTCCTTTGAACCCTCTCCAGCTTCAGCACATCCTTTTATAGATAAGGGGCCCAAAACTGCTCGCAATACTCCAAGTGAGGCATCACCAGTGCCTTATAAAGCCTCAATATTACAAACCTTGCTTTTATACTCTAGTCCTCTCGAAATGAATGCTAAAATTGTGTTTGCCTTCCTTACCGCCAACTCAAACCTGCAAGTTAACCTTTAGGGATTCCTGCACGAGGACTCCCAAATCTCTTTGCGTCTCTGATTCCTAAATTTTCTCCCTGTTTAGAAAATAGGCTACACCTTTGTTCCTTTTAGCAAAGTGCATGACCATACACTTCCCTATACTGTATTGTATTCCATCTGCCTCATTTACTCCTTCTCTCAGTGTGTCTACGTACATCTGCGGACTCCCTATTTCCTCTACTCTACCTGTCCCCCCATTTATCTTTGTATCATCCTCAAACTTAACCACAATTCCAGCAAATAATGTGAAGAGATGCAGTCCCTGTGGAACACCACTAGTCATCAGCAGCCAACTGAAATGCCTCCTTTATCCCCACTCTTTGCCTCCTGCCAGTCAGTCCATCTTTTAATTATGGTCACATTTTCTCTTAGTCACATCTGCTGCTCCAGAAGTTGAGACTAGATGTTTTAATTTTATCTTTTGTTGTATCGGTGTTCTGTAATCTGTTGGGCAGTTGTGACTGTAACCATGGAAACTGTAATATATTTATAGTTCATATATTCCTCTGATAAATTCAAAGGCAACATCTTTATCTTTCAAGTAATTGTGCACACCTTTTGTTTCTCACTCCATTCGCTCCCACGTTGTTCCTCTTCTGTTCTTCGTCACCATCACATCACTGACCAGTACATACCATGGACAAGTAGAATTGATTATAAGTGCACTCCAAGTATAATTGTTTTATTCTGCTCAACAATACTCCTGGACCTGTTAAATATGGATTACATACAGAATAAGACTCCATTCTACCCTATGAAAATATGGAGACTGTTTCAGAATTTTAGAGTGACATTCTAGTTTTCAGTCAGCTACCTTCCATCCTTTGCAAGTGGATTTATCGAAAGAGCAGAGTGATCTTCAGTGGATGGTGCTCTCTACAGAAATCTCTAACGTTGTTTTAGATTGGAATCTTACTGTGGGCAACTTCATCCCATAAACCTACAGTGAAATACATTTGGCTGGTGCATTAATCAGTGAAAGCACAGCACATTTGGGTGTTACACAGTTGACTGTAAGAGAAGTTCGGTTGTTAGATTACAGACAGGTGAAATCGACCTAGTCATTAACTGAAAAGCCGTTTGGCCTTTCCTCTCACTCCTCAGATGAAGTGATGACGTAGGCTCCCTGGCTCTAGACTTCATGGTGCAATTATCTAAACTGAATGAAGTTGTCATTACCCATGTAGTTTTCAGTGACCTTCTAAATCTTGTTTTGAAATTGCTCTTGTTAAATTCATGGGTAAGTGTGTCCCAGTTGCTGAGTAAGTTTCTGTCCAATGCTGAGTTGCCCTCTGCTCTGTCATTGCAGCTGAGACAGTGTACGGGGTGATGCCTTTCAGAAAATAGTAGAATCTTACAGCAGGGGGCCATCTGGCAGTTCTGAATATGGCTGATTCTGAAATAATTATTCAAATCCTTTGGTTCTGCTGGCGAGTCCTGTTCAAATACATGTCCAGGTGCATTGTAAAGAGTACTGTGTAACCTGATTCTACCTCATTGTCAAACACTGACTTCCTCATCTTGCTAACTATGTTTATGGAGAAAATTTCCACATTTTCCCTCAGGTTTGTTTTATTGTTCATTTTGAATCTATTATCTTTGCTTAGTGACTTACATTGTGTCTGAAATAATTTCTCTGGGCTCGCTCAGTTATGGCCTTCACAGTTTTGATAACTTTTAAATCTCTTGTTAACTTCCTTTGCTAAGAGAACAACTCCCAGTTCTGTCTCTTCTTGGCCAAACCTCCTCTTAATCTTCTTCAGGGATTTATAGAGTGAGGGTGTTCAGGACTGTTGTCGGTACACCAGTGGAGGCCTAACAGGTTTGAATAATGTACTTTCCTTTTGTGTCGCCAAATTATAAAGCCAAGTATGCCATATTACTTTCTAAATCATTCTTGCCAACTCATCCTGTGATTTTGGAGGTGTACAGGAGAGACATCCTTAATTTCCATAATTTAATTTAAGAATTAGATTGATTTTAGAATATTTCAAAGGGTCAGCACGCCATTGTGGGCTGAAGGGCCTGTGCTGTTCTATGTTCCATGTTCTAATTGGCTACTTTATTTAAATAGTGCAGACTTGGGCAGAAAAATCAAAAAAATGGAAGTGTACAGATAATACAGCACATCATTGTAGTAAACAAACAATAGGATAGGAGCAGATCCAGGAATGACTACCCTTGAAGTCCTGCTTTTCAGCTTTCTACCTAACTATTATTCTCTCTTCAGGACCCCATCCCTTGTCCTCCCTATGTCATTGGTACCAATATGTACCATGACTTACGGCTGCTCACCCTTTAGAATGCTGTGGACCTGATTTGAAACATCCCTGACTTAGGTTACCAGAGAGGCAACATACCAGTTGGGTGTCCCTTTCACATCCACTGAATCATCCGTCTGCTTCTCTAAATATTGACTGTCTCCTCTGTACTCTTTCCCCTTCTCTACATACAGAGCCGGATACTTGGTGACCGTGGCTTTCTTCTGTTAATCATCCCCCCACAGTATCCAAAGAGATATACATATTATTGAGAGGAATGGCCACAGGGATACTTTGCTATGTCTAAATACCCTCAACCTCTCCTGAAGTAACCCAGCTACCTGCTTCTCTGTAGCTCCTCTCTATCACGTCTTCATTTTCCTGTATGAGCTGAAGTTCATCCAGGTCCTTAACATGGTCTGTAAGGGGCTTCAGTTGGATGTACTTTGTGCAGATTGAATTGACTTTATATCCTTCGTATAGATGAGGAGTAAAAATCTTTACGTTATGTCTCCATCTAAATGTGTAATGTGTAATTATAGTAATTTATAATAAATAGTATGTACAACAGTATAGTCATACAACATAGAAATACAGTTGTGTCAGCATGAGTTAAGCAGTCTGATGTCCTGGTGGAAGAAGCTGTCCTGGAGCCTATTGGTCCTGGCCTTTCTGCTGCGGTATCATTTCCCGGATGGTAGCAGCTGGAACAGTTTGTGGTAGGGGTGACTCCGTTCCCCAATGATCTTTCGGGCCCTTTTTACACACCTGTCTCTGTAAATGTCCTGAATAGTGGGAATGGGAAGTTCACATCTACAGATGTGCTGGGCTGTCCGCACCACTCTCTGCAGAGTCCTGCGATTGAGGGAAGTACAGTTCCCATAACAGGCTGATGTAGTTATCAGAGATTTTGGAGATCTCCCAGAGTTTCCACACCTCACATGGCGAACACACCACTAACCCTGGACCCATTCTCACTGCAGTAGCTCTGTACTAATAGACAAAGAAATAGAGAAGCTTATTAGAAATTCACCTAGAGCCTCTGCCTCCTCTCGCCTAAGCCTCTTGAGCCAAAGCCTTAAGCTAACCACTTTAACGCTGTCTTCTCTCATAATGGCTGCTCTCACAATGGCCACTCCACTTAAACCTAACTTCTTTTTAATGACCTTTGGCAAGTTCTCAGTGATTGAAGCCTGCCAAAAAGCCTCAAAAGATGCCAAGCTCTTTTTAAACCTTGCTCTGCATCACCAAAGCAAGCAACTGTTCATGATGATTGAAGCATGCTGCAAAGGGCTTCAATCAGTTGAACACCCCCGCCCCCTACCATTGAGAACATCATTGAGAGGCAATGCCTCGAGAAGGTGCCATCCGTCACTGTAGACCCTCACATTCTGGGACATGCCCTCTTCTTATTACCTTCAGGGAGGAGGGCTACATTCAGCAATTCAGAAAAAGCTTCTTCCCTCCACTATCAGATTGTCATTTCTTTTTGTTGCTTTGTTTACCTGACAATTAATAATGATTTCCTATCGTTACACTGTGCTGCTGCTGCAAAACAACAAATTTCACATCATATAAGACAGTAACAAGAAACCTGATTCTAATTCTGATTCATTAAGAAGACTGAATATTGGAAAATATATTCTTCTGATGAAGAACCCAGTATAGTTCAGTACTTAATAAAGTTAGAGATGAACCATTCAAGGGTGAAATTGGGAAATAGTTCACTGCGAAAAAAAAAGTTATGTAAATATGGAACATTTAAAAGTTCACAGAGGCTGATCAAATGGCATTTTTTAACTGGATTTGGTAGTTTTGTGGGTTGTGACATGCATTTGAGGTGTTAGTCAGCCCCGTTTTAATTGGCTGGGTGAACAGGTTTGGTAAATGCAAGAAAAACTAGAAATCCAAAGCAACACAGACAAGCTGCTGGAGCAGCATCAGTCCTGAAGAAGGGTCTCAGCCCAGAACGTTGACTATTTATTCATTTCCATTGATGCTGCTTGACCTGCTGAGTTCCTCCAGTATTTTGTGCGAGTTGCTTTGGAACAGGTTGGATGACTTGTCGACTGCTGATTCAATAATATTTATGGTTCATTTTTTTTCTCCTTATCTGAGCAAGACCTATGGTATTGTCATCGTCGTTTCACAAGCAGAGATGGTTCAATATGGAGAAAGCCTGAAGCAATTCTGCTCTGCAGGGGTCAACCAAATGAAGTTGGTAAAAGATGAGCAACCCGGGTGATGTGATTTCAATTTAATTCTTGTTGTGGCTGCCCGAAGAAGAAATAGACAAACACAAAATTTAAGGGTTGGGCTTGAGCATATTACTTGGTCATTTTTCAAATGACATGGAAGTGCCACATAGCTTATCACTGTCAGATTTTATGGATGCGAAAGAGACACCCAGATGGGATGTTGCCTCCCATGTGCCAAGGTCAGGGGCAGCTTGGATGATAGCATTCCATAAGGGGAGGGTGGCAGTCAGAAATCACACTAACAATGACATACAGTAAGAATGAAAAGGGATGAGATCCTGAAGAAAGGGAGCCAAGTAAGAAAAGCAGGACCTCACAGTTAGTAATTTCTGGATTGCTGCCTATGAGGGTAAGAATAGGATGATTTTGCAGATGAACGTGTGGCTGAGGATTTGGTGTAGGAAATGGGGTTTCATATTTCTGGATCATTGGACTCCCTTCCGGGGAAGATATGACCTGTACAAAAAGGATGTGTTACACCCAATCTTCAGGGGTCCAGTATTCTAGCAGGCAGGTTTGCTAGAACTGTTGGGAAGGGTATAAACTAGTTTGGCAGGGGGATGGGAACTAGAGTGATAGGTCAGAGGAAGGGGCATTTGGTATACAGGTAGTTGCAAGGTGCTGAGTGTCTGTGAGTAAGGAATAGGCAGCTGATACAGCAAATTGCAGTCGGTAGGATGGGTTAAAATGTGTCTACTTTAATGCTAGAAGTATCGGGAACATAAAGCATGGGTCAGTACATGGAACTACAATGTTGTGACCATTACGGAGACTTGGTTGTCGTAGGGGCAGGAATGGCTTCTGGATGTTCCAGAATTTAGACATTTCAAAAGGAGCACAGGGAAGTAAAAGAGGTAGAGGAGTGGCATTGCTGATCAGGGATAGAATCACAACTACAGTTAGGGAGATTGTCAAGGAGAGATTGTCTACTGAGTCAGTATCCTATACACCCCCCTGCCAACTCATAGCAGCAGAGACACCGAGGAACAGATCAGGAGACAGATTTTGGGAAGGTGCAAAAATAACAGAATTGTTGTGGTGGGTGACTTCAGCTTCCCTCACATTGATTGGCACGTTCTTAGTGCAAAAGGTTTGGATGGGGTAGAATTATTTAGATGTGTCCAGGAAAGATTCCTGACATATTAAGTACACAGGCTGACTAGAGGAAAGGGCATATCAGATTTGGTTCTAGGCACTGAACAAGTTCAGCTGGCAGATCTCTCAATGGGAGAGCATTTCGGAGACAGTGATCATAACTCCTTGGCCTATACTATAGCCTTGGAGAGGGATAAGAGTAGATGGTATAGCAAAGTATTTAATTGGGGTGAGGGGCAATTATACTGCTACTCAGGGAAATGCACAGGTTGTTTAGGGAGTACTTTCAGGGGCTTCTTGTTAGGTTTATCCCAGTGAAGCAGGGAGAAGGTGGTAGGTTGAAGAGACCATGGCTGATGAGAAGAGGAAGATCTAGTTAAGAGGAAGAAAGAAGTTTATGAAGCGAAAGGTAATAGGAATAGCCCTGGGAATTATGGAACTATGAGTCTATGTCAATGATGGGCAAACTATCGGAAAGGGTTCTTAAGAGACAGGACTTATGAGCATTTGAAAAAAGAATAGTCTGATTAGAGATAGTCAGCATGGTTTTGTGAGGTCATGCCACACAAGCCTGATTGAAATCTTTGCGTAAGTAGCAAAATCAATTAATGAAGGCAGGACATTGGATGTGGTGTTAGTGGATTTAAGTAAGGCATTGGGCAGGGCTCTAGAGAGTTCAAGGTAGCCTGGAAGAAGCTAAAGAATGAACTTAGGAGAGCTGGAAGGGGGCATGAAAAGGCCTGGACAAATAGGATTTAGGAAAACCTATGACGTTCTACACCTATGCGAAAAACAGGAGGATGGCCAGAGCGAGGGTAGATCGATCAGGTGAAGTAGAGGGAACAAGTGGCTGGAGTCAGAGGAGGTAGGAGACGTCCTAATGAATACTTTGCTTCAATATTCACCATCGAGAGAGACCTTGCTGTTTGTGAGGTAAATGTATACTTTGTCACATCCTCACATTCAATCAGGCTTGTACGACAGGTCATTCCTGAGCCTGACTGAATTCTTTGAGGATGTGATAAAACGCATCAATGAAGGTAGAGCAGTGGACGTGGTGTATATGGATTTTAGTAAGGCATTTGATAAGATTCCTTGTGCTAGACTCATTCAGAAGATCAGTAGGCATGGGATCCAGGTAAACCTGGCTGGGTGGAAACAGATTTGGCTTGCCCGCAGAAGGCAAAATAGTAGAAGGAGCATATTCTGCCTGGAAGTCAGTTTCACAGGAATCTGTTCTAGATTCCTGCTCTTGTGTGATTTTTATAAATGACTTGGATGAGAAAGTGGAAGGGTGGGTTAGTAAGTTTGCAGATGACACAAAGGTTGGTGGAGTTGCGGATAATGTGGAGGGTGGTTGTTGGTTGCATTGAGGCATCGACTGGATACAGAGCTGGGCTGAGAAGTGGCAGATGGAGTTCTATGCTGCCTATCTCCACCTGTTACAAATTGGCTGAGAAATCCTTGTAATTGAGTAAAAGAACATTGTCCTTGAAAATATCTATAGTGGAAGTCTCCAGTTGCTTAAGAAAACATCAGTTTAGAATTACAGTATCCTTGGTTCTATACAAATATTTAATTAATAACCATATTGTCAAGTTGATCAGGTAATCACTGTGCAGTTAGCATGGGTCTCCATATTGCTTCTGGTTTCTCCATATGGCTGTAGTGTGCTGTCACTCACAAATGTATTTGGCTCTTTGCAGTGAAATCCCCGAGTACAACATATACTTGAATGCCACATCTGAAACATTTGTATTGTGGTGAATGGGGTAGGTGACTCAGGGAGGAGCAGGGCTTTACAATGCATGTGAGTATCTTTCAGTAGCAGAATCAGAATCAGGTTTAATACTACCGGCATATGTCATGAAATTTATTGTCTTTGCAGCAGCAGTACAATAATAGAAAAAACATGAATTACAGTAATTATATATATATAGTTAAGTTAAATTTGTGCAAAAATAGAAATAAAGTTATGAGGCAAGGTTCATGTTTCAATGTCCATTTAGAAATCTAATGCAGAGGGGAAGAAGCTGTTCCTAAGTCATTGAGTGTGTGTCTTCAGGCTTCTGCACCTCCTGTCTGATGGTAGCAAAAAGGACAAGGCATAACCTGGGTGATGGGGGTCCTTAATGATGGACGCCTCCTTTTTGAGGCATTGCTCATTGAAGATGTCCTGGATACTATGAAGGCTAGTGCCCACGATGGGGCTGACAAAGTTTACAACTCTATACAACCTATTCTGATCCTATGCTGTAGCACCCTGTCCAATGTCAGGTGTCAGCAGTCAGTTAGATGCTCTCTGTAGTACATCTGTGGAAATTTATGAGTGTCTTTGGTGACATAACAGATCTTCTTGTGCCTTCCTTGTAGTTGCATCAAAACGTTGGGACTGGGATAGGTCCCCAGAGATATTGACACCCACGAACTTGAAGCTGCTCACTCTTTCCACTTCTGATCCCTCGATGAGGACTGGTGCATGCTCCCTCATCGTACCCTTTCTAAAGTCCACAATCAGTTGTTTGGACTTACTGATATTGAGTAGAAGGTTACCTAAATAAATGTTAAAGTTTATTTACCCCTTGCTTTGGAATTTTCTTAAGCACCCTGCTCCATCAGTGATACTCAACTTTAGAACTGTATTCTTCATCCCCTCTACCCTCCCTCTCCCCACCCCCACCCCCACAGTAGGTGATCATGACTTCATCACCCTCATCCCTTATCCTGCCTTTCCAACCTGATTTTCCACTCACTATCTGAAGCTTCAGTCTTCTCCTCACTATCCTCACCGCTAACTCGAATGTCTCTTCGGGCAACTTTGTCTGCAGACAACAGGGTTTTGTGCAGCATGCTGAAGAAGGGCCCTAGTGAGAGCAAAGTGAGCTAAATGGATTATATTGAACATGGTGCTTTAGACCTTATGCAAATTGGAACTTTGCTGCAGAAGGTCCCAGCGTAAAATATACCTAACCATTGTGTATTGTAGGTTTAATAGCTTTTCTAAGCTTGGTATGATAACTCAGTCCTGATAGAAACATAGAAACATAGAAAATAGGTGTAGGAGTAGGCCATACAGCCCTTCGAGCCTGCACCGCCATTCAGTATGATCATGGCTGATCATCCAACTCAGAACCCTGTACCTGCTTTCTCGCCATACCCCCTGATCCCTTTAGCCACAAGGGCCATATCTAACTTCCTCTTAAATATAGCCAATGAACCGGCCTCAACTGTTTCCTGTGGCAGAGAATTCCACAGATTCACCACTCTCTGTGTGAAGAAGTTTTTCCTCATCTCAGTCCTAAAAGGCTACCCCTTTATCCTTAAACTGTGACCCCTCGTTCTGGACTTCCCTAACATCGGAAACAATTTTCCTGCATCCAGCCTGTCCAATCCCTTTAGAATTTTATACATTTCAAAAAGATTCCCCCCTCAATCTTCTAAATTCCAGTGAGTATAAGCCTAGTCGATCCAGTCTTTCTTCATATGAAAGTCCTGCCATCCCAGGAATCAATCTGGTGAACCTTCTCTGTACTCCCACTATGGCAAGAACGTCTTTCCTCAGATTAGGGGACCAAAACTGCACACAATATTCTAGGTGCAGTCTCACCAAGGCCTTGTACAACTGCAGTAGAACCTCCCTGCTCCTGTACTCAAATCCTTTTGCTATGAATGCCAACATACCATTTGCCTTTTTCACCGCCTGCTGTACCTGCATGCCCACCTTCAATGACTGGTGTACAATGACACCCAGGTCTCGTTGCATCTTCCCTTTTCCTAATCGGCCACCGTTCAGATAATAATCTGTTTTCCTGTTCTTGCAACCAAAGTGGATAACCTCACATTTATCCACATTAAATTGCATCTGCCATGAATTTGCCCACTCACCTAACCTATCCAAGTCGCCCTGCATCCTCTTAGCATCCTCCTCACAGCTAACACCGCCGCCCAGCTTCGTGTCATCCGCAAACTTGGAGATGCTGCATTTAATTCCCTCTTCTAAATCATTAATATATATTGTAAACAACTGGGGTCCCAGCACTGAGCCTTGCGGTACCCCACTAGTCACTGCCTGCCATTCTCAAAAGGTCCCGTTTACTCCCACTCTTTGCTTCCTGTCTGCCAACCAATTCTCTATCCACATCAATACCATACCCCCAATACTGTGTGCTTTAAGTTTGCACACTAATCTCCTGTGTGGGACCTTGTCAAAAGCCTTTTGAAAATCTAAATATACCACATCCACTGGCTCTCCCCCCATCCACTCTACTAGTTACATCTTCAAAAAATTCTATAAGATTCGTCAGACATGATTTTCCTTTCACAAATCCATGCTGACTTTGTCCGATGATTTCACCTCTTTCCAAATGTGCTGTTATTACATCTTTGATAACCGACTCTAGCATTTTCCCCACCACCGATGTCAGACTAACCGGTCTATAATTCCCCGGTTTCTCTCTCCTTCCTTTTTTAAAAAGTGGGGTTACATTAGCCACCCTCCAATCCTCAGGAACTAATCCAGAATCTAAGGAGTTTTGAAAAATTATCACTAATGCATGCACTATTTCTTGGGCTACTTCCTTAAGCACTCTGGGATGTAGACCATCTGGCCCTGGGGATTTATCTGCCTTTAATCCCTTCAATTTACCTAACACCACTTCCCTACTAACATGTATTTCCCTCAGTTCCTCCATCTCACTAGACCCTCGGTCCCTTACTATTTCTGGAAGATTATTTATGTCCTCCTTAGTGAAGACAGAACCAAAGTAGTTATTCAATTGGTCTGCCATGTCTTTGTTCCCTATGATCAATTCACCTGTTTCTGACTGTAAGGGACCTACATTTGTCTTGACCAATCTTTTTCTTTTCATGTATCTATAAAAGCTTTTACAGTCAGTTTTTATGTTCCCTGCCAGCTTTCTCTCATAATCTTTTTTCCCTTTCCTAATTAAGCCCTTTGTCCTCCTCTGCCGGTCTCTGAATTTCTCCCAGTCCTCAGGTGTGCCACTTTTTTTTTTGCTAATTTATATGTTTCTTCTTTGTACTTGATACTATCCCTAATTTCCCTGTCAGCCACAGGTGCACTACCTTCCCTGGTTTATTCTTTTGCCAAACTGGGATGAACAATTGTTGTAGTTCATCCATGCAATTTTTAAATGCTTGCCATTGCATATCCACCGTCAACCCTTTAAGTATCATTTGCCAGTCTATCTTAGCTAATTCACGTCTCACACCTTCAAAGTTACCCTTCTTTAAGTTCAGAACCTTTGTTTTTGAATTAACTATGTCACTCTCCGTCTTAATGAAGAATTCCACCATATTATGGTCACTCTTACCCAAGGGGCCTCGCATGACAATATTGCTAATTAACCCTTCCTCATTGCTCAATACCCAGTCTAGAATGGCTTGCTCTCTAGTTGGTTCTTCGACATGTTGGTTCAGAAAACCATACCGCATACATTCCAAGAAATCCTCTTCCTCAGCACCCTTACCAATTTAGTTCACCCAATCTATATGTAGATTGAAGTCA
This sequence comes from Hemitrygon akajei, assembly GCF_048418815.1. Classification (NCBI taxonomy): domain Eukaryota; kingdom Metazoa; phylum Chordata; class Chondrichthyes; order Myliobatiformes; family Dasyatidae; genus Hemitrygon; species Hemitrygon akajei. Next base: position 136,265,284 of record NC_133129.1, read on the forward strand.
CCCATTATAACTACTGTTCCTTTATTGCACGCATTTCTAATTTCCTGTTTAATGCCATCCCCAACCTCACTACTACTGTTAGGTGGCCTGTACACAACTCCCACCAGCGTTTTCTGCCCCTTAGTGTTATGCAGCTCTACCCATATCGATTCCACATCCTCCAGGCTAATGTCCTTCCTTTCTATTGTGTTAATCTCCTCTCTAACCAGCAATGCTACCCCACCTCCTTTTCCTTCTTGTCTATCCCTCCTGAATATTGAATATGCCTGGATGTTGAGCTCCCATCCTTGGTCACCCTGGAGCCATGTCTCTGTGATCCCAACTATATCATATTCATTAATAACTATCTGCACATTCAATTCATCCACCTTGTTACGAATGCTCCTCGCATTGACACACAAAGCCTTCAGGCTTGTTTTTACAACACTCTTAGCCCTTATACAATTATGTTGAAAAGTGGCTCTTTTTGCTTTTTGCCCTGGATTTGCCTGCCTGTCACTTTTACTTTTCACCTTACTACTTTTTGCTTCTACCCTCATTTTACACCCCTCTGTCTCTGCACTTGTCCCCATCCCCCTGCCACATTAGTTTAAAGCCTCCTGAACAGCAGTAGCAAACTCTCCCCCTAGGACACCACGAGTGAATCTGCAGATGCTGGAAATAAATTTTAAAAAACACGAAATGCTGGCAGAACTCAGCAGGGCAGACAGCATCTATGGGAGGAGGTAGTGACGACGTTTCGGGCCGAAACCCTTCATCAGGAGTGAAGTAACATGGGATGGTCGGGGGGGGATAAGAAGTGGGGGGAGGGATAAAGTAGAGAGCTGCTGCGTTCCCCCTAGGAACCCCTAGGACATTGGTTCCAGTCCAGTCCAGCTCAGGTGCAGACCGTCCCACCTCCCCCAGAACTGGTTCCAGTGCCCCTGATGAAAGGTCTTGGCCCAAGAAGCTGACTGTTTATTCCTCTCCATAGATGCTACCTGACCTGCTGAATTCCTCCAGCATTTTGTGTGTGTTGCTCTGGATTTCCAGTATCTGCAGAATCTCTTTGTGTTTATGATGACCCAGTCACTGTTTTCTCTGAATGCCATTTATGTTTTATATAATCTGCGTAATAACCTTGTGGCTCTTAAAGAGTAAAATTATATAGCTTCATTTGGCAATATCACATAAAGGAAATCTGAATTGCTAGTGTGGTAATAATTGTCTTAGAGGCATTAAGTGTGACAAAAGTGATATCTGAATGTGAACTCTCACTGCGATTTTAGCTTCCGCGATGATCACCTTCCTATTTATTTATTTTGAGATTCAGCATTGTAACTGGCCCTTCTGCCCCAATGAGACCCTTGTGACCAATTAATCTACTACCTGTACATCTGTGGACTGTGGGAGGAAACCAGAGCACCCGGAGAAAACCCATATGGTCAGGGAGAGAACGGACAAACTGCTTACGGACCGTGGTGGAATTGAACCCGGGTCGTTGGTGTGACACTCATTGCAACCCTCCCGTACTACCCCTGCATTTCTTCTCAAATTCTTGACAATAAAGCAAATTAAAACATTAATTATTAGCAACACACAAAATGCTGGAGGAACTCAGCAGGCCAGGCCGCACCAATGGAAAAGAGCAAACAGTCCACTCTTTATTCTTTTCCATGAAGCTGCCTGACCTGCTGAATTCCTCTAGCATTTTGTGTGCTTTGGATTTCCAACATCTGCAGATTTCCTCGTGTTTGTAAAACATTAATTAATTAGTTTGAAATTAAATTAAACCTCAGAGAATAAAATGTAGATATTATTCTATAAATTTCTATACTGAAAATATTGCATATGAAAATTTATGGATGACAGCTAATAAGATACAGCTGTCCAAGAAACGTATTTGGTGTTGATGAAGCTTGGACCATCCTGTTTCCTGCCTGAGCCCATGTAACGCAGAAAGCAGATTCTCAAGTGGATCTGTCTATCTGTCCATTGTTCCTATACTGCTCACCTCCTGGATTAGTTTCCTTCTGTGTAGCGATAGGCATTCAGAAACCTTGCAAAGGGTCAGCATAGATTGCACAGGGCAACAAAACATTGCAATTCATCACTTTTGATAAAGAGAAGCTGCCAAGTGTCAGTCTAACAATTTTACAAGTGCACTGTCCTTGGACAAATAAAACCATCTATCAGAAGTCACCCAATCATGAATTTCATTGTTTTCTGTGTACACTTTGTAGCCTTGTTATAAACTGCCTGCTGTGTTGTAGTCTGTTCAGTTAAAATTTTTGTTTGCTGAAAATCTCCGTCACCTTCTTCATGCATAATTTTCAGTTGTTGTCATTCTCCTTCCTCTTTGGCTCCGGCAGTCTCGTTTGTGCTTTCTCTTTTGTTCTGTTCTCTTTCTACACCTTTCCCCATGCTGTTTCTGATGCCAGAGTAATGGGAATAAATATCTGGCCCATTTGTCTTCTGGCCCTGGTTACGCCTCTTATAGGATTGTAAATGCGTTGGTGTAACAGTGTACAGTGCAGGGGGATCCCAGCTGAAATAGAGAATGAGGATCTTCTGAAACTGATCCTGTCCAACAGGCACTATAAATACAGGGATGAAGATAAAGACGGTCAGAAAGATAGTGCAAGGGGAAATGTAGTGGAAAGTGATTATTGTAGGGTATCTGATCATTTCAGGGACAGAATCAAGATTGATGTTCTTACATGGTACCTAAAAAAGGCACTAGACTGCACAGTACATCCCTGCAGTACAAATATTTATTCAGAGGCATGACCAAACAAATTAATATAACAAAGACAGCAGCCAACAGCCAAATGAGAAAAGCACGTGGACAACTTTGGCCTGTTTAATTACATTCAAATTGTATTCCTCCAGCCAAACTGGACAGTGTCCCTAACTTATTCCTTGGAGTCACTGCAAAGAATTTGGAGAATTAGCAGGTGCTTTGCTCTTGAAGCCAGAACATGACTTTGGGCTGGTTAAAGCTTTGCTCAAAGTTGGCCTTCCAGGTTATTGGGAACAGGGAAATTCAACACAGGTAGGACCACAGAATATCAAGAGGAAGTGCCAAGCTTTTGTGTTGCTAATGTTACTTGCCACTTATCAGTCAAGTTTGAACATTGTCCACGCCTACAAATGTGCACAGATTATTCATTACCTGAGATACCCTATGAGAATAGGTTGAGCGAACTCGGCCTTTTCTCCTTGGAGCGACGGAGGATGGTAGGTGACCTAATAGAGGTGTATAAGATGATGAGGGGCATTGATAACCAGAGGCTTTTTCTCAAGGCTGAAATGGCTGATGTAAGGGGGCATAGTTTTAAGGTGCTTGGCAATAGGTACTGAGGGGATGTCAGAGCTAAGTTTTTCACACAGAGAGTGGTGAGTGCATAGAATGCACTGCTGGCGACGGTGGTGGAGGCGGATACAGTAGGGTCATAGATAGGTACATGGAGCTTAGAAAAACAGGGCTATGCAGTAGGGAAACTTTAGGCAGTTTCTAGTGTAGTCGGCATAACATTGTGGGCCAAAGGGCCTGGTATATGCTGTAGATTTCTATGTTCTATGTTGAGATGTTACAAATAGAGCTGAACGTTGTGCAGTTATCAGTGAATCTTCCCACAGACCTTATGACAGGAAGGTCATCGCCGCAGATCTTTGAACTGAAACTAAAGATAAAGATCATCTTTATTTGTCACATGTACTTTTCATTGAATCGAGTCAGTGAAGATTGTGTTGGGCAGCCCATCGTGCTTCTGACCGCCAGCACAGCATGCCCACAACTCGCTAAACCTAACTGTACATGTTTGGCATGAGAGAGGTAAGTGGAGCATTGTCGTGGTTTCTCGTGCCTTACAAATGACCAGGAGACACAGAAGATTCTTCAAGAAGGGTTAAACTTTAATTTGCAAATCAAAGCTGAGACAGTCATTGCTCTAGTCGCTGATTGCCCACCGATCCTCGGACACAGCAGCTTTTATAGCAATCTCTAGTTGCATTTTACACGTGCTGCACGTACATTGTGCATAGCAAATAATAAACTCAGAACTGAGCAATGTTCTAATCTACATTTCTTTAGTTCTTTAGCTACCTCTCATTAACACACCATTGTCATCTTAAGACTGCAGTCTCCTACCAAATTGGGTACATGCATAGCAAATAGGAAACTCAGAACTGAGCAATGTTCTAATCTACATTTCTTTAGCTCTTTAGCTACCTCTACATTCCTAAGATTTCATTCTACTAAATTGAGTACATGCATAGCAAATAATTGACTTCATAGTTAAAGTTTATACTTTTATACTCCAATAGCACCCAGATGAAAGTCGTGCAGTGATGGGAGAACATACAGACTCCTCAGAGACAGCGACAGGCATTGAATCTAGATTAGTGATTGCTCAAGCTGTGATTGCATTACTCTAATCACTAACATGAGCTTGTATACAAAAATGCCATTGTCCTTTCAAAATGAATATCAATGACAGTCTTCCAGAATAAGACGCTTCAGTTGTTTAGAACCACAATATTTTTCTTCGTAAATTTTTTGAAACATATCTAAGACAATTTGAGAATTCCATTTTATACTTTGGTATTTAATTAATAATGAAATTGGAATTGAATGTTGTCACGTGTACCAAGGTACAGTGAAATGTTTATCTTGCAAACGTTTCATAGAAAACAAATCATTACACAGTGCATCTCGGTAATACACTTCAATCTGAAACGGCTAAACTTTTTGTGTAGCTGTTGCAGAATAAAGTGTAACAACTACACAGAGAGTGTAGTGCAGGTAATGTGATGACAGGCCTAGGCGAGGATGGTTAGAACCAAGTGCTGGAATATCCGAGACTAGAATCGAAACACAATGCAAGACTGAAACAAAGACAGGGTTCTAAACTAGACGCTAGACGAGAATCCAAAATTGAGCTGATGATCAAGCACCAAACCTCAGATTAGGCGCTCCTTAAATATTAACTAAGGTAGAGCTTCCTTGAGTCTGGTGGAACACACTTTCAGACCATTGTATCTTCTGCTGATAAGAGAAGGGAGGCGGGTGGGTAGAGTCTTTGATTCTGCTGGCTGCTTTACTGAGACAGTGAAAAGTACAGGGTCCATGGAGGGGAGGCTGGTGTCAGTGATGTGCACAGCTCCGCAGTCTCTTGAGGTCACAGGCCGAGCAGTTGCTGCACCAAGTCGCGATGCATTCTGATAGGGTGCTTCCTATGGTGCATCAATAAAACTTGGTAAGGGTTGACAGGGACATGCCAGGATTATTTAGCTTCCTATGCAAGTAGAGGCATTGGTAAATGTTCTTGACCGTGACATCTACGTGGTTGGATCAGGATAGGCAATCGGTGATGCTCACTCCTAGGAACATGGGGCTCTCACTCCTCTCGATCTCGGCACTATTGATGAAAACAGGAGCACGTACACAGTCCCCCTCTCATGCTGAAGTCAACGACCAGCTCATTTGTTTTGCTGACTTTGAGGGATAGGTTGTTGTCATGGCACCATGCTACTAAGATCTCTATCTTCGGTTGGCACCAGAAGTGTGGCGATTGGCCCAGCGCAATCCACGAGCTGTGTTGGTCATTGATGCAAAATGACGCATTTTCACGGTATGTCTTTGATGTGTACGTGACAAATAAAGCTCCTGTGCGTGAGGGGATGCAGCAGCGTGCCCTGGCTGGTTAGCTGCAGCTGCTAGTTGTACGCCTCACTGTCTTGCAAGAGCAGGGCAGTACATCACTGCTCCTTCATTACTCATTATCACGTAAAGTATCAGGGTGATGTCCTTCTCAAGGCTGAATAACTGGCCATGCGTACAAGCTATTCAAGATGCTGTGTGTGCGTGTGTGGGAGTAATATAAAATTTGCAAGATTTCATTGCGGGACATGATTAATGGTGATTGCTGATAGGTGAGGGAGGACCGTGTGCACATGGTAATACCTGAGACTAACGATGTTGTTTGTGGGTATGGTAGTTTAACCTTTCTTCCCCAACCTTGCTCGTCCATACGAATACTTTTCTGATTAGTCCATCAGGACAATTGCTGGAATTAAAAGCTCCAGTTATCTATTACCACTCCTTTTGCATTTTGTCTAGGGCACCTCCTGTCTGAAATATTGAATGTCTCCACCTCGGTCGCCAAGACTGCACGGAGACAGTGCATCACAGTTCAGTGGTGCTCAGGCTCACAGCCCACAGGCAAGGCAGGGGGGAGGAAACTGGAATTGGTTTCATAGGAGAAAATCAATCTGGATTACACCTCCTAATCACCATTCCATAATCCCCACTGAGTGGGTGTCACATGAAATGGAGCTACATTCGCTGTGGTGGAAATGGAGGGCATCCAAACCAGGAACTGACACAGAGCTTCTGCTGCTCCATCAGGCCCTTGACGTAGAGCCTCTGCTGTCGCTTTAGGTTGCCTGGCCAGAAGCCCCTGACTATATAATGCAGAAAGAAAAGCTTGGAAGATGAAAAATATTTTAAATATCACAGAAAAGAACGATAAATTAATTGAAGTGAGCCCAACACGCGGAACTTGAGAGCAAGTGGAGAAATTTAAAACACAGGAGCCTTGATGCGGGAAGTACATTCCAGGCAATTGGCAGCCGGCTGAAGATCAGCAGGTTGCAATAACAAGAGCCCGATTGTACTTCACATGGGAATTAAAAATGATGCCAAGGTTGTGATTATCTGGTGGAGGGATTGCTATTCAGATGGTGATTTCCACGTTCCTGAGATGGGCAAACGCTTTAAAATTCTGGTCAGTTCCCTGCATGACAAAGGATACTGCAAAGACGGGAGGAGGAAATAGGCAAGGCAAATGATGGAGCTGTGATGGGACAGTTGGATGTTAAAAAAATTGTAATTGAGAGAAGGAAAAATGAGAAGCAGTCGACCTTGTCCCTCGGAGGCCCGGATTCCAGTGCCCGAAAGCTTTGCTGGATCCCACAACTTGCTGTCTCAGTGCGTCTTACACTTTGAGCTGCATTCATTTCTGTATTGAGTCGAGATTATTTTCATCACCCTTCTCTCGACTGGAGAAGCCCTGCCCTGGGCTGATGCTAACTGGCACAATAAAACCACCATTTGAAATAAAAGCGAGGTATTGGCTGCTGAGAGGTGTGGGGGTTTTTGACCGTCTAGGAAGTGGAAGGGAGAATAATAAGCAAAAAATATCAAGAACGTGAGATGAAGAGTCCTTGAAATTGAGTCCATAGGTTTTGGAAATAGTTCAGTGATGGGGCGAGTAAGGTTATCCCCTTTGGTTCAGGAGGCTGATGGTTGAGGGGTAATAACTACTTCTGAACCAGGTGGTGTGAGTCCTGAAGCTCCTGTACCTTCTTCCTGATGACAGCAGTGAGAAGAGAGCATGTCCTGTGTGGTGGGGGTCCCTGATGATGGGGGCTGCATTTCTTTGATGGTGTTCCACGTAGTTGTGATCAATGGTGGGGTGGGCTTTACCAATGATGGACTGGGCCATATCCACAAACTTTTGTAGGATTTTCTGTTCAAGGGCATTAGTGTTTCCGTACAGTGATATGTGATGCAGTCAGTGAACATTCCACCACACATTTACAGGAGTTTGCCAAAGTTTTAGATGTCATGCTGAATCTCCACAAACTTCTAAGGCAGTCGAGACGCTGCCATGCTTTCTTAATAAATGCACTTGCGTGCTGGGCCCAGGACAGGTCCTCTGAAATGGTAACACCGAGGAATTTAAAGTTGCTGTCCGCGTCATAAACAGTCCGTACAGCAGATCCACCAACTCAGCCCACGTCCAGCTTGCTGGGCCCTTCGAGCAATTCAACTTCACCATCTCCCACCAACATGTCTCCAAGAACACTTAAGGTGAATGCCCTGACATGATAGTTTGACCCAGCGGAAACGGAGATCAACCCTCAGCCCATTATTCCATCTTCCCCGATCCTCACCCGAATCAGCTGGGATCTTGAGGACCAGGTCTGTCAGGCCTGCTCTGGCCGACACACCTGACCACTGCATGTACGTGCTGGGGGCCTTGCATCCAGAGGCATTCCAGTGGGCCCTCTCTTCACCCCTCTCCGGCCATCCAGGTGCAGAATGGACTCTGAATTTCCTGCGATGACAGTTCTGGTGGCCTACTAGGACTGCAGATGTATGGCAGTTCATCTCCTGCAACCCCTACCAATCCGTCAATGCCCATGGTCCTGCATTGCCGTGGATTTCATCACGGGTTTGCCACCTTCTGATGGGCCATGATGAATTGATGGTAGAGCCGGTTCTCCAAGGCAGCCCACTTAATTGTCTGCCACAAACTTGCATCATCCCATCAGCTGTTGAGATGGCGGACCTGCTTCTCCAACATGTAGTTCGTCTCCATGGTTTCACTTAGGACATTATGCCATACCAGGACCAACAATTTATCTCTTGCTTCTGTCGAGCCTTCTGCTCCTTCCTCTGCATCTCAGTGAGTTTGTCCTCTGGCTATCATCCGCACACCAGTGGTCAGTCAGAAAGTACCAATCAGCAAGTAGAGAAGTGTCTGCGATGCTTTGCTGCATCTAACCCTTACATATGGAAGATGTATCTGGTCTGGATAAACTGTCTCATGACCTACACTCCTCCTAACTGCTAACCATGGACAACAGCCTAGCTGCTACCTGGTCCCCAGGCAGAGTAGTCTGGCTGTTCACTGCTGGAAGTTGTCCGCGGTTAGCAGCTAGGATGGCCCTCCCACACTTTTCTAGTATTCCAGCAGCAGCAATCCAGGACCTGGCTGATGGGGTCTCCAACATTGGCTCTTCCATGGAGAACAAAGGAGGCTGGTAGCCATGAAGCATTTCAAAGTGTGTATACCTATGGCAGAGGAGGTGTGTAGGTCATGAGATAGTCTGGTCCAGACCAGATTCAAGATCTTGCCCTGCACACCAACACCTGCAAGCTCTCGCCCTAGTTTATTGCTCCATTCAAGATTACCCATCGCATCAGTCCAGTCACTTACCATCTCCAGTTACCACCATCCCTCAGGATCACAGCTACCTTCCACGTTTCCTGCCTCAAGCCCATTGTCCAAGGACCACTCATCTGATCTGAGCTTGCACTTCCGGAGCCCGGGATTGTACATGAGTCGCTGGTTGATGGATTCATTTCATTGTGGATTAGGTGTCTAGTACCTGGGCAACTGGGAAGGGTGGTCTGGAGGAGAGATCTAGGGTGCCATCCAGTTTCTTCTTGGATACATCACTCATCAAAGAGTTCTACCGGAGTTCATACTGGGTGCAAGCTGTAAGAGGAGGTGTCCTGTCATGCTTGTACAGACAGGCACTTCCCAGTCTCCACCCAGGTAACAGGATTCACCTGCAGCTCATTTCCAACTCATCACCTGCAAATTGTTCCCAAGTCATCACCTGCAAGTCGTTCTCAAGTCACCTACAGCCTATTTAAACCCAGCTCTCATCCACAGTCCTTGTTTATCTATTGAACTTGCCAGCCTCAGCCATTTACTTCTACTCTTCAGATACTTTGTTACCTGTGGTTTTTAATATCTGTTCTCTCTCATTTTGTGGCCCCTTGTGGCTTGTTATTTTTGCAGTCTATTATTAAAGATACTGCTCATTGCTGAATTGTCTCCACTGCTCTGCCTTTGAGTCCAGCCTGCTCTACATTTCCTGACAGGGAGTTCCAAGGAAGTTCTAACTTTGGCTGTGAAAATGTTTGGAATAATAATGACAAAACATATTGATGAAGGTAGAAGAGTGGAGGTGGTGTATATGGATTTTAGTAAGGCATTCAACAATGCTCCCCACGGTTGGCTCATTCAGAAAGTCCGGAGATGAAGGATCTAGGGAAACTTGTGGATTCAGAACTGACAGTAGGCAGAAGTTTGTAGCTGGTGGATTGTATTCTGCCTGGACGTCGGTGACCAGCGGTGATCCACAGGGATCTGTTCTGGGACCCCTGCTCTTTGTAATTTTTATAAATGACTTGGATGATGAAGTGGATGGGTGGGTTAGTACATCTGCAGATGGCACGATGGTAGTGGATAATGTAGAAGGTTAGTAAGTCTGCAGATAACAGTAGTTGGAGATATTGTGGATAGTAGCAGGTTGATGTACAACAGAATATTGACAGAATGCAAAGCTGTGCTGTGAGTGGTAGATGGACTTTAGTTCAGAAAAATATGAAGTGATACATTTTGGCAGATCAAACCTGAAGGCAGAATACAGGGTTAATGGCAGGATTCTTAACAGTGTGGGGGAACAGAGGGATCTTGGGGTCCACGTCCACAGATCCCTCAATGTTGCCATAAAAGATGATAGGTAGTTAAGAAGGTGTGTGGTATATTGGCCATTGTTGTTTGGGGAATTGAATTCAAGAGCCACGAGGTGATGTTTCAGCTCTTTAAAACTCTGGTTAGACCACACTTGGAGTATTGTGTTCAGTTCTGGTCACCTCATTAGATAGATAATACTTTATTGATCCCAAAGGAAATTACAGTATCACAGTAGCATTACAATTGCACAGATATAAATATTAGAAGAGAAGTAGAAAGAATAAAAAAACAAGTTACCTCAAATGGTCTAACAGGAAGGGGTCATCACTTTACTGGCTATGGATTGACTCATTATAGAGCTTAATGGCCAAGGGTAAGAATGACCTCATAAAGTGCTCTTTGGAGCAGCACAATTGTCTTCGTCTGTTACTAAAAGTGCTTCTCTGTTCAGCCAAGGTGGCATGCAGAGGGTGAGAAATATTGTGCAGAATTGTCAGTATTTTCTGTAGGGTCCTCTGTCCTATCACAGCCTCCAGTACGTTCGGTTTGACTCCTATAAAAGAGCCAGCCTTTCTAATCAGTTTATTGAGCCTTTTGGCATCACCTGTGTTGATGCCATTGCCCCAGCACACCACCGCATAGAAGATTGTACTGAGAACAACAGACTGGTAGAACATGTGAAGGAGAAGCCTGCATATTCCAAAGGACCTCAGTATCCTCAGGAAGTAGAGGTGACTCTGGCCCTTCTTGTACACAGCTTCTGTATTGGTGCTCCATTCAAGTTTTTCACCCAAGTGCACCCCAGGTACTTGCAGGTTCTCACCACATCCACATCCTCATCATCAATAGTAGCAGGGAGCAGTGCAGGTTTAGTCTTCCTAAAGTCCATCACCATCTCCTTTGTCTTACTGATGTTGAGCTTCAGATGATTCAGCCTGCACCATTTTACAAAGTCCTCCACCAGGGCCCTGTATTCATCCTCCCGTCCTCCCTTTATATACACAACTATTCCAGAGGTATCAGAGAATTTCTGCAGATGACATGACTCAGTGTTGTATCTAAAGTCTGAGGTATATAGGGTAAACAGGAATGGAGCAAATACATTCCCCTCTGGGGCCCTGGTGCTGCTTATAGCCATGTCTGACACACAACCCTGAAGCTGCACAAACTGTGTTCTGCCAGCCAGGTAGTCCATTATCCAGGAAATGCCAATCTGCAATAAATGGAGCTAGTCCCCCAACAATGAGGGCTGTATGATATTGAAGGCACTTGAGAAATCAAAAATCACGATCCTCACAGTACTACCCTGCTTATCCAATGGGAGTAGGCTCTGTTCAGCAGGTAGATGACAGCATCGTCGACTCCAATGTGCTCCTGGTGGGCAAACTGCAGGGGATCGAGTGTTGATCTGACCAGGGGTCAGAGGTGAGTCAGGACCAGCTTCTCTAGAGCCTTCATGATGTGTGAGGTCAGGGTCATTGATGATAGTCATTCAAGAATTTTGGTTGACCCTTCTTGGGTACTGGGACCACACATGATGTTTTCCACACAATCAGGTCCCTTTCCAGGCAGAGACTCAGATTGAAAATTCACTGGAGAACTCCACACAACTGTTTAGCACACTCATTCAGGATCTTGGGGTTCACACCATCCGGTCCCAATGCTTTGCCGTGTCTGAGTTTCCCCAGAGCCCTTCTCACCTGCTCAATAGTGAAGGTGAGTCCATGATGACTGGGGAGTTGGTGGAAGTGGGGGCTGGGGGAGGTGAAGATGGGGATGACAGTAGTTGGTTTGTGGAGGTGTGGATGGTAGGTGCAGATCAAGGAGGGGGTGTAGACAGTGGAAGCCTGTGTTGTTCATCCATGTGTTGAAGGGGGGAGGAGGAAGGAGGGGAGGTATTGGTGCTGAGAGAGCATTGGGTGCCTCGGCACCTGGACTGGTGTGCTGAGGGGGGTGTGAACAGGAGGGCAGTTGTCAAACCTATCGAAGAATTGGTTTAACTCGATAGCCATTCACGGATGCATTTCGAGGCTCTACAGCTAAGATGATTGAAGCCAGTGATGTTCTTCAAGCCTCTCCACACCTCTGCCCAAGCTTGTTCTCCAGCCCTCTCCTGTATTCCTCTTTAATCACTTTGATCTTCTCCTTTAGCTTCCTCTGAACGTGTGTCAATTCCTTCCTTCATTGTATGAAGGAAGTGGAAGCTATGGAGAAAGTTTTAGAGAAAGTGCAGAAAAGATTTACCAAGATGTTGGTTAGATTGGAGAACATGGTTGACTGAGCTAGGGCTTTTCTCTTTGGAGCGAAGGAGGATGAGAGGTGACTTTATAGAGGTGTACAAGAGCCGAACCGTGTATAAGAGACATTGATCGAGTGGGAAACTAGTGCCTTTTTCCCAGTGGGGCAGTGCTTTATAGTAAAGGACATACCTTAAGGTGATTGGAGGAAAGTATATGTTTTTCACACAGAGACTGGCTGCACTTCTGGAGGTGGTGACAGAGGCAGATACATTAGGGACATTTAAGAGACTCTTAGATAGGCACATGGATGAACGAAAAGGCCGTAAGACATAGGAGCAGAATTAAGCCATTTGGCTCATCAAGTCTGCTCCGCCATTCGATCATGATCGATCCTTTTTTCCCCTCCTCAGCCCATCTCCCCGGCCTCCCCATAACATTTGATGCTGTGTCAAGAACTTATCAATCTCTGCCTTAAATACGCCCAACAACCTGGCTTCCACAGCTGCCTGTGGTAACAAATTCCACAAATTCACCACCTTTTGGCCTAAAGAAATTCTCTGCATCTCTGTTTTAAATGGACTGCCCTCTATCCTGATGCTGTGCCCTTTTGTCCTAGACTCTCCCACCATCACACTGATGATGACTGCAAGTAGACTTACTGCCTAGGAATTAGATGGACAGATTTACCCTGCTGCTTGTGAATGGAATACACCCTTCCTTATTGTCAGGTAGATGCTAGTGTATCACCTGTACTGGAGCAACTGGATTAGATGCTCTCAATGAACCTCAATGTTCATTTTGACTGGCACTGCTGGTTGCCATTGGGAACAGTTTGGCAGTTGCAGATGTCATATGAGATTTATATACTTCGGCCACATTACTAGCAGGTGCTACACAGCAGTGCCCTAGTAAAAGACTTTGAAGTGCACTGCAAACAGAACTGGTAGTTTGATAACCTGAACACAAGCGTTGCAACATTGCACTTAAATACAGCATTTCCTTTAGTTTCTACCAGATTAACAGATGATGAGTAGGTGGTAGGAGTGAGAAGAAGAGTTATTGTCAAACAAAATGTTTTGAAACTGTGTGGGTGGGGGGGGGGGGTCAAAAGGACATCAATCATACCAGTGCACAAGAGCAGGGTGAGCTGCCCAACAACTGTTGCCCAGTTGCCCTTGCATCTACTGTGATGAAGTGCTTTGAGTGATTAGTCATGGCCAGAATTAACACCTGCCCGAGCAAGAGCTTTCACCTGCTGCAATTCGTCTACCTCCACAATAGGTCTACAGCGGATGCAATCTCAGTGGCTCTCTACTCATTCTTAGACCACCCGGACAACAGCTATCCCTGCCTCAGGCTGCTGTTTAACCAGCATCCCCTCAGTACTAATCAATAACCATCAAAGCTTGGGCCTCTGTACCTTCCTCTGCAACTGGGTTCTTGATTTTCTCATCAGGAGACCATAGTCAGTGCAGATCGGAAATACCAGCTCCTTCTCACTGGCAAACAGCAGAGGTGTACCTCAAGGATGTGTGCTTAGCTCACTGCTCTACTGTCTGACACCAGTGCTGGTAAAGTCTCAGATGGTGATGAGGAGGCATGCCGTAGTGAGATAGATCAGCTGGTTGAGTGGTGTCACCACAGCAACCTTGCACTCAGAGTCAGTAAGACCAAGGAGTTGTAGGTGTACTTTAGGAAGGGGAACCTGGGAGAACGTCCAGCAATTCTCTGAGGGGTCTGCAGTGGAAAGGGTGAGCAGCTTCAAGTTGCAGCATGTCAATATCTCTGATGATCTATCCTGGGCCCAGCATATTGATGCAATTATGAAGAAAGCTCACTAGCAGCAGTATTTCATTAGGGGTTTCAGGAGATTCTATGTACCACCAAAGACTCGCAGTTTTCTACAAATGTACTGTGGAGAACATTCCCACTGGGTGCATCACTGTCTGGTATGGGGGAGAGGGCAATGCACAGGGTTGGAAAAAGCTGCAGAGGATTGTAAACTCACCCAGTTCCAACATGGGCATCAGCCTCCCCACTATCGAGGGCATCTTCAAAAGGCAATGCCTCAAGTAGGCAGCATCCATCATTCTGGACCCCACCATCCAGGACCTGCCCATTTTTTATTACTACCATCATGGAGGAAGTACAAGAGCTTAAAGGCGCACAATCAACATTTTAGGAACCTATCCTTCCCCTTCCACATTCAGATATCTGAATGGTCCATGAACTCATGAAAACTACCTCATTATTTCACTGTCTTTTCACACATACATATTTTAAAGTATATATTCCTATTGCAATTTATAGTAATGTTTATGTATTGCACTGTACTGCTGACACAAAACAATAAATTTCATTATATATGTCAGTGATATTAAGCTTGGTTCTGTGTGTGCGAGAGGGAGTGGGAGAGGTGAGGGAGAGAGTGGAGGGGGAGAGAGAGAGAAATGTTCCCACACTGTGTTTAGGAACATGATAATTGAAAGTTTATTTAAAAACAAGGACTGCATCCTGGAGAATGTCTGGGAAGAGGGTAGCTTAGTCACTTAATATTTAATTGCAATAGAAAAGATAAATAGCAATGATTTGGATGTCACCATAGCTTTGCCTTTTGTGTGAGGATTATGTGTAGAATGAGTCAACCTACAGCGGTTTCCCATGCTCAGTAGCTGGCAAAGGTTTGGCATTTTCAGATTGCCATTACCATGACTTGTTACACTCTAGAGTTTGTACCTGGTGGGGACTATCAGATGGGTAGAACTCTACACTGCCCAAAGCCACAGCAGTACGGCTTCAGGGAGTCTTTGATGGTGTTGTAAAATAATAGTTGTTGAATTTATCCATTTCTAATGTCATATGCCTTGATAGTCACAATAACTTTACTGCATTACAAGAAAACTTTTCCTTCTCTGAAAAGTCTCATCTTGACCTGTTGCCTGTGCTCTTTTGTTACAGGATGCATTCCGGGCTTTCCATCCAGACCTGACCTTTGTCCGTAAGTTTCTGAAGCCTCTCCTTATTGGCGAGTTAGCTCCGGGGGAGCCCACCCAGGATTACCAGAAAAAGGTGAAATGTAATCAAGTGAAATCACAATGGTTCTTTTGACCTAAATTTAGCATTTTCAATATTTTAATTTTACTGACACATGCAGAATGCTGGGGGAGTTCAGCAAGTCAGGGAGCAAATAGTCAACATGTTGGCAAGACCCTTCAATTTTTTTATTTACCATTTTTACCAAAGCTTACTTTCTTTCTTTCTTTCTTGCTTCCTTTTACATTTTTTTTTGGTTTGATTTGAAAAGATTAATGACTAAATGAAAATTACACAAGAAATTGAAGTGATTATGCTTTTAAGTATTCTGCAGCTGATTGCTTTACTTTAAACGGGCATTCATATTTCTGTGGTAAGTGAGAGACAAATACCTGCCTTGGTTACAAAAATTAATATCCACGCTAATTGTTCATGTATCAGTTTTTGTAGGTCCTTACAGTGATTCAGGAACAGCTTCTTCCCCTCTGCTATTTGATTCCTAATGGAATCTTTGGACACTGCCTCACTCTCATTTTAAATATACAGTATTTCTGTTTTTGCACTGTTCTTTAATCTATTCAATATACATAACTGATTTACTTGTTTATTTTTTCTCTCTGCTAGATTATGTATTGCATTGAACTGCTGCTGTTAAGTTAACAAATTTCACGTCACATGCCGGTGATAATAAATCTGATTCTGATTCTGAACTTTTGTGCTAATGGTCAGACTACTACATGTCGTACAAGAGGAGAATTTAGTTTAGTTTTTGTGCCAGTGCAAAGATCCCATATTAAGGTATGAAATGAATTTGAAGCAAAAATAGGAGATATCTGCTAGGAATAAAGAAGCCCTATATCTGAAAAGCAAATTAATTGCCAGGAGCAGGTGTCAATGACATTGCAGACACAGCAACTATTTTGATAGGGCTGTTGATGTGACCAGAAATTGGCCATCAATGGCATGTGGTGTCATGTTCTGCGAACAGTTTCTTGGAAATGCTGGACTTTTCTAAGAATAATGAAGAAAGCTGGGAACTTACTTCCAGTGTCCACTTTACTAGGTACACCTGTTTACCTGCTCATAATGCAAGTATCTTATCTGCCAATCAAGTGGCAGTACCTCAAAACATAAAAGCATGCAGACATGGTCAAGAGGTTTAGTCGTTGTTCAGACCAAACATCAGAATGGGGAAGAAATGTGATCTAAGTGACTTGGACCATGGAATGATTGCCGATGCCAGATGGGGTGGATCGAGTATCTCGGAAACTGCTGATCTCCTGGGATTTTCATGCACAGTCTAGAGTTTACAGAGAATGGTGTGAGAAACAAAGCATTTACTGACTGGCAGTTCCGTGGGTGAAAATGCCTTGTTAATGAATGTGGTCAGAGGAGAACGGCCAGATTGGTTCAAGCTGACAGGAAGGCAACAGTAACTCAAATAACCACTAGTTGTAGCAGTGGTGTACAGAAGAGCATCAAGCTTTGAAGTGGGTGGGCTACAGCAGCTGAAAACTGTGAATGTACACTTAGTGGCCACTGTATTAGATAAAGCAGGTACCTCATAAAGTGGCTATTGAGTCTAGATTGATCTTGAGACCAGAAGTAAGAACACATGCCTATTTGTTCAGCTTCAAGCGGAACCTGATGCAGAGTTATTGAAGTGATAGTGGATAGTGTGGAGGGCTGTCAGAGGTTACAGCAGGGCATCGATAGGATGCAAAACTGGGCTGAGAAGTGGCAGATGGAGTTCAACCCAGATAAATGTGAGGTGGTCCATCAAATATGATGGCAGAATATAGTATTAATGGTAAGACTCTTGGCAGTGTGGAGGATCAGAGGGATCTTGGGGTCCGAGTCCATAGGACACTCAAAGCTGCAGCACAGGTTGACTCTGGTTAAGAAGGCATTCGGTGCATTGGCCTTCATCAATCGTGGGTTTGAGTTTGGGAACCGAGAGGTAATGTTACAGCTATATAGGACCCTGGTCAGACCCCACTTGGAGTATTGTGCTCAGTTCTGGTCATCTCACTACAGACAGACAGACATACTTTATTGATCCCGAGGGAAATTGGGTTTCGTTACAGCTGCACCAACCAAGAATAGTGAAGAAATATAGCAATATAAGACCATAAATAATTAAATAATGTTAATCATGCCAAGTGGAAATAAGTCCAGGACCAGCCTATTGGCTCAGGGTGTCTGACACTCTGAGGGAGGAGTTGTAAAGTTTGATGGCCACAGGTAGGAATGACTTCCTATGATGCTCAGTGTTACATCTCGGTGGAATGAGTCTCTGGCTGAATGTACTCCTGTGCCTAACCAGTACATTATGGAGTGGATGGGAGTCATTGTCCAAGATGGTATGCAACTTGGACAGTATCCTCTTTTCAGACACCACCGTCAGAGAGTCCAGTTCCACCCCCACGACATCACTGGCCTTACGAATGAGTTTGTTGATTCTGTTGGTGTCTGCTACCCTCAGCCTGCTGCCCCAGCACACAACAG
Organism: Hemitrygon akajei; assembly: GCF_048418815.1. Classification (NCBI taxonomy): domain Eukaryota; kingdom Metazoa; phylum Chordata; class Chondrichthyes; order Myliobatiformes; family Dasyatidae; genus Hemitrygon; species Hemitrygon akajei. Next base: position 136,283,327 of record NC_133129.1, read on the forward strand.
CAAACATGATAGCACTGGCCACCACAGCTTCGTAGAACATCCTCAGCATCGTCCGGCAGATGTTAAAGGACCTCAATCTCCTCAGGAAATAGAGACGGCTCTGACCCTTCTTGTAGACAGCCTCAGTGTTCTTTGACCAGTCCAGTTTATTGTCCATTCGTATCCCCAGGTATTTGTAATCCTCCACCATGTCCACACTGACCCCTTGGATGGAAACAGGGGTCACCGGTGCCTTAGCCCTCCTCAGGTCCACCACCAGCTCCTTAGTCTTTTCCACATTAAGCTGCAGATGATTCTGCTCGCACCATGTGACAAAGTTCCCCACCGTCGCCCTGTACTCAGCCTCATCTCCCTTGCTGATGCATCCAACTATGGCAGAGTCATCAGAAAACTTCTGAAGATGGCAAGACTCTGTGTTGTAGCTGAAGTCCAAGGTGTAGATGATGAAGAGAAAGGGAAACAGGACAGTCCCCTGTGGAGCCCCAGTGCTGCTGACCACTCTGTCTGACACACAGTGTTGCAAGCGCACGTACTGTGGTCTGCCAGTCAGGTAATCAATAATCCATGACACCAGGGAAGCATCCACCTGCATCACTGTCAGCTTCTCACCCAGCAGAGCAGGGTGGATGGTGTTGAATGCACTGGAGAAGTCAAAAAACATGACCCTCACAGTGCTCACCGGCTTGTCCAGGTGGGTGTAGACACGGTTCAGCCGGTAGACAATGGCATCCTCAACTCCTAGTCAGGGCTGATAGGCGAACTGGAGGGGGTCTAAGTGTGGCCTAACCATAGGCCGGAGCTGCTCTAGAACAAGTCCCTCCAGGGTCTTCATGATGTGGGAGGTCAATGCCACCGGTCTGTAGTCATTGGAGCCACTGGGGCGCGGCATCTTCAGTACAGGAATGAGGCAGGACGTCTTCCACAGCACAGGAACCCTCTGGAGACTCAGGCTCAGGCTGAAGACATGGTGAAGTACTCCACATTGCTGGGGGGCACAGGCTTTGAGCACCCTGGGGCTGACACCATCCGGGCCTGCAGCCTTGCTTGGGTGGAGACGTTTCAGCTGTCTTCTCACCTGTTCAGCTGTGAAGCCCACCGCGGTGGTTTCAGGTGGGGGAGGGGTGTAGTTACAAGAGCAGGGTGGGGGGCTGTGAGGAGAGGTTAGGAGGGGAGGGTGGAGTATGTGTTGATTGGGGGCCGACAACAGATGAATCATGTGGGGGATAGGCAGTGTCAAATCTGTTGAAGAACAGGTTAAGTTCGTTGGCCCTGTCCACACTGCCTTCAGCTCCTCTGTTGTTGGTTTGCCGGAACCCAGTGATGGTCCTCATCCCACTCCAGACCTCTCTCATGTACAGGAAGGATGTAGAAACCATAGAAAAGGTGCAGAGGAGATTTACAAGGATGTTACCTGGATTGGGGAGCATGCCTTATGAAAACAGGTTGAGTGAACTCGGCCTTTTCTCCTTGGAGTGACGGACGATGAGAGGTGACCAGATAGAGGTGTACAAGTTAATGAGAGGCATTGATCGTGTGGATAGTCAGAGGCTTTTTCCCCAGGGCTGAAATGGCTGCCACAAGAGGGCATAGGGTTAAGTTGTTTGGGAGTAGATGCAGAGGAGATGTCGGGTAAGTTTTTTAAGCAGAGATTGGTGAGTGCGTGGAATGGGCTGCCGGCAACGGTAGTGGAGGCAGGTACGATGGGGTCTTTTAAGAGACTTTTGGATAGGTACATGGAGCTTAGTAAAATAGAGGACTTTGGGTAACGCTATTAATTTCTAAGGTAGGGACCTGTTCGGCACAACTTTGTGGGCCGAAGGGCCTGTATTGTGCTGTAGGTTTTTCTTTGTTTCTATGATACACTCAACCAAATTTTTTGTGAGCTGTTTGGGTAGAGTTTCAACTGCCTAGAAAATACTGAAATAAGTAGATATTAATCTGATTTTAAGTGCAAATTTTAATTGTCAATAATCCATGTAATTTTTTGCAATGGATTTTACTAGGCTTTTTAAAAATATTAGTGACCATCTTTTCAAATAGAAAATTATAAAATAAAAAAAGAGAGAAAATGCTGCGAATATACAGTGGATTCTGGCTATTTGGGAAGCAGTGGGGCCAGTACATTTTGGCTCAATTTAGCTGAAGTTTCATGGAAATAATTTTAAAAGTATAAAAACATAAACTAATTCTGAGTAACAAATTTTGTACTTAAAGGAAATACAGAACCCTACAAATACAGTACAGTACTATAAAACTTACAGTTTAAGATGGGGCTGGTGAAACACAGAGAAAACTTGCTGGCAGCAAAAACAACTATTAGCTACGGTACTTTACTAATCGCACTTTTTCTCAAAAATGATCACTGCAAGCAATAGCCTGTAATGTCCCTTTCGGAGACGAGCTTTTGAACTGCCTGTATGACCGAGCATTTTGACGGTGTGAACTGAAGTCTTGTAGGAGCAGGACAGGTGCAGCGTGACATGTTTGGGCCAAATCGTGGTGGCTGGGCCCAGGCCCAAGAGTGGGGAATGAGCCAATGTTTGGCTGCTGGAGCGGACTTGGAGCCAATAGGCGTGGCAGAAGCAAGGCGAGGCTGCGGGGCCTGGACCTGAGAGCAAGGAACAAGCTGAGGTTTGACCAACTTAAATGCTGGACCAAATTAGAAAGGTTGGCTATGGATTGAGTCAAGGCAGTGGGTCCCAGGCCCAAGAGCGTATTGAAGCTGCTGGGCCCAGGTTTGAGAGCGAGGAATGAACCAGTGATTGTCTGATTTAAGCACTGGGCCAGATTGAAAAGATCAGAGTGTTAGAACTGGTGTTCAGCTCACTGACTGTGAGGTTTACTTGATTCTGCACTGAACTGAGGCCGTGACCTGCAACTAACCAGCTCCTGGATTAGCTATGCCTGGCTTTGTGGCTATGGATTCACTTTTGTGAACTTCAGTTCTGAATGTTATTTACTTACTTATATTGTTTGCAGGATTTGTTTTTTCTCTATATATATATATATATATGGTGTTTGATGGTCCTCTTTGAATGGGTTCCATTGGGTTTCGTTGTTTGTGGCTGCCTGTAAGGAGATGAATCTCAAGGATGTATATAGTATACATACTTTGATAATAAATGTATGTGAACTTTAATAGAATCAGAATCAGGTTTAGTATTACCAGCATATGTTGTGAAATTTGTCAACTTAGAAGCAGCAGCAAAATGCAACACATGATAGCATAGAGAAAAATCCATTACAGTAAAAAAATACGATTATATATGTTTATAAGTATATATGTTTATACTGTATATATAAACATATTAAGCAGTTAAATTAAAAATAGTGCAAAAACAAAAATAATATAAAAAAGTGAGATTGTGTTCATGGGTTCAATGTCTATTTAGGAATCAGATGGCAGAGCGAAAGAAGCTGTTTCTGAATCACTGAGTGTGTGCCTTCAGGCTTCTGTACCTCCTGCCTAATGATAACAGCGAGAAAAGGGCATGTACTGGATAATGAGGTTCCTTAATGATGGATGCTGCCTTTCTGCGGTACTGCTCCTTGAAGATGTCTTGGATGCTATGGAGGCTGGTAACCAAGATGGAGCTGACTAATTTTACAACTTTCTGTAGCTTCTTTTGACACTGTTCACTAGCCTCCCTGTACCAGACCGTGATGCAGCCCGGCAGAAAGCTCTCCACAGTATTTCTGTAGAAGTTTTTGAGTGCTTTAACCAAATCTCCTCGGACTCCTAATGAAATATAGCCACTCTCTTGCCTTTATAACTACATTGATATGTTGGGACCAGGTTACATCCTCAGAGGTCTTGACACCCAGAAACTTGAAACTGCTCACTCTCTCCACTTCTGATCCCTCTATGAGGATTGGTATGTGTTCCTTCGTCTTACCCTTCCTGAAGTCCACAATCAGCTCTTTGGTCTTACTGACAATGAGTGCAAAGTTGTTGCTGCTACACCACTCCACTAGCTGGTATATCTCACTCCTGTACACCCTCTTGTCTCCTCCTGAGATTCTGCCAACAATGGTTGTATCATCAGCAAATTTATAGATGGCATTTGAGTTATACCTAGCCGCACAGTCATGAGCATAAAGAGAGTAGATCGGTGGGCTAAGCACACGCCCCCGAGGTGTGCCAGTGTTGATCATCAGAGAGGAGATGATATTATTGCCAACCTGTCAATAGTTATTAGTGGAGAAATTGTATGCTGCTGTGTTCTTTTGATTGACTGTAAATGACCAAATCAGTGCAGACACGGAGTGCAGAAAATTCTTTCGACAATTGTATGCTCCAAATTTTCATTTTCATTGCAACATTCAAGATGATATCATCAAATTCTTTATAGTTCCTAACTTGCTGAAGTAGTGAAATTGTTTCAATTCAGGGAGAAAAATATATTGTTTCAATTTCACTCCCAGCTGTTTCTTGAATCTCCAAGCTTGAAAACACAGTGAGCAAAATATTACTGAATTGTCATACTGCTTATTTCTCACCAACTAACAGTGACGAAGAACACTGCTTTATGAATACAAACACACGTACCTGATACTGTTCGCTGTAATCACAATGTATTGTCTAACAACTACACAAGTGCACGTGGATGATGCTAATTAGAAACTGTTCGACAACAGCCTCCTGTCCCAGTTAAGCAACATAGTGTCCCAAATAAGCAAGGGGAATCCTGGCTATTTTCTTATTTAGTTTTTGTTCTTTAAGAGTTGGCCCAAATTGGTGGCAGCTAGGATTAACCAATGGCCCAATTAACTGGAATTCACTGAACTCATTGGGTCAGGCAACGATGATGGAAGATAAACAGTTAACGTTTTACATCAAAGATTCTTTATCAAAATTAGTTTATGCCCTCATATGTAAATCTGCTTCCCTTTCTATAACGGAATTTAATGCAGACAAGTGCAAGGTATTGTATTTCAGTGGGACCAGCCAGTGAGTGGTAGGGCACTGAGGAGTCTGGTGAACAAAGGGATCTGGGAACACAGGTCCACAATCCACTGAACGTGGTGACACAGGCAGATAGGGTTACAAAGAAAGCCTTTGGCACACTGGCCTTCATAAATCAGAATATTGAGTACAGGAGATGGGATGTTATGTTGAAGTTGTATAAGACATTGGTGAGGCCTAATTTTGAGTATTGTGTGCAGTTTTATCTACTTATCTACAGGAAAAATATAAATATAAGATTACAGAGAAAATTTACAAAGGATTTGCTGGATCTGGGGGACCTGAGTTATAATGAAAGCTTGATTAGGTTAGGACTTTATTCCTTGGAACATAGAAGATTGAGAGGAGATTTGATAGAGGTATACAAAATTATGAGGGGTATAGATAGGGTATATCCAAGCAGGCTTTTTCCGCTGAGGTTGAGTGGAACTACAATTAGAGGTCATGGGTTAAGGGTGAAAGGTGAAAAGTTCAAGGGGAACATGAGGGGAAATTTCTTCACTGAGAGGCTCATGAGAGTTTGGAATGAGCTGCCAGCACAGGTGGTGCATGCCAGCTCGATTTCAACATTTAAGAGAAGTTTGGATATGTACATGGATGGTAGGGTATGGAGAGCTATGGTCCAGGTGCAGGTCGATGGGGGTAGGCAGTTTAGATAGTTCAGTAGGGTCTAGATGGGCTATAGGGGCTGTTTTGGTGCTGTACTTTTCTATGACTACATATAAGATAGACTTGGGAGCAGAATCAGGCCATTTGGCCCATCGAGTCAGCTTCACCAATTGAACATGGCTGATTTATTACCACTCTCAATGCCATTCTCCTATCTTCCCCCCATAACCTTTGACACTTTTACTAATCTGTTTTAAATATACCAACGACTGCTTCCACAGCCAAATGTGACAATGGATGTTAGAAATTCATGACCCTCTGGCTATAGCAGGTGTTACCAACCTGGGATCCACAAACCCCTTGGTCCACGACATTAAAAAATGTTGGGAATCCCTGGGCTAAAGAAATTCCTTGTCATCTCCATTCTATGGGGACTTGCTTCTATTCTGAGGCTGTGCCCTGTGGTCATAGAGTCTCACACTTCTGGAAACATCCTCTGCATGCCCACCCTATCCAGGTCTTTCAATATTCAATAGGTTTCATTGAGACCTCCCTTCATTCGTCTGAGCTCCATTGTGTAAGGCTTAGGGCTTTTCAGTCTTTACTATTTTGATTTCAAACTTCCAACCTATGTAGTCTTTTGATGTTAATTTACTGAGGAATATAACAGCTTGGAACCGAATAGGGTAATAATTGGCTCTTGAAGAAACTCTTTGCTCCCCCTGTTTGGCAGAATCTGCGCTGAGCTCCAGGTTCATTGATATGGAAGTCCATGACTCCTGAGCGGTACAAAGTGAAAAGCACAAGGGATGTTTGCTTTATAGTGCAGGGCATTTATGTTTGAACCTTAATCTATAACAATTAGACCACTCTTGAATACTATGTACAGTTCTGATCACCACAGAACAAGAAGGATCTGATTGTGATTGGAGAGGATGTAAAGAAAATTTACTAAGAATTAGAACAACAATTGGATAGGCTGCTTAGCTTGGATTTACAGAAGTCATTTGGTAAATTGCCATATAATGGATTATTTAATAAAATAGAAGTGTATGTAGTTGGGCTAACATTGCCACAGAGAGTGAAATGTTTGACCAACAAAAAACAAGGGGTTGAGATACAGTAGCCGTCATCAATTAATGGGATGCCACAGGGATCAGTACTAGGCCTCAACTATTTACATTGGTGACTTCAGTGAAGGGATGGAGCATACTGTAACCAAATTTTCTGATGAAAGGTGGGTTAGTAAGTTGAGAGAAAGAGGCAAGGATACAAGAGCAAACAAGAGATAAACAGGCTAAGTGAATTGTCAAATGGCACAGAAGGAAAAATGAAGAAGCAATTTGTTGTTTAAGTGGAGTAAGCTTGCAAATTGTTGAGGTAGAAAAGCATCTGAGTCCTCATGCATGAAGCACTTCAACTTACCATGCAAGTACGGCAAGTCATTTGGAAGGCTAATGGAATGTGCCTCATTATTGCAAGGAGCACGTGGTAAAAAATTAGGAAAATTTTGATGCAATTTCTCAGGAAATTAGTGAAACTGCACCTGCCCACAGTTTTGGCCTCTGTGTTTAAAGAAGGATAAACTTGCATTTGAGGCAGTACGCATGAAGGTTCACTCAAACACCAGGACATATGGACGGTGGAAGATTAGAGGGGAGATGTGTGAAAGATCTTCATTCTGTGAGTGGGAGCGGTTTGGAAGTTATCACTTTGAAAGAATGCTAAAAAATACCCGAGGCAGAAACCTTTACAGCATTAAAAAAAGATGTTTTCTTCTCCCTTCTCTAACTTTGCTTTATATTCTCCCATGCATTAGCCTTTTCCAGAATTGCTTTCTGCACTACTGTACCCTATAATTTTGCATCTTTCTTGCTGAGGCCTGTGGTACAGAGAATAACGCGTATCAAAATACCTCCTGCATCCCGTGCTACAGAACACCAGCGCATTAATAATGTACACCAGCACAATGATGGCAATGAAACAGAGTTCAGGTATTGTATTAGAGTGAACAATGTTTGAACCTACAATGGTTTGTTCATATTAGTGTACTGTATTTGGTGCACAGCATTTAGTATTTTTTTTTAAAAACCAGTAAGCTTAGTTCTTCCGTATTCCAGTGTGATGGTATTGGGTTTGCTGACCATGAATTCCTGAACTCAAGTGAAGATCTTAAGGCCTATCCGATATAAATAGCCATGAGTACCCTCACTAAAGATAGATAGATAGATACCTTATTGATCCCAAAGGAGATTACAGTGTCACAGTAGCTTTACAAGTGCACAGATATACAAATATTAGAAGAGAAGTAAGAAAGAATAAAAATGAAGTTACGTCAAACAGTCTAACAGGAGGAGGTCATCACTTCCCTGGGTATAAGTTGATTGATTATAGAGCCTAATGGCTAATGGTAGGAATTACCTCACGTAGTGCTCTATGGAACAGCACAGTTGTTTTAGTCTATTACTAATAGGAGATTATACTGTAACCTCCTAATCTTCAAAGACTTACTCACTTCCCTGTTTATTCTCCATGATGAGTTTAGCTACTAATACCTACTATTTGAGCAGTGGGTTCCCCCACCAGGGAGAAGATATTTCCAGCTAACGAAGTAATTTAAAATACTGTTCATTTCACATTCACAGAAGATAACTATCTTAAACAGTTCCAAATTATAAACTATTTCTAAAACTCAAAGGATTTCCAAAAAGGAAGTACAATTCTAATAAACTGAAAAGAACATACCCGTGATGCAGATGAACGAATCATCTGTCGCAGAAATCAAAGCCAGAGGAATGGATTCCATTTCAACCAGTGTTTCTTTCAATCTTCTTAATAAGCCTGAACTGTTCTCTACATTTATATAGTTTCTTTGCCATTTGGGTGAGTTCTCAAGTATATATTTTCTCAGATACCTTTTTTACACAGTCTAAAAGCCTGTTGGAACTACACTTCCCAGCTACCCACAATTAATGCTATGAAGCTAACTTCTTTGAGTCCACAAAGCTCTCAACTTATTAATAGATCAGTTGTTAATATGCTAAGTGATTTTTCTCCATCTGGTCTGCAAGCATCGTAGTCAGCATTGTCTGTTTTGAAACAAGCCAAATTAAATAACCCTTTGTCGTATACCGAACCTCTTAAGCAGCAATAAGCCAGATGCAGTGATTAACATCCTACTTCCTTCAGATAAAACAGAGCTTGTTTGCAAAGCTGCAATATAGACAGTGCTTTGTTTTAACTTCAATCTGATTACATGTTTCCTCTGCTACCGGAAGGTAGAGCGTTCCTATGAAACCATTTGTAAGCTAAAATGTTGTAAAGCGAAGAAGCAATTACCATTAATTTATATGGGAAAAACTTTTGAGCGTTCCCAGACCCAAAAAATAACCTACCAAATCATACAAAATAACACATAAAACCTAAAATAACACTAACATATAGTAAAAGCAGGAATGATATGATAAATATACAGCCTATATAAAGTAGAAATATTGTATGAACGGTGTAGTTTCAGTTATCAAGATCGGGAAGACAGCGAGCCAAAATTGATTTGGAGAAAAAAAATCGGCAGGTACACGCATGTGCAAGTACACGCATAAGTACGTACATGCATGCATGCATACGTACACGCACACGCACACAACTGCCCACACAAGGCTTCACTGTCATGGTAGTCTTTCTCGGGGTAAACACAAGTATAAAGCGGGCGTCTTTTTTTCGTAAAAGCGAAAATCCTCTTTGGTTAGCGAAAACAGGTACTAAACAGGTCTTTCATAACAGCGAGCTGTCGTAAAGTGTATGTTTGAAAAACGGGGGCCACCTGTACTGCTTTCCATTGACATTTTAAGAACTAAAGACTGGCTCCGTGTATGAGCAGAAGCTAAACAAATATACCGTAGATTCCGGACTACAGAGCGCACCTGATTAAAAGCCGCTGGCTCTAATTTTAGAAATAAAATCAATTTTTTAATTGTAAAGGCCGCACCGGATTTTAGGCCGCACCGGATTTTCGGCCGCAGGTGTCCCACGTTGTAATATGAGATATTTACACAGAAAGATATTACACGTGAGGATTTTTTAACTTTTAATTAAATCCATATGGTAACAAAAACAAATACATATTGCAAATGCTTTTTTTCGAACCGTGCCCGTAACGCGGCTACTTTTAAATACGTTGCGTATACTTCTTTACTGAACAACATTCCAATATCTCCTAACGACTGGTAAAAAATATATATACTACAGCCTACCAGGAAACGTTATTGATCACCTTTAACTTAAAAGCAGCGTTTTCGCTCCGATCCAAAGCCGCTCGCGTAATGCGCTCCCCCCCTCCTTTCCGTTTCATCGCAAACCGGCATTTTCCCACAAGACTCCGCGAAACCGGGTGTGACGTCATAGCATCCCGCGATGTAGTACAGAAAACAAATATAGTTTAAACTAAGTAGGCAGCACAATGCTTCGAGTGTTTTCCATGTTGATGAGGGTGAGTACAAATGACTGATTTACAATAATTTAATTGTGAAAGTGCGCTTGATTTATCGTACAATTTCATTGGACCTCTGTGAACTACTCATCAATTTTATTGGTCTACTGTTACGAGGCAAAATGTTTACGAGGCGGCATGAAAAAAATCATGCATTAGCCGCTTCGGATTATTGGCCGCAAAGTTCAAAGCTGTTCAAAATGTGGGGAAAAAAGTAGCGGCTTAAAATCCGGAATCTACGGTAGTTGAAATTTTAAATTACACTGCTATTACAAGTGGCTTCTGTGTTTAGAAAGCTGAGCTGGTCAAAACAATAGGCCCCTGGCCCAGGAAGCGAATATTTATCACACCAGATGAGATATTGCCACTGAGCATCTTATAGCAGAAAAATAAGGCAGTTTAAATAACAATCATTGTTCCACTTAAGCACAGTTCATGGCTGTTTTATGCTTAATCCTTCCATCAGTCACTTTGGATCTGCTCCTCCTTGGTTTCTGATCCCTCTACAAATGAAAATGGAACAGCACAGTACAAGCCATTTCATTCATGATCCTTTAACCTACTCCAAGATGAATTTAACCTCTCAGATTGCCCTCTCTATTTTCTTTCATCCATGTACTTATCTAAGAGTCTCTTAGACTCTCTAAATGTTCTACCTGTGTCTACCTCTACCACCACCCTGGTTGTGTGTTCCACACCCCCACCACTCTGTATAAAAAAAACCTCCAGCACCCCCCCCCCCCCCACTAGACTTTACTCCAAGTAGGTCCTTTCTATTTATCTGGGAGTGAATACCTGCTTCAAGAAGCTTTTTTTTAACAAGAACTGGCCAAAAAGAAATTCAAACTGCTATTGTGTTGTAACCTACAGCCTATGTGAGAGTGGATAGGTGCCAGTTCCTCAACCATTGTAGTCCTATTAATATTTAGGAGTTTTTTGTGCTCATTTAATGTCATGAATGCCAGCCCTAGGATCGCATACACTTCTGGCTCCCAGCGCATGACAATCACACACACGTACACTGAGAAGGTCCCAAGTACAGCTCCATTCTCTCTATTCACGTCAGATCAGTTACTGCGGACTTAAATTCCCTTGACACAGCCCATCATGTATTAGCAGATCAGATTCAGTACCTGTTAGATAGGGAGGAAGGTGCAATTAACCAAGAGATTATTGAGCTGGCTGTTCCTGAGGTGGCAAGGTTAGAGCAAAGAGAGAAAAGTGCAAGAAAAGCTAGAGAAGGCCCAAAAGTCTGAGGAGTGAAGATTGTGTTTTGGAGTGGGGTGGTGAGGGATATTGGGGCTTGTCAACTCTCTTTCCACTTGAGTTTATGACAGAGTGAGTTTAAATCCAATGTGGAGTGATCAGGTAGGGGGCTGCATGAGATGTGCTAGGCCACGTACTGGTGGTGACAAGTGGTACACCTGCACAATTTGCTCTGAGATGGATCCATGCTCAGGTTTTCAACAATAAATTTAAACAATAAAACACAAACTGTACAGCACAGGGAGCAGGAGTGAGAGTGTGGTGATTTATTGAGGCAGGTTGGAATAATCTGAAATCTACAGCTAACTGACCTGGCGCTGATGGCAGATGCTTGGAAGGTATTCCAGACTCCCTCACCTCGGTGGAAACCAACATCTTGAGAATAATGAACTTCCTTTTTCCATGGCTAAAACAGAGGAGGTTTTGCCCAATTCCTTATGTGTCTGGTTAGGCAACTCTTCACCAGGAGTCATGTTGTGGTAGTTCCTTTAAAAAGTACTTTTTAAAGATGGAACCATTTACTGGCTTAGTTATTGCTGTTTGTAATGGGAGAACCTTTCTTTGCTGTGGAGCTGAATTGTTATGTTTAGATGGCTGCCTAAAATCTTAATCTTCTGTTCACAAGTTATACACTTTACCTTGTGAGGTAGGACAAATGATTGTTGGAATGGGCCTACAGCTGTAAGGTGCCAGATCATAAGACTAAGAGAATAATGCAAATTAAAGATATCTGTTCAAAGATATTTTCTTTAAAAAAAGCAGAATTGGTGAGCCATTTTAGTAAAACGACACATTTTTCACCTGAACAATTTCACGTCACATGCCGGTGATAATAAACCTGATTCTGATTCTAATACATGATTCAACCAGATAAATGTCAAATTAAGAAGGACAAACCATAATTATTCTCGCATATTTGTCACAACAATACTTCAGAGTTCAAAGTGCATTTATTAACAAAGTATGTGTATGTATACAACCTGGAGATTCATCTCCTTACAGGCAGCCGCAGAACAAAGAAACCCCAAAGGAACCCATTAAAAAGACTGTCAAGCACCCAATGTGCAGAGAGAATAAAAGACTAATCATGCAAGTAATAAAAGTAAGCAAATAGCCTTCAGAACAAAAGTGAGTCCATAGATTCAAAGCCCAGACCAGCCAGAGCAGGCCACAGCCTCAGCCTCAGTTCAGCACAGAGCCGAGTAAATGTTATAGAGAAGCGAATAGAACCGGTCTGAACCTCGCCTCTTGCCCTGACACAGGCCTTTTCAATCCATCTGGCCCGACGTTTAAATCATCCAAACACTGGGTCATTTCTCCCACTAGGAGTTGGGCCCTGTCACATTGATACACTTTGGGCCTGGCTGTCACGTTTCAGCCAGTACCCAACCATTCCAGATCGGTCTGGTGCTTAGAAGGATGAAATCTTGCTCTTGGTTTGAGTGGACAGGCCTCGAATTTGCCTCTCCTCTATCCTCAACTCAGCCTCGCCTTCGCTCACCTCTTCATTGTTTGCAATGATTGTTTACCATTAACTTAACAAAAAAAAGTATTATTACTAGGCCTCATATGGAGCCAGTGATCATTAATGGAGAATGTGTGGAGCAGGTTAAGACCTACAAGTATCTGGGAGTACAGTTAGACGAGAAGCTAGACTGGACTGCCAACACAGATGCCTTGTGCAGGAAGGCACAGAGTCGACTGTACTTCCTAAGAAGGTTGGCGTCATTCAATGTCTGTAATGAGATGCTGAAGATGTTCTATAGGTCAGTTGTGGAGAGCGCCCTCTTCTTTGTGGTGGCGTGTTGGGGAGGAAGCATTAAGAAGAGGGACGCCTCACGTCTTAATAAGCTGGTAAGGAAGGCAGGCTCTGTCGTGGGCAAAGTACTGGAGGGTTTAACATCGGTAGCTGAGCGAAGGGCGCTGAGTAGGCTACGGTCAATTATGGATAACTCTGAACATCCTCTACACAGCACCATCCAGAGACAGAGAAGCAGTTTCAGTGACAGGTTACTATCGATGCAATGCTCCTCAGACAGGATGAAGAGGTCAATACTCCCCAATGCCATTAGGCTTTACAATTCTACCGCCAGGACTTAAGAACTTTTTAAAAGCTATTATTAATGCTTTTTGAGATAGTGATTTAGATGCATATCATATTTTTTTTTTACTGAGTTAAGTATTGTATGTAATTAGTTTTGCTACAACAAGTGTATGGGACATTGGAAAAAAAGTTGAATTTCCCCATGGGGATGAATAAAGTATCTATCTATCTAATAAAGTATTTAGTTATATTCATTGTTTTGTTTGCCACCAAGAGTATATACTGATATCCGGTCTCCAAAATGACTCCAGCACTAAAGACCCAATGAGCGTAAAAATGAAATTGAAAATAATTCCTGTGGAAATTTGGAAGCATTTTTATCTGCACACAGAAGTCAAGAGCAGTGTTCAGGTCAGTCAGCATGCAGAAGAAGGACAAGAACAGCTTAAATAATTCACTAAAATATTTAGTATACCCTACTAATGCAGAGTTGATAGCAGTAGATTTCAACTACACAAGATACTTTCAGTCATCCAATTACCTCTTTGTAGGCTGATATTAAACTCTATGTTACAGATGGGTTTTTTTAGTTTGGAATGTTTGTGAATCTCTGTAACTTAGTTCTAAACTTTGTATGATCAGATCACACCTTTTTGGTCAGAAAGGAGTAATGTTTTATTAATATTTTGTTACTAATTTCTGCTCTCACTAATTAAAAGTTTTAGAAGATTGTTTAGCTCCCCAGATCCTCTTTAGTGACTCAAATAAATAGGCATGTTTGATGGGTGACCCGTGGGCTATCAGGCTATTTTACGCAAGTTGATGCCTTTGATAACTAATTTCCCTTGCCTAACTTCTACATAGATACGTCTTCCTAAAGATCGTTCATTATGATCAGCTGGAACCCCCAACTTTTTCCCCATTTAGTTGCTCTGTTCAGCACAGTATTAATAATGATTTCTACCAGGTTCACTTCAATTTTCAGCTAACTACATAAAGTTCAAAGTTCAGTTTTCAAACTGAAATTCTAAGTGGTGTTCAGTTTCCAACATAACTACTTTTGTAGACTGTTCTTCGTTTCTACTTTTGTTATAAATGATTTCACATGTATCATCAATGGAAGCTTCTTAATCAAAGCAGACAGCTCCCTCTTATTAATGACCTTCCTGGACCTCTTTTAGGGAAAATGGGCAATAACTATATCTACTGTAAATATAGATGGTTCTCAATAAAATGTGGATGCTGGAAATACAATGACAGGAAGTACTTGCTAACAAACGAGTTCATTTTAATCTACTGGGAGCCTACTTACCATGACATTGCCCACAAGAAGTCGATACTACCGTAGATTCCGGATTTTAAGCCACTACTTTTTTCCCACATTTTGAACAGCTTTGAACACTGCGGCCTTTACTACGGTGCGGCTAATGCATGGTTTTTTTTCATGCCGCCAAAAACATTTTGCCTCGTAACAGTAGACCAATAAAATTGATGAGTAGTTCACAGAGGTCCAATGAAATTGTACGATAAATCAAGCGCACTTTCACAATTAAATTATTGTAAATCAGTCATTTGTACTCACCCTCATCAACATGGAAAACACTCGAAGAAAAGCATTGTGCTGCCTTTATGGCAGTTATTTAGTTTATAATATTTTCGCTTAGTAATTCATTTGTTAGTATGTTTTCTGTACTACAGCCCGGAATGCTAGACGTCACATCCGGTTTCGCCGCGTCTTGTGGGAAATACCGGTTTGCGATAAACGGGAAGGTGGGGGGGGGGGGGAGCGGCGGAGCCAAAACGCTGCTTTTAAGTTAAAGGCGATCAATAACTTTTCCTGGTAGGCTGCAGTATATATATTTTTACCAGTCGCTAGGAGATATTGGAATGTATATGCAACGTAATGTGTGTGTTACCGATACGTATGTATATTTAAAAGTAGCCGTATTACAGGCACGGTTCGAAAAAAAGCATTTGCAATATGTATTTGTTTGTTACCATATGGATTTAATTAAAAGTTAAAAAATCCTCACGTGTAATATCTTTCCGTGTAAATATCTCATATTACAACGTGGGACACCTGCGGCCTAAAATCTGGTGCAGCCTGTACAAGTACAAAATTGATTTTCTTTCTAAAATTAGAGCCAGCGGCTTTTAATCAGGTGCGCTCTGTAGTGCGAAATCTACTGTAGTTATTGGTTCATACAATTTCAAAGGAAGTTACCCGTGACAGTTCATCACTCTGTTGTTCCTGCATAGTAATATCAGCTTTGAGCCCAAAGCTCTGCATTGGAATGAACTCTGAACAATCACAAGAATAGCACCCAGGGCATGCCCTGCTTTCACTGTTACCATCAGGTAGGAGGTACAGAAGCCTGAAGGCACACACTCAGTGATTCAGGAACAGCTTCTTCCCCTCTGCCATCCGATTCCTAAATGAACATTGAATCTTTGGACACTACCTCATTTTTTAAAATATACAGTATTTCTGTTTTTGCACAATTTTAAAATCTATTCCATATACGTAATTGATTTACTGGTTTATTTATCATTATGTTTTATTTTTTTCTCTCTCTGCTGGATTATGTATTGCATTGAACTGCTGCTAAGTTAACAAATTCCATGGCACATGCCGGTGATAATAAAACTGATTCTGAATACTAAAAATCGGAGTAGAGGTGGGCCATCAAGCCTCCCAGACTTGCCCTATTATTCAAAATGATCAGGTGCGATCTATCAACAACACACATAAAATGCTGGTGGAACACAGCAGGCCAGGCAGCATCTATAGGGAGAAGCGAGACCCTTTGTCAGGACTAACCGAAAGGAAAGATAGCAAGAGATTTGAAAGTAGTGGGGGGAGGGGGATCTATTCTGGCTTCAACTCCTTTTGAATGCCAAATTTTCCACAATTCTCAATTCCTTATTCTTCCAATTATTTATTGATCCCCACTTTGAACATGTCTAATGATCTGACCTCTGCCACCATTAAGGACAGGGAATCCAGTGACTACACTCAGCTTTGACCCCTTTGTGCTCTGATATGGAAGGTCAACTATTTTTAATTCCAAATAATAGAATTCTAAATAATTTCTTTGTACATATTGTTACCAACGACATAGGTAGAAAAAGGGAGGAGGTCTTGAAAACAGAACATAGGGAGTTGGAAAGGAGGTTGAGAAGCTGGACCTCAAGCGTAGTAATCTGAGGATTGCAGCCTGAGATTTCATCTTTAGAAAGAGAATAGGGAGATTAGAAAGTAGGGTCAGAGAATGTTGAATCTTTGTGGGTGGAGTTAAGAAACTGCCAGGATAACACCACACAACAATGAGGATGGGAATAGAATAAAGTGGCAGATGAATGTGTGACTGAAGAAGTGGAGTGCAAGGCAGGGATTCAGATTTCTGGATTATTGGGACCTCTTTTGTGACCTGTACAAAAGGGACGGGTTGCACTTGAACCCGAGGGGGACCGATATCCTTGTTGTCAGGTTTGCTAGAGCTGTTGGGAGTGGTTTAAACTAACATGGCAGTGGAATGGAACCAGTATGATGGAGCTGAGAATGAGCCAGCAGGTTTACAAGTAGGTGATGGGCGTAACATGAATGTAAGGAAGGACGAGCCAATGATGGGGTACAAATGCAGACAGAGCAAAGAGTTAAATTGTACCACAGGGGCAAAATACAAGAGGGTGAAGAATGCAGGCTGAAGGTGCTGTATTTAAATGTACATAGCATAGAATAAGGTGGATGAATATGCGTTGCAATTGGAGATTGGTCAGTATGACATTGTGGCTGAAAGAGGGTCATAGCTGGGAGCTTGTATTTATATTATATTTATTTATATATTATTATTTATATTTCAATACTTTGTATTGAAAGGGCAGGCAGGAAGCCATAGGCGGTGGTGTGGCTTGGTTGGTTAAAGATGGAATTTCATCTTTAGAAAGAGGTGACATAGGGTCAGAGAATGTTGAATCTTTGTGGATGGAGTTAAGAAACTGCAAGGTTAAATAAACTATTATGGGAATCATATATAGGCTTCCAAATAGTCGCCAAGATGTGGGGTTGAGATTGCAAAGGGAGCTGGAAAGGGCACGTAATACAGGTAATGTCACAATTATAATAGGGGACTTTAATATGCAAGGGGATTGGGAAAATCAGGTTGTTGTCAGATGGCAAAAGAGGGAATTTGTTGAATGTCGATGAGATGGCTTTTTAGAGCAGTTTGTACTTGAGCCTGCACAGGGAAAAGCTGTTTTAGGTTGGGTGTCACGTAATAATCCAGATTTTATTAGGGAGCTTAAGGTAAAGGAACCCTTAGTGATCATAATGTGATTGAATTCATACTGTAACTTGAGAGGGAGAACATGATCAGATGTATCAGTATTGTAATGGAATAAATGGAATTACAGAGGCATGAGAGAGGAGCTTGCCCAGGTGTATTAGAGGGGGATACTGGCAGGGATGACGGCAGAGCAGAGATGGCTGAAGTTTCTGGGAATAGTTCACTAGGCGCAGTATAGATATGTCCCACAAAAGAAGTTGTTCTCAAATGGTAGGTGTAGGCAATCGTGGCTGACAAGGGAAGTTAAGGACTGCATAAAAGCCAAGGAAAGGGCATATAAGGTAGCAAAAGTGAGTGGGAATTGGATGAATGGGAAGCTCTTAAAATCCAACAAAAGGCAACTAAAGAAGGGAAAGGATGATATATGGGGGCAAACTAGCCAATAATATAAAGCAGGATGCTAAAAGTCTTTTTCAGTTATATAAAGAGTAAAAGGAAGGTGAGAGTTGATATCAGATCATTGGGAAATGATGCTAGTGAGGTAGTAATGGGGGACAAAGAAATGGCAGATGAACTTAATAAGTACTTTGTATCAGCCTTCACTGTGGAAGACACTAGCAGTGTGCCAGAGGTCCGTGAGTGTCAGGGAACAGGAATGAGTGTCATGGCTATTACAAAGGGAAAAGTGCTAGGCAAATTCAAAGGTCTTAAGGTGGATAAGTCACCTGGACCTAATGGACTACATCTCAGGGACCTGAAAGAGTTGCTGAAGAGATAACAGATGCACTGGTTATGATCTTTCAAGAATCATTTGATTCTGGCATGGTTCCAGAGGACTGGAAGATTGCAAATGTCACTCCACTCTTTAAGAAGGGAGGAAGGCTAAAGAAAGGAAATTATAGGCATGTTAGCCTAACCTCAGTGTTGGGAAAGTGTTGGAGTCCATTATTAAGGGTGAGATTTTTGGGTACTTGGACACTAATGATAAAATAAGTCAAAGTTATCATGGTTTCTGTAAAGGGGAATCTTGCCTGACAAATCTGTTAGAATTCTTTAAGAAAATAACAAGCATGCTGGACAAAGAAGAAGCGGTGGATGTCACTTACTTGGATTTTCAGAAGGCATTTGATAAGGCGCTATACACAAGGCTGCTTAACAAGATAAAATCCCATGGCATTACAGGAAGGATACTGGTATGGATAGATGAATGGCTGACAGGCAGGAGGCAGCGAGTGAGAATAAAGGGGCCTTTTCTGGTTGGGTACCAGTGACTAGTGGTGTTCCTCAGGGGCCAGTATTGGGACTGCTACTTGTCACATCGCTTGTCACTGATTTAGATAATAGAATTGATGGCTTTGTGGCAAAGTTCGCAGATGATACAAAAACAGGTGGAGGGGTAGGTAGTGCTGAGGAAGCAATGCAATTGCAGAAGGATTTAGACCAATAGGAAGAATGGGGGGAAAAAGTGGCTGATGGAATACAGTGCTGGGAAATGCATGATAAAGCATTTTGGTAAGAGGAACACAAGTGAAGACTATTATCTAAATGGGGAGAAAATTCAAACATCAGAAGTGCAACGGGAATTAGGAGTCATGGACTTAGGGATGTGGACTTAAAAGATTAATTTACAAGTTGAGTCTGTGGTAAAGAAGACAAGTGCAATGTTGGCATTCATTTCAAGGGGAATAGAATATTAAAGCAAGGATATAATGCTAAGGCTTTATAAGACACAGGTCAGACCACACTTGGATGTGTTGTCATTGGAAAGAGTCCAGAGGAGGTTCACAAGGATGATTCCACAAATGAAGGGGTTAACATTTATGGAGCATTTGGCAGCTTTGGGACTGTATTCATTGGAATTTAGAAGAATGCAGGGAGATCTCATTGAAACCTACTGAATGTTCAAGGGACTAGATATGTGGAGAGGATGTTTCCTATGCTGGGGCTGTCCTGAACTAGAGGGCATAGCCTCAAAATTGAGGGGCAACCCTTTCGAACAAAGGTAAGGAGGAATTTTTTTAACCGGAGAGTGGTGAATTTGTGGAATGCTGTGCCACAGACAGTTGTGGAGACCAAGACCATGGGTATATTTAAAGCGAAAATTGACTTTCCTGACTGGTCAGGATATCAAAGGTTATGGCAGGAAGGCAGGTGTATGGGGTTGAGTGAGCTCTGGGATCAGCCATGAAGGAATGGTGGAGCAGAATTCGATGGGCTGAATGGCCTAATTCTGCTCCTATAGCAAAGCTTTCAGGATTACCAGAATTTCATTTTTTCATGAAAGGCAATAGACAATGGACGGTAGGTGCAGGAGTAGGCCATTTGGCCCTTCTAACTAGCACCGCCATTCACTGTGATCATGGCTGATCATACACAATCAGTACCCCGTTCCTGCCCTCTCCCCATATCCCTTGACCCCGCTTTCTATGAGCTCTATCTAACTCTCTCTTGAATGCATCCAGAGACTTGGCCTCCACTGCCTTCCGGGGCAGAGCATTCCACATATCCACCACTCTCTGGGTGAAAAAGTTTTTCCGCATCTCTGTTCTAAATGGCCTACCCCTTATTCTTAAACTGTGGCCTCTAGTTCTGGACTCACCCATCAGCGGGAACATGCTTCCTGCCTCCAGCGTGTCCAATCCCTTAATAATCTTATATGTTTCAATCAGATCCCCTCTCATCCTTCTAAATTCCAGTGTATACAAGCCCAGTCGCTCCAATCTTTCAACATATGACAGTTCCGCCATTCCGGGAATTAATCTTGTGAACCTACGCTGCACTCCCTCAATAGCAAGAATGTCTTTCCTCAAATTTGGAGACCAAAACTGCACACAATACTCCAGGTGGGGTCTCACCAGGGCCCTGTACAGCTGCAGAAGGACCTCTTTACTCCTATACTCAACTCCTCTTGTTATAAAAGCCAGCATGCCATTAGCTTTCTTCACTGCCTGCTGTACCTGCATGCTTGCTTTCATTGACTGATGTACAAGAACACCTAGATCTCGTTGTACTTCCCCTTTTCCTAACTTGACTCCATTTAGATAGTAATCTGCCTTCCTGTTCTTGCCACCAAAGTGGATAAACTCACATTTATCCACATTAAACTGCATCTGCCATACATTTGCCCACTCACCCAACCTGTCCAAGTCACCCTGCATTCTCATAACATCCTCCTGACATTTCACACTGTCACCCAGCTTTGTGTCATCAGCAAATTTGCTAATGTTACTTTTAATTCCTTCATCTAAATCATTAATGTATATTGTAAACAGCTGCGGTCCCAGCACCGAACCTTGCGGTACCCCACTGGTCACAGCCTGCCATTCCGAAAGGGACCCGTTAATCACTACTCTTTGTTTCCTGTCAGCCAGCCAATTTTCAATCCATGTCAGTACTCTGCCCCCAATACCATGTGCCCTAATTTTGCCCACTAGTCTCCTATGTGGGACTTTATCAAAAGCATTCTGGAAGTCCAGGTACACTAGATCCACTGGCTCTCTCTTGTCCATTTTCATAGTTACATCTTCAAAAAACTCCAGAAGATTAGTCAAGCATGATTTTCCCTTCATAAATCCATGCTGACTCGGACTGATCCTTCTACTGCTATCCAAATGTGTCGTAATTTCCTCTTTTATAATTGACTCCAGCATCTTTCCCACCACTGATGTCAGGCTAACCGGTCTATAATTCAGTGTTTTCTCTCTCCCTCCTTTCTTGAAAAGTGGGACAACATTAGCCACCCTCCAATCAGCAGGAACTGTTCCTGAATCTATAGAACATTGGAAAATGATTACCAATGCATCCACAATTTCTAGAGCCACCTCTTTAAGTACCCTGGGATGCAGACCATCAGGTCCCGGAGACTTATCAGCCTTCAGACTCAACAGTCTATCCAACACCGTTTCTTGCCTAATATAAATTTCCTTCAGTTCATCCTTTACCCTAGTTCCTTTGGCCACTATTACATCTGGGAGATTGTTTGTGTCTTCCCTAGTGAAGACAGATCCAAAGTACCTGTTCAACTCATCTGCCATTTCCTTGTTCCCCATAATAAATTCACCCATTTCTGTCTTCAATGGCTCAATTTTGGTCTTTTTTTTTGCTATTCACATACCTAAAGAAACTTTTACTATCCTCCTTTATATTCTTGGCTAGTTTACCTTCGTACCTCATGTTTTCTTGGCATATTGCCTTTTTTGTTATCTTCTGTTGCTCTTCAAAAGCTTCCCAGTCCTCCGGTTTCCCGCTCATCTTTGCTATGTTATACTTCTTCTCTTTTATTTTTATATGCCCTTTACTTCCCTCATCAGCCACGGCCGCCTCTTACTCCCCTTTGGATCTGGAATGAACCAATCCTGCACCTTCTGCATTATTCCCGGAAATACCTGCCATTTTTGTTCCACTGTCTTCCCTGCTAGGGTATTGTTCCATTGAACTTTGGCCAGCTTCTCCCTCATAGCTCCATAGTTCCCTTTGTTCAACTGTAATACTGACACATCTGATTTTCAAAATTGGCAAAATGTTAAACATTAATTCTACTTCTCTTGTCTCTGGCGATGCCCAGCCTGTGAAGTCTTTCCAATACTTTGTTTTATTTCAGGTTTCCAACATGCTCAATATTTGGCTTTTAGTTTAAATATTATGTTCTTATCCAACTTCTCCCAAGTCCCACAAGTTGTTTTGATGGAGTTCACCTGTAAAATCCTAGATATACTTAAGATTAATAGCAAAAAAAATCCTAACTTGAAACAAATCTGTCTCCTCTTGAAAGACATAAAGTGCCTTAATAGTTTTATGACGGGCTTTTCCATAGATGGAAAAGGAACATGTTACTGTTCAATTTTACTCCAAACCTTGCGTAAGTAATTAATTCCCAGGATTAACATTTGAAATGATATACAAATAATTTATTAAAACTAAGTGATTGAAAACAGTTTACTGAAGTTTCCAATGAACTCTTTTCTTTACAGCGTGAGTTGATTGACGATTTTCGGGCACTATGGAAGACAGCCAAGGATATGAAACTGTTTCACAGAGACCTAGTGTTTTTCTTCCTCCACTTTGCCCACCTCTTTGTCTTGGAGGTTTTGGCCTGGTTTACTTTGTCGTATTTTGGGACTGGCTGGATTCCAACTCTCATTGCTGCTTTAATCCTGGCAACCTCACAGGTAAAGGACTGTCATAGTCATAAAATCAGATTAATGAAGTGCAGAATAAAGGTGAACAGTGGATTACCTGGTGTACCATGATTGAACAAAGTCACCAGGAGACACTGAAGCTGGTGGATATAGAAGTTTTTATTCAGAAGAACAAGCAGACATCATACTGGAGACACTCTTAGAAGAGGCCTCCTGACCCAATATTACATGACATTTTTATATGCTAAAGATCATAGGTAACAACAGAACAATTCTATTGTTACAATGCATTCATACTGCTTCCTTTGATTCAAGCACCTACATCTTCACACTCAAGACACCCTGAATTGAATGCCAACCAACGCTATCTCTGAGCTGCATTCATGCATATGCAGACATCTCAATTAAACGGGGTGTTTCTTGGTATACAATCGTCCCCATTCTGCAGCTCCAGGAAGCCCATTGTTTGGAGATGCATTTTAACTTCAATCTACAATCTACATTCAGATCTGAAGACTGTTTGCTGTTGATATTAATATTTGCTATATTCCCTAACGCCTGAATGTAGCAGAGCATTTAACTCACTGGTCCTTCCATTTTTTTATTCATTCATTCGTTAGATATCTTGAAGAAAAAGCTAATTGTTACGCAAGATTCAGAGACATGCAACCTAACCAATCCTACTCCATTCAATCATCAAAATACTCTCTCTTTTTTTTAATCATACAAATGATTTAAAGGGAGTAAGTATCTACCATATGGGATTCCTTAAAAAGCTACTGATTAATGAAGCTTCATATGGTCAGATTATTTAAAAGGAAATTGTCACTTTATTCAAGAAAAATTGAATCTATTTAGAAAGTGAAGGTATGATTTAATGTAAAATACCAGTGTTTCCCTACCAGAGGTTTTCCATGGAGCAGTTGTAAAAGATCAGCCTTATTCTCTTACTCATATCCTGAGCCTTTCTAATATTAAACTGTAGGACCTCTATCAGACAACTTCTAAAATCAGCTTGAAGATACTAAAACGTATTCAAACCATTGTCTGCTTGAGGCAACAGAAGCATTCATAATCTTGGAGGAAACTGAACAACTATTTTCACTGCTACACACACAAAATGCTGGAGGAACTGAGCAGGTCAGCATTCATAGAAATGAAGAAACAGTCGACCTTTTGGCTGAGATCCTTTCATTGGTCAGTAACAAAAAAGATGCTAATATCAACACAAAAAAAAAGAGGGGGCAAAATTTTCTGCAAAGATATGCAAATTGAATGACATGTGAAACAGATAGAACAAGAAACAACCAAGGTTTTTTTTTAGAGGAGTGACTAAATATCCTAAAAAGAAATAAAATCCAATTAAGATTGCATGGGGAAGGTCAATGGTACAGGACTAATTAAATATATTCCTTTTGAAACTGGCACAGACTTTTGGTGCTGATTTCCCTCCTCCTGCATGATAGAATCCGATATGTATTGTAGCTCTGAGAATCCATTGACACTCACTCAGATTCCAGATATCTCCTTGGTAACTAATTGTGGTAATTCCTAATTCATTATAAATTTGGCGATGTATAATCTTTGGCCTTTTGATTTAGAGGACATCTATGACTCTTAAAAATCTCCTAGTTAAAACTGATTTAACAATTCAGGAACAGCTTCTTCCCTCTGTTATCAGGATTCTGAATGAACATTGAACCCATGAACACTGCCTCACTACTTGTTTTGAAATACTTGCTTAATTTAACTATTTAATATATGTATTTACTGTAATTCACAGTTTTTAGTATTATGCATTGCAGTACATAATCGCTGCCACATAACAACAAATTTCATGACATATACCGATAATATTAAACCTGATTCTGATGCTTAATTCTGCATAGTCATAAAAAGCATTCCTGCATGTTCCTAAGAATTATTCAAAAGTTTTGGTTGAATACTTTGTCTCTACTTTGGGAAGGAGAAATAACTAATGAAATCACATGAAGTTTTCTTGTCAGATGAGCTAGTTGGCCTGGGTGGTTAGTGATGAGATCAATTGATCTATTTATCTAGGAGGATCCTTTGCTGATAAATGTTAGTGTGTTCTGATATTGGTAGATGGGCATGCAATTGCCATTCCAAAGGATGGTGCATATTATATTACAAATGTGCCACAGGGGGAGTGAGGGTGGGTTTAGGTTATCAAGGCATATGGGTAGTTGTAGGGAGAGGATGAAAAGATGGAAATGGAGGTAGGATGGATTAACACAATAGATAATGACAGCAGGTGTGGTAGGATGTTAGAGTTGCAAATAAAGGTTTAAACAAAGGATTAAGGATGTGGGATCAGAACTGTGGCAGAAATAGGGCAGTAACCCCAATGTTATTTTGGGACTCGAAGGGACAAGAGTGAGGTGATAAAGGTAGTGGTGGGGGTTTTTAATGTTGTAGATATGGCACAAATGATGCAAGCTAAACATGTAAACGAGGACATTACCTTACACAGTGTGTAATCCAAGACTGTCTTCTGAAGGCTAGTTATTCAGGGATCTCTCAATGATGATTTCTCCCAGGTCCACAATATACACTGCTGTGTTCCAAATGTTTTGTTGTCTGAGGAATGTTGTGTACTTCCCTTGAATGACTGACGTGGAAATTGCTTCAAGTGAGTAAGGGTGAATCATTCCGGGAAAAGATTTCTGGAATAAGACGTAATGATGCAGAAAAAGTTGTTACCAAGGTTCATTCCAGCTAATTTTAATTTGTAATGTTGAAATGCAAAAAACAGCAATATATGATCAAATTTCTGTACTCGGGTTTTATTACTGACTATAAATGGTGAAAATAAATGAAATCTGTTTTCCTATCCCAGTGCATTATTGCAAAGTAATTATCTTTTTCTCTGGATTCCAGGTTCAATCAGGCTGGCTTCAACATGACTTTGGACATCTGTCTGTATTCCGGAAAACAAAATGGAATCACGTGCTACAGAAATTCTTGATAGGTCACATGAAGGTAATCATTACTTTGTGTGAAGTTTTCTTAAAAGTTTTCAACAATGGCCAATCAGCGATCCAGGTTGATGCACAAGAACAAATTGAAACAAGGCAGGGGCAAGTGGAGTGGCCAATGTTGAAATGGACAGTGTTAGAATGGTTATTTGAGGCTTTAGATTTTCAAGGCTTCAACAAGGTGAAATTTGTGTGAGAGAAGGCAAAAGAGCTGTAAATAGACTTTTCCCCCCAGTTCATTTATTTTTTATCCTATTTAACTATTTGCACTGTAGGAACAGTAGGAAAGCCAGGCAGGACAGTTGAATGCTCCTCATGTGAGATGTGGGGAAGCAGGGATTCCTCCATTGTCTCTGAAGGGGGTCATTGTTAGGATATATAGAGAGGTAGTTGTGCCCAAGGTGCAGGACATGGGAAACCGAGCAAGGGGAAAGGGAAAGTAGTTAGACAGCGTAGGCTATCCCCCTCAATGACAGGTATACCACTTTGCATACTGTTGGGGGAGGGAATGACCGAGCAGAGGAAAATCACAGCGGTTAGGTCTCTGGCACTGAGACTGAGAAAGGAAGTGGGGAGAAGAGGTGAGCTGTGGTGATAGGGGAGTGGTTAGGTAGGGGAAGAGGAAAGAGGTTCAGTAGATGAGAACGAGATTCCCAGATGGTATGTTTCATCCCAAGTGCCAGGGTCTGGGACATCTTAGATCAAGTCCTCCGCATTCTTA
Source organism: Hemitrygon akajei (assembly GCF_048418815.1). Lineage (NCBI taxonomy): Eukaryota > Metazoa > Chordata > Chondrichthyes > Myliobatiformes > Dasyatidae > Hemitrygon > Hemitrygon akajei. Next base: position 136,309,845 of record NC_133129.1, read on the forward strand.
AGTGGGAAGGTGAGCAGCCAGAGATTGTGGTCCATTTAGGTACCAATAACATAGGTAGGAAGAGTGACAAGGTTCTACAAAGGGAGCTCAGGGAATTAGGTGCTAAGTTAAAGGACAGCACCTCCATGGTTGTGATCTCAGGATTATAACCCATGCCATGGATTAGTAAAGGCAGCAATGGGAATATCATGCAGCTTAACATGTAGCTAAGGATTTGGTGTAGGAAGGAAGGTGTCAGATTTTTGGATCATCGGGGTCTCTTCTAGGGAAGGTGGGACTTGTACTGAAGAGACAGTTTGCACCTCACCTGGGAGGGGATTCATATCCAAGCAGAATCATTTGGTGGTGCTGCATGGAGGCAGGTGGGGGTTTAAACTAGACTTGATGAGGGATGGGAATCAGAGTGCCAGAACAGATTGTGGAGAGGTTGTGGAGACAAAGTCAGGAATCAAAAGGCTGAATGTGGTGCTACTAATGTTCAGAGTTGCATATATTTCAATGCAAGAAATATTGTAGGAAAGGCAGATGAGCTCAGGGCATGGACCAACACATGGAATTATGATTTTGTAGTCATTAGTAAGACTTGGTTGCAGGAGAGGCAGGACTGGCAGCTCAGTGTTCTGGGGTTCCACTGATTTAGACGTGACAGAACAGGAGGAATTAAAGGAGGAGGGTGGTATTAGTCAAGAAAATGTCACAGCGGTACTCAGGACAGACTGGAGAACTTATGTAGTGAGGCTTTCTGGGTGGAACTAAGGAATAAGAAAGGTATGACCTTGTTAATGGGATTGTATTATAGACCACGCAGCAGTCCATGGGATTTAGAGGAACAAATTTGTAGAGATATTGCAGACTTTTGCAAGAAACATAAGATTGTTATAGTGGGTTATTTTAACTTTCCACCTATTGACTGGGACTTCCATACTCTAAAAGGACTAGATAGGATAGAGTATTCAGGAAAGTTTCCTTAATCAGTACATACAACTTCCAAAAAAAGAGTATGCGACACCTGATCTCCTGTTAGTCAATGAGACAGGGCAAGTGACAGAAGTTTGTGTAGGGGGGCACTTTGCATCTAGTGATCATAATGCTATTAGTTTCAAAATAAATATGGAAAAAGATAGGTTTGGTCTCCGGGTTGAGATTCTAGATTGGGGAAAGGCTGATTCTGATGGTATCAGAAAGGATCTGGCAAGGGTGGATTGGGACAGACTGTTTTTTGACAAAGGAGTACTTGGTAAGTGTGAGGCTTTCAAAAGTTAAATTTTGAGAGTACAAAGGTTGTATGTACCTGACAGAATAAAAGGTAAAGATAACAGGTGTAGGGAACCTTGGTTTTCAAAAGATATTAAGACCCTGGTTAAGAGAAAAAAAGGAGGTGCATAGCAGATATAGGCAAGTAGGAACAAATGAGGTGCTTATTGAGTATAGTACATGTAAGAGAACACTTAAGAAATAAATTAGGAGGGCTAAAAGAAGGCATGAGGTTGCCCTAGCAGACAAGGCGAAGGAGAATCCCAAGGGATTCTACAGATATGTTGTACAAAAGGATTGCAATGGACAAAATTGGTCCTCTGGAAGATTAGAATGGTAATCTTTGTTTGGAGCCAAAAGAGATGGGGAGATCTTAGATGCTTTTGTTTTTGCATCTGTATTTACTCAGGAGATGGACACAGAGACTACAGAAGTGAGGCAAAGCAGTAATGAGGTCATGGGCCCTATACAGATTACAGAGGAAGAGGTGTTTGCTGTCCTGAGGCAAATTAGGGTGGATAAATCCCCAGGACCTAAGAAGGTCTTCCCCCGGAACCTGTGGGAGGCAAGTGCAGAAATTTCAGAGGCACGGCAGAGATATTCAAATCATCCTTAACAAGAAGTGAAGTTCTGGAGGATTTGGAGGAGAGCTAATGTTTTATGCTGTTTGAGAAAGGTTCTAAAAATAAACCAGGAAGTTATAGGCTGTTGAGCCTGACATCTATGTTATTGGAAGATATTCTAAGGGGCTGAATGTATGAGTATTCAGATAGGCATGGACTGACTAGGGATAGTCAGCATAGCTTTGTGCCTGGTAGGTCGTGTCTAACCAATATTCTAGAGTTTTTTGAGGAAGTTACCAGGAAATTTGTTGAAGGCAAAGCAGTGAATGTTGTCACATGGACTTTAGCAAGGCATTGGACAAGATTCCACATGGGAGGTTGTTCAAGAATGTTTAGTTGCTTAAAAGATTCCAGTTGATTGGCATTCAAGATGAGGTAGTAAATTGGGTTAGACATTAGTTTTATGGGAGAAACCAGAGAGTGATAGTAGAAGGTTGCCTTTCTGACTGGACGCCTGTGACCAGTGGAGTGCTGCAGGGATCAGTACTGGGTTTGTTCTTGTTTGTCATCTATATCAGCAATAATGTGGTGAACTGGATCAGCAAATTTGCAGATAACACCAAGATTTGGGGTGTCATGAACAGCATAGAAGACTATAAGTGGGGCCTGGACCAGCTGGGGAAAATGGGCCAGAAAATTTCCAGATGGAATTTAATGCAAACAAGTACGAGCTGTTGCACTTTGATGGGACCATCCAGGGTAGGTCTTACAGTGAATGGTAGGACATTGAAAAGTGCAGTAGAACAAAGGGATCTGGGAATACATCCATAATTCATTGAAAGTGGTGGTACTGGTAGATAGGGTCATGAAGAAAGCTTTTGGCACATTGACCTTCGTAAATCAAACTATTGAGTACTGGAGATGGGATGTTATGATGAAGTTGTATAAAACATTAGTGAGGCTTAATTTGGAGTATTGTGTGCAGTTTTGGTCACCTACCTACAGGAAAGATGTAAATAATGTCAAAAGAGTACCAAGGAAATTTAGAAGGATGTTGCCAGGATTGGAGGACGGGAGTTATAAGGAAAGTTGGATTAGGTTAGGACTTCATTCCTTGGAGCGTAGATGATTCAGGTGGGATTTGATAGAGGGAAATAAAATTATGAGGGGTATCGATAGGGTAAACGCAGGCAGGTTTTTCCACTGAGGTTGGGTGGAACTACAACTAGAGGGCATGGGTTAAGGGGGAAACATGAGAAATTTATGGAGAACATGAGAGGAAACTTCTTCACTCCAAGGTGTGGAGAGAGTGGAGCAAGCTGCCAGCACAAGTGGGGCATGAAAGCTCGATTTCAAAATTTAAGAGAAGTTTGGATAGGCACATGAACGGGAGGGGAAAGCGGGGCAATGAGTCAGGTGCAGGTCGTCAGGAGTAGGCAGTGTAAATGGTTCAGCAAGGACTAGATGGGCCCAAGGGCCTGTTTCTGGGCTGTACTTTTCTATCAGCTACTTTTTAAAGTTCTTTTTCATCCATTCAAATGGTCTGTATAAACATATCAAAACTAAAGGTTACCTGTCTTCAGCATCTTGAAACCTCTCTGCGTCTTCCTCACAACCCAGACTGCACTGAGTTTAGTCTCATCAGTAAGCATGGATACATTATTCATAGTTCCTTGTCTTAGTCATCAGTGTAACTTGAGAACAGCTTGGAGCTCTAGTAGAAATCCTGGTATCACCTCATCGGTTATAGTTCACCAAACTGAAACTGGCCCATTTATTTCCAAGGCAACACAAGTGTATCTGCAGATGCTGGAAGTAAATAAAAACACAAAATGCTGGCAGAACTCAGCAGGCCAGACAGCATCTATGGGAGGAGATAGTGACGACGTTTTGGGCCAAAACCCTTCGGCCTGAAACGTCGTCACTACCTCCTCCCATAGATGCTGTCTGGCCTGCTGAGTTCTGCCAGCATTTTGTTTTCCATTAATTTCCTGTTCATTAATCAACGCTAGTATGTTGCTCCAAGCCTAAGAGCTCCAATTTTGTTCAATTTCTCTTGCAAGGTAGCTTGCGGAATACATTCTTGAAGTCCGTATGCACCACAATATTGGCTTCTTCTTGTTAAAATATTTGATTTTGCATATATACTGCCCTATCACGATTCTTCTTTCATAAATTTATGTTGATTTTGCCCAATCTTATTATTTTCCAAGTGCCCTGATTAACATATCCTTAATAATGGATGGTAGCATTTTGCCTCCAGTGATGCTAAGCAAACAAGTCCGCAGTTTCCTGTTTTCTCTCCTCTTCCATTGTTGAATAGTGAGGGTGTGTTTACAATCTCCAAAAAAGTTCCAGAATCTGGAATTTTAAAAGATGACAGACAGTGCACCCATTCTTCCTGTAGCTACCTTACTGAAAACCTTGTGATGCATGTCATTAGGTCCAGAGACGTATGGGCCTTCAGTCTTATTAATTTCTTCAATGCAGCTTTTTAACAAAGGTTAATTTTTATCCAGCCTTTCATTTATTCTGGATCTGTAATTCTCCACTATTTCTGGGAATTTTCATATGTCTTCATCTGCAAAGACTGACTCAAAATATTTGCATAGTTTCTTTGCTTGTTCCTTGTTTTCTAATATAATTTTGCAGGCTAGTTCTTTAAGGGACTTTAGTTTCTGCCCTCTTTTTTACATACCTGTGTCCGTTTTTACATCTTTGATTGGATTACTTTCATCTTCTGCTTTGCCTTATAAATTCCTTAATCAGCCATTGCTGAAGTCTTTATGATCCTGAATCATACTGCCCTTTTTGGGTTTGAGCAAAAGGTAATAAGGCATGCACTGAAGTTTTTGCTTACCCTTTGGATTAAGCAATGTTGCTATTTCTTATGGTGCTGTTGGTGGCATTGCCATGCCCTAGGTAAAAGCGACTGGAGATGGGTTGCAGTGGTGTTCATTGTTTGAGGATGATCCTGACAGAAAACCAGTCCTAGATTCTTACCAAATGTGAGACACTAAACCTGCTGGGAATCCAAAACTTGCATGGTTTGTGAGAAAATTTGAAGACTTTGGATTATTGTAAACAGGTGTGGTAGCAATTTGAAAGGTAGAGTGAAGATTCGTAAAGGTGGCTATGCTTTGCATCTGTTGTGTGACTCTACATCTCTTTTCTCAGGGAGCATCTGGAAACTGGTGGAATCATCGGCACTTCCAGCACCACGCTAAGCCCAACATCTTTAATAAGGACCCTGATGTGAACATGCTGAAATTGTTTGTGCTGGGCAACACTCAACCCGTGGAGGTAATCCCATTTCATTTTGAAATTTAAATAAGGATAGAGGCCAATAGAGAGAAAGTATTGAAAGAGACTGGAGGCACATCAAAGACTGTTGACTGTCCATTGCTGACAGAGACTGTCACAGTGCGAACTGTGAATTTAAATGAGAGGTTTTATTACTGGGTAAACACCAAGAAATGACTTACACATTCTTATTAGATATATCCATGCACCTGCTTGTTAATGTAAATATCTAATCAGCCCACCAAGTGGCAGCGACTCTGCAAAAAACGCATTGGAGTTTCAATGAGAGAGCATTTTGAGAACAGTGATTATAATTCCGTAAGTTTTTGGATAGCTATGGTAAGGATAAGACTGGCCTTTGGGAGAAAGTGCTAAATTAGGGAAATGCTGATTGCGATGGTATTAGAGAGGAGCTGGGGAAAGTGGATGGGAATGGCAATTCTTGGGTAAGTCAGCATGTGACACGTGGGAGTTGTTTAAAGGCCAAATGGTCATTCATGACCAATATGCTCCCGTGAGTTAGAATTTCAAGGATAGTAAAGTTCAAGACTGTGGATGATGAAAGAGGTTGCAGATTTAGTTAGAAAGTAAAAGAAAGCATATAGAACAGAGAACATATATTGTCAGTGGTGAGCAGATGGATCAATCACAGGAGTCGTTCCCTCAGGATCTTGCCTGTTTCATTAGGACAAATGCCGGCTGAAGCCCAATTAAAATTTTCCAAACTCCAATTCTATTCCTAGTGTCCATGACAACACTGCTCCCTCTAGTTGTATGCTATGTCCCTTCTAGCATGTAGGAAGTACACTAGCAAAATGGATGTTAGCATCTTCTTTCCATAAGAAGAGGGGGTAGTAGCCCCATGAGCCTGCCTGCTGTCCACGTTGGCTGTAGTTGGGTGATCAAGATTCCAATCTCAGAACTGATGACTGACTGACACAAGAAAGTCTGTAGGTGCTGGAAATCCAGAGCAACACACACAAAACGCTGGAGGAACTCAGCAGGTCAGGCAGCATCAATGGAAAGGAGTAAACAGTCAACGTTTTGGGCCAAGACCCTTCTTCTGGAGAAGATGCCAGAAGAAAAAGCTGGTGGGGGGGAGAGCAGAAAGAGACTAGCTGGAAAGTGATAGGTGAAGCCATGTAGGTGGGAAAGATCAAGGGCTAGAGAAGAAAGAATCTGATAGGAGAGGAGAGCGGACAATAGGAGAAATGGAAGGAGGAGGGGACCCAGAGGGAAGTACTAGGCAGGTGAGAAGAAGTGAAAGGTCAGATTGGGGAATAGAGGAAGGGGGAGGGAGGGGAAATTGGTTCACTGGAAGGAGAAATCAAAATTCATGCCATCGGGTTGGAGGGTACACAGACAGAATATAAGATGTTGCTCCTCCACCTTGAGGGTGGCCTCATCTTGAGGGAGGTCATGGATTGACACATTGGAATGGGAATGGGAATCAGAAATAAAAGGTATGGCCGCTGGGAAGTCCCACCTGTAGTTGATGATGCAGAGGTACTTGACGAAGCAATCTCCCCAGTGTAGAGGAGGCCTCGTTGGGAACCCGGGACACAATAGGCGACCCCAGCAGATCCACAGGTGATGTGCTCCCTCATCTGGAAGTACTGCCTGGGGCACTGAATGGAGGTGAGGGAGCAGGTATATGGGCAGGTGTAGCACATAGGCCATTTGCAGGGATAAGGAGATTAGTGGGGAGGGAAGAATGGACAAGGGAATCACAGAGGGAGCAGAATGCTGGGGGTGGGGTGGTGTGAAAGACATAAAGATATTTTTAGTGGTAGGATCCATTTGAAGATGGGAGAAGGTGTGGAGGATAAGGTGTTGTTTGCGGAGGGTGATGGGATGGTAGTTAAGGGCGAGGGGGCCTCTATCACTATTACAGCAGTGGGAAGATGGGGTGAGCATGGATGCACAGGAAATGGAGGAGTTGCAGGTTAGGGCAGCATCAAAAGAGGGAGGGAAACCCCATTCTTTAAAGAAGGTGGACATCTCTGATGACCTGGAATAGAAAGCCACACCCTGGGAACAGATGCTGTGGAGACAAAGAAACTGAGTGAAGAGAAGAGCATTTTTACAGAAGATAGGGATGGGAAGAGGTGTGGTCGAGATAACCATGGGAGACAATAGGTCTATAAAAGATCTTGGTTGACTGACTGCTGCAGTGCATAAACAGTGTCATTTAGAAATGAGTCATTAATAATTTTCCAGACAATGAAACGTCAATTGATATGGGAGTAGCATTGAGCCTTTGTCTAAGGTTTGTGGAGAAGCCATCGGACAGGATAAACAAAGGTGGTCTGTGAAACCAAGTGAAATACAAGGGACTCCTTCACCAGTGCCAAAAGTTGAATTTTAAATTTCCTTTTCTGTCAGGTGGAGCCTCCATTCGATAGAAATCTGCCAGGATTATGTTCTGGGCCGGTCAAATTGCACTAAAGGCACAGGGCTTGAATTTATGGACAAACAGTATTTCAGAGAGTGCTCAGTTAAATCTGTCCAAGGGAACTGAAGAAGCAAAACTGTTGATGGATTTTTATGTAATTGGAACTTTTCTGTGCTTTTTAACGGAAACAGTGTATGTACAGCGTAAACCATGATGTGGGAATTGTAGCAAGCTTGGCAGATGCATGCATAAAGCAGAGTCAGGAAAATTATACATATTATTGGTGTTGCAGTTTGAGACATCAAATGCAAGAGGAAAGTATACAGTAAATGGTGGGTCTCTTAGGATCATCAATGTACAGAGGGACCCTGGCATGCAATTGCTCAACTCCCTAAAAGTTACGGAGTGGAAAGAGTGGTTAAGAAGGCATACCGTAGATTCCGGATTTTAAGCCGCTACTTTTTTCCCACATTTTGAACAGCTTTGAACTCTGCGGCCTTTAATACGGTGCGGCTAATGTATTATTTTTTTTCATGCCGCCGAAAACATTTTGCCTCGTAACAGTAGACCAATAAAATTGATGAGTAGTTCACAGAGGTCCAATGAAATTGTACGATAAATCAAGCGCACTTTCACAATTAAATTATTGTAAATCAGTCATTTGTACTCACCCTCATCAACATGGAAAACACTCGAAGAAAAGCATTGTGCTGCCTTTATGGCAGTTATTTAGTTTATAATATTTTCGCTTAGTAATTCATTTTCTAGTTAAAGTTAGAAGAGTTTTAACTATATTTGTTTTCTGTACTACATCGCGGGATGCTATGACGTCACACCCGGTTTCGCCGCGTCTTGTGGGATACCGGTTTGCGATAAACGGGACGGCGGGGCGGAGCGGCGGAGCCAAAACACTGCTTTTAAGTTAAAGGCGATCAATAACTTTTCCTGGTAGGCTGCAGTATATATATTTTTTACCAGTCGTTAGGAGATACTGGAATGTTGTTCAGTAAAGAAGTATACGCAACGTATATTTAAAAGTAGCCGCGTTACGGGCACGGTTCGAAAAAAAAGCATTTGCAATATGTATTTGTTTTTGTTACCATATGGATTTAATTAAAAGTTAAAAAATCCTCACGTGTAATATCTTTCTGTGTAAATATCTCATATTACAACGTGGGACACCTGCGGCCGAAAATCCGGTGCGGCCGAAAATCCGGTGCGGCCTAAAATCCGGTGCAGCCTTTACAAGTAAAAAATTGATTTTATTTCTAAAATTAGAGCCAGCGGCTTTTAATCAGGTGCGCTCTGTAGTCCGGAATCTACGGTACTTACTTCCATCAGTTCAGGTGATATGTATAAAAGTCAGGTAGTCATGTTGCAGCTGTATAAAAAGATCACATTTGGATTACAGGATGCAGGCTGGGATTACTGCATTACAGAAAGGAACTGGAGGCTTTGGAGAGGGTACAGGTTCAACACATTATTGCCTGGATTAGAGTACTAGTTATAAGGAGAGTTAGAGATTATCGAGGTTCAGTAGTGACTTGATGGAAGTATGTAAAATTCTGAGGGGCATAGATAGTCAAAGTCTTTTTTCCCCAGAGTGGAAATATCAAAGACTGGAGATTTATGAGGCAAGTTTTGTTCTTACACAAAGAATGCTAGGTGCCTGGAACTGGTTGCCAGGGGCGATGGTAGTAGCAGGTACAATAGCAATGTTTAAGCAGCATTTAGACAGACACATGAACAGGTATGGAACGGGGGTGGGGGGATACAGATCATGTGCAAGTAGATGAGTAACTTAAATTGGCATCACGGTGGCCGCAGACATTGTGAGCCAAAGGATCTGTTTCTGAGGGGCCCTGTTCTATGATTCATTCTGGAAATTAGGACCTGATATATTTAGAATAATGTACTGGGTGAATTGTATACCAAAGACCTGATTCCACCTCAATCCTCTGTTCTACCTGTAGTTTGGAAAAAAGAAGATCAAGCATTTGCCCTACAACCATCAGCATGAGTACTTCTTCCTCAGTGAGTATGTCTTGAGCAGTTAATGTGATATTACAGGTTGTGTTGGTTATTTCACGTTGTGATATCTCTGACATATCTGACCCTCTCACTTGCTGCTTTCTCTTACAGTTGGCCCACCCCTACTAATTCCAGTATATTTCTACATTCAAGTAGTGATGACTATGATTACTCGACGTGATTGGGTGGTACGTACATTACAATGCTTAATACAAGGTTTGGTTTTCCTTCTTCTACTTCCCACTTCCATCTACTTTGAACCTTATTTTTTCCATTTTTTCTTCCTGCATCACTTTCCATGATAGCTGAATACAAATTTGAGGCTGGGGACTGGCAGCACTACCTAGAGCCAATTCATGAAAAGATTCGGTTGACTGGACTTGTCTGTCCTCCTTCCTCTCTGAAAGGAACCAACAGGTTTTGTTTGGCACCCTGGCCTAGTAATTGCCATTCCTTGTAATTGAAGGGATCCTGAGTACCCCAGCAGAGTGCAAACACAGCTGTTCAGGGCATTGGGGGGCATGCTGGATTTCACATCACAAAGTGATGCAACTGGGTTGCAAAGTAACTATGGAGTCACAGCAGATTAAGCCATTAGAAACAAGTTTTTGGGAACCAGGAGGAAGGAAATGCGAGGAGGCCCAGGCAAGTGAAGTGCAGCCTGGTTCCAGTGGCATCTTCACAGCTATTTCCACGGTGGGCCTTTGGCTTTGGTTAACACAACATTTCTTATAGAAGTTGTTTTAGTGGCATAACTTGAATTGCCCAAGTTGGGACCCGAAGCATAGCATTGCCTACATTTATTGTATTGGATGCACATCAGAGCGATAACATTAATATGCACTTTGAATTATATTTTATTAACTTACTTGTAATATTCTGTTTTATCTATGTTTTGTGGGTGCACTGTGGTCTGGAGGAACATGATATATACAGTCAGATGACAATAAACGTGAACTGATATTAACTGTGAATCAGTAATAATATCACAATACTTTAACGCAGTTCGGTCTGCATCTTCTCCACTTTGCAGGACCTTGCCTGGGCAACAACGTACTACATCCGCTATTTCAACACCTACATCCCTTTCTATGGGTTTTTTGGTTCCATCGTCTTTGTTCTTTTTGTTAGGTATGTGTCGTAAAGAACTTCTTTTGTTTGAGTTAATGTTACCGGTGTTAAAATTATTCTGTTTATAAATCAAGGTATTGCCATATTTAAAATCAGAAATATTTGTGGGTTAATTGTAAATGTTTAGAGTAGGGAGGAGAGACCAAAATCCCCTTTGCCTTTCTCCCTTCATTTTCACTAATATCAGTCCTAACAGACTTGGAAGAGACCTAGGCACTGGAAATGACAATGGCAAAAACTATCTTGTTAACTCTGTGAAGTCCTCCTTAGCAACATCTGGAGTCTTGTGCAGGAACTGTGAGAGCTGACTCACAGACTAGACAAGCGATGACCCGGCATGATCATACTCATGGAATTGTAGTTTATGCTCCATGTTCTAGACACCAACATCTCCATCCCTGGGATGTGCTATCCCACTGACAAATCCAAGAGAGGCTGCACACTGGTGTACACTCAGGAGGGAGCTGCCCTCGCTGTTGACTCCAGATCCATGGGCCCTCATGGTATCAGGTTAAACTAGGGCAACAAAACCTTACACTGATTACCATCCCTCCTTGGCTGAAAAATCAATACTACTCCATGTTGATGAAGTACTGAGATTGGTAGAGGCAAAGAACACACTATAGGTGGGAGATGTCAACATCCATCACCAAGACTGGCTCAATAGAATGACTACTGACCAAGCTGGCAGAGTGCTAAAGGATGCTCCTGCTAGATTGGTCTGCAGCAGTTAGTGGGACACCTAACAAGAGGGAAACTCTTAATTGATCTCATTCTAACTGGTGCACCTGTCCATGATAGTATCAGTATGTGTGACTACCACACATTCCTCATGGAGACAAAATCCCATCTTTGCAGTGAAAGTGCATTTTATTAGGTAGTGTGGCATGACCACCATACCTACTGGAACAGATCTAACAACTCAGGCCTCTTGGTCGGGCATGCCCCTCGCTCTCTCATTCACAGCACACCAGGAGATCAACCCTGGTTCATCAAAGACGACAGGAGGACATGTCAGTTGCAGAGCCAGGGATGCCTCACATTGAGGAACCAACCTGGTGAAGTTACAGGACTACTTGTATACCAAACAACCTAAACAGCAATAAACAGAGCAAAGTAATTTCATGGTTTACAGATCAGCTCGAAGCTCTGCAGTCCTGCCACATCCACTTGTGAATGGTGGTGGACAACTAAACAAATTCACTGGAGAAAGGTTAACAAATTTTCTCATACCCAAAGAGAGTGAGGGGACAGCAGATCACATCACCAGTGACTTTCACTTTGACGTGAAGAGTCTTTTCTGTTGATCAGTATCAAAAAGACAAATTAAATCCTCTGTGATTCAATGTTGTAAAACAATAAAACATGAGAACTTCCAAGGGGCACGTCCTGGGTGGTGGTGGTGGGGTTCCTTAATGATGAACACCATATTTTTGAGGCACCGCTCCTTGTAGATGTCTTGGATGCTACGGAGGCTAGTGCCCATGATGGACCTGATTAATTTTACAACTCTTTGCAGCTTACTTTGATCCTGTGTAGCAACACTACACCCCCCCCCCCCCACACCAGACAATGATGCAGCCAGTTAGAATGCTCTCCACAGTACATCTAGAAATTAGCGAGTGTTTTAGGTGACCTACCAAATTTCCTCAAACTCCTAATGATATATAGCTACTGTATCAATTATGTTGGGACCAGGTTAGGTCATCAGAGACTGACATTTAATATTTAACTCGTACTTGTTTCTCTTCAGATTCATTGAAAGCCATTGGTTTGTGTGGGTGTCGCAGATGAATCATATTCCAATGGAGATCGATAATGAAAAGCACAAGGACTGGCTCACCATGCAGGTAATCTTCGTTTAATGGTCAAATTGGAACATCTTCTTGGGCTTTTATGGAGGTTCTGAAATTAACACATTTTTTTTCAGTCATAAGAATGTTGAAAATGTTTACTCTTAACAAATTGCTGCCTTATTAGGTCATAGTTATTGCTCAAGAGATGCATCACTCTCCTTTTTGCTGAGTGCGAATATCAAATTGGCCACCTGGTTTCTCGATAGTGACCTTGATTGGTTGTTACTATGGTTTAGTGCATCAGAAGAGGCTCAGTAATAAGATCTGTCCATTGTTTGTTCCTTTTACCTTTTATTAAAGGTTTGTTATAGGACCCCTGGGGTGACAGTGAGGTGTGGGAAATTTGAGATCAGTCCTACGCTAGCAAACGCTCACATCACTGTTAAGTTTCAAATGGGGAAGTGCTACTTGTAGGAGAAGCTGGAAGGTGATCCTGTGATATATGCATAAATCAATCACACACTCCCATAGAGAGCTTCGTATCCATGGTTCCATTATCATGTTGAGATATTGTATACTTGATCTCTCATTAAACTGTGGAGAAAGATTTTCAATTATTAATGGAAGGTATTCTTTGTCCTGGGAAACAAATTAAATTATGTGGCTGTTTCTGTTATCTATTTCAACCTCAAATTTCAGTGACTTTGTTCTTCAGAATGAAGGCAATTCATTAAAATACTAATCAACATAATTAGAATCTTTATAGTAAATTAAAATCTCATGGAAAGTGTAGGCATAAATACACAGATCCATGAGATGTGACAAAGTGGACCCCAAGTGTTACTTGCAAAAATAATGAGATGATATTAAATGAAAGAACGCACATTTGCATAATCATAAAACAGAGATGTAAAGTTGTCAAGGATCAGTCCTACTACTGTATATTGTAAAATGTTTTAAAACTGCGGGCAGAAATATCTAATTTCAGTGATGCTTCAATGTTTAGGGGAGTATACCAATGATATTGATTATGAGAAATCCCAGAATATTTCTCAAGGTGGCATGGTATCTTCTGTTTCTCTTCCAGGAAACTGCTTGACACCCAATTGATAGTGTAACACACACACACACAATGCTGAAGGAACTCAGCAGGCCAGGCAGCATCAGTTGATCGTGTGTATGGATTATAATGGGTCAAGTTAAAGGAGACCTGATTGTTACATTTTGTAACTTCAAAGCATTAAGCTAATTCAAAGGAAAACAAGAGAGCCAGGAATGCAAGTCTAACTGTACTTTAAGTGAGGCACTTGAAGGTGTTCTAACATATGCAATTCACATATTTTTTCTACATATAACCATAGTGAACTATAGAAAGAATGTTTAATTAAACAATATATTTGCAACAATGCTCAAATGACTGAAATATTGAATACACAACAGTCCTCCCTGCTTAGCTATAAATTCCAGCTCAATAGAGAATGCATTTCAACTACAGTATATACATAGAGTACTATATAATGCAACTACTTTACAGACTTCCACAGCATAGTCACTTTTTAAATTGTCCCATTCAGGCCTAAAGGTTTAATCGCTTTCGAGGTGTTCTTACTCTTTAACAATAACATCTTTCCTGACACCGGGGGAGTAACTCTTCTTGGCAGGTGAGATTTTTGGCTGTGAAAATAATCTCAGGTCATGGGGCCTCCTCCATGGTGGTTGTAGGAGTTGATTCTGAGACTGTAAAAGGTGGTTCTGATAGCTCTACACATCTTTCTTCTCCTTCCTTTTTCTTCTAGATTGTGCATCAGGGTCCTGGGAAGGTCCATTTAGTTCACTGGAGTATTCCTTTATTAATCTTTCTATTGCTTCCTTTACAATCTGATCTGTCCTCTTGGTTTCCTCATCCACAACATCATCTGATGAATCCTCTTGTTTTCGTATCTCTATTGACGCCTTTCTTTTTGGCCTTCCATTTGTCCAGCTGGCCTTTGGTCTTTGCATCTACTTTTACAAGCAGCTGTTTGTCTCCCACTTGAAGTTCATGCAATAACTTTAACGCACGCAGAGTAGATTCGGATTCTTTATACTTACAAAAGCCAAATGCTTGCAACTTTCTGGAAGCTCCTTCGTTGCTCTTCCAGCTTAAAACCAAGCCACATTTTGCAAGTAACTGCTTGATTAACATATCAGAAGCTTTCTCAGTTATGTTGCCTACAAAAACGGTTGTAGTTAGACCACTGCTTTTGTCATTTACACGATTTCTCTGAGCATTATGGTCCAATATGCTTTCCAACCAGTGCCGGAGGTTGGCACCAATACCCATTTACCCTTTGTTGGGCAATGTTTCAAGATGCACAGCAGTGTACGGTTGTGGCATCATCCAGTACCTTAATTCGCTTTCAGTTGACTCTATTGCAGGGTATGTGACATGCAAATTCAGGATGGATCTTCAGTCAAGTTGTAGTTGTCTCAGCCATTCATGTCGCCATAACGCTGGCCCTCCTGTTTTTATGAAATACAAGTCCAATGTGGCTAGTATGTTCTTAGCTGGATTCTGCAGGCTTCAGTTTAGTATCTTTGAAATGGCATACAAACACATTTTGTGGAATGACTGAAACAGCCGAGCCAGTGTCCAATTCCATTTTAATTAATTTCCCCATTCACTTCTGGCTCAAGTCACTTTGCTTGTCCATTGTTAGTTTTCACATTGTAAATCACAAGGCTAGTCAGTCCCATGTCACTTTCATCATTGTCAGATTTTTCATTAACAGAATGAAGATTAGAGCTCTTTTTGAAAGTGCAACTTGACCTTTTAGCTTTTTCCCTTCCCTGTGTAGTACATTTATTTTTGTCTGCATGACATGCTCTTTGTATGTGTCCTACTTTGTTGTATTTCCTGCAAGTTACGCCCTTAACCCTGCTTTGGTATTGTGTATTTGAGCCCTTGCCACAATGTTAAAATCAATTTGCTCGGCCAGGCAGGCTTCTGTTTATACGTTGCAATTTTATTTAGTCACTTTTATTCCTGACTGCAACTCGATTGCATC
This sequence comes from Hemitrygon akajei, assembly GCF_048418815.1. Classification (NCBI taxonomy): domain Eukaryota; kingdom Metazoa; phylum Chordata; class Chondrichthyes; order Myliobatiformes; family Dasyatidae; genus Hemitrygon; species Hemitrygon akajei. The sequence goes on from NC_133129.1 coordinate 136,325,365, forward strand.
TCTTTATCCATTGATACAGTGATTTCAACTGCTCTTTTAAATGTGAGATGTGCTGTTTTTGAATGCTTTTTGTAAGATTCCACAAACTAAATGATCTTTCAGTCCATCATTAAGCCCATTTTCAAACTGACAATGCTCAGATAATCTCTTCAGTTCAGCTATGTATGCTGAAGTGGACTCCTCTTCCTTTTGATTCCACTTATGAAGCCTAAAGTGTTCTGCAATCAACAGTAGTTTCACTTCTAAGTGTTCCTGCATAACTTTCACAATATCAGCAAAGCTAATTTCAGCTGGTTTGGTTGAAGCAGTTAAGCTTTGAAGCAGACTGTATGCCTTTAAACCCAATGCACTCAGCAAAATTGGTACTTGTTTCTCATTGACTATTTCATTTGCTTCAAAATACTGTTCAATTACCTCAGTATACATGAGCCAGTTACCCATTGAGAAATCGAGCACATTTATCTTTTTGCCAGCTATTTCTCCTCTTTTTATGATTATCACCTGTACTCAGTTTATGAACCTGTGAATTCTTCCATTTATTGCCTTTTAAAAAAAAGCAATCATCTTTGTACATGCTGTGCTTTTTAAAAATCCCTTATTGTTCCTCACTGCACTTAAAAAACTTGAATATCATGCTAGGTTTCAGCAACATCGGTAATCATCTCAAGTTTGTTTTAAACTACCTCGTCATCATTGTTATGTTTTGTAGCTTCAAAACATTAATTGAATTAGTTAATTCAAAAGGAAATGAGAGGCAGTTATGCAAGTCTAACTTCTTTATGAGGCACCTCGCTTAAATTATAACATGCTAGCATCATGGCATATACAAGTCAAATAGTTTATATATAATCATAATGAAATATATAAACAATGCTTAATCAAACAATACATTTACTAGATCACTCCAATATTATTGAAATATTAAATACACAATACTGATGAACTGGACTACATTTTTCTTCCCTTTCACCATTGTTTCTAAGCATGCCCCAACTTGTATTCAGACTCCCTTGTTTCCCCAGTTGCTTTGATATTACACTTTTTCAGATGGATGTTTGGTTTGAGGAGTCATCAACCAGGTGATAGTGTGGCATTACATTAGCTTCACGTTCATGCAGTATAGGCCAAGTTCTTTTTTTGAAAAACTGCTAGTATGACATACCTCTCTCTACCATTACAATTTACTTAGTCAAGGTGTATTACACAGGAGCGATGGAGCCCATACAACATTTCAAACCTGTTCTGCTATGGATGAACTCTGTCTCCTTACATTGCTCTGTAACCCTTGGTATTCTCACCTAATGAAAATCTTCCAGTTTCTATTGAAATTTTCAGTGGACTGAATCTCAACAGTCTTTTGGGGGATGGGGGGGTGGGGGGAGAGCAGTCTTCCATTTTCCATCACTTTTTATATATAGAAGCACTTGCTCCATCTTTGAATATCATTTTAAAATGTACTTTTGTTCCAGATTCATCTCAAGGGATTATTATCTTTAACATTCCACCATTTTCAACACTACAATTAAATTGCTTCTTAATTTTCTGGGTTCAGTGAATCACAAGCATTGCCTGTGCCACACCTTATGGTGATTAAACCCTGCTGTATCTAAGCTCTTTTCCTCCCTGACATGCTTCACGAGATAGTGGTCCTTCAGGTGGACTCCTGTAAACTGAAAGTGGATCTGAAGTTGGCAACTCAACTCGAGTATGCCAATCTCATATGTCAATACTGATGGTGTTACAACTAAGCAGCAAGTTAGTCGTGACAAGGAACACATTTACGAATCGCATGCCTTTGAGATGCTTTGATGATCAATACAGAGCTGTCTATGTTTTCTGAAACACAGGCTATTTGTCCAAAGGAACATCAGAGAAATCAGTTAGCAAGCCCACCTGATGTACCTTGCCCTCCATCAGATCAACAAGATATATAATACAGATTTATAATTGACCTAGCAGCCAGCTTTCTGACCTGATATTGAACCAACTGATATGGGAGACCAACAGGCACGAGTCTTAAGGCACATGGTAGAAATCTGCAACAGTTTGAAGTCTGGATGCCAGTTGAGTTCAGATTGTTGTTTGACTTGCTGGCTTATGATATACCACTGTGTTGTTTCTCCAGTTGGACTCCACGTGTAATATTGAACAATCCTTCTTCAATGACTGGTTCAGTGGCCATCTCAACTTCCAGATTGAGCACCAGTAAGTACTCTCCTCGTTCAAACGGAAAACATTTTGTATTATGAGGAGGCCGGTTCCTTTTGCGGATTTGAATTCTGATCAGCAGTAAAATGTTTCATGAATGCACGGTGCTGTGATAAACTGGAGTAGAACAGTGTCCATGGTTACGTAACAACAGTTTAAAGTCCAAATGCCAGTCTTACTGATTTTACTGATACATTCAAAGCAACAAGATCCCTTTGCTTTATTTCTGAGTAGATTTAAGTCATTCTTTTGCCTACATTTCACAAAATTTTAAATTTATGGCACAGAAGAAGCCATTTGGCCCTGTGCCCATGCTGTCCAAAATTAGAGCAGTTTTGATTACTCACTTCGCAGCCCTCAGTCCCCATTGATAGTTCATCATTGGACCTTCCATATAAACAATGAAGGGTATCTGCCTCTCCCTCTACCTCCCAACTGCTCATGGGGTAAACATCAGTTTTCATTTCCTGTTTAATCCTTCTACCAATTAATCTGAATCTATGTCCTCTTACCTTTCTGCTGAGGGAAATAGATCTTCCTGTTTACCCTGACAAAGTTCCATCATAATATCTAGTCAAATCTCACCTATTATCTTTTGTTCCAGAGAAGGCAATGACATCCGTGTCAGACTATCCCCATAACTTCAGTTCTCCAGCCCTAGCAGAGTTCCTGAAAACTGCCTCCGCATTTTTTTTTTGTGGTGTCGTTCTTTTATTTCTTTGTTTCCTTTTGAACACAAATCATGAATTCCTGATTCATACATTCCATTATCACATGTTGTGAGTCTGATAATTGTACTTACTCACAAATGGTCCCTCAAGCATTAAGCTTCTCGTATCCAAACTGGGTAAAAGCCGATCTCATCCAGTCACATCCCGGCGGTCTGACTTTGTTGAAATATTATCTTGTTATCTTTGTTGAAACTAGTGTTTCTGATAATGGGAAAAGTAATGTCGATGAGGGAGAAATTCTCTTCCTTTCATGCCCTGAGCAAATAAATCAATGACAGCAATACAAACTGTTTGTATATAGAAGATCCTACACTCTGAAGCTGGTGTGGTCACCTGTCAGCTATCCGTGTACAAAATCTCAGTCCTTTCCCCCATGAATCCTTGTCACAATTATTACGAGATTGCACCTTTAGTGAAGTTGTTGTATGACAAGCATGGTCTTTGTTGTCAGGTTTTAAGGGCATTATAGGCTATACAGCAGATGCCCCACAGCATTAAAGTATACCTCGTTTGATAAGTGTGAGCCTATATGACAATATGAACTATAGTAACACCAAGAAGTCACCAGAACTTCCTCTAAGCAATGAGTAATAAATAAAAATGACCTGGGAAATGTTAGGTGTAAGGTGTTAAATACTAATGGTACAAAATGGAGGCTTCCCTAGGCATGTAGATCTTTGGATTTCTTTCAAACGTAGTAGATGTTTGTGTACTTAGTTACAAAAACATGAGAATGTCACTTTCCAATTATGTCAGTGTAGACCTTGAAAATATGGACTGAGCAGGAGTAGACCACACACTCTGAAGTGATGCACCTGGCTGGGGTTGATTTTCACGCTGGGGAGATTGGATAGTGAAATGTTCCCAGGTCTGCCCATGGGAGGCTCTATTGAGGCCTCCTTACTCTGTCATTGATAAGTGGCACACTAGGAATATGTTGTTTGACTTAACTAACAGTTAAGTAGGTTGTTGGCAGAGTGGAATAGCTCTTCAGTGCAATTAAAGTTATTCCTTCTCGTCTTTTGTTCTTCACCGATCGATATTTGCTGCATCCCATTGTCCAGCACTGAGATAAATTACGTTGGTTGTCTTAAAGCGATGAGCTATCCAACAGAAGGGCAACCAGGGCGAAATGGACAACAAGTTCACCATAGAAATTATAATTCCACCGGCAGTCCAGTTCTGACAAGAGGATATTTGTTTAAAACTGTTGAGTATCACCAAAGATATAGTAAAAGGAAATGAGCCATATGAAAGGCTGTAAGATCCTGGCTTCTGTCACAGTATCTTTCTGACATCAGGTTTCTTTACAAAAGACAATACCTAAGTTTCTCGCTTTGAAATATTTTTTCTTTTGCAGTCTTTTCCCCATGATGCCTCGTCATAACTACTACAAGGTTGCACCTTTAGTGAAATCATTGTGTGACAAACATGGACTGAACTACCAAGTGAAGCCCTTGTCACAGGGCTGCAAGGATATTATAAGGTGAGCAATGAGTGCACTGTTACACCATAAAATGTCCACTTTCCACACACAGGTCTCCATCGTAACTCTGAGAAATCTAAAATTGAAGCTAACTTCTACTTCAAAGTTATCAGGAAGAGAACTTCAATGTATGAACAACCTTTGTTCCTTTACTTCCTGTGTCACAGGGTTAAAACTTCACAGTTAACCTGCTACTTTCAAAGTTGTGTGCATTGTCCTGTGCAAGCAAGCAGACTCTCCCAGGTGTAGTCAATGATATAGGCAGCAGAAAGGAGTTAATTAAAACTGCAATTTACATAACATGTGACATGGAAATAGAGACTGTTGGAAACATGACAGGTCAAACAATACTTAAAGTGGGAAACAAGTTCTAAGTTGATGACTTTTCACTGGAAATAAAGGTAGAAATCAAGCATATTTTAAGTTGAAGAGAAATTAGTGGGGGAGAGGAGAGGGTAATGGAGAGGACAAATTCTATGTTGGAGTTGAATCAATAAAGATTAAAGGACAGAAGTGGCACCAGCTGACAGGCTGAAAGAGATGTACATAGGAGGTTCTGAAAGAGAACACAGAATAAAAGCAGATCTGGAGAGGTGAGATGCAAATTACAGTTGCTAGTAGATTATAATAAACAATGTCTGCTGGGGACATGCAGTAGGTCAGACAGAAAAGAGAAAAACAGTCAAGGTACAAGAAGTCGTCTCATAAGAAATTTTTAAAAAGAACAAATTACAGGAAACATTGAGCAGTTCAGAAAAGATCTGCAGAAAGAGAAAGAGTTAATGTTTCAGGTCAATGATTCTTCATAAGAACTTTTCATCAGCACTGGCCAACTCCTATACAAACTGGGAAGGGTGGTTATTGGAGAAAACAGGAGGAAATCTGCAGATGCTGGAAATTCAAACAACACACACAAAATGCTGGTGGAACACAGCAGGCCAGGCAGCATTTATAAGGAGAAGCACTGTCAACGTTTTGGGCTGAGACCCTTCGTCAGGACCAGCATTTTGAGGGTGGTTATTGGAAATTGTTGAGGTTTGAAGGATGTATCATGTATGATTGGAAGGCAAAATGATGTAAGCTTGAGTAACATTGGACCTTGGAGTCACAGGAGACAGCAGATGCTGGAGTCTGGAGCAACACACCAGAGGACTATGGAAGGTCAGGCACCATCTATGGAAGGAAATGGACAGTCGACATTTCATGTCAAAACTTTTCACCTGGATTGAAAGACTGCAGAGAGAGAGCTCTTGCTCCATCCCTTCCCTCCACTTGGCCATCTCCCCTCTACGTATCAGTCCAGATGAAAGGACTTGGCCCAAAATGTCAACTGTCCATTTCCCTCTACTGATGCTGCCTTACCTGCAGAGATCCTCCAGCATTTTGTTGCTACATTGGAGGTTGAGGCCAGTGTGAGAATGGGATGGAAAATATAAAGCTCAAGATATCCCTGACAGTCTGAATGGAGGTGCTCTTCCAGAGTGAGTCACCCAGTCTGAATTTGGCTTCAGCTGTATAGAGGAGGTCAAATTGTCAGAATTGAATATAGTACAGTAATCTGGAAAAGTACAAGTGATCACTGCTTCACCAGAAAGGAATGTTCGGGACTCCAGGTCATGGGAAGGGTAGAGATAAAAGGGCTAATGTTGAAATCCTTGTGATCACATGAGATGATGATGTGTGAAGGAGATGAACGTTCATCTAGATCAAAAAGTGAACCAAAGAATCATGGACCCCCTGGGATGCTGAACTGAATTGTCAGTTTTTCTGAAGCTGGAACGTGGTTTGTCACTGGTAGATGTAGGTAAAGTTTGCTAGCTTTCTAGCTTGGCATGTATGCCATCGAAGTGGGAAGGAGCAGAGTTAAACAACAGCAGGATGTCTGGTAGTAGCTGAAAGGTATGTACCTCTGAAGAAAGATTACTGTTAGTAAAAAATATTTGTAGAGTATTCTGGTTTTCTCCCACAATCCAAAGACGTACCGGTTATTATATTAATTGGTTATTGTAAATTATCCCATGATTAGGCTAGGGTTAAATCGAGGGTTGCTGGGCAGCACAGCTCGAAGGGCCTATTCAATGCTGTATCTCAATAAATAACTCTGGTAAATCAAGGCTCTTTATCTAATATATTACTTTTCACACCCTAGGTCCTTGAAGAAGTCTGGTGATCTATGGTTAGACGCTTACCTCCACAAATGAGGCTGCTCCAAGAGTTCTTGCTTCCCTCTCTTCTCATCTTTCTTTGAATTCCAATACAGCTTTGGAATCCCAGTTTCCTTTCAGAGTCTGTGTGCACCTCAACGTGACTTGATGACAGATCCAATTGTCAATTGAAAGCTGGTGAAGAGCACCTTGAATCAAATTGCTCTTTTCCCCTTCACTCTTGCCAACTCCAACACAGGCCTTGGCAGACATCTGATGTCAATGGAGTGGACTCCATTTTAATTAGATATGAGACAAAGACCTCAGCTTGATTGTGTTCATAGACCGTTCTCAGTGTTGTGACACCATTGTTGTGTTCTGCTAAACAGTTATAATAATAGCTGTGTGAACATTTAACTTTTAGTCAAGATATGGCTGATGTGGTTTGCTGCAGCCATTACTGTTTATTGGGGTGGGAGGTGTTTATCAAGGAGGAAAGGCATTGAGAGTATTTAAACCAATCACTCCACCTGTCCCCTACCTAATTGCAGTAGGTAGATTTTTGAACTATAAAGGAGCCATTGTTTATGGGGAACAGGCAGGAAATACAGCTCAGACAAGATTGGATCAGCAGTGAGCTTACTGAATGGTGGAGCAGACCCCAGGGACTGTCAGGCCTGTTTCTGCTCCTATTTCTTTTGTTTTTAACCCTAGTTTTGTTCTTAAGTTACTCTACTAACTCAATTGAGTAAGATAGACTTAAAATAATGCAGACACCCTGATCAAAGGAAACATTTAAAAAACTGTTTCCTTCAGTTTCATTAATGTGGCAGCAGTGGGGTAAAAAAGTCACTTGGGCTGGGGCTGGGCTGAATGCAACTCCTCCCATGCCACCTACCCCACCCCTACACTCCATCACCCCCCCTCCCACGCAGAGTAGAGCCATGCAGATGAGGCTGAATCCACATTCAAAACCACAGCTCACAAATCTCTGCCAACTGGCACTCAGATACTGTAGTCACACCAATACGAACCTCAGCACGGTGATTAGAACCTAGGGTGATATGGCACTGGGGAGTCTTAATCCTGGACTAGGAGAAATGCTGGACAATGTGTTATCCCTGTTACCAAGTGTGATAATGCCTCAAAGAACTTGGTGGCGGAACATGGTAGTGAAGTGGTTAGCACAACACCATCACAGCTAGGGGGCGTCGGAGTTCAGTTCCGGCATCCAGCAGAAGGAGTTTGCATCTCTGTCCACGGAATGCTTGGGGCTCTTCTGGATGTCCCCGTTTCCTCCCACAGTCCAAAGACATACTGTTAGTAGGCTCATTGGTCATTGTAAATTGTCCCGTGATTAGGTTATGGTTAAATCAGTGGGTTACTGGCAGTGCAGCTCGAAGGGCTGGAAGAACCCATTCCACACTGTGTCCCTAAATAAAATAAATAAAAATTAGAACAATCTAGTGAGGCACCTTAGCAAGACACTAAAGGTGCCCCCATGCTGCTTGTCCCCCCCCCCCCCCCAACACAGCAGCAGAGGAGTTTAACTTTCAGTACTTGTAAATGCAACAAAGAAATTAGCTTCAGTAATGGCAACCATGCAACCACAAGAGTGTCATGAAAATCTATCTAGTTCCTTATTACACTTCAGGAATTGAAACCTACAATCTTATCTAGTTCAACTTGTATCTGACTCAACATCTATCCATATACATTAATTGACCTCATTTCAGGGGCAAAGCAGGGTGAAAGTTTTCCTCTTCTGTGACCTCCATCTGCCTTGAACGAGGCAGGGAATTAACATGTGGCTACTCCTAATCCATGTTCCCAATCTTCACCTGCTGCCATTGCCAACACACCTTCCTGCCACCTACCTCATCCTCAGCAAAACCTCAGAGGCAGCGGACTTTTTAAAAAATATGTACGCATTCGGTGATCCCGAAATTGAATAAAATCAAGTTCTGGGAAAACAAAAAAAAATAATAAACATTTTCAGAAATAGACCTGAGGAATGATTGGTTCTGTAGCAGTTTAGAAGTGACCTGCTTAAAAAAAAAAGTTTCTATGTTGTTTTGGAGCAGATTATACACTTAAGATAATGATCCAAGCCAGCATTGACTCTCTTTTGCTGAGCACCATTTCTGCCTACTGTAACCATGATCAGCAGGTTCCCCATTTCATTGTTTGCCATGCATCTGTCATCCTCTGAAACAAAGGTTCCCTTTACTCATGTCTCTGTTCACAGTCTGTACAAAGCAGGAGCTGGATGACATTGTTGTTTTTAATAAAATGACTAATTCTACATTTTTGCTATCATACTGCATCAATTAACTCAACCTCTGGTGATCATTTGCAAAATATGCATTCTTTAACAAATGTAATTAACAACAGCAGAAGCTCTCTCCATATCTGCTGCTTATTATTTAGCACAGTTCTTGTTGTTAATTAGTTTCCAAAAGGTTTGCTTTAGAATTTAAAAATCTGCACATTGTGCTTTATAGACCCTGTCGTATCACCACATCAGCACCACAGAGCAAGAAAAGAATAATAAAGCATCTAGATCACAAACTAGCTACTTAGTAGAACTTGATACATTCCTATTGTCAGCTAACTGAAGCAACAATACTGTGGCAATACTCTGAATTTCAATGTTGACAACGAAAGGGGCACTTCCACCCAATGGGAGTGTAACAGCAGCTCCCTCTAGTGGGTGGAGCAGTACCTTCAGTGCAGGCTGATGATTTGTCCACATTGTGGAACCTAAAACAGGCTGTGGGTTGCAAAAGCAGTGGATGATGTATGTTGCTTCATGTATGGCAACTGAAGCAAAGTACAAGGAAAGCAGAGAAAACCAAAGGTTTTAAATAACCTACTTAAAGAATGCAGTCCATTAGCGAGATGGTCATTTTGTTTAAAAAGTAGTATTGTTTTTCTAAAGAAATTTCCATATCCCTGATTGCTGAACAACTCACTGCAGAATGCAAAAATGGGTCTTAGACAATAGATAGCAGGATTAGCAGTGACACATGCTTGATATTTAGATTCCTGTGGAAAAAAATGCCTGCTCAAACAAGATATTGGAGAGCTGAGAGTCAGTAAAATGTACAAGGATTCTTATATCACTGTAACAATACTGGCAAGTTGAGAGCAGCACTAAATGCACCTGAAAATAAGACACCAACCACAACAGAACTGCACACACATTGAGTATCCACAGAAGTATGTTGTAGACAGGACTGAGTGATCCCATCCGATTCATTCAATGGTATTACCATTGCTGAATTTTCAATCTTAACATCTTAGGGATGGTACCAGAGCCTGTACTGTGGCAAGTAATTAGAAGCTTAACTTCCCAGAGTTGTTCCTGCATCTTCAAGGTATAAGCCAGCAAACTGAGGAAATAATCTGCACTTAAATACCAGAATGGACTGCAATGACACACAAGTGGCTGAGCATCAGGACTATGCGTCTACGTCATCAGCAGCCCAGCTACCATTGACATTTAAACTCTCATTGCTCACTAGTTGCCACGTGTCATCTGCAGGAAGGCCCAGCAAACATTCCAAAATCTACAATGTTCACCACCTAAAATGGGGCTTCCCAGTGTATGGTTCACATGCAAAGTTTATCCCAGAACAATAACTGCACTGGCCTGCAAAAGGACCTCCGATATCCTAGTGTATCATTTGTGCTAAAATGGATCAGTCCTCCACAATTGTCTGCTGCAGAGAGCCCAGAGGAAGGGCTTCACACAGGTGATGGGAGCTGTTAAGTGGACATGGGTTGTACAAGTGATTCAGGAATACTTGTCAGGTGACGTGGATCATGCAGATTATTTGGGGGTCTTGAGCAGATGTTGGGTTGTGCAGATGGTGCAGGTGCCAGACAGGGGAAAGTTATTGGGTAGATGGTTGGAAAGGATCAGGAGGATATTTTTGAAAGATGGAGTTTGGGTTATTCTGATGCTTAGAATGGGTTGGACAGAAGATCTTGGAACGCGAAGAAATTGTTGGTGGCAGGGCTAATAGGCGAAAGTATAGAGCTGGTCAGAGAGTTAATAGGAGGGGAGATGTTTGGATGAGCATTTGGGCAGGTGATGGGCGCAGTAAGAGTATTGATTAGGATGATGGACAGACGTGATTGAAGCTGAGGAGATTACAGAGGTGGGGTGAGGGTAAGAGCCGTCAGTAATAATGTAAAGTTAAAGAAATATGTGCCATCTCCCTTACTCTGGTCCTCAGAGATGGAGCACGACTTTCTTCTACTTCCGGAGGTTCTGAGGTGAGGTTACTGTGAAACCGACAAGACTTTGCTACAGTCAGAGCAGGAGGAGATTATGAAGCTGGTGGGTGGTAGTTTGGAAGATGGAATGTTCTCTCTGTCCTTTAAGTTGGATTTCTATATGCTTCCGAAAATTGTACTGTGGTTGTCAGTTCCATCCCAAAGGTTATGTGCCAGGGATTCCTACATGTCAGTGGGATGTTACACTTGTTTATCAGTTTCATCTGTTTCCTTGGCAACCTCCTTCCATGAAGGAGCTTGAAATAGAGTACTTCTTTCAGGTGTCAGGTATCTGACTGAGATGGCCTAAATGTAATTAAGTCTTCCAATCTGAGGTTATTGGACAGAGAGAATGCCTGCATTTTTCTGCCAGTAAACTAGGATGACTTTGCGGAGGAAGTGTTGGTGGTACTACTCAGGCTCTTTGCAATGTCTTTTGGAAGTAGAGCCTGACTCAGGGGCATACTAGAGGGCAAGGATCAGTACTGCTCTGCGCCAGGTTTGAGCTATTGAACTAGGATACAAGATTCTGAAGATGCTGGAAACCCAGAGCAACACACACAAAATGCTGGAGGACCTCAGCAGATGAGGCAGCATCTCCGGAGAGGAATAAACAGTCAATATTTTGGCCTTCCACTGGAATACCTGGGACTTTCCAACAGCGGTTCTAATTGGGCAAAGCCCTTAATTAATGCACAAGTAAACCTCGACTGCCTGATCACATGGAAGCATTTTATGATAAGGACATTCAAACAAATGTTGTAAGTCACTCAGTATCCTTGTATATGCCTAGCAGCCATTTTGTACCTACTTTTTGGATGTACATAATTCCTGACAACAATTTCAGCACGTGGCACTCCAGTACAATCTATATATCAAAGTTCAAAGTAAATTTATTATCAAGGTATACATGCCAGCATATACAACCTTGAGATTCATTTTCTTGTGGGCATACTCAATAAATCCAATGGCCATAATGGAATAATTGAAAGAACACACTAACAGGGCAGACAATCCTAAAAGCAAGCAGGCTAGTAGGTTAACTGGATATTGAAAAACATCTAGTGCGTAAGTGTGTGTGCTAGAATCAGGGTGTCTGGGGATGAGTGAATGTCAATGTGAGAAGAATAAAAAGGGATTAATGTAAAATTACTAGTTGGTGGGCTGCATGGATTTGATTAGCCATAGGTTTGTTTCTGTGCGGTACGATTCCATGATTCTTCCCTGCATAGAAAACATTTGAATACTTGATATTTCAATCACTCAAGTTCTTATTATACACTGACCTACAAGTTAAATGAGCCATACAGCTTTAAAATTGTTTTATATTAGCTTCGAGACACAAGTTATATCAACACTCACTGTGTTAAGTTGCAGGTAGGCAACTCCATGATAACGGAGGCAAAGCAATGTTGAAGGACATGAATTTCCCAGATGGTCTGGTACACCATTTAGGAACCTCCATATCCTGCTGTTCCTGAGATCAGAATCAGAATTAATATTACCGGTATCTGTCATGAAGTCTGTTAACAGCAGCAGTACAATGCAACACATGATCAATACAGAACAAAAAAATATATATACATATACACACTCATAATTAAAAATAGTGCAAAAACAGACAAAGTGAGATAGTGTCCATGGGTTTAATATTGGATGGCAGAGGGGGAAGCTGTTCCCGAATTGCTGACTGCATCTTCAAGTGACAAACCAAATCTCCTCGACCGCAAACTCCTAATGAAATATAGTCGCTGTCTTGCCTTCTTTATAGCTGCGTTGATATGTTGGGACCAGGTTAGATCCTCAGAGATATTGACGCTCAGGAACTTGAAACTGCTCACTCTCTCCACTCCTGATCCCTCTATTGAGGATAGGTTCATGTTCCCTCGTCTTGTCCTTCCTGAAGTTCACAATCAGCTTTTTGGTCTTACTGACACAGTATTCACAGTAATGAGGCCAAAAGAATATACTTAATATTTCTGTAACTTACTGCATTTAGAAACTCTCACGAAGTGACTGGGATGCAAAAATATAAATGAAATGCATTCTACTGTCAGTGTCACTGCCCAGCTTTCCCTTTCTTACCTGAAACTCTGTACCCTGTACCTTCTCTCGGCTTCCAAGTTACACTCTTTGTGGAAGCGGTCACATAAGTTGCTTGAAGTGTATTATTATGAATTACAGATATGAGAAAAAATTAAAACCTCTTTCCATAGAAAGCAGTCTTTGCTGCAAACAATAATAATGGATGCACTGAAGAAATAGCACAGAGGCACAGCTTGGCTCTACCAACACAACCAGATTGAACTGGATCAGAATTCTGCCAGTTCACACATTGTCACGAGGTAATAATTAATTGCTTTTTAATTGGTTGGTTATCATGAGACCTGCTTGAGCAGGATAGACTCAAGCTGTCTCAGGATGTACATCCTTCTCACTTGCAAAACGTTTCATTCCTACAAAAAATAAAAGAAAAGTTGCCCTAGCCTTAATTGGCAATGTAGATCATAGTTTAGTAGGTGGGTAAATATTTTGGTTGCTTCTTAAATCAGTATTGTCCAAAATCACCAGTAAACTAAAACTTTTTAGATTTCAAAATGCTAAGTGATTCTTGATCAACTGCCTTGAAATATATTTATTTTTAACTTTTTTCATTCAATATTCTGATGTATGAAGAAGTTTGATGTTTTTAGCATTGTCACATCTCAGATGTACAATTAATAAAATCTGCAAAATAGTGCTGAAGTATTTGGTTTCCTTAATTTTCTTACAAAATTTTTGGAAACTATTTCTTACCTGGAAGCCCATAAAACAATTTATAAAAATATTTTCCTTCCTGATAGAAACTTAAGAATTATTTGATGTTCCAGTCTGAAGCACTATTTTGGTGTTTCATCTTACAAGATTCAAAACTCAGCATACAGCAATTGAGATGGATCAAATGCAGTGATCTTCCCAGAGTTTAAAGTATAGAGCTTGCTCAACATACCCCACATTTGCCATGACTACAGATTCACTCAGGGCAAAAACAATATCCTCTGGCTACTGATTTTAATGCATGAATCTCCATGGCTAAACCTAATCTAACCACTTTACTGTTCAACAAACACAACGCTGGAGAAACTCAGTGGCTGACTGCACTGTTTTGGGATGGTAGTGGATCTTCGTTCTCATTGTGCAACCCATCAGTACCACACAGGGAAAGTTAACAACCCTTGGGGCAAAATGAGTACAGAAGCTTGCTCCTAAATAATCACAGCATCACTACCAGCAATACCATAAGATGAAACTTTGCCACTTTCAACTGCAGGCACTCCAAATATTATTGCTTAATATTGAGGGCTAATTGGCAGTTAACACAGAATTGGTGTAGTAGGATACACAAATTAGCAAGCCTGTGAAATGTCTATACATTGTATTAATCACAAAGCAAATCACATCACAATATGCTATATTAAGCTGGTTCAATAAATAAATGAATTTTTTTCCAGCAGCATGCTTCATTTCACCAGAAATATCATATATCATCGTTGCTTCATAGCCTGGCAAGTGGTTCTCAAGCTCTGATACTAAAGACCTAGATTTTCTCTGAAAATCTAAAACAGAAATTTTCTCTATACATGTTATAGATCCACATGACAATACCAGTGACATGGATAAGCTGGGTTGTTCTCCTTGGAACATAGGAATCCAAGGAATGACTAAAGTGGTTTATAACATTATGAGGGGCATAGATAAAATGAACAACAAAGTCTTTTTGCCCCCCAAGGCAGGGAGTATAGACAAGAGAACATAAGTTTACGATGAGAAAAGAGATATTTAAAAGAGATTCAAGGGGTAGGATTATCCCGCACACAGAGGACAGTGATCATCTGGTACAAACTGTCACAAGACACAGATAGAATTAGTATTGAAAAGGCATTTGGATAGATACTTTCTGGGAAAGGTGTGGAAGGCCTAATGTAGGCAAATGGGATCAGCATAGAAAGGTATCATAATCAGCATGGACAATGTAGGCTAGCGGGACCTATTCCTGTGTTGTACGATTCTACGAAAATTAACATAGCCCTCTACTTGAATTAATTATGTTCAAGAGATGGGCTAGCTCAAAGAGAACGGTGGTGGGAACATATTTTTCTGAAAAATAGAACAGGTACAGAGTCTTTAGGTAATGGATTCTCCCATCAAGAATAAGGTGGTCTGACACCTATACAACTGCCCTATGAATAGTAATCAGAGACCTCTGACAGCTGGAAGATAAAAGCTAACCAAAACCACCAACTTATGGCTCATTTAGAGGAATGTTAGTTTTTCCTTTGACTGAAACTAAGAATGGCAAAAATAAATTTTCCATGTGGACAAAACAATGCTGTGAATCACTTGAGAGATTCACCTTAAACCTGTTGGCTTGAAATTCTGCCCTGTGTTCGTTTAGGAAGAGAGACAACCAACACCGGAATATTCCAAAACTTGGGTTTATTGCAGAATCCGTAACTGGCACAGCGAATCCACGGAGTCGCTGGAGAAGGCGCGTTCCGACTTCCCCTTACAATCTGCTCTTATTTATATCCCTTTTCCCCCCCAGCACAACCCCCCGCTACATATTAGGTAACATCGGGCACTTGTGTCCATCTTATTGGCCCGATGCCATACACGCACGAGTTACCTGTTTCTTTTGTTTACTGAATCGCGTGACACTAGTAGTTTCGGTGTAGCGGAATCCCCAGTTTCGCTCCCCCCTCCCTCGCATTCCGGTCCCCTAATATTATGTGAGCCACTCCTGACCTGTAATGGCAGTCTCGAATTAACCCTAACAAACCTTAAGACCATTCCAATGCTTTTCTGGCCAATCTTCACCGATGACATCCATAACTACATTATACATTTCTTATCCTGTAACAGGTCCCATTCACCCATCATCCATGCTCACTCACCTGCATTGGCAAGGACCTACAATGGTTTGATTTAAAATTCTTGTTCTCATTTTCAAATCTCTCCATTGATTCACTTTGCTTTTGATGTAAACTCCTCTAATCCCTCTCTGCTTCTTCTTAAAGCCTTCTCACATTATCCAAACCATGTATATCAGTGGTCCCCAACCACTGCAGTTGACTCATATCGTTTCCTCGCAGTCTGGTAGCACGTGCTTTGCGGCCCGGTGGTTGGGGACCACTGATGTATAGTATCAAAACTTTTCCTTTCCCAATTCTCCCACCCCCCAAATGTTATTTTGTTTAATGTAATAATCCATAGTTGACAGAGCTTACATCCAACCCCCTCATCTTATGGTATTGTCTGCTCTGTTGAAACTATATGTTAACTATATGTAACTATGTGGTTTTGTGTAGGTCTTGTAGCTTTAGGTTTGTCTGATGGGTTTGTAGTTCCTTTCCGGGGAACATGCTAAGACGGTAGCGCGATATCGATACGCAGCAGCCTCTCCGGACTCTGGATTGGGGATTGCCAAATGTTATGTGGTTTTTCTTGTGTGGTCTGTTTTGTGCTTTTTCGTGATATCATTCCGGAGAATGTTGTCTCATTCTTTAACTGCATTGCATTTGTGGTTTATAAATGACAATAGACTGAATCTGAATCTAACAGAAGTCACTAGCATAATATTATACCAATGATCCTGATCTACACCAAGTAGTATAGGCTATACAATGTGAAATCAAATACATCTGCCTGTTGCAAAATTGGTGATAAACTTCCTCTAATTTCTCCATATCAATGCAATTTTTAAATAAAATAAACCTTCTTAATGCGATAGGCACAGCAAAAAACATAATCAAGGTGAACCCCAAGTCAATGATACAGTTTAGTGGGTAAACTGCTAATATGTGGTAAGTAATTTAATAATTTCAATAACAAGTATTTGGTTCCAGTCGTTTAAACATGCAGGTGGTGTGTTTTTCTGGGCTATCTCAATTGCCAAATTGAGCTGCACTTTACTACTGTAAAAGTCTAAAAGAATTCATACAACTTGATATGATAAACTATGTAATAAAAATTTATTGTACAGAATATCAATTATATTTAATGCATCTGTACTTGCATTTTTCTCATCAAAAAGCTTACAAAATCTATATCCGTTTTTTTAACTGATCTTTTAACTTCTTCCACTAACACAAGATGCACGTTCAAATAAATTGCACAGACATTACTGAGTACATTATTTTCTTGAAAAAATACTGTCCTAATCAAGGCAAATTGAAACGTTTTCAATTTTAGGCACCCAATATCAGCTTCTAGCACTCCCAAGGAAGGTGTGATTCACTTGGGTAAAGAGCAAAAAATTTTCACAGCTCCAACAAAGTGTCTTATGCTTTTACTTAAATTCCACCCCCTCCATACCACACAAATAAAACAGGGGACTAGGACCAGAGGACATAAATACTGAATTAGTTAAATTAAGTGTAAAAAAAACCAATGAGAAACAACTTCCTTTCTGAAAATCATGACAGAGGTAATAATCTGACAAATGGTATTGCCGAGAAAATAAAACAAAACTTAAGATTATTCATAATCTATTTTGTTGCCATAAATGGAAGGGTTAGTGCATTGAATGACGGTCTTGGGTTCTTTTAATATTTCCCCTCCTCCCCCCCCCCCCCCCCCCCCCCCCACACTTGAGGCACTTTGGGGTTTCACCAAGTGCAACTGCAAATTTAACACATAATCAGAGATTTGGACTATCAGCCCATGGGCAACATAAACAAAATTGGTTTTACATAGGAGCCAGTTTGAATTGGAGATGCCAGAGATAAAAAGACCAAATCCAATCTGCTGCACTGCCCTCTCCTGGAAGCAAAATAAAAAACACAACATGTAGACTAACCAGGCAGCAAAAGTTGGATGTTATTTGGTGCATTTTAAGATGTGCAAGGGTTTAAGCTCTTAAGCATCAACAGTACACAAATTAATATTCTGGAGCTATCAAAACCTGGGTCACAGTTAAAATTCATGGCACATACAGTGTGAACTAAAAAAAACACCTCATCTAATTGCATTAGAACTAGAAAGAGAAAAGATGTATTTGCCAATGCACCACAAAATTATGTAAAATTACTTCCACTATCAACACTGCTTTCTTTAATGCTAATTTATCTTTTCACTTGAATTGGTCAATCAGCTAAGCGAGTACCACAGTGTATAATTTGCTTACTTTAGTGCATATTACCTCAAATATAACCAGATCTTTTTTTATATAAATATAATAAATAAGTTTGCTGAAACGTCTTCAATGAACTAAAGCTTCTGTTTCTTAGCTTTCACCCTCTTTTTTAGTTCTTCCTCTTTCCTCATCTCTTCTGCATCCTCCATCATACCCAATCGCAAGCTGCGGAAGAAAACAATTCATGCTTTACAAGGGACAGAATACATTATTTCTTCTATTGCTCATCTTCTAGAGTCCCCACTATCCACATTCAAAGGGAAATTACAATAAATAGCAAATTAGTCAAATCAGTTTACAGCTCTTGGATGTTAAATTACACATTAAATCAAATGGCCAATGGAGAAAGTTGTTCTTCCCCAAATACCCATTCTACAATAAACCTCACACAATGCCAACAATATACGTAACCCTCATCTAAAATGTAAGAACTGTTTTAACAAAGTCTAAGCAAAATGTGAAGTGTAACCAGTTCATGGTACCACTAACACAAATTATTCAGAAGCTTAAAGATCAAATTTGCACCAGACATTTGTTCTTACACAATGAAAGCAAATCTTCCCCAGGAGATGCAAAAGCTAAAGGCTAACCAAAATGGTGCCTTTTCCCCCTTTTTCAATGATGTGCCCAGTTGTGTTTACAGTTAAAGTACCAAAGCGTGGCTGGAGATTAGTCAGGGGCAGGTTGACATCTGCCATCCTGCTACAAGTTCAGATCAATAAGCCAATAAAGCAAAAGATTGACTGTTAACTAGAAACAGAGATCTGCTGAAACAAAGCATTACACCTTGGGGCCAAAGGAGAAAATTGTCTTGACAGATGTGTTCTTACTCATGCCACACCAAATTGTAAGAACTGTGTTACAAGAGACACACCAGATCATCTGATCATTCCAAAATTTACAAATACATAAAAAGTATTTGCTGAATATGCAAAAATCACTTTCAATACAAACTCCAGGTAATATTGACAAATGCTCCAGTCTGAACTTTACCTTTTGGCTTCCTCTTTCTGCTGTTCTTTCCAGCTGCTCTCAATAAATCGCAAAGCATAGTCACTTTCATCCTTGTATCTGAAACACACAAATAGCTGCTTTTTAACTAGTGCTTTTCAAAGTGAGCCAAGGAAAATGAGCAAGCATGGATCATGTTTTTAATGCTTTCCTGCACATCCTTAACATATTTTTATTACATGCCAGGGAACAGAACACTTTTTATCAGAACTAAGTAGGAAACATTTTATTTCAAACCATTTTTCCCACCTAAGGCACACCTCACATGATCCATCCTACCCATCCTGAGACTATATGCTATGACTACTGTGAGTACAAGCCACCCTCAGCTGTATGACAGAATGCTATTAATGAAGTGCTTTCTTCTAACACTGTTAGCCTTATTATACTTACAGAATTTGTAAACTTTGCAGTGATTTTAACCTCAATGAAACAACACTCATGTTAAGAGGTTACCTTAGAATATTCTACTTGGGCTGTGTTCCCCTCTCTCTCCCCTATGGATTGAATGTATTGGGCCAGACAATCATTATCATTACAATGGTGTAGCAATAGCGTTAAAAACATTTATTTCACAATGGAAGCACAACCTTGCCAAAGTGAAATCATTCTAATCACTACGTTACACACCATTCCCATTTCAGAGGCACTAAGAACAAAAAGAAAATCAGCATTTAGTGTGAAACTGACAATTTGTAGTAATGGTGGAAACAAGGAAATGAAAATGAATAATAGGAAGGAATCATGCTGATTTTTTTTTGCCTTGCTAATAACTTTCATTAGAGTATACAAACAGCTTAGCAAATTCTTGACTTAGTAAACATGTGGTTGCCCAGCAATGTGTTGCAAATAAGTTTTACACAGTGGATTCTCATGTTGCCAGACAATCCTTATAGATTAAGGCGAGAGATTTAATAGTAACCTGAAGGGCTTTTTTCAGCCATAGGGTGGTCAGTGTATGGAATGAAATGCCAGAGAAAGTGGTTGACACAAGTATATTAACAATATTTGAATGGTACTTAGATACTTGGATAGGAAAGGTTTAGAAGGATATGAGCCAAATGCTGGCAAATTGGACCAGCTTAGATGGGAATTTTGGATGACATGGATCAGCAGGTCCAAAGGCCTGTTTCCGTGCTGTGTGACTCTATAAGTAAGGTCCAAGCTGCCAGAATTGTGAGGGGAGCTGCATTGCTCAGGAATAATTTAGCACTTATTTCAAAGCCTTATCTGTAAACAATATGTTGAATATCATGAATAACGAACCAGATGCTACAGAATTAGAAAGCATACTTTTATAAAATCTATTCAGTAAATAAATATGATACAGAGATACTGCTAGAAGTCAATGCTGAGACATGAAAGCAAAATACTTCAAGACCAAATTCTCCATGTGCTCCACCAAATGTTCTGATAACAAAATGAGTTAGCCGAGTAAAGACCTTGATTTCCTGCTTACACATATATCTTTGGCAGCGCAATCTTGATTTCTGCAAACGTTATCATTCTTACAGTCACTTCATGCATGACAGCAACATCACCAGCAAGACTTTGGTCTCCTTGGCTTAAAAAGTAATTGTGCTCACTTAGCACATAATCTAATTATCAAATATAAATATTAAATCAAGAAACAATTCGGAAATTAAAACTACCCTGCATTTACACAATTTACTAATACCTTGCTGTATAACAGACTAAACAAACATCAATAATCACAATTCTTCTATAGATATCAAAAATGGAGATAAAGACCTATCAACAAAGAATAAAAAAGCAGAATAAAAACATGGATAACTCTTCCTTCTCAACTGTTATGCAGCCTCAAAAAGAAAAGAATATTCTGAAACTTTTCAGAAAAATAAAGAAAAAGTCATTGTATCCAAACGTGAAATATTGTATAACTGGGAAGCCAAATTTTTTTCCCCGAAAGTACTAGAAACACTCAGAACAAGAGGTACTATACATGTTGAGTTTGAAATCAACAAGACACTAGGTATGATGTGGTGATTCAGAATTACTTCTAAATTAGAGATGCAATTAGCAGTTGCAACTACATCATGAAGAAACAGAGCTAGCAACAATGAGTAGCACTGCAGCAAGGAAGTTTAAGATCAATGACGCGACTGCAGTTAGGTGACAGCTCACTGGTAGTTTAAAAGGCAAGAAATATGACTAAATACTTTATTAATAACACTTTTCCCTGTGGTAAATTGTAGTAAGCTATCACTGCAAACAGTGAAGAGGTGAGCAAAAGCCAGGCTGACACGAGGGTTGAGCATGCCGATGTGATTCAAATTCGGAGCGCGACATGTCCGAGGAGAAGTGGTCAGAGAGGAGCTGGTGGAGAGGGGTTTCGGAGCCTGTCCACCTTAACGGGCAGCAAGGTTGGATTGATCTAGCTGCATAGCCAATTTAGAAAGGTCAAGTACAGGCTTAACAGCAGGGTACAGGCCCAGAGCATAATCACTGCAACAGGGCCCAGCCCAATGTTTGGACGTTTTAAATGATTTGTAGATTGGGTTCTTTTGTGTTTGATACTTTGATAATGACCTACTGAATAAGCAGCAAAGCACCTTTTCGAACAGGCTCATTCAGGTGCGCCGTCATAAGGATCATTACAGAAAATCTTTCCTACCAAATTCAATGAGCATATACAACAGTTCATCTCTATGCAACAGGAGCACACATCATAGTACAATAGTCTTTGTTTTATTATTTTGTACATTATTGCACATTGGTGCGTTATTATCATGTATATTATCATTCCGTAAATTAGTATTAGTTAAGTCTGCATACTTCTAAGTGTGTTTTTAAACATTGCTGCTGTAATGAAGGAATTTCCCACTCACGCTCTCCAACTCCATCTGTGATTCAGTCTCTGTCTCAACCTTGCTCTGACCACTTCTCCTCGGACATGTCGAGCTCCGAATTTGAATCACAACGGCATAAATGTACTTTGAACTTTGAAACAACAAGTCTAACTTGCTGGGTATTTCCAAAACTGAGTGTTGTATCTTTTTTCCAAAATCTCCAGTGTTTCACATTTAGTGAAACAGCTGAAAGCTCAAGATTACACCAACTTCGACCGTGGAACAAGTGTTGAGAAGAAAAATGAAGGAATGGAGATTTCATAAAATACAGAGTTTAAGTTCCTAGGCTTTTAAATTATTAACATTTTTATATGACATCCCAGCTTGCGAAAGCAGCTCTGTTCAAAATAGGAAGACATAAAGGTGTACATTTCCTCCCTTGCCATAAATCAATTATGTACATATGGCAGAAAGAAAAGGTAAATAATCCAATAAGCAAATCAAACAGAATTAATAAAAGTCATCAGTTGGACTAAATTTGAAATACCTAACAGAACATTCAAATTAGGGAATCATGAAAGAAGCAGGAAGAGACATCAGAAGAGTATATTTATATCTTAAAAAAAATTTTAAGACAGATCTTCAAGAAATTCAAAAGATTTACAGTAAGGTCACGATAACAACTAAAATGTAGTGAAGACATTGAATTGATAATATTATTCAGCCACGCATGAATTTTGGGGTATTGGATGGTTGAGTGATATGTAGTTCAAAGATTAAAAGAGACAGTAGATGGATGAATTAAGGGCTGTGTATGGGAGAACAACAGCTTTAAGGCACACACATTATTCAGAAAGAAAACATATCTCTGCTAAACAGCGTAGACCCCCTCAGCATGATTAGATCATGGAATAAAGAGATGTTGCAAAGAATCAGTCACCTGGTTGGATCTAGTCTGATTAAAGCATTAAAGACCCAGATCATGCCTTCTGCTTTGTTAAATGCAAATGAGGAACAACCTTGATAATTGAATGAACTGATTCTGAGGCTTTCACTGGAGTTGTTTTTCACTTTATATCATTTTATATTCAAACAAAAGATGATATATATATTTATAAAATCATAATCGCAGGGCAATGCTGGTTATCTAAAATGAAAAGTCCTACAGGACTACCCCACCAGCCAGTTGATTGACAGTGGTGGAGATGGACGGTGTTGCAACCTGCTTTAGTCACCTAGGGAAGACGGTGTCAGAGGCGGTGTGCAGTCCAACAAATGGTGGAAATGACTGGCTTGGACTGTGCTCGCAAGACCCTGTTGGACACTGGTAATGTAGAATACTGAGAGTCTGATTCACTGGTGAGACCGACAGCGGGGGAGTTGTGTGACTTCAGTTGTGGATTGGATCAGGGCCTCGTACTTTGAGGTCGCCCGGTGCAGCTGCCAGGGAACAAGATATCAGAACTGGCCGTGTGCAGCTGGATTCAGAGCTGGGCTGGGGGCTGGCTCGTCCCATCAGTGCTGCTGTCCAGTGTTCACTTGGAAGACAACCTGGTTGCATTCACCTGCAGAATTGCTCTTGCAGAAACTTGGTTCCAGGGCAACATCCACTCACCATCAATCTACAGGCCATGACACTCAGGAACTTACACTACATTATTTTTTTTATTTTTTTGAAACTATGCTTTTCTGCTATCATAATTATATGGGCCGTGTGTGACTGCTGGTACTGTGCACCATGGCCCTGGAGGAACACCGATTTGTTTGACTGTATTGATGTGTATGGTTGAATGACAAGTAAAGTGAAGCTTGAACAATAATAACGAAGGGAAAGGGGGCCATAATCAGGTGAGCTAATAAATAAAACACAAGAAAATACAAAAGGAATTGTTACCAACAACCATCATTTTTAAAATTAGGGTGCAGTGTTCCGTGATCTGAAAATGCTAAATCTAATGATGACTCGAGTACTTAATCATAATTCTTCAGTTTGATTCAGTGAGACTACAACCTAGCAACCCTGGTCTCATCAATGCAATGGTTAAAGGAGGCAGCTCACCACTACTTTCTCAAGATCAATTACAGATTAAAGGTGGACCTGTCAAGCCTGCTCATATCATGAAAATAAGAAAGAATGTTGCAAGATGTGGAGCTGTTCTTTATGTTTACACCAGGCTATGCTGAGTTAATGTCAGAGGCTAATAAGAGGTCAAAGTGAGTTGGGTCAGTTAACTAAAAGGTGACTGAAAGCTTGGGGATTATTTTCAGACAAATTAAACTAATACACAAAGCAATGGAAACCAAATAGTGAACAATGAATATAATATGTTCAACTTAAGAGAGTACAAGCAAATCACTACCAGACAAAGCAAATACCAGACAGTGGTATTACCTGGAAGAGTATTTAGTACCTTGCAGAATGAGAAATGTGGTGGTAAAACAGCCAAATAATACACTTCCTGTGCCTGCACCACAACCCATTTTGTCATTTACTTTTCCTGCTTTCTGTACCAAAAGTGCAGACACCACCATTTATTCTCTTCTTCCTTGCCCTCAAAAACCCTTTCTCTTCTCCCAGGAATATCAATGGCAGCATTCTCATTGTTACCATGCAACCACTTCACAGATTTAAGCCAAACCAGTGGTCTTCTTGTTCAGAAATGTTACTGTGAAAGTGCTAATTTGTCTTTACCTCAAATCCTCAATATACCTTATTTCCATTTCCTTAAAATGAAGCCCAATTTTAAAATTTCCTTTGGTGTTTAATTTAAAAGAGCTGCTATTTCACAGATTGTGTGAAGAACCTCTTCCTATTAACTCTGATCGATCTAAAACTTTAGAAGTTAGAAATCAATCAATGTTCTGATTCTCCTACCAGACAGGCAAGGTTATTTCTCAGCACATAAATAAATAGAGACGAAGACTGAAAGGAGTTGTCTTACTTGGTGCGATCATATCCAAAGATTTCCTTGATGTGCTTTGAGATTTCATCTTGCTGTTCCCCAGCATCGTCAATGAAATCATCCATTTCTGAGTCATATTCATCGTCGTCTTCATCATCATCCAGCCGTCGCTTATATGATATAGGACCAGTTGACCTTATAGGATGCCCTGAGACACAGAAACGAACAATGATATCTTGTAAGACATTCAGCACTGGTTAATTAACAAGTAGAGACCATGGGTTCCCACAACAGAGCAAAGGTCTGCCCAGTGTGACAGCACAGCATCACTCAAGTCAGTACCATTTTATAACGAAGATATAATTACCACTCCTCAGGTCTTATTATAACATTTCAGTGGTGACAAAATTTAGAATAAGGGAAAAGAAAAAAAATCTGCCTTTCGAATTCCAGGCTCAGATTCCATTAGTTCACTCTCACAATCATCCAGATTATGCACATTTCCATCCCGCTCATTCAGCAATTCTGACAGATTATTTGATAGTGGATGGTATTCAGACCTAATCTAATTGGCTTTACAACCAAGACCCATATACTATGTAAGCACGTGTATGTCCTAAAGTGCACCATATGCACTTTAGGAGTGGATGCATTAAGCAAATTACCCAAGGTGAGCCTAGAAACTAGATTATGTCAAGGCATGTTAGTCCACATGATACAATAGAACCTTTTAAATAGTACAATAATTCAAGAATAGTTCAAAAGCATTTTTAAAATTTTATTCCTGTGTGCAAAAATTTTTTTGCTAGCATAAGCATGACTAAATAGAAAGGCCACAGGACACTATTTCCACTTTAACTAACTCCAGTGACCTAGCCACTACAATGATCTGGGGTAGAGAATTCCAGAGATTGACCACCCTCTGAACAAAACTCCAATAACCTAATTTTAAATGTCTGCCCCATGTTTATTAGCAAGTGATCACAGAAATAGTCACACTTTACCATTTGAAATACATTTTAAAATCATTTCAAACATTTGCCCAAGTTCACAAGTCTGCAAGAACCAAATTGCAAACTTGAACACCACTAATGCATCAAAACTTAAAAAACATTTACCAAAAGGAACACTAACACTTTCCTAGCATATCCATATTCCTTAACAGCAAAATCAGTTTACTGTGTGCAAATCTAAATGGATGTGAAAGGCATAATCCAGAATGGATGAATTCATGCTGAGACTCAGAATAATTCTTAAAGGGGAAACATACACAACATGAAAACATGAAACAAAAGAGAAAATGCTGGAAATAGCAGATCAGGCAGCCTTGGTGGAAACAAAAGCTAAGTTAATGTTCCACCTGAGACTTTAATCAGTTTTTACTTATCTAATGTTTTGTGTGAGAGGTTGTCTCTTGTATATCTAAAGATATAAATCCTTGAAGACTAAAACTCTTTGATGGAACTAGAATTGGAGTTCCTAAGGCGCTTGTTTTTCTTCTGCTAAATTCTATACCATTAGGTAATAAATAATGTAGAAGTGATTTAAAGTTATTTCATATTTTAATGTAGTACCTGGCGGGCGCATCATTGGCCTATGCCCTGGTGGTGGTGGCCTCCTGTTGATCATCTGTCCATTGCTGGGCCTTGAAGGAAAGTTCTTTGACGATATTGTTTCTGATACCACAGTACATTTGGGTTTTGCTTCTGCAGCTCCACTTCCAGGTCGCCCAGTTCCAGGACTTGGAGCATTCCCATGTCGGCCAGGCACAGCCAATGTATTTCCAGGTCTCATTGATCCAGAGGCATTTGTGGTTTTTGATTGCAGAGACCCAGAATTAGGCCTTAGAGTACCCGAAGTTCTCTCTTTTGACTGCATGGAGTCTGAAGCACCTGCACAAGGCGGCCTAGAATTACTCACACTACTGGGCCTCGATTGGCCCAATTTGCTTGCACTACTTGTTTGCTTTTGGCTAAAGCCACAGGAAGCTTTGGGTCGCTCAGGAGCTGAACTACTCGCACTTTTGGAGTTCAGACTTGAAGATTCTGTCCTTTCAGGTCTTGTGGAAACATTATTAACTTTCCCAGAAGACATAGGTCTATTAATTTTCTTTTGGGTGTGTTTTGAAGACAATGCAGAATGGCTTCCATTTGATCCAGGTTTCAAACCTTTGCTTGGTGTTTGAAAGCTACTTCCTGATTTTGCTGAAATATTTATTGCAGTTTTCCCACTACTACCACTAGCAGATGCTTTGTAGGTAGAACAGCCACTCCCTAATGAAGATTTGGACTTTTCTTGAGCTGGTACCTTGTGAGATGGTGTAGGAGGTAATCTTTCACTAGATGACATTTTCGGTTTTTTGCTAATACTGGGGACAGACTTTGAGCTATTCTCTCTGGATAAGGTAATTTTCTCTCCTGAGCCTTGTGCTATATTTATGCTTTTGTTGCCTTTAATTGAAGGTTCTTTCTTTGATGAGCTGGTTGGATGTGAAAATGAGACCACTTTCTCGGATTTCATTTTGTCATTCTGTTTTTGTCGTTTGCGCTCTAAAAATTCAAGTTCTTTCAGTTCTTCTGCTGTATATAGCTTCTCCTCCACCTTTTTAATTGGCTTAAGCTCCACTGGCTCAAACTGTTTCTTCTCAGCCAGCTTCAGGAGATCTGTGAAGTTCATTGGTGGCTTCTTTGGAACCTGGGACACTTTAGCCTTGTTATGAGCTTGTTCAGGTACTTTTGCCACCTCATCAGGTTTTTTATACAGCTTTTTGGGCTCCCTAGCTGGTCTCTCTGGCTCTCTGTGTTGATGTTTCAGCTGTTTAACTGCTACCTCAGGCTGTCTGTAATGCTGTTTGCTTGCTCTCTCATCCCAATGCTCTACAAACTCCTCAGAACCTTCAGAATATTCTGCATCCGACATTTCATATTCAGCCTGTTCCCCTTCATAGTAATCCTCATTGTTGTCATCCATTCTTTGTTCTTTCCCCTCATCATCACAAATCCTCTTTCTGCCTTTCTGATCCACAGGAATACCATTATAACCTCTGAAATTGTCCTTTGTCCGAGTAGCCATTGCTCTGGCTTTACGATCATGCTTTAGTGCAACTCGTTTTGCAAATAGCTCCTCTTTCCGCCGCCGGTCTTCCAAATCTACATTTTAAAAGTGATTAAAACAACACATTAGATCCTAAGTGCAATAACAAAGAAGCAGGCATAGTCTATCTAACCAAGCACATGCATTTTCTTCTCAACTTTTTCTGAGGAACTGTACAGAAGCTTTTGGGTGTCCAGCCAAGGCTTAGCCAATCAATAGCAAACCGAAACATTTAACACCAAGTCAAATATTAGCCAATTACAGTCGGCCCTCCTTATCCGTGGGGGATTGGTTCCGGGACCCCCTGCGGATACCAAAAAATGCGGATGCTCAAATCCCTTATTTAGCCTGAGCAATGCGGTGGACTGTAGGACCCAGAGGAACCCCAGACCTTATTTAACCTGTCTCAGTACGGTGGACTTTAGGAGCAGGCACAGCTCTGAATCCACAGTGATTCTGTTCACAAAAATAATCACGATCACAATTGAAAATAAAGTGGAAGTAATAAAGCCATCGGAACAATTTTAAGGGAGCATGTGTAAGGCCCTGCCCCAATGAAAGCTACAATTATTACTAAGCAATGCAGTGGTTTAATTATTGAAATACATACATTTCTTCAGTGTTTTATATGTATAGAAGGGTAAAATGTATACTATATACTAAGACAAACGTTTGACTAACTGATGCTAAATAATACCGAATGTACCTGTTCCGACTTCAAATCTGACTTAATCACAGACTCAGGAATGGAACTCGTTCATAACCCGGGGACTGCCTGTACTTTTAAATCATCTCTAGATTACTTATAGTACGTAATAGAATGCAAATGTATGCAAATAGTTGTTATACTGTATTTCTTAGGGAATAATGACAAGAAAAAAATTTGTACATGCTCAAATAACGAGTGCTGGAGAGAGAACTTCCGGGTTTTCCCGATCTGTGGTTGGTTAAATCCGCGCACGCGGAACCCGCGGATAAGGAGGGCCGACTCTATTAGCTCAAACCTGAAAAAGGAATGCAGCATGGGCTGCCATCAAAGACTTATCAAATGGAATTTGTGATTATCTTTATTTCTGAGATTAAGTTTAGTACTGAAGATGTCCGGCTAAGAGAAACACTTGGAGTAATTTTCTAGAGCTGGGACAATTGAATTTCAACAACCAAAACCACTTTCCTTTGTCTATCTAGTATGGCTTCAAGCATCAGCTGATTTTTGCTGATGCCTGATAAGTTTTACCAGGGCTCCTCGGTGCCACATACTCCATTAAATGCTGATTTGACATAGAGAATAGTCACACTGACCTCTGACCTCAGTCTACACCTCTGAACTCAACTTTCCTGGTTTATATTTGAGCCATATCTGTGAAGAGGTCTAAAGCAAACTAGCTCCCAAAAGGACTTAAACTGCACACTATTTATAAAATCTTTCATCATGTTTTTGATGATCGAGAGTAGACCCACTAGGTATAGCTAATCAAATTGAAATTATCTTCCACTTTTCCTTACCTATGAGAGTATCAAAACTAGCTAAAGCTAGTTAGTTCTGATGTGAAGGTTTTCAGTATTATAGCAGGTCTCATAACCTTTTGTATATACAATGGTCTCGGGCATTTTGTGTTATCACCTGAATTTAATAAAATTGGTTGACAGCTAGTTTCTGTGATAGAGGAGATCTTAAGAGGAAGAAGAAATGCATCATCTACAGAGGGCTTTAGAGCTAGTTACAAGTCAAATACCTTCCATTGTCTCTCATTTCTATGATTGATTGTTTGTAGAAAGCAAAAGATATTTTATGCTTTCACATATGGACCATATATTGACACTATTCAGGGTTTTGATAAATTAAATTATTCAGTACACATATTTTCAGGCAGACTTTTTGCACACCAAAAATGACAGTGTGCTATGCTCTGCCAGAGAAAGCAGGATCTCCCAGTGGCCATATATTTTAATTCCCCGTCCCATTCTCATTCTGATATGTCTATCCATGGCCTTCTCTACTATCAAGATGAAGCCACACTCAGGTTGGAGGAACAACACCCTATATACCAGCTGGGTAGCCTCCAACCTGATTGCATGAACACTGATTTCTCTAACTTCCGTTAATGCCCCTCCTCCCCTTCTTACCCCATCCCTGATTTATTTATTTCCCCCCCTACTCTTTTTGTTCTCTCTCTGGTCATCACTCTTTGCCTGTTCTCCATCTCCCTTTGGTGCTCTCCTCCCTGTTCTTTCTCCCTCGACCTCCCGCCCCATGATCCTTTCCCTTCTCCAACTCTGTATCCCTTTTGCCAATCACCTTTCCAGCTCTCAGCTTCACCCCACCCCCTCCGGTCTTCTCCTATCATTTCGCATTTCCCCCTCCCCCTCCTACTTTCAAATCTCTTACTATCTTTTCTTTCAGTTAGTCCTGACAAAGGGTCTCGGCCCGAAATGTTAACAGTGCTTCTTGCTATAGATGCTGCCTGGCCTGCTGTGTTCCACCAGCATTTTGTGTGTGTTGTTTGAATTTCCAGCATCTGCAGATTTCCTCAAGTGTGCTTGATTTACTACTTATATAATGGAGTAAACAATTTTAATTTACATACACAATACATCTCAGGTCTGTAATGGTCACCCAAGCAATCCACTGTCCTGCATTTGGAAATGGCTTGGAGAGAAAATTTCAGATTTCGTAAACCCACCCCGTGGAAGCTCTTCTAGATGTAACCTAGAATAACCCAGGTTCATTTCTACTATTACGTCTTATTTTTCTGGTCTTGGGAAGAAAGTTACTTTATAAAACTCAATCAGAAACCCTTCAAAAAGGAACACATTATTTATCTTTGAATCAGTACATACTTAAGCACTTACTCAGTCTCTAATAACATGCTAAAGTAACTTCCCCATATGCATTTGATTAATAGTTTAATTTTTTTTTCATTTTCCACTGCCCTTAAATAATAGATACTACTACTGGATTTGCTGCATTTAAATTTAGGGAACCGAAATGTACACAAACACTCAATGTCTCCAAGAGGCTTCATCAATACTTTAATGTGCAGAAATAGCTATCCCACTATTTCTATATCCATTCAATTGTTTTCCAGATGCTTCCTGCTCTACTGACTGCATCTTTTATTTTTAATTTCAAATCCGTTACACTGGTTTTACTATCTGGGTTACTCGCATTCCGACATCCAGAACATCTGAATAGTTCATGTTCACCAATAGCTCGTGCCTATATTCAAAGATTCAAAAGCACATTTTATTATCGATGTACGTAAAATACATCTCTGAAATTCGTCTCTCCACCTAGCCATAAAATACAGAAAAAACATAGTAGTTCAGGACACCCCCTCCCCCACAAAGAAGTCCATCTATCCTCCAATTAAAACTTACTTCAGGTGTTACTATATTGGTTCCTTCAAGATCTCCCCAAATTTTGTGTATTTACACGGCTGGTAGCACATCACCCGTTCACACCAACCTGCAAGCAGTAACTAAATATGTAGGATGCATGCAAAAGAACTGATGTTCAGAGGAGAAAGAAAATTTATATCAACAGCTTTGGAGTTTATCCAGTAACAAATTAAAATATACTTAAGGGCACAATTCTGATAGATAGTCAACCATTCCACTTGTTGCCACTTTTGACTTCTAATATATCACACATTTGAAGTTTAGAAGTTCAGAAGATCATGCAGAATTTCTCAGAAGTTTTTGTAGCAAATCTCCATCAGAAAATGAGGCATAATGACGATATTGTACCAAACAACATCTCTTAGATATTGTACCTTTTTTTCTCAGCTCTTCCTCCCTGCGTTTGAGGAATGCTTGCACTGCTGTAGACTGAACCTGTTTCACTTGTTGGTTCTTCTTTGGTGGTTTCACTGACAAGCTATAACGCTTCTGTTAAGGAAAGAACAAGAATAAACATAAATATCATATCCAATTTGCCCATGAGGAGAAAAAAATACCCTTTAGAATTAACATCAGTAGAAACACAAACAGAACTGGTGTCCTAATTGCTCACGACCACAGACTGTATTCCGAGACAAAAACATGCAAATACCAGAGTTCACTTCCCATTTTCTGTTGAGTTTGCAAATAGTAGTCAGAGAAATGTTGCACTTGTTCCGCATGCAAGGATAAGTGCCAGGATGGAGATCGGTGGGAAGGGATGGGGGGGATGACGTGGACAAGGGAGTCGCAATCCCTGTGGAAAGCAGAAAGGGGGGGGGGGTGGAGGGAAAGATGTGCTTGGTAGTGGGATCCCGTTGGAGGTTGTGGAAGTTATAGAGAATTATACGTTGGATCCGGAGGCTGGGGGGGTGGTAGGTGAGGACAAGGGGGACCCTATCCCGAGTGGGGTGGTGGGCGGATGGGGTGAGGGCAGATGTGCGGGACATGGGAGAGATGCGTTTGAGAGCAGAGTTGATGGTGGAAGAAGGGAAGCCCCTTTGTTTAAAAAAGGAAGACATCTCCTTCGTCCTGGAATGAAAAGCCTCATCCTGAGAGCAGATGTGGCAGAGACGGAGGAATAGTCCAGGTAGCTGTGACAGTCTGTAGGCTTATAGTAGATATCAATAGATAGACTGTCTCCAGAGATGGAGGCAGAAAGATCAAGAAAGGGGAGGGAGGTGTCAGAAATAGATCAGGTAAATTTTAGGGCAGGGCAAAAGTTGGAGGCAAAGTTAATGAAGTCAACGAGCTCAGCATACGTGTAGGAGGCAGTGCCAATGCAACGACCCAACGCAGACTGGGAGACCGTTTCGTTGAACACCTACGCTCTGTCCGCCAGAGAAAGCAGGATCTCCCAGTGGCCACACATTTTAATTCCACGTCCCATTTCCATTCTGATATGTCTATCCATGACCTTCTCTACTGTCAAGATGAAGCCACACTCAGGTTGGAGGAACAACACCTTATATACCAGCTGGGTAGCCTCCAACCTGATGGCATGAACATTGACTTCTCTATCTTCCATTAATGCCCCTCCCCTTCTTACCCCATCCCTGACATCTTCCATTAATGCCCCTCCCCTTCTTACCCCATCCCTGACATATTTAGTTGTTTGTTTTTTTCTCTCTCTCTCTGCCCATCACTCTGCCTGTTCTCCATCTCCCTCTGGTGCTCCCCCCTCCCCCTTTCTTTCTCCCTAGGCCTCCCATCCCATGATCCTTTCCCTTCTCTAGCTCAGTATCCCTTTTGCCAATCACCTTTCTGGCTCTCAGCTTCACCCCACCCCCTCCGGTCTTCTCCTATCATTTCGCATTTCCCCCTCCCCCCCTCCTACTTTCAAATCTCTTACTATCTTTCCTTTCAGCTGGTCCTGACGAAGGGTCTCAGCCCAAAACGTCGACAACGCTTCTCCCTATAGATGCTGCCTGGCCTGCTGCATTCCACCAGCATTTTGTGTGTGTTGCTTGAATTTCCAGCATCTGCAGATTTCCTTGTGTTTGCCTTTCAAGTATTCATTCCTTTGCTATGTAACATGTACAAATATGCTGGAGGAACTCAGCCGGTCAAGAAGCGTCTACGAGAAACAAATAAACAACTGGTGTTTTGGGCAAAGACCCTTCATCAGGACTGGAAAAGAAGGGGGAAGAAGCCAAAATATGAATATGGGAGGATAGGGAAAGAGTACAAGCTGGAAGGTGAGATGAAGCCAGGTGTATGGGAGGGGTGGGGATGAAGTAAGAAGCTGGGAGTTGACAAGCGAAAAGGGTAAAGGGCTACAGAAATCTGATAGGAGAGGAGAGTGGATAATGGGAGAAATGGAATGAGGAGAGGAATCAGGGGAGATGATAGGCAGGGGAGAAGAAGAGCAGAGGCAAAAGGGGGGAGGGTGAGTATTACCAGAGGTTAGAGAAATCGACATTCATGCCATCATACTATAGGCTACCCAGACAGAATACAAGGTGTTGCTCCTTCAACCTGAGAATGGTCTCATTTTGGCAGTATATTTTGGTTATTCTTCTGCTATATTCCTTTCACACAAACAATGACATTCAAGATAGAAACTGATATTATTGACTCTTACACTGAATTTGAAGTGCAAATTATTAGTAAGGGTTTCAGTATTTATAATGGAGGAAATCTGATAGCACCTTCAATGATACATCTGCATAAACAAAAACAAACTCAAGTAGCTCCATGCTGTTCCATAAGACAAAATATTCTGATGCTTCAGATCTTCAGGAGTCAAAGAACTGATGGCAACTGTTTATGAACTATTTTTATTGTAAATGGTATTTGAAGTGTTATACAGTTTAAAAAAATATAAAGGCCTTTGTTCAACAATCCTAGACCTAAAAAAAAGTTGAGAGAATTGTTACTACTTTAAATGATTCAAAATAGATTTTTAAAATTAAATAAAATATTCTGAACACCCAAGCACAAAATTCTAGGTTGATTCTTCAGTACCCTGCAAAAGGAGTTCTGCACTGTTGGGCGTGTATCTCTTATATAAGACATTAGATCATCCTTGCACCCACGCTCTCAGATTTGAGAAAAATACCTGAATTTCAGTAATTGCCCTATTTATCCCTCACTCAACGTTACCAAAGATACAGTCATGGTGGGCAGAACAGAGGCAATGCCATACAGCTCCTGACGAAGGGTCTCAGCCTGAAACTTTAGAGTGCTTGTTTCCACGGACGCTGCCCGACCTGCTGAGTTCCTCCAGCTTGTTGTATCTGTTGCTATACAGATCCAGCTACTTGGCTTAAATCCTGACTTTGGGAGCTACGTGCAAGGGTTACATGTTCTCCTTATGACCATATTGACTTCTGTTGGTGCTCTGTTTCCTTCTGCATCCAAAGAGCATGCCGCTGGGTTAACTGGCAGCTGTAAATTACCCCTAGTGTCAGTGGGTCACAGATGAATCTAAAGGACTTGAAAGGTATGCGAGAGAGGTTACAGAACAGTAAGATGGGAAAGTTGGACTGTTGGGCCTATTCTGATAATAGATGTGGATTTGAGGGCCAACTGACCTCCTTTGGTGCTGAATGAAGTGGGGTTGCTGTATTGCTGTTTGCATGCAAACTGGTTGCTACACTCTGTCATTATAAGAACAGACTATACTTAAAGTGTGTCATTAGTTGCAAAAAAAAACACTTTGGGCTATTCTAAAAGGGAATAATGGATCTCTAGCAGCAGCCCAAGGATGAGTAATAAGCCCAAAGTGTACAAGCAATTAAATTTAAGACCCAGATGTTTACTAGTAGGGATTGGACATGAGCAATGGCAGTGCCTCAAACAATGTAAATTGGTGAGCAGCCCTACTGATAACTAATAGATGACAAGGGTGTGTCAAAGTTACAGCTGTGTTTTAATTTTATGAATGACATTCAATAATTAAAATATAGAGTAAAAGAAAATTAAATATTTAAGTACTACAATAAACTAATTCCAATAGAGCTATATTCCAGTGTAAATGTTGCAGAATTTCTGCAAGATTGTCAATATAGTCCGCTCCATCCTGGGTACCCAGGACATCTTTAGGGAGTGGTGTCTCAGAAAGGAAGTGTTCATTATTAAGGACCTCCAGCACCCAGGGCATTCCCTTTTCACACTGTTACCATCAGGTAGGAGATACAGAAGCTTGAAGGCACACACTCAGTGATTCAGGAACAGCTTCTTCCCCTCTGCCATCCAATTCCTAGATTGACATTGAACCTTTGGACACTACCTCACTTTTAAAAAAGTATACAGTACTTCTGTTTTT
This sequence comes from Hemitrygon akajei, assembly GCF_048418815.1. Taxonomy (NCBI): domain Eukaryota; kingdom Metazoa; phylum Chordata; class Chondrichthyes; order Myliobatiformes; family Dasyatidae; genus Hemitrygon; species Hemitrygon akajei. Next base: position 136,360,920 of record NC_133129.1, read on the forward strand.
GCAGTTTAGAAAAAAACTATTCAATATATGTAATTGATTACTTGTTCATTATTATTTTTATTTTATTTATTATTTTTTTTCCTTTGCTAGATGATGATTGCATTGACCGGCTGCTGCCGCCAAATTAACAAATGTCACGTCACATACCGGTGATAATAAACCTGATTCTGATTCCGAAATAGTCATGGGAAAAATTGCAGACTTCGGATCAGAGTGCTATTTAGGATGCTGTGATTAGTCTCATTTTAAGCTAATAAGAGCTTTGAGAAAAGAGAGGTCATCCAGTGATTGTTGGCAGAAAGTGTGTGTGTGAATTAGGTTGTGTTTGGCTGCAACACCCTCAATGAGAAGACATTTATACCAGAGTCATTCAGTTTGCACAAAGAACAAGTATCTGGATAAGATAGTGGCAAACTGCCAGTGTCCATGGTAATGCAACAAAAGGCAGCTCTTTGAAAAATAAGAATGCAAAGAAAATTTTGTTGGAGGTTTAATAAAAAGAAATTGAAGATTTTCAGTAACAAAAATAAATAGTCAAATGTGCAAAGCACAAGAAAACTCAGGTTTTCCTTCATCTGTGAATCATATACTTTATAAACCAGCATTGACGTTATTACCTCTGGGAAATTGGCTTAAAACAAAACTACTTGCATTACTCTAAGCACAAAGTGCCCCAGTACACTCTTTCTGCCTGTAACTAGAGATAATAAACACATCATACTCAATCTGTAATGCATAAAATCTAGAAAACTGAACTATAATTAGACAGCAGTATTGTCACCATGACAACCAAGGAGGTTTGTAATTAGAGCCTTAGTCAGGCTAAATCTAGAAGCCTAAACAACTACTTCAGCCCTTTCAAAGATCTCAGCCTGTGGTTGGCTCAGTTTGTCTTTCATAAAAATGAGCTGATTATAATACAATTTGCCCATCAGCCCCTAATCACACCTGAAATCTTCCACAATTGAAGACAATGAATCAATTTTCTTCACTCTCTGGAATTCAGAAGAATGAGAGGGGATCTTACAGAAACATACAAAATTTTGAAAGGGATAGATAAGATGGAAGTAGGAAAGTTGTTTCCATTGGTAGGTGAGACTAGAACTAGGGGACATTGGCTCAAGATTCGGGGAGAAGATTTAGGACGGAGATAAGGAGAAACTGTTTTTCCCAGAGAGTGGTGAATCTGTGGAATTTTCTGCCCAGGGAAGCAGTTGCGGCATCCTCACTAAATATATTTAAGAAACAGTTAGATAGATTTTTACATAGTAGGGGAATTAAGGGTTACGGGGCAGGTTGATGGAGCTGAGTTTACGGACAGATCAGCCATGATCTTATTGAATGGCAGGGCAGGCTCGATGGGCCGGATGGCCTACTCCTGTTCCTATTTCTTATGTTCTTACATCCAGGATGTCCCTAGTATAAGGAGCTCTCATCAAATGTTTGTATTTTGTGTGGCAGGTTTGTACTAAGAGGCTTACTTTTGATACACAATCCCATACAACTCCCAACTGGCTGTGACATGCTTAACCAAATCATCTTTGTTGGACATTGTCTGCATACAAGTTATCGAACGCAGTTGGTGAACAGAAATCAAGCATGACATCCACATGGATTCTGATTGGTTTGCTGAGCCAAGCTGCACTTGAGAAAGCATACAAAAGGGAAATATAAAGTGGTATTAAATGACGCTAACCTTGAATTATGGAACTAGATTGCAAACTAAGCAGTAAGGCAACACTAGAACTGCCCCCTTACAGCTCCAATGACCCAGGTTCAATCCTGACCTGCAGTGTAGAGTTTGCATGTTCCCCTTGTGATCATGTTGGCTTCCCCCCTTATTCTTTTTGATAAAAGGGACTGGGGATAAAGGGCATGGAAGCCAAGGTGGTGGTTATGCTCCTCCTACAGGATGTGGGAGATCAGAAACGTTTTCACTGTTCCTGGTGACCATACCTGTGGGCAGCAGTACCTCCCATCAAACTGCATACAGCAAATGATCAAAGGGGCATCTGAAAATGTCATATTAAATGTATACACGAGGAAATCTGCAGATGCTGGAAATTCAAACAACACACACAAAATGCTGGTGGAACGCAGCATGCCAGGCAGCATCAATGAGGAGAAGCACTGTCGACTTTTCGGGCCGAGACCCTTCGTCAGGACTAACTGAAAGGAAAGATAGTAAGAGATCCTGACGAAGGGTCTCGGCCCGAAACGTCGACAGTGCTTCTCCTCATTGATGCTGCCTGGCCTGCTGCGTTCCACCAGCATTTTGTGTGTGTTATATTAAATGTATATTTAGTTAACTTTTCCACAGCACAGGTACAGAAAGAAATAGGATAGGCAGCCACTGGGAAAGGCAATAAATGCTGGCAGGTTTTGCACGAGTCTGCCCTGGCCACGCACCTCAAACTAAGTATGTATACCATTCTGGATAGAGTTGTGGGGATGGCCTCTCAGAGGAAAGCAGCAGCTGCTGAATTTATGGCACACTGGTTGTCTCTGATACATAGCAGAGGAGGGAAAAATCTAAGTAAGAAGTAGTGGTGGGGATTTGTTACTGGGGGAAACAAACATGAACTTCTGTAACTGGGAGGGATGGTGTCTCAATCGATGTCATGATCAAAGATTTCACAGATCAAGTACAGAACATTCTGAAGGGGGAAGAACACATTGGTACTAAGATACGAGGTCCTAAGAGTTTAGCAAAAGGTTAAAAACCAGGACACACAGGGCCAGATTATCCCTGTGACACACAGCACTGAGGATAGAAATACGAGTTTAGGACAAAGATTTTTTCTAAAGAACTGGTGCAGGAAGAGGGGGTTTTGGGTACTTGAATTATTAGGATCACATCTGAGCTAGGTAGGACCTAGAGAAGGATAGGTTTAACCGTTTCTATGGATGGCTCCTAACCTGCTGAGTTCCTCCAGCATTTTGTGTGTACAGTACTGCTCTGAATTTCCAGCAACTGTTTCAGGTTGAATCTAAATTGGAGGGAGATCAGCATCCTTACAGGGAAGTTTGCTCAAGTTATCCAAGGTGGTGGGGTGGAAAGAGGGGTATTAGTTGGTGGTTTTTAAACAAATTTGGTAGGGGTTTGGAAAGCATAACATCAGTGCAGAGATTGACTCCAACGTGAGAGAATGAATTGAGCAAATCCAGAGGCAGAGCTTAAGAAAGCAACAAAGTCAAATACAATCATTACATTTAAGGGACATTTACTCATACACTTAAATAGGCAAGGCATAGAATTGTAATGCCCTGGTTAAGATTTCTACTGCTATGCTGTGAGGCGTTTTATTTTAATAGTTTTCTGAAAAAGCAGTGTCCTGCTGGTAAGGGTGTTTTGTCTTCAGCTAAAGATAAGGAGACATGTTGTCCAAATTAGGAATGTTGAGTCAGCCAGTTGTAACTTTCTGCCTCGTGGAAGATTCGGGAGAGCTGGGCAGGATCAGATTATTGAAGGACAATAGTCTGGTTTAGAGTCTTTTTGGTGGGAGCTATGGAGTGAAGCACAAGGGAAGATGCTGCAGAATGCTATAGTAAGGAGGGTCCCCATTGCAAGAAGTGCTTTGTGCAGATGAATGGCTCTGAGGAGAAAGGGCCAATACTCCCGAGAGAGCCAGCTTCCTCGAAGACCTTCTCGAATGAAATTCAGACTGTGGCAGGTGCTTTCACACAGGCCAGGGGTCCTGTGGACATGTAAAGCAATGCATTCTGGACTACTCCTGAAGTGAGCTCCAACGTTTACGTGCACATCTAGACAGGTTTAACTGTAATGGGCCCTTTTATATTTTTTACCTCTCTCCCCCACCCCCAACTCTAGATGTACATAATTTATGAAAGGTGGCCTTCTCATGGCTAACGAGCCATGTTTGTATACAAGCCCCAGTGAGAGGCTTATAGAACAATACGGATCTAATTCACACAAACAGGGTTAGTATAGATGGGCAAATAGCATGACTATAGAGGGCTGAAGGGCTTATTTCAGTGCTATACCACTGTGACTATGCTTCTCTTTCCTCTCACATCCCAAAATATGCAGCTCAGTAAATTAAAATATACATTTTTGAAGTCCAGTTTCAGAATAGATTTGATGCTGATAATGAAAATAGCACTTAGTGGAAGAATTTTAACGGTTAACAAACTACCCCTTTCAAGACCATCTCTCCAAATAAATTATAAAATTATCTTAAATTTATAATATCCACTTTTTGCAACAAAAAGCTTCACCTTTCCTTTTTATGGTAATTTTTAATTGTGCCGTTAATAATTGTACCTCTTACCTCAGAATAAAACAACTGATTTAATGCAAGTATTTGGAAATTTTAAGTTGCTAACTTTAAAAGCTGAATAAGGATCTTTCATGCTGTCCAAGGGATTCCACCTGAGTTTAAAAAAGGTATCTGTGCATTTATATAGTTATACAAATAGACCCTGCTTTCAGAAACTGGCTTTGTAATGAAAAAAATTTGCATTTTTGAATGATTCAGTCAGACAGAAATAACGTGTTTTTTTTTCAACTTAACTCCATAGTGTGCTCTGCAGATGTGTAGAACTTGCAATTTTATCTGTAATTAGTGATGAAGATGTTATCTGCTATCTAATAATACCTCTTTCTTAATGCCATCCAACCAACATGATACTTACATTTATGGCTGGAGGTTCAAGGCTGAGAGTCCACATGCATTTAGTAACACCAGAATGAAGTTGCAAGGTTTATCTTGGTTGACAGCTTACTTTTATTTAATTTTCCTGAGCTCAGCAGGCTGCCTACGGGATTATGGTCTGCTGGCCAAACTGCAAATATCAAGTACTTCCTAACCATGAACAAAATATACAGAAGTACATTCTAGCCTTGAGCATGAGGAAATCTCAAGCAACACACACAAAATGCTGGTGAACTCCAGGCCGGGTCTTCACATACTGCTATTGTGACTCCCATCTGTCCTTCCCCCACCACCACTCTGCAACCCCGTCTCCCTCAGATCCCATCATCAGCTCCTGGACCCTCAGAGGCTCCATCTTCCTCTCACCCCAACCCTTCCCTCTCCACTGCCACTACCAGCCTCCCTCCCCCCTCTGATCCCAGCTCTCATCCGTACTGGGTCTTTACCATCCCCTCCAACCTTCCACTCTCTGAGGCAGAGTGCTCTATCCTCAGTAAGGGCCTCACCTTTGTCCCCCTTCGCCCACAGCTCAGCGAGTTCTTCGTACGTCTTGACGCTGAACTCTTCTTCCGCTGGCTCCGTCTTCAAGCCTACTTCTTCGACAAGGACTCTCCCACACCCACCAATGACCCCTTCTCTCGTCTTCAACCCTCCTCCTAATCTCTTACTATCTCTACTTTCAGTTAGTCCTGACGAAGGGTCTCGGCCAGAAACGTCGACTGTACTTCTTCCTACAGATGCTGCCTGGCCTGCTGCGTTCCACCAGCATTGTGTGTGTATTTCTAGCCTTGAGTTCAGCTCTGATCTCAGTATCTTGAACTTTTAAGAAATGTTAAATGGAACAAAGATTTAGGGAAAAATATCATTAAGTTCTACAGTAAGTTACAGCAGTTTTGCAGTTTTCAGAATTCATTGGCACTAAACTGATTCCATCTGAAAACACAGAAGTTTATTTTGCTTTCTCTCTGTAAAATACAAGTACCTAGTTAAAGGAAATAGACCTATTACAAATCCAAGGCAGATGAATAGCTTAGATTGATTACTCCATTTTCACTTAAAAATTTAATGACAGGACCAGTGGCAGTAAGCAATATTCACAAGCATTTGGGTGTGTCTTGCAATTATGGGACCAGATAGATCCTCTGTAACCGCAGAAAGCATGAGGTGAATTTAGAACATCTCAAAAGTTTCCAGTGATTAGGAGTCTGTGGGGCAAAACAATCCTAAGTTTAGAACCAATCTACAAACCATGTTCAAAATTAACAAGGAATCATTAGAAGCAAAATTGTATTGATAGAAAACACAAATTTTATAGAGGCATGAATGTACTGAACACACACAGTACTTGCACTTAAAATGATGTGGCTCATTTCAGGCAAATAAAGCAGTCAATTCACAAAACAACACGAACACCAGTTCAAAGCATCATACATGGTAAGCAACTTCTATATTGTCCTTGTCATCCACTCCAGTCCTCTGTTTGACAAGACTATAAGACACACGAGCAGAATTAAGCCATTTGGCCCATCAAGTCTGCTATGGCCATTCCATCGTGGCTAATTTATTATGCCTCTCAACCCCATTCTCTTGCCTTCTCCCTGTGATCTTTGACACCCTAATTAAATCAAGAACCTATCAACCTCTGTTTTAAATATACTCAATAACTTGGCCTGCACAGTCGTCTGAGGCAATAAATTCCACAGACTCACCACCATGGCTAAAGAAATTTTTCATCATCTCTGTTCTAAATGGATGTCCCTCTACTCTGAGGCTGTGCCCACTGGTCCTAGATTCCCCTACTATCAGAAACATCCTCTCCGCATTCATTCTATTTACAGTAGGCCTTTCAATATACTTCAATAAGATCCCCCCCACCCATTCTTCTAAACAGTGAGTAGAGGCCCAGAGCCACCAAACGCTCCTTAGATGTTAACCCTTTCATTCCCAGAATAATTATTGTAAACCCTCTCTAATATCAGCAAATCTTTTCTAAGATAAGGGGCCCAAAACTGCTCTCAATACCCCAAGGCGGGTGTGACCAATGCCTTATAAAGCCTCTGCATTACATCCTTGCTTCTGTATTCTAGTCCTCTAAAACTGAATGATTTGCCTTCCTTTCTACTGACTCAACCTGCATTTATAATACATGGTGAAATATGGAAGAACAAATGATTTTGTTATGTGGAGAACTGAAAAAGAGCTAAATATCACAGTTATTGGTATTACTAAAATTAATATTTTATACATTGGCACAATGGACTTGTCTTTATATAGCACATTTAAAAAAACTCAAGGGTTTATAGTCCGACTATTCCTGAACAGCATTCAGTGCTTTATGCAACAGACATTATACCTACGGCAAATTTAAATCAATACAATTGCAAATGCTGGAAATATGAAAAAATTAGTGGGAACATTTAGCAGGCCCTGCAGCATGTGTGGTAAGAAAAACAGAGTTAACATTTCATTAGCAGCCTCAAAGAGAGAGTTAACAGTAATTTTAAATTTCAGAGAACCTGAAGGAGGAATGGATAGGACGAAGGGAATATCTATGATAGAGTGAAATCAAGTCACACGGCTCTTACAAGAAGTGGTGACCAGATAATCCTTTCTACACATAATGAAGGGTATTATTTGTCAGGGGTCTTTAATGAAACACCTCCACTATTCAAAAAACATTAAGGGACCTGTCAAGTAGCATGGTTCAATATTTCATCCAAAATATATCATTGTACTACAGTTTGAATGCAAGAACTTATGCAACATTGGTTAGAAACACAGAAAACCTACAGCACAATACAGGCCCTTTGGCCCACAAAGTTGCGCCGAACATGTCCCTACATTAGAAATTACTAGGTTTACCCACAGCCCTCTATTTTTCTAAGCTCCATGTACCTATCCAAAAGTCTCTTAAAAGACCCAATCATATCCACCACCACCACCATAGCTGGCAGCCCATTCACACACTCACCACTCTCAATGTAAAAAACTTACCCCCGACATCTCCCTCTGTACCTACTCCCCAGAACCTTAAACCTGTGTCCTCTTGTGGCAACCATTTCAGCCCTGGGAAAAAGCCCCTGACTATCCACACGATCAATGCCTATTATCTTATACACCTCTATCAGGTCACCTCTCATCCTCCATCGCTCCAAAGAGGAAAGGCCGAGTTTACTCAACCTGCTTTTATAGGGCATGCTCCCCAATCCAGGCAACATCCTTGTAAATCTGCTCTGCACCCTTTCTATGGATTCCATATCCTTCCTGTAGTGAGGCAACCAAAACTGAGCACAGTACTCCAAGTGGGGTCTGACCAGGGTCCTATATAGCTGCAACTTTACCTCTCGGCTCCTAAATTCAATACCACAATTAATGAAGGCCAATACACCATATGCCTTCTTAACTACAGAGTCAATCTGCGCAGCTGCTTTGAGCGTCCTATAGACTCGGACCCCAAGATCCCTCTGATCTTCCACACTGCCAAGAGTCTTACTATTAATACTATATTCTGCCATATTTGACCTACCAAAATGAACCACCTCACACTTATCTGAGTTGAACTCCATCTGCCACTTCTCAGCCCAGGTTTGCATCCCATCAATGTCCCACTGTAACCTCTGACAGCCCTCCACACTATCCACAACACCCTCAACCTTTGTGTCATCAGCAAACTTACTAAACCATCCCTCCACTTCCTCATCCAGGTCATTTATAAAAATTACGAAGAGTAAGGGTCACAGAACAGATCCCTGAGGCCACCACTGGTCACCAACCTCCATGCAGAATATGACCTGTCTACAACCACTCTTTGCCTTCCGTGGGCAAGCCAGTTCTGGATCCACAAAGCAATATCCCCTTGGATCTCATGCCTCCATACTTTCTCAATAAGCCTTGCATGGGGTACCTTATCAAATGCCTTGCTGAAATCCATATACACTACATCTACTGCTCTTCCTTCATCCATGGGTTTAGTCACATCCTCAAAATTCTGTCAGGCTCATAAGGCACGACCTGCCCTAGACAAAGCCATGCTGACTATTCCTAATCATATTATACCTCTCTAAATGTTCATAAATCCTGCCTCTCAGGATCTTCTCCATCAACTTAACAACCACTGAAGTACGACTCACTGGTCTATAATTTCCTGGGCTATCTCTACTCCCTTTCTTGAATAAAGGAACAACATCTGCAACCCTCCAATCCTCCAGAACCTCTCCCATCCCCATTGATGATGCAAAGATCATCGCCAGAGGCTCAGCAATCTCCTCCCTTGCCTCCCACAGTAGCCTGGGGTACATCTCATCCAGTCCCAGCGACTTATCCAACTTGATGCTTTTCAAAAGTTCCAGTCTATCCTCTTTTTTAATATCTACATGCTCAAGCTTTTCAGTCTGCTGCAAGTCATCACTACAATCACCAAGATCCTTTTCCATAGTGAATACTGAAGTAAAGTATTCATTAAGTACTTCTGCAATCTCCTCCGGTTCCTTACACACTTCCCACTGTCACACTCGATAGGTCCTATTCTTTCAAATCTTATCCTCTTTCTCATCACATACTTGTCGAATGCCTTGGGGTTTTCCTTAATCCTGCCCGCCAAGGCCTTTTCATGGCCCCTTCTGGCTCTTCGAATTTCCTTTTTAAGCTCCTTCCTGCTAGCCTTATAAGCTTCTAGATCTCTAACATTACCTAGCTCTCCGAACCTTTCGTAAGCTTTTTTCTTCTTGACTAGATTTATTACAGGCTTTGTACACCACGGTTCCTGTACCCTACCATAAATTCCCTGTCTCATTGAAACTTACCTATGCAGAACTTCACATAAATATCCCCTGAACATTTGCCACATGTCTTCCGGACTTTTCCCTGAGAACATCTGTTCCCAATTTAGGCTTCCAATTTCCTGCCTGATAGCCTCATATTTCCCCCTTACTCCAGTTAAACGCTTTTCTAACTTGTCTGTTCCTATCTCTCTCCAATGCTATGGTAGAGGAGATAAAATTATGATCACTATCTCCAAAATGCTCTCCCACTGAGAGATCTGACACCTGACCAGGTTCATTTCCCAATACCAAATCAAGTACAGTCTCTCCTCCTGTAGGCTTATCTACATATTGTGTCAAGAAACCTTCTTGAACATACCTAACAAACTGCATCCCATCTAAACCCCTTGCTCTAGGGAGATGCCAATCAATATTTGGGAAATTAAAATCTCCCATCACGACAACTCTGTCATTGTTACACGTTTCCAGGATCTGTTTCCTTATCTGCTCCTCGATGTCCCTGTTACTACTGGGCAGCCTATAAAAAACACCCAGTAAAGTTACTTCCTGTTCCTAACCTCCACCCAGAGACTCCGTAGACAATCCCTCCATGATGTCCACCTTTTCTGCAGCCATAACACTATCTGTGATCAATAGTGCCACGCCCCCACCTCTTTTGCCTCCTTCCCTGCCCTCTCTGAAACATCTAAAACCCAGCACTTGAAGTAACCATTCCTGTCCCTGAGCCATTCAAGTCTCTGTAATGGCCACCACATCATAGCTCCAAGTACTGATCCACCCTCTAAGCTCATCCGCTTTTTCACAATACGCCTTGCGTTAAAATAGACACATCTCAAACCGTCCGTCTGAGCGTGTCCCTTCTCTATCCTCCCTCCCACACTGCCTCCAAGCTTTCTCTATTTGTAAGCCAACCGCCTCTTCCCCAGTCTCTTCAGTTCTGTTCCCACCCCCCAACAATTCTAGTTTAAACTCTCCCCAGTAGCCTTAGCAAACCTCCCCGCCAGGATATTGGTCCCCCTGGGATTCAAGTGCAACCTGTCCTTTTTGCCCAGGTCACACCTGCCCCAAAAGAGGTCCCAATGAACCAGAAATCTGAATTCTTGCCCCCTGCTCCAATCCCTCAGCCCCGCATTTATCCTCCACCTCATCCTATTCCTATACTCGCTGTCATGTAGCACAGGCAGTAATCCAGAGATTACTACCTTTGAGGTCCTGCTTCTCAACTTCCTTCCTAACTCCCTGTAGTCTTTTTTCAGGACCTCTTCCCTTTTCCTACCTATGTCATTGGTACAAATATGTACCACGACCTCTGGCTGTTCTCCTTCCCACTGCAGGATATATGTCATAAGATATCATAGTTGTATTAATACAACTTGAAGAGAAATCTACTTCCAGTACATTTTAATACACCAAATTTGCACAGATGAAAGAGACTTAGGAAAACATATTTACCGTGTAGATCACTGAAAAACTCCCATGCCAATTAATGGAAAAACTGTGCTAAATTAGCTTACCAATAACCCTACTTGAAATTTAACAAATATTCTACAATCATAACAAAGACCATCCTTCATCACAGGCAGATGCCCCCATATTATTGTTATTTTTGTCCCATGAAAGTATCAGCAAAAATCATATTTAATATTACATTTACAGAATTACTTGGTTCCTTGCAGTCACTTATAAAATTACATCAGATCCTACTTGGAGTCACACCTGCGCTACCCCAAAAAAAACAACTGAATATTTGTGCAACTAGTGTTCAAAATTTACCACTGAAGAAAAATGTGCTGTACATGTGATTTTTTAAAAAATCTCTCCTTTCAAAGACATCACAGCTACACACCAACAGGCTCAAAGCATCAGCTGCAAATCCCAGTTCTATTATAATTAACTACAGTTCATTAACACTATCAAGCAGCCAAATGTACAAAGTCAGTCATTTCAAGTTTCTGTCCTCACTATTCAAAACCACTCTCCCTACACAAACAATTCCAGACAGTAAATATAGACATAGGAACAGAGGGTGCTATGACTGTGAAAATGCTCCTTCCATCTAAGAAAATACACAATATATGAAAGGACAGTCTTAGGTATGGAGAAATAGTGGGGCATTACATTCTTTTATGTGCCTTTTTAACCACTTACTCACCTACATTGGTACTTTTAAATATTTGTTAAATATCTGTGTCGCACCAACAACCTTGCACTCAATGTCAGTATGACCAAAGAGCTGACTGTGGACTTCAGAGAGGGTTAGACGAGGGAACACACACCAACCCTTATAGAGGGTAAACACAAAGTACACTGCAGATGCTGTGGTCAAATCAAGACGTACAAAAAAGTTGGATGAACTCAGCAGGTCAGGCAGCATCCGTTGAAAGAAGCAGTCAACATTTTGGGTTGAGACCCGAAACGTTGACTGCTTCGTTCAACGGATGCTGTCTGACCTGCTGAGTTCATCCAGTTGTTTTGTAACCCTTATAGAGGGGTCAGGAGTGAGCAATTTCAAATTACTGGGCATTAATATCTCTGAGGACCAAACGTGGTCCCAACATATCCATGCAGCTATAAAGGTGGTAAGACCCGAGGTACGTTTCATTAGGAGTTTGAGGGGATTTGGAATGTCACCTAAAATATCCAAAAATTTCTACAGATATACTGTGGAGAGAATTCTGACTGGCTGCATCACTGTCAGGTATGCAGGGGGATCATAGTAAGCTGCAGAGAGTTGTAAAATTAGTCAGCTCCATCATGGGCACTTCCCTCTGCAGTATCCAGGACATCTTTAAGGAGTGTCCCTCAAAAGGACCGCATCAATCATTAAGGACCCAACCACCCAGGACATGCCCTCTTCTCATTGTTACTATCAGGAAAGAGATACAGAAGCCTGAAGACATATACTCAGTGATTCAGGAGCAGCTTTCCCTCAGCCATTTGATTACCATTACTGAATGGATATTGAAACCATGAACATGACCTCACTACATTTTTATTTCTGTTTTTGCACTACTTATTTAATTGAACTATTTGATATACAGATATACCAATTCAGTTTTTTTCTATATTATCATGTATTGCAATGTACTGCTGCTGTAAAGTTGACAAATTTCATGACATATGCCAGTGATATTAAACCTGATTCTGTTGACACAGGTACAAGATGGTTTCCTTTAAGTTAAGGCAAAGAATATAGCAGCAATATGGTAAATCTAGAAATGAATACAATACTTAACACCACAGCTTGAGCATACACTTCCAGTCTCACAGTGGAGGAAAGATGTGACTGTACCAAAGAGGATACAGTGCAGACTTACAAAGTACTGCCCAAAAGTAAATTTTCCAATACAAGTGTGGATAGGTTGAGATTGTCTTCTTAAAACAAAGGATCTCTTTCAAAATCTAGTAGTCTACTATAGTCTATAGCCAGGGCTTTACCATAAACTTAAATCATTAACTTCTACCATGCACTTAAAGTCATAGAAGGATGAAATGGAGAGATGAGGAATTATCTGCTCCCCATCCAAAGGTGGAAGGGATCTGAAACTCACTAATAGAAAAGGAGGAGGAGAGCAAAGACATGATCAGATTTATTACATATTTGGAGAAGTGTTTGAACAGTTGCGACCTGCAGGGCTATGAGCCAAGTGGCTCTTTTTCAATTGACACAGTCATGATGGGCTGAAAGATGTTCTCCATATTAATCTCCACTCATCAGATATGTATTAACATAAACCTTCATCAGCTTTAATATTGTTTAAACTACCTTTGGTCAGATTTAGATTTTCAGCATAACATTTCAGTTATTGTAAAGAACTGGGTAAAGAATAAAGCACAAAAATATTTACCTATTTTAGGACCACCATACTCAAAAACAGTTACTTTCCCTCCTAGTAGTAAGGCTTATCAACATCTCCACTCACTAAATCACCTCAACACCACCACTATCATTACTGTGGAAGGACACCTTCATTAAACGTGGATCCATTAGTGTTTTTGGACTGCTCCTGTTTCTCATGGTCTACTATTCAGACAGCATTCGACTTCATTCTTCAGGGTGGTGCTAGTTACCAAATTTTAGAAATCCACAGATTTACGAGAACTTGTCACCACTATGATTGGTTTATCAAATGTTTCACATCAAGTTCAATAGTTCTTCAGACACGTACTGGGTACTACAGTTTAAAAGGGTTCAGTTAAACGACAATTAATTCTGGGGTACCTACTGAGTGTAATTTAAGTCTGGACATTGCTTTGAAAGCTTTGGTACCAAAGCACAGTATTAGAATCAGGTTCAGTATCACTGGCATATGTCATAATTATTTTTTTTGCGGCAACAGTACAATGTAATACGTAACAGAAATATGCGAATTACAATAAAAATATATAGAAGAGTGCAAAAATAGAAATAAAAAAGTAGTAAGGTAGTGTTCATGAGTTCAATGTCCATTCAGAAAAAAGATGGCTGAAGGGAAGAAGCTGTTCCTAAATTGTGTGTGCCTTCAGTCTTCTGTACCTCCTTCCTGATGGTAGCAATGAGAACAAGGCATGACCTGGGTGAATGGGGACCTTAATGGTGGATGCCACCTTTTTGAGGCATCACTCCTTGAAGATGTCCTGCATACTACAGAGGCTAGTGCTCATGATGCAGCTGACTAAGTTTACAACTCCACAACTTATTTTGATCCTGTAAGTCACACCCCCCCCCCCAATACCATTCAGTGATGTAGGCAGTTAGAATGCTCTCCATGGTACATCTGTGGAAATCTGCAAATGTTACTGGTGATAATCTCCTCAATCTCCTAATGAAATATAGCCACTAACATGCCTTCTTTGCAGTACATTGATATGTTGGGTCCAGGTTAGATCCTCAGAGATACTGACACCGAGGAACTTGAAATTCCCAGTGACAGTGATTTAGAGGATACAATCTTATTTTTCCTGTCGCGATTAAAGGTGATAAATGATTAAAGTAGTCTCCTTGGATCCAAGTCAGAGTGCACGGAATTTTCAGGGTGCAGTGTAACTTTCTGTCATGTCAGTGCCCGAGTTGTCAAAGGGTGCAAAATGACTCCCCCTGGATTCTCACTCACTGGGGCATTTACAGAGTGCAATACAACTCTTCCCGATTCCCAATGAAATGAAGTGCTTAATGGTTGCAAAACAACTTTCCCCTGGCTTGTCAGTGGAATGCATCGTTTAAAGGATATAATGCAATCCCAACTAGGCCTTACTCAGGGAGTCAGTGTTTACATAGCGCAATGCAATTCTCCCTAGGCCTATGTCAGGGTGTTAGGATGTCTGGAGAGTTTCCAGACTGTCACTTACCTGCAAATGGGCATCGACTTTGTTCTCGGATGCCCTACTGAGAACGCTACCGAAATCCATAGCTCTGAAGCCTCAGCAGATTCAGCTGCAGAAACTACACGCACCAGTTGCAGCGAAACCTCACAACCCCTTCTCCAACTCAGCTTTCATGCGAAAAAGTCGTCACTTCCGCAAAAGCCGAGTTTCAAATCCGGCTGTTCTCGCTGTCACGTGGCACCGCAACACGAACGATGTGACGTCACGGCTAGTCCCTCTGACCGTATTCTGAGCTCAATTTAACCTGTTCACAAGCGATACAGGGACACCCTCAACTTGTCATCCTGAACCGAACTTGTACATTGAAGGGATTTGTTGTACTCCACCTGTTCACACACGTTCTGCAGACAGATTTAACCCATTGAAACGTATTATAAGGACATCCTGAACTTAATCTGCCCACACACATTAAAAAGGAATTCTTAACCGTTTGCACACATTATTAAGGGATTGCCTCGATTTAATAACCTCATACATTAAGGAAGTTTGCTGAACTTAACCATTTCATGCACATTACAAGGCTATCCATAACATAACCAGTTCACCCACATTATAGGGACAACACCAATCTCACATTACAGGGATATTGTTAACTGTCATTGCTGAGATATCCCTAATTTAACTAATTTACAGGGATTTCCATAACTTAGTCAATGCATGCACATTCCAAGGATGTCCTTCATTTTTGCACACATTATAGCAGTGTCCTTGACTAATACACACACATTATATTGATATCCCTAATGTGACAAATGCTTAGCCGTTAATGAAGTATCTTTATCTTAACCAGTGCATAGATATTACAGAGCTATCACAAATTTAACTACAAACTCAAGAAATTCTGCAGATACTGGAAATCCAGATCAACATGTACACGATGCTAGAGGAACTCAGCAGGTCAGGCAGGGTCTACGGAGAGGAACAAACAATCATGTGTCAGGTCTAGGCCCTTCGTCAGGAACTAGATGTTTGAGAATTGCAGGTGAATCCCTGGATTAATAACAATAACAAGCAAAACAACAACATAAAAAGGTATTCCTAAGTTAACTACTGCAAATGCATTATTTCATGATTTCAAGATTCAAGTTTATTTATTCTGTGTACATCAAAATTTACAGTGAAGTGCATCATTTGCATTAGCAACCAAGGGTATGATGGGGAAGCCTGCAAGTGTTGCTGCACATTCCGGCACCAGCTTAGCAAGCTCACAAAGCCCAGCAACAAAACAACTGCAAAACCAGCACCTTCCTCTCTTTCACTCATGCCCTTTAAACTCAGGAAAGACCACCTTAGGCTCCAGCCTCCAGTGGACTTGGCGGTTCATAACATTATATCTTACTTATTCAGTGCCCGTTACGCCACTGGCATTAGGGCAGCAATGAAGGTCCTCCATGTCTGCCCTTGGCCATATTTTCTATTGTGCCCTGCTTGTGGTTGAGGGTCCTCATTCCTGCCTCCGTGGTTTGGTGCCAAGTTATCTTTGGTCTCCTGCTTTTCCTCCGCCCTTCAGGAGTCCAATGAAGTGCTGTCCTGATGACGGAGTCGGCCTCTCTTCTCATCACAGCCCAATTCATCCCCATTGTTCCCTCATGATGATTGTGGCCATGTCCTCTTGTTGACACTGATGGAGCAGGGCATGGATGGAGATCTTCCTTGGCCGGAAAATACGGAGAGTCGTCTGGAAGCTCGTGGTGTTGAATGACGACAGCTAGGCAAGGTCACTCTCTGTCATGCATCAGCACTCTGAGTGTGGACAGAACACGGCTCTGGTACAGCTTCACCTTGTGGTTGATCCCCATATGTTACTCATTGACCTGTAGACGTTTCCAGCTTTGCTGAGTCTGCACTGGGCATCGTCCTTGGTTCCACCATCCTGTCGAATGATGCTGCTCAGGTAGGTGAATACCGGTGCTGGGTGAGTCGACGCCATATGCCTTGATGGGAGAGGAGACCCTACATTGAGGGTTATGGTCTTAGTCTTTCTCAGATTGACTCTGAGTCCAACTTGGCCAGCAAAGGTACACAGACATAGAGTTTGCCCTTGCAAGTACTGCTATGTATGTGATAGTAATGCAAGGTCATCTGCAAAGTCAAGGTCTTCTGAAGTAGAGAATGGAGTCCACTAAATGCCTCCCTGCTTATCTTTTGTGTTTGTCTTAGGTTACATAGAAACATAGAAAATAGGTGCAGGAGTAGGCCATTCGGCCCTTCGAGCCTGCACCACCATTCAGTATGATCATGGCTGATCATCCAACTCAGATCCCTGTACCTGCTTTCTCTCCATACCCCCTGATCCCTTTAGCCACAAGGGCCATATCTAACTTCCTTTTAAATATAGCCAATGAACCGGCCTCAACTGTTTCCTGTGGCAGAGAATTCCACAGATTCACCACTCTCTGTTTGAAGAAGTTTTTCCTCATCTCGGTCCTAAAAGGCTTCCCCTTTATCCTTAAACTGTAACCCCTCGTTCTGGACTTCCCCAACATCGGAAACAATCTTCCTGCATCTAGCCTGTCCAATCCCTTTAGAATTTTATACGTTTCAATAAGATCCCCCCTCAATCTTTTAAATTCCAGTGAGTATAAGCCTAGTCGATCCAGTCTTTCTTCATATGAAAGTCCTGCCATCCCAGGAATCCCAGGTTTGCCTCATAATCCAGTCATTCACCAGTTTAAACAATATCGCCAACATCACACAGCCTTGGCTGACTCCTGTCTTGACTTCAAAGCTCAAATTGCAGTCCCCAACTGCGCAGGTGAAATTAGCATAGAAACTTTGGATAAGCTGGACAATTTTGGAAGAGATCTGATCTGAAAATTCGCCAGAGGCTCTCACTGTGGACATTATCAAAAGCCTTTTCAAGGATCACAAATTTACATACAGTTGTCTCTGCCACTCTGTGCATTGTTCTATGATAGTACATAGCGTGAAGATCTGGTTAACACAGCCTCCATTCTTCCTGAAGTCAGCTTGCTCTTTCCTCAAGCACACATCGACAGCATTTGTAATCCATTGGACAATGACTTTGGTGAAATCTTAAGCACAAGAAAATCTGCAGATGCTGGAAATCCAAGCAACACACACTCAAAATACTGGATAAACTCAGAAGGCCAGGCAGCATCTATGGAAAAGAGTAAACAGTTGCCTTTTCAGGCCGAGAATCTTCATCAGCACTGTTGGCGAGAATCTTTCTGGGCACCGACCAAAGTGTGATGCCACTCCTGTTGTTGCCATCACTTATCGCTCCTTTCTTGGGGATCCTAACAATAACATCCTTTGTCCAGTTCTTGTGTACTTGGCCCTGTTCCCAGATTATAGTAAACAGTGGTTGCAAGATGGCTGCTGCAACTTGGGTTCAGCTTTAAATAGTTCAGCGTACAAATTGTCATGTCCTGGAGCTTTGCTGTTCTTTAATGATTTAATCACAGCAACTATCTCTTCTTGAGTGGATCTGTGTTGATGTTGAGGTCCTCTGCTGTGTCTTGTATGTCAGGTTGTTTCCCTGGTGGTGATCTATTCAGTAAGTCTCCAGTATAGTCTGTCCATTATGCTTCTTGGTATTTCTCAGTTGTAAAGAGCAGACTTTCTTATCACTCATAGGATCACTGGATCTGGCCTGGAACTTCCGCATACCAAATTTGAAATCACGCATAAATTTCAATGATCACCTCAATTGGCTGCTGCTTCAGTCTCCTCTGCAAGGTCTTCTGTGTAGACTCTCTTAACTTTTCTTACAAGTCTCTTCACTTGCTTGTTAGCTTCAGTGTATGCTAGCTAAAGTTTCACTTTAATTCGTGTTGACTTTGTATCTAAAATGTTCTTCTTAATTTTCCATCTTCCTTGTCCATGTTTCCTGCTGTATCTGTTCTTCGTTCTTCTTTCCAGCTCTGTACTTTAGACAAGTGTCACTGCTCGCCTTGAATACTGAGGCAATCCATTTCCACATTGTGTTGATCCTGTCCACTGACACATCCTCATCAAGGTCTTGCAAGGCCTGAAATCTGTTCTTAAGCTGAACGGTGAAGGCAAATCTCACACTGGTGAACTTGAGCTTCTCAGCATCAAAACTTATTTGTACGTGTGCTCTGGTCCCAGTGCTTCTCAGCTTGAGTTTCATCACTGCTACAACAAGGTGGTGATCACTTTCTGTACCTGCTCCTCTCTTCACCTTTGCATCCTGCAAGGATCGTCTCCACCTACCACTGATCATTAAATGGTCAGTATTGTTCTTGTCACATCCATTATGTGAGCACCATGCCAGTTTGTGGATTTCACGGTGTAGAAAGAGGGTCCCTCCTATGACAAGGCTGTTTATGGCACAGAATTCCACTATTGTTATTCATCATTCCACATCCCTGGGTGCCCATGACCCTCATTAAGTGTGAGTTGGCATTTAGATCCCCCCATGACAATCATTATGTCATGACATGGTATTAGTTCTCGCTCTGATTGCAGCTGTTCATAGAAGTCGCCCTTTCCTTCAAAGTCACCATTGTCAATGGGGGCATAGCACTGAATCACAGTCAAGTTCACTTGCTTCCCGTCCAGACTGACTCATCAGCCAACTGTCAATTGGTTTGCACCCAGCAAGCACTTCTCAATGCCTTCCTTCAAAATGACAGCTACACCATCATAATGTTGACCATCTTCTCTTCCTGTTTCGCCAGTTGCCATCGTTAGTTTGCCAGACCCTGTCCAACTGCTTTCACTGATGCCCGGTATATGTCGATTGTAATGATGCATTTCTGCAGTTACTTGTGCTAGATTGCCAGTGTTCGTATATTCTAAAAAACAAGTTTGGTCTTGGTCTTGGAGGTGTTTAGGGCTTCCTTCAGCCTGTAGCCTCCTCTCAGTTTCACTGCTGCCAGCTGTGCAAGACCTGGGTGGAATACTGTCGCACACAGGCAGAGAAGGATTCTTCTTTGCTCTTTCAGTAATTGTTTTTTGACCAGTCAGGGTTGTTAGGCCTGAGTTGAACTCTCAGACCTGGAGGACTGGTGGACCACTCTTACTTTGGTCTCTACCCTTTGTGACCTGTTTGGCATGGGTGACCCTACCAAGAGCCAAAGCACAAAGCCCTGACTCCAGTTAACATCGCTCTCTGGGCCATTGAGGCCTGCAAGCCTCCAAACCCTACAACAAGGTTGTGGTCTTCTTGGGATATTATAAGGTCATCTCTAACTTAATATATAGAAAGACATTAAAGAATTATCCTTAACTTAACCAATCCACAGATATTTTAGGAGTGAACCTGACCAATGCACTGATTATAGGGTTTGAACCCAATTTGTTTCAGTTTGTACCACTATTGATGACACCATGGCAGATCACTGACTTCATTCCATTCAGACAGTGTATGTCATGGCTTTCAGCTAATTGATGGAACTCCTGCACCTTTTCTGCCCACGATCTGTTCTTTATTGGACCTTAGTCTTCAGATGCTTTTATCTATGTTTTTCCACTCTTGTTTCTAAACCAAAAACTCCTTCTGATTTATTAACTCCTGGACAAGCACTTCTGAATGTTTTGACTTCCCATGGAAGAGGAATACAGGTCGCCCCCCCCTTACAAAAGTAGAGCGTTCCTATGAAACCTTTCTTAAGCCAAAATGGCGTAAATTGGAGACCATTAATTTATAGGGGGAAAATTTTCATAAAATCGAAAATCCTCTTTGTAATGCAAAAACAGGTTACTAATGTAGGTCCTTTGTAAAAGCGAAGTGGCATAAAGCAGGGGACACCTGTAGTCACCAAGGAAAAGACCTCTGACAATGCTACAGTAATTAATAATTAAATAATTAAAATATCAGATCTCAATATGGTGAGGCACTGGACTCAGGCAAAGTGGAGGGAGAGGATAGAGTTGATATCATCTCACTGGAGGGTTTTTTCATGCACTGCTACTCAAAGAATCCAGATGGGACAGATTACAGGTGATTGATTTAAATGATAAAATGGTGTTGGTGAGCATCTGGTTCAAAGCTGGCAGAGCCTGGAGCTCATCTTTTCCCAATATGAACAAGCAATAATTACATCAGCAACCTTTAGTAGTAACCATGATACAGCCTCTGATGGCCTATGTTAAAAGTTGGGAAAGAATACCACAGGGAAGTATCGGAATGTAGTCCTTACGGGTCTCAGTGCCAATGTACAAGGAATATTCTTGGGTTTTAGTGTCCATCTGTGTGTTGCTCAACCGATCATAGAGGAGCAGATTTGTTGGCTAGATAAACTACCTTTGCAGTGAACAAAGTCAAGATGTTGCATGACATTCCACATTGATTGGCATGATAGACTGTCTACTCTACATCTGATGCTGATTGTTACGTGTCCAAACACAAACCCATTTCCCAAAATGCAACTTAGAACACTTGATGCTGGAAGCCCAGTTGTGAATTGCAATAACATTTGCAATTACTAGGAGGCAGTATTGTGCCTTCGTGAGTTTAAACGTTTCCTCCTTATCTCACATGGAAATAATGTTTATTTTTCTTGATTCTGAACTATAAAAAAAACAAATGGATTATCAAGCTGCTGTCTTGTGATACTTAGACAATGAGAAACTACATATTATTAGTTGGACTGCAGGGATTTCATTTCCTGAAGCAGTAGCTTTTCTCTGCAGCTGTGATTTCCTTTAGCTGACACTGCATTATATTTAAATCTCAACTTTAGCTCACTTCTCAGCTGCTTACTGAAGAAAATGTAGACAAATGCTCAATTTTTTTCACTAGCCGGTTGGGTCAAGCTTTAAATTATCACAATGAATACTTGAATTGTTATTTGCACCTTGTAGCCTGATGGAATAACTGAGAGAAAACACTAAAATAGAGCCCTTTTTTCCAAACTGAAATGGGAACAGGGGCCTTCCTTGAATGTTTTTATCTTGTGATTAAAGAAGTTTTTTTAACCTTAATTGGCTTGTTCGCATCCCCCATGGTCTGAATCATAATTTAGTGGAAGAAATTTTTTTTTGATCATGTTTAGAGATTTCTTTAAACTCTACAAATGGTGATTAGTGCAAAATAGAGTGAGAAATAAGGGAGAAAGTTCAAACCTCCCATTCCTTTTGCTTACTTACAACTCATTATACTGCTGGCTCTTAGGGCAGAAAAGAAGGTCCTCCATCTTCATAAAATGCTGGTGGAACACAGCAGGCCAGGCAGCATCTATAGGGAGAAGCGCTGTCAACGTTTCGGGCCAAGATCTTTCGTCAGGACTAACTGAAGGGAAAGATAGTAAGAGATTTGAAAATAGTGGGGGGAGGGGGAAATGCAAAATGACAGGAGAAGACCGGAGGGGGGGTGGGATGAAGCTAAGAGCTGGAAAGGTGATTGGCAAAAGTGATACAGAGCTGGAGAAGCCATCATGACGCATGGACGTTCAGTCCCTATATACCTCCATCCCCCACTGAGATGGTCCCGAAGCTCTTCGTTTTTTTTTGGATTCCAGACCTAACCAATTACCCTCTACCACCACTCTCCTCCATCTAGTGGAATTAGTTCTTACTCTCAATAATTTCTGCTTTGGCTCCTCCCACTTCCTCCAAACCAAGGGTGTAGCCATGGACACCCGTATGGGTCCCAGTTATGCCTGCCTTTTTGTTGGCTTTGTGGAACAGTCCATGTTCCAAGTCTATACCGGTATCCATCCCCCTCTTTTCCTTCGCTACATCGATGACTGCATTGGCGCTGCCTCTTGCACGTGTGCTGAGCTCGTCGACTTCATTAACTTTGCCTCCAACTTTCACCCTGCCCTCAAATTTACCTGGTCCATTTCTGACACCTCCCTCCCCTTTCTTGATCTTTCTGTCTCCATCTCTGGAGACGGCCTATCTACTGATATCTACTATAAGCCTACAGACTCTCACAGCTACCTGGACTATTCCTCTTCCCACCCTGTTTCTTGCAAAAAGGCTATCCCCTTCTCACAATTCCTCCGTCTCCACCGCATCTGCTCTCAGGATGAGGCTTTTCATTCCAGGATGAAGGAGATGTCTTCCTTTTTTAAACAAAGGGGCTTCCCTTCGTCCACCATCAACTCTGCTCTCAAACGCATCTCCCCCATTTCCCGCACATCTGCCCTCACCCCATCCACCCGCCACCCCACTCAGGATAGGGTTCCCCTTGTTCTTACCTACCACCCCACCAGCCTCCAGGTCCAACGTATAATTCTCCATAACTTCTGCCACCTCCAACGGGATCCCACTACCAAACACATTTTTCCCTCCCCCCCTCTTTCTGCTTTTCGCAGGGATCGCTCCCTACGCGACTCCCTTGTCCACTCATCCCCCCCATCCCTTCCCACCGATCTCCCTCCTGGCACTTATCCTTGTAAGTGGAACAAGTGCTACACCTGCCCTTACACTTCCTCCCTCACCACAATTCTGGGCCCCAGACAGTCCTTCCAGGTGAGGCGACACTTCACCTGTGAGTCGGCTGGTGTGGTATACTGCGTCCGGTGCTCCCGGTGTGGCCTTTTATATATTGGTGAGACCCAACGCAGACTGGGAGACCGTTTCGCTGAACACCTACGCTCGGTCCGCCAGAGAAAGCAGGATCTCCCAGTGGCCACACATTTTAATTCCACGTCCCATTCCCATTCTGATATGTCTATCCATGGCCTCCTCTATTGTCAAAATGAATCCAAACTCAGGTTGGAGGAACAACACCTTATATACTGGCTGGGTAGCCTCCAACCTGAACATTGACTTCTCTAACTTCTGTTAATGCCCCTCCTCCCCTTCTTACCCTATCCCTGACATATTTAGTTGTTTGCCTGTTCTCCATCTCCCTCTGTTGCTCCCCCCACTCTTTCTTTCTCTCGAGGCCTCCCGTCCCATGATCCTTTCCCTTCTCCAGCTCTGTATCACTTTCGCCAATCACCTTTCCAGCTCTTAGCTTCATCCCATCCCCTCCGGTCTTCTCCTATCATTTTGCATTTCCCTCTCCCCCACTACTTTCAAATCTCTTACTATCTTTCCCTTCAGTTAGTCCTGATGAAGGGTCTCGGCCCGAAACGTCGACAGCGCTTCTCCCTATAGATGCTGCCTGGCCTGCTGTGTTCCACCAGCATCTTGTGTGTGTTGTTGTTTGAATTTCCAGCATCTGCAGATTTCCTCGTGTTTCCTCCATCTTCATTGCTGTTTCCATAATTTTTTATTTGACCAGTCAGAGTTGTTAACCCTGAGCTGAACCCCTGAACCTGGAGGACCAGTGGACCACTCTTAGTCTGGCTTCTACCTTTTGACCTGTTTGGCATGGGTGACCCCACCAAGAATCAAAACACTAGGCCTGACTCCAGCCAACATGACTCTCTGGGTCATTAAGGCACGCAAGCCTCCAAACCCCGTGACAAGGCTGTGGTCCTCTTGGAGGCTTTCCTTTTGCAGACAGACATAAAAGTATGCCACATGGGAAGTGTGCAAAGCGGAGTTCAAAAACATGCAGTTGCTGAAAATCTCAAACAAAACCCTGGAAACACTCAGCAGGTCAAGCAATAAAAACAGAAAATATTGTACACCCTCATCAGGTCAGGCAACATCTGTGGAAAGAGGAACAGAGTTAATGGTTCAGGACATGAAATATATGAGTATTTACAGTATTTTCTGCTTTGGTTCAAGAGTTTCTAGATTCTGGTGAGCCTCGGTGTAGGGATGTCTGAAAATAGGAATCAAATCTTTCAGCAATGAAGAACTTCACATACAGAAACTTATAAATTCTGAATAGTCTTCCAGAAATGACAAATTTGCTCAGTCAATTTAAATCCAAATCTTGTGGTAACCAAGTATATGTGGAGATATAATGACAAGATGAGTAACTGGAGTTAAGTTACAATTCAACTACAATCTTATTAAATACCAGAATAGGCTTGAGCTAAATAGGCTACTATTATTATACTCCTATCTTTGTATAGGTTATAAATAGTGGCAATGAACCAATTGGTAAAATTTAAGGAGCTAGACTGTATACTACTACTTTTAGAAATATTCAATAATATGAGGCAGGTAACCCCTGCTTATTGGTCCTGCTGCTATTTGTACTTGTTTTTTGAACTGGTACATCTTGCATTAGTGTCTATACATTTGTCTCATAAAACAAATTGCTTCGCCCATTATTGAAGGTTAACTGTGAATAGTTTTATGAGCACAGTGCATCTGTTGTAATCAATCATGCTAACTGACATTGGAGTCCCCATTCTTAAGAAGAGCTGACCACTTAACCCAATCATAACTGGAAGTTAGCACATAGTATCTCAATCACTGCAGAGAACTATGACTGCGTAGGACTTCGCACACATACGGGAGGAATACTTCCAACATAGTGATGTGAACCCTTAAAGGTTTCTTGAAGAAATGACAACCAAAAGTGATCCATTGTGCAAGGGGCACAGGAGGTCACCCCGGTCACTTCCTGGAATGTGGAAGGAAGAGTCAAACCCAGGAATGATACTCCACAGATATGATCGCAGTGCTGAAAGAAGTTTAATGATTTCACTTGGCTAATCAAGGTTGCTGTTGACAGCCACAAATGCATTGTGTCTGTACAGGCTCTATAACGTGCAACCACTTACTATGACTCCAACAATCACAGACTCATCTTAAAACTTCCAAGTCATTCAACCATGGTAGCCATTTCATTCACACATACTAAATCATGTTCTCTAAGTCTGTTGTTGGAAGGCTTGCACAGGAGGTGAATGATGCCATAACTAGATGGGTCATATTCTAAAGTCATCTTTGAAGACAAAGATCTGCATGATCATATCACAGATACAAGAGAACCATGGCTGATGTCCTTTCCTGTTCACTCTCTTATATCTCACTTACCTTCTTGCTGCAGTATCTTCCAATGTCACTCATACCCACACCTTCACCTCACCAAAACTATGCATTTAGTAATTTTCACATCTGGACTAATGGGGAATCCTAGCTGGGCAGGAACTGCCAGATGAGGTGAAGGAGATATATATCTGCCATTCCCATCCCCCAATACAACGCCTGGGTCCTCATTGTAGATATAAAGTCATGTTATGCTTAGAGGTCACATGCAGTGGGAAACCTTACACAAATGGACCCAGCATCAAGAGGAAAAGACAACCTGAGTAAGGAGGCTGTAGGTAGTTTTAGCCCTAGTTGTCTAGAATCTATTCATTAAAATAAATGGATAACATCAGTCATTGAGGTCGGGAATGCCCCCTGTCAAGGCAAAGCAATATCCTCAGTCCATGTAATAGGGAAGTTACTCATAAAAGCATTAGATATCTTTTCACAATTTCCTTGTAGTTTCAGAAAACATCACTCATATCTAGGACTTCAGCATGTGTATTATAAGAAAATTGACTTGTACCCAATCATTTAGTGCTTAGTTACGTTATTACCTGAGCAACACAATCAAAAGGATGTGGAGAGTCTGCAGAGGGATATAGATAGGTTAAGTGAGTGGGCCAAGGTCTGGCAGATGGAATACAACATTGGTGAATGCGAGATCATGCACTTTGGAAGGAATAATAGAAGAGCAGATTATTATTTAAATGGTGAAAGATTGCAGCATGCTGTTGTGCAGATGGACTTGGGAGTGCTTGTGCATGAATCGCAAAAAGTTGGCTTACAGGTTATTCAGAAGGCAAACGGAATGTTGGCCTTCATTGCCAGAGGGATTGAATTCAAGAACAGGGAGGTCATGCAGCAACTATACAGGGTACTGGTGAGGCCGCACCTGGAGTACTGTGTGCAGTTCTGGTCTCCATACTTGAAGAAGGATATACTGGCTTTGGAGGCAGTGCAGAGGAGGTTCACTCGGTTGATTCCAGGGATGAAGGGGTTAACCAATGAGGAGTGATTGAGTCTCCTGGGACTATACTCTCTGCAATTCAGAAGAATGAGAGAGGATCTTATAGAAACATACAAAATTTTGAAAAGGATAGATAAGATAGAAGTAGGAAAGCAGTTTCCATTGGTAGGAGAGACTAGAACTAGGGGATATTGTCTCAAGATTCAGGGGAGAAGATTTAGGACGGAGATGAAGAGAAACTGTTTTTCCCAGAGAGTGTTGAATCTGTGCCCAGGGAAGCAGTTGAGGCTTCTTCACTAAATATATTTAAGAAACAGTTAGATAGGTTTTTACATAATAAGGGAATTAAGGGTTATGGGGAAAAGGCAGGCAGATGGAGCTGAGTTTACGGACTGATCAGCCATGATCTTATTGAATGGCGGGGCAGGCTCGATGGGCCAGATGGCCGACTCCTGCTCCTATTTCTTATGTTCTTTTGTAAAGTGCTGAAGGAACTCAGCAAGTCAGGCAGCATTAATGGAGGAGAATAAATTGTCAGTGTTTCAGGCTTAGACCCTTCATGTTTGCTTGTTTAGGAATAAGCAGTGCTAATGAGTCTTAAAAGAAACAGCTTTGACTTCTACTGATGTGGTTGGTCTTTGACAATACTGAATAGTTCCATAACAATTTGCCACTTGGAATACTAGATGCATGAGGTGCAAAGCCGAGGCACATTAAAGTATGTGCTTGAAATGAACTATGTAGAACACTGCTTTGCAATCATTATTTTATTTAAATTGTTTTCAATTATTGATTTACTAGTGTATGCATTTAAGTTTTTGTCACTTGACTGAAGATTGAGAATTGATTAAACAAGTATGATGAATCCATCCGTTAGTCTCGCGAGACCATGGATCTGCGCCTGGATCTCCAGGGCGCAGGCCTGGGCGGGGTTGTATGGGAGACTGGCAGTTGCCCAAGCAGCAAGTCTCCCCTCTCCACGCCACCGATGTTGTCCAAGGAAAGGGCAAGGGCCGATACAGCTTGGCACCAGTGATGTCGCAGGAGTTGCCAGAGTGAGGTTGAAGGCAACGTCAGACTGCCTTAAGGACTCCAGCTCCAGATTTGTCCTCAGGGTTTACTCCCGAAGCCTTTCCATAAGTGGGTACGGCCGTAAGGCAGCTGAGGTTTTAAATCAGAGTGTTCCCTCTCTTAGATGGACTGCCTTCCCAGGCTGACATCCAACTACCTGAAGCATTGGTTTTAAGGCACCAGGACCCGCTTTCGCCCCTTCTCCTGTCAGTAGAAACAGTTCTGCTGGGCTTAGAGGCTAAGCCACACGAGAAGGCCAGGAGTTGGACTTGGTTGTCAGAGGCTATTTGAGGCGCATGCTGTGAGGAGAACTTTCAGGTAGTGGGAGCTTGTCCACACTACCGCTCCTCGACTTGACAACCTTGGAACCAATTAAACAAGTGGGGTTTATGAATACAGGCAAACCAACTGAAATTTGTACAGAAGCATTTGCAAAGGCTTAGCTGGCAAACACAACATGTGCAGTTCTGAGTCTTACACTATTCTGTTTTGTTTGGAGATCTATTCATTTATCTACCTGTCTCTCTCTGCCTGCTTATATATCATTACATGTTGCAGATGCCACATTTCATCGAACATAGAACAGTACAATACAGTTCACTCCCTTCTATGTCATCCCAACTTTTTAAACAACTCCATGATAAATCAAAACATTTCCTCCGCCATGGCCATATCCCTCCATATTTCTTTAATTATCACATAATTACCTAATAGTATGTTATATGTCCCTAATGTACCAGGCTCCAACTCAACCCCTGGCAGTATATTCCAAGTACTGCCACTCTCTGCATAGTAAACAAACCTACCTCTGACATCCCCCCTAAACTTTCCTCCAGTGACCTTAAAAGGATGTCCTCTGATATTAACCTTTGCTGTCCTGAGAAAAGGTGCTGGCTGTTCACTCTATGCCTCTTATAAACCTATACCAGGTGGTCTCTCATCCTCCTTTGCTCCAAAGAGTAATGCCTTAGCTCACTCAGCCTTTCCACATAAGACATATTCTTGTCCAGGTAGCATCCTGACAAATCTTCTCTTTACCCTCTCTAAAGCTTCCTCATCCTTCCTAAAATGAAGTGACCAGAACTGAACACTAAGTATACCTAAGCAGAGTTTCATTGAGCTGTAATATTACCTCATAGTTCTTGAATTTAATTCTCCAACAAGTAAAAGCGACGCACCATACACCTTTTTAACCACCCTTATCAACGTACAGCATCTTCGAGGGATCTTTGGACTTGGAACCCAAGATCTCCTTGTTCATCCATACTGTTAAGAATTGTGTCAATAACCTCGTACTCTGCCTTCAAGTTTGACCTTGTGTTACTTCACTCTCTTCTGGACTGAACTCCATTTACCACTTCTCAGTCTAGCTCTTCATCTTGTCACTGTCCCATTGTAACCTGCAATAATCTTTTACACTAACCACAAGCACCAACACCTTTCATTCAATTGCAAGTTTACTAACCCACCCTTCCACTTCCTCATCGCGGTCACTTATAAAAAATCACAAAGATCAGGAGTCCCAGAGCAGTCACAAGCCTCCGAGCAGAATACACTCCATCTACTACCACCCTCTGCCTCTGTGGGATAGCCAATTTTCAATCCAAGTTTCCATGCCTCATGACCTTTTAAATGAGCTTTTCACGGAGAAACTTCTCAAACGCCTTTCTAAAATCCATATACACCACATCCATCACTCTACCTTCATCAATTTGTCTTGTCACTTCTTCACAAATGTCAATCAAGCTCATGCGGCATGAATTACCTCTCACAAAACCATGATGACTATCCATAATACTATGCTTCTCCAAATGCTTATAAATTCTGTCTCCATTAGTTTGCTCAGCACTGACATAAGACTTACTAGTTTATAATTCTCAGGATTATCCCTATTGCTCTTATTAAACAAAAGGAAAACTATTTGCCATTTTCCGGTCCTCTGGTACTAGTCATTATCCAGTGAGGATGCAAAGATCATCTTCAATGCCTCAGCAATAACTTCTCTCAAAGGCTCCAGCATTGCTTTTTTCTTAACCTCAACATGTTCCAGCACATAAGTCTGTTCCATGTTGACTTTACATTCATCAAGTTTCTCTCACTGGTGAACACTGAAGCAAAGTATCTATTAGGCCCTCTCCTACCTTCTCTGATGCAGACACATATTTCCCCTTATATCCCTAGGCAGCCCCACCCTCACTCTGGTCATCCTCATTTTCTTCATGTATGTGTAGAATACCTTGAGGTTTTGCTTAATCCTACTTGCCAAGGCCATTTCATGTTCCTCCTAGCTTTCCTAAGTCCCTTCTTAAGTTCCTCTCTGGCTACCTCAAAAACCTTCTCTAGCTTTTACTTCCTCATCCTTAAGTATACTTCCTTCTTCCTTTTGACTAAATATTCCACTTCTCTTGTTAACCATGATTCCTTCACCCTACCTTTCTTTCCATGTCTCAGTGGGACAAACTTATCCAGACCCCTATGCAAGTGCTCCCTGAACAACCTCCACATTTCTGTTTGCATTTCCCCGAGAACATCTGCTGCCAATTTACACGCCCAAGTTCTTACCTAATACTCTTGCAATTAGCCCTCCCATAATTAAATATTTTCCCATACCATCTGCTCTTATCTTTGTCCATGGCTATTGTAATTGTTGGAGCGTTGTGGTAATTGTCTTTGAAATGTTTACCCATCGAGAGATCTGTCATATGACCATGTTCATTGATTATTACTTGATTCAGAATAGCCTCTCCTCTAATTGGCTTGTCTATACATTGTGTAAGGAATTTTTACTGGGCACATCAAACAAATTCAGTCCATCTAAACCTTTTGCACAAAGGAAGTGCCAGTCTACATTAGGGAAGTTGAAATTACCCATGACAACAACCCTGTTATTTTTGCACCTTTCCAAAATCTGCCTCCTGATCTGTTCCTCAGTAACCCTGTAGCTTTTGGAGGCCTATAGAATACTCAAGGTAGGTTGTTGCTTCCTTCCTGTTTCTGAGTTCCTCCTACACCGACTCAATGGACAATCCCTCCATGACATCCTCCCTTTCTGCAGGTACAATTTTATCCCTAGTTGACAGCTCCATTCCCCCCTCTTTTACCTGCCTCCCTTTGAAACATCGAAACCCCAGAACTTCAAGCAGCCAATCCTGCCCTAGCAACAGCCAAGTCACAACATTGTAATTCTACTGTATGTCCTGTTCTGTGCTCTGTTCATCTAAATACTTCACACATTTAAAATGTTTTGAAGTAAACTCATTTCAACCTATCCCATTTTGACTCCATATGCCTTTTCAATTGCCTATCCTTCCTCAGTCTCTCTGAACAATACCTTTACCTTTACATCATCTTTACCCCCCTGCCAAACTAGTTTAAACCCTCCCCAACAGCTCTAGCAACCTGCCTGCAAGGACATTGCTCCCTCTCGGGTTCAGGTGTAACCTGTCCCTTTTGTACAGGTCATACCTTCCCCAGAAAAGATCCCAATGATCCACAAATCTGAAACCCTCCCCCACACACACCAATTCTTCATCCATACATTCTGCCATATCATTCTATGTTTACCCTCACTGGCATGCTGCACAGGCAGCAATCCAGGGATTACTATCTTGAGGTCCTGCTTTTACGTTTCTTTCCAACCTCCCTGTAATTGCTCTTCAGGACTTCATCACTTTTCATGTTGTTGGTATCATATAATAATAATAATAATAATAATAATAATAATAATAATAATAATAATAATATCATATAATAATAATCATATGATATTACACCATGTTACCAAGAGCAACATTTCAAATCTTTTGGGGAAGAGGAATTAATAAATTGGCAGCAGATAAATAGATGAGTAATTTCACCAGTATTGATAATTATAACATTCATTTATTGATTATATTGGAGGCTTAGACCATGGTGATAGTTGAGGGTTGTTTTAGCAATTGGAAGCCTATGACCAGTGTCGTACTGTAGAAATCAATGCTGGGACCCTTGCAGTTTACCACGAACAGTAATGATTTGGAAGAGGTATAATTAGTAAGTTTACAGAGAACAATAAAATCGGTGATGTTGTTGATAGGGAGGAAGGGAAGGTGCAGTATGATATTGATTACTTGTTAAGGTGATCAGAAAAATGGTAGATGAAGAAATTGGAAGTGTTATAGTACTGGGAGGACAAGTAAGGCATTGGTAAGTTCCTAGGAAGTACTGAGGAAAATAAGGACCTTGGAGAACATATCCAAGGATTCCTGAAGGCAGCACAGCTGAATAACATTGCTCAAAAGGAACATTGGATTTTTGATTTCATTAGCCTGACATAGGATAGAGGAGCATGGACGTTAAGAGGTTATGGCACTATTCTGTGAAACATTAATAACACAGCTGAGTACTTTCTCCAGCTCTGATTGCCACATAATAGGAAGAATGTGACCAAACTGGAGGAGATGAGGAGACTTACCAGAAGGTTGCCCAGGATGGAATGCATAATTTTTGATGACAGTCAGGAAACTTTGTTTGCTTTGGAGTGGAGAAGGCTGGAGTGGGAGGAAGGGGGGAGGGTGTATGGTGAGGGGACTTATCTGATTGAAGTATACAAAATTATGAAGGGCAAGTAGGGAGATAGTGATAAATGTTTTCCCTCAGTAGAAGTGCTTTTGACCGGGGGTGTTGATGTAAGGCAAGGGGTATGAGATTTAGAGAGGATCTGAGAAATAACTTTTCACCAAGGGGGAGGTTGAAATTCACAGTAGAACAAAGAAATATGTAGAGCCTATGATAAAAATACACACAAACAAATACTGGCAAATAACCAATGTGCAAAAGAAGAAAAACTGCAAATTCAAAAATAAATAAATAGAGAACATGAGTTGTGGAGTACTTGAAAGTGAGTGCATAGGTTATGGAATCAGTTCAATGTTGAGGTCAGTGAAGTTCAGAATAAAAGGTAAGGATAACAGGTTTGAGGAACCTTGGTTCTCAAAAGGTATTAAGGCTCTGCTTAAGAAAAAAAAAGGTGTATAGCAGGTAGGAACACATGAAGTACTTATGGAGTATAAGAAATGCAAGAGAACACTTGCAACTCCTTTACTTGCATTTCTTTCTTGAGAAGGAAATCAGGAGGGCATGAGGTTGCCCTAGCAGACAAGGTGAAGGAGAATCCCAAGGGATTCTACAGATGTGTTGAGGGCAAAAGGATTCCAAGTGACAAAATTGGTCCTCTGGAAGATCAGAATGGTAATCTATGCATGGAGCCAAAAGAGATGGGGGAGATCTCAAATGGATTTTTTGCACCTGCATTTACTCAGGAGACAGACAAAGTATATAGAAATGAGGCAAAGCAGCAGAGGAGGACGTGTTTGCTGTCTTGAGGCAAATTAGCATGGTTAAATCCCTAGGGCCTGACAAGGTATTCCCCTGGACCCTGTAGGAGGCAAGTGCAGAAATTGGCGGGGCTCTAGCAGAAACATTTATATCATCCTTAGCGACAGGAGAGGTTCTAGGGGATTGGAGGATAGTTAATGTTGATCCGTTGTTCACGAAAGGCTCTAAAAATAAACCAGGAAATGACATGCCAGTGAGCCTGACATCAGGAGTGGGAAGTTATCGGAAGATATTCTGAAGGACCATATATATGTGTATTTGGATAGACATTGTCTGATTATGGATAGTCAACTGGGTTTTGTGGGTGGTAATTCGTGCCTAACCAAACTTTTTCAAGGAAATTACTAGGAAGGCAAGGCAGTGAATGTTATCTATGTGAACTTTAACAAGGTGTTTGACATGGTCTCGCATGGGAGGCTGGCCAAGAAGATTCAGTCACTTGGCATTCTAGATTAGGTAATAAATTGGATTAATCATTGTCCTTGTGGGAGAAACCAGAGAGTGGTAGTAGATGGTTGTCTCATGACTGTGGCACAGGGACTGGTGCTGGGTCCATTGTTGTCTGTCATCTATATCAATGATCTGGATTATACTGTGGTTAACAGGATTGGCAAATTTGTGGATAACACCAAGATTGGGTGTGTAGCGGACAGCGACGAAGACTGTCAGAACTTGCAACAGGATCTGTACCAGCTGGAAGAATGGGCTAAAACATGGCAGAAGGAATTTAATGCAGGTAAATATGAGGTGTTGCACTTCAGTAGGACCAGCCAGGGTAAATCTTGCACAGTGAATGTTGGGGCACTGAGGAGTGCGGTAGAACAAAGGGATTTGGTAATAGGGGTACAAAATCCATTGAAAGTGGTGGCACAGGTAGATAGGGCTGTAAAGAAAGCTTTTTTCCACTTTGGCTTTCATAAATAAAAGTATTGAGTGCAGGAGATGGGATGTTAGCCTATTTTGGAGTATTGTGTGCAGTTTGGTCACCTACCTACAGGAAAGATGTAAATGAGGTTGAAAGAGTGCAGAGGAAATTTGCAAGGATGTTGCCAGGTCTGGAGAACCTGTGTTATAAGGAAAGATTGAATATGTTAGGATTTTATTCCTTGGAACGTAGAAGATTGAGAGGAGACTTGATAGAGGGGTATAGATAAGGTATAATTATGAAGGGGTATAGATAAAATAAATGCAAACAGGCTTTTTCACCGTGGTTGGGTGGGACTACAACTAGGTCCTTCTCATCCCCCAACCTTTTTATTCTGTCACCTTCTCCCTTTGTTTACAGTACTGAAGAAGGGACCCAGCCCGAAACACCGACTGTTTATTCATTTCCATTGACGCTGCCTGACCTACTGTGTTCCTCCAGCATTTTGTGTGTGTTGATTTGGATTCCAAACATCTGAAGAATTCCTCGTGTTTAAGCTAAACAAAGAATATTGGTTGGAAGTTTAATTTCACTTTGATCTTTAAAAGTGTCAGCTACTAGTGTTTAGAAAGCTGGGGTTGACAACAATGTAAAAGCCCTGGATAGTGAATATCTATCACAATATTCATTGACCCAACCAGTGAAAGCAAGCCTGCTGAATGCCTTCTCTACATGTGTTGCCACTTTAACAAGATATGGACGCATCACAAGATCCATCCGTACAGCAATGTTCCTAAAGGTCCCGCCATTTACTGTATACTCTCCCCTTAAATTTAATCTCCCAAAGTGCAACACTTCACATTTGCCTGGGTTAGACTCCACCATTTCTCCACCCATATCTCCAAGTGACCCACATCGCATAAGACCATTAGACACAGGAACAGAATTATGCTATTCAGCCCGTCAAGTCTGCTCCACCATCCCAACGTAGCTGATCCCAAATCCCACTCAACCCCATACACCTGGCCTACTGTATCCTTTAACAACCTTCTTCACTACCATACAACTCCAACAATTTTTTGTGCCATCTGCAAACTTACAAATAATTCCATCTACATTTTTGTCCAAACACACACAATAGTGTTCCCAGCACTGCAGAACACCACTAATCTCAGACCTCCAGTCAGAAAAACACCCCTCCACCACTACCCTCTGTTTTCTATAGCCAAGCCGATTTTTCAATCTGATCTACCAGGTCACTGCGGATCCCAAGTGTCTCAGTCATCTATATTAGCCGGCAGTAAAGGATCTTGTAAAATGCCTTCCTGAAATCCATGTAGACAACAACCACTGCCCTATCCCCAAACACTCGATCAAATTTGTGAGACGTGACCTGCCATTGTATGTGCTGTGGAGCTAAGGGAGCACAGAACAACTTAATCAGGCTGTGCAGATATAATTGAGTCCATTTTAAAATATTTTATTTATTATTACTGTTTATAATGTTATAAAATCTATAGGAATTCAGCAAGCAGAGAACGTAATTAGTCAGAACATTATAACTACTCTTTAGTTCAGGTTAAAGACCTGGGAAATACAAAATTAAGATACTTAGTCAAATATACACTGATCTTAAATGTGTGCATACTAAAGTCTATATAGAAAGAGTGTAGAGAAAAACATTAGGTCAAGTCAAGTTAATTGTAATACATGTATATAACATATATAACTATGTAATGTATATAGAAACAAGACAATGTTTCCCCGAACCAGGACGTAAAGCACAGTAGTACACATACCGTAACACACAATAACTTATGAAGTTAAAGATAAAATCTGCAGCTGAATCGCACATAAATAACACACTATAGAGCATTAATTTAAAATATTGTAAGGTATCGAACAGATTAACCAGTGACAATTCAAATATGATGTTGCAGGGAGTTCAGAAGCCTAATGGCCTGAGGGAAGAAACTGTTTCTTATCCTGACCGTGTTTTTATGCATCGGAGTCTCCTGCCTGATGGTAGAAAGTCAAAGAGGATGCTGGATGGATGGGTGGGATCCTTAATAATATTGAGGGCTCTGCATATGCAGCACTCCTGATAAATGTCCCTGATGGATGGTAGGGAGACCCCTATGATTCTCCAGCTGGTCTCACAGTCCTTTGTAGCGACTTAGAGTCCAGTGCTTTGTTATTCCCATAGCAGATGGAGATGCAACTTGTCAGGACGCTCTCAATGGTGCTCCTGTAAAATGCTGTTAAGGTGGGATGGGGATAATAGAAAATAAAACATGATGATAGAAAATCAAACAAATTGTGGATATAAATCACATGAAACACGAAAAGCTTAATATGTTATAAAACTTAATTCTGCATAATTCTTGTCAACTTTCTCCACTGCTACAATTTGTACTTGATCAGAAAATCATGTTGCTGTTTTATTTCAGGAACGTACAACTTGGTGCAGTGTAGAGCAGAATGCTTCACTGTCACTTATGTTGTCTTTTAGAAGAAATATGAGATTAAGTTTGCTCTAAAGATTGTTGTAAATGGTCCCATATCACAATTTGAAATTGTATAGGAGTTCTCCTGAAATCCTGGGCAATATATCTCATTGTTTGTGGGATTTTCTGTGTGCCAATTGCTCCCATGTTGTCTTCATTCACAATCGTTCTCTTGGATGATGTATAGTTAGAAGGGCTCCACTATATAACCCTCAAGTGGCTGTTTATAACTTGTTAGCACTTATTGGGTACAAATTCTCCAGTGAACAGGGAATAGTCCCATTGCTGAAGAAGTTTCCAATCACTTTGCAACAAGTTTACAAAGGCAATTTCTGTTTTATCTGGACAGTCAAGAAGCATAAATCAGGATAATCTTCATTGGCTACAGCTCAGCATTTAACACTATCATCCCCTCAAAATTATTCAATAAGCTCCAAAGCCTAGGCCTCATACCTCCAAGTGCAATTGGATGTTCTATTTTCTCACTTGCAAACCCCTGTCAGCTTGGATTAGTAACAACATCTCCTCCATAATCACCATCAACACAGGTGCACTACAAGCCTATGTGCTTAGTCCCTGCTCTACTTGCTTTATACTTGTGACTGTGAGGCTAAGCACAGATCCAATGCCATATTCAAGTTTGCTGACGATACAACTGTTGTGCGTCAAATTAAAGGAGGAGATGAGTTAGCATATAGGAGGGAGACTGAAAATCTATCTGAATGGTGCTACAACAGCAACCTCTCACTCAATGTCAACAAGACCAAAGAGCTTATACTGAGTACAGGAGGAGGAAACTGGAGATCCATGAGCCAGTCCTCATCAGGGGATCAGAGGTGGAGAGGATCAGCAGCTTTAAATTGCTCAGTGTTATCATTTCAGAGGATCTGTCCTGGGACCAGCATGTAAGTGTCATAACAAAGAAGGCATGGCAGCACCTCTGCTTTCTCAAGAAATTGGCACAAATGTGGCATGTCATCTAAAACTCTGACAAGCTTCTACAGATGCTTGACTGGTTACATCACGGGCTGGTATGGGAACGCAAATGCCCTTGAACGGAAAAACCTACAAAAAGAAGTGGATACCACCAATTCATCACAGGTAAAACCCTCCACACCACCGAGCACATTTACAAGGAGTGTTGTTATAGGAAAGCAGATTCCATTATCAAGGACCCCCACCATCCAGGCCATGCTCTCCTCTCACTACTGCCATCAGGAAGGAGGTACAGGAACCTTAAGTCCCACACCACCAGGTTCAGGAACAGTTATTACTCCTCAACTATCAGGCTCTTGAACTGATGGGGATAACTTCACTCACCCCAACCCTAAACTGATTGCACAACCTATGGACTCATTTTTAAGAACTCTACAACCCATGTTCTCGATATTTATTGCTTTTTTTTTTGTACTTGCATAATTTATTGTCTGTTGCAAATTGGTTCTTAGTCTGTCTCTGCTGTGCAAGGTTTTTCATTGGCTCTATTGTGTTTCTTTGCTTTTACTAGAATGCCAGCAAGAAAATGAATCTCAGGGAAGTACATGATGACATATATCTACTTTGATAATAAATTTACTTTGAACTTTGAAATGCCAACGCAAGTAATATAAATAAGTATAAATGTTTGTATGATGGTGATGTTGTTGTAAACTTTTAACCTGCAGCAATAGTTTGTACTTTGGTATAGCTTTGGAGCTCCACTCTGGCAAGGCAGTGGACCAAGAAGTTGCAAAATTTGCTGGCATCTTGAGTTTTCTGAGACAACGGAGCTTTGTGTTTCTCCTCTCTTCTTGTGATTCTAGAGGCCACCGCGTTTGCCAGCAATCTGCCAATTAGCTGTGTGGAGGCCCACTATCTTCATATCTCGTTTAGTGTTGTCCTTATGTGAGGCAATGGATCTCTATCAGGTCATGATACAGTTTGTACTAAAGAATGCCCTTAGAAGTATCGCTATCATCTATTGGTGGTTCTCAACGTGGGCCATGCCGGATTTTGTAGAGGCCACAAGTAAAAAAAACAAGTAACTGGTGGGAGGGGGGGGGCACAGGAGTTTCAGAATGAGTCATGGTAAGTTTACTGTTTTAATGAAAAGTGACTGAAATATATAAATACAAATAAATGAATGTATATAATTTAATAGGAATCATGAATGAAATGAATGGAAAATTCAGGAGTGTCAAACTCATTTTAGGTCACGGGCCGGATTGAGCAAAATGCAGCTTCATGCGGGCCGGATCAGTCGGATGCGTGCGAACGCAGCTTTCGTTGTCTCCGTTTTTTCAGCCTGCTCTCATGTGTCTCAGTCTCTGCTATAACTACAAAGTGTTTCACTTTACAAATTTCGTTTCTTATGAAGAAGACTGCCGAGCAAGACTGCCGAATAAACACTAAAAACCCTGAAAACCTGGTACCTGAATAAACTCAGCATTAGCCATATCATACGCCATAGGCGCTTCGATTACTGGGGCCAGCTTTAATAGTAATTAGATATTATCTCGCGGGCCAAAGATAATTCCACCGCGGGCCTTGAGTTTGACATATATGTGCTAGATGATGCACATTAGCCAGAACGCATGAAGTCTACCATTGCATCACTATCCACCACTATAACTTCCATTAAGTTCCTGATACCTGTTATATTTTGGAAGGAAGCTCAATTTGCTTTCCTTGCAAGCACACACTCTTTATTGCCCCATAGAATTTGCATATATAATTTTTTTTTAAGTATTGCCCGAAAAAAGTATTTAAAAAAAATACTGCCTAAAAAGCTAGCTTTATTTTTACATGTACATTCAATACTTTTTCATGTGAGATTATACTTAATATAGTTCTTTGACATTTACTAATTTTCTATAGAGCCTACTGACACAATTGTCTTGCTAGAGGGATTGAATTTAAGAGCAGGGAGGTGATGCTGCCATTTTATAGGGTATTAGTGAGGCCACATCTGGAGTATTGTGTGTAGTTCTGATCTCCTTACTTGAGGAGGGGTATACTGGCTTTGGAGGCGGTGCAGAGGAGGTTCACCAGGTTGATTCCAGAGATGAGGGGTTTAGACTACAAGGAGAGATTGAGTCATCTGGGACTGTACTCACTGGAATTCAGAAGGATGACAAGAGATCTTATAGAAACATATAAAATTATGAGAGGGATAGAAAGATAGAGGCAGGAAAGTTGTTTCCATGGGTTGTTGAGACTAGAACTAGGGGACATGGCCTCAGAACTCTGGGGAGTAAATTTAGGACTGAGATGAGGAGGAATGGCTTTTCCCAAAGAGTGGTGAATCTGTGGAATCCTCTGCCCAATGAAGCAGTGGAGGCTACCTCAGTAAATATATTCAAGACAAGTTTAGATTTTTGCACAGTGGGGGAAATTAAGGGTTATAGGGGAAAGGCAGGTAGGTGGAGTTGAGTCCATGGCCAGATCAGTCATGATCCATGATCTTAATGAATGGTGGAGCAGGCTCAACGGGTCAAATGGCCTACTCCTGCTCCTATTTCCTATGTTCTTTTTAGATATATTATTTTAAGTGTATTTAAGTGTGTGTGTGTGTGTGTGTGTGTGTGTGTGTGTGTGTGTGTGTGTGTGTGTGTGTGTGTGTGTGTGTGTGTGTGTGTGTGTGTGTGTGTGTGTGTGTGTGTCTGTGAGAGAGAGAGATTACCTGGATTACCCATGTCTACTATGGTAAAGAAAAGATGTGAGAAGTATTCCATTGAGTATCTTGCCCATGGTGTTATTCCATCCCCACAGGACAAAAGGATCCCACTGCGTTTAATTTGTATGGCTGCACTTTAAAACAAAATCATGTAAACTGAGGAAGCACTTGGAAACAGTGCATAAGGACAAAAAGTCAATTCACAGGATTACTTCAAAAAGCTATGTGATAATTTTCAGTCAAAGCTGACAGTAAAGTAAATACTTAGTGCGAAAACAGCTAAGATAGACAAAGATCTACTTGCATCCTATGAGATTTCAAACTTAATTGCAGAAGCTGGCAAACCACATAATACAGGTGAATCATTGATTCTGCCTGCAGTTTGTGTTATTATTTCTACAGTTATGAATCAGAGTACAAGTGAAACAATGCAACCCTTCCCCGTGAACAACTGATCAGTATCAAGGGATACTGATAAAACATCATATGATGTGGGAAAAACAATTAGTTGTACAACTGCAAGTTATGAAGTTTGCCCTGAAAATCAATGAAAGCAGAATACATGATAATGAAGCTCTTCTGATGACATATGTTATGCTTTAGAATGATGATCAGGTCAGTGAGGAAATGTTTCTTTCCCAAAACTTTAAGACAGATGCCAAAAGTGAAACTATTTTGAAAGAAGTCAAACAACACACACAAAATGCTGGTGGAACACAGCAGGCCAGGCAGCATCTATAAGGAGAAGCACTGTCGACGTTTCGGGCCGAGACCCTTCATCAGGACCCTTGATGAAGCCTGGCCTGCTGTGTTCCACCAGCATTTTGTATGTTGTTGTTTGAATTTCAGCATCTGCAGATTTCCTTGTGTTTGCTCTTGAAAGAAGTCAAGGTTGTTTCTTGGGAAACAATATTCCACTGGAAAATATAATGGTTTGCACAACTGATGCTGCTGCTTCAATGGTAGGAAGATACAGAAAGTTCATTGCTCATCGTGAGGAAAACAAAGAAGATTTTGAAAGGCTACCGATGCATACAGAGATCAAAAGGTAATTGCCTTCATTGTTATGTTGCACTTTGGGATAATATTGTAGCATTTCTAAATGATAAACAGCTGGAGAACAAATTGTCTGACATATGTTACCTGCCAGATATATTTGTAAAACAGAATTTATTAAATAAACAAGGAAAAAAGTGCAATCTTATATCATGCAAAGAGGAAATTCCAGCTTTTCTTGGAAAACTCAGACTTTCCAGTAGCAATATTTGATGTTGCAAGTTTACGCAATTTCCTTCACTGGCCACCCTTAGAATAGAATTGCAAGATGATGATCTGATTGTATATCTTGGAACCACCGTACTCTGACCTGGAATTTCAGTTCCGTGCCCTGCTGGAGATGCAAACTCCAGACTGGGTGGTGGATCCATTTGGGGTGAATGTGAATGATGTTGACACCACATTGCAATAACGTCTTATTGAGCTACAGAGTGATATAACAGCTCAAACAAAAGTCAAACACAGAAAACAAAATTTCAGGATGACTGGTGACATTCAAAATAAGTTTCAACAATTCTGGGAGGAAGCACAGTTACCGTATTTTTAATTGGTTTTCCCACCTTGCTCAGTGTTGTTTTAGTCAAGCTCTTCAGCTGCTATCAAAAGCTCATAACCGTCTTGATGCTGTGAAAAGAGGCGATCTGCAACTATCTGTAACTAAGTTGCAACCAGATGTTCAAAAACTCACTAGTTTGCATCAGTTGCAAGGATCTCTTTATATGCTCAAAGTGTTAATATTAAGCACTTTTCCATAACTGCTTGGAAGAATACTATATATATTATAAATAAAGTATCCTATTCAAAACTTCGAAATAGTTTTATTTTTCTTATACACCTGTAACAGTATACATAACATATAATAAAACCTATAACCTGCTAAAACATAAATATTGACGGTATATTAGAATAGTACAGCTAAAAAAAAACTTTAGCAACTAGTGGAGACCATGGAAGGTGGGGGCCACAGAGGTAAATGAAAGTCACAAGTGGGCCACAAGCAGAAAAAGGCTGAGGACCAGTGATCGATCCAATGAACATAGTTAATTATGCACAGATGCCTTAGGCTTAGTAATTACGGTATTTTACTTCCGAAGCGTACTTCAGAACCCTTAAGTTTGTACTGTGAAGAGATGCCAAGAGCAATAAAGGTGAAAAGATAAAGCCTTCTTTAAGCCTGTTGTCTAGACTTCTGTACTGTAGGGCCATACGTTGTAGGTACAGGTATGGCAGACTTACAAGTTTCTATTTTTCAACATTCCCTCGGAGTGCAGCTCCATAGCAACTGCAGGTTTTGCATGTATTGATTCCAGACAAATTGCTGGTGATGAGCATAGCTACATGAAGCAACATTGTCAATATTAACTGATGATATGTAGCAGTGACTCGGGCCATAATATTGAGCTCTTGATGCTTATGGTTAATTGGAACCCCTTACAGGTAAAGGATGAACACTTTTCCAAAGCTTCCAGTGTAATAATGTAGATGAGTTAAAGGCATATAACAGCAGCAAAAAGAAAATGTCAAAGAACCCAAAGATAGATAGATCCTTTATTGATGCCAAAGGAAATTACAGTGTCACAGTAGCATTGCAAGTGCATAGGTATCAATATTAGAAGAGAAGTAGAAAGAATAAAAAATAAGTTACCTCAAACAGTCTAACGGGAGGGAGTCATCACTTCCCTGGTTACAGGTTGACTCAGAGTAGAGCCTAATGGCTGCGGGTATGAATGACCTCATATAGTGTTCTTTGGAGCAGCGCACTTGTCTTCAGTCCATTACTAAAAGTACTCCTCTGTTCAGCCAATTCCAAAAGTCTTTGAGCACCAACTCCACACACCCAAAATATCCCCCTTTTGTTTTAGTGTTCGTAAATGTACAACTAGTCAGAATGTTAAGTGACAAAACAGACCAGTCTTATACTGTGCATTAAATGGCAGGGAGAGACCTTTAACAACATGAGATCGTCACTTAATGGCTTCTTTGGTCTCAATCTGAAATTTTCATAGATTAAGCTGAACATTCATCTATTGTCATAAACACATGAGAATTCTGCAGATGCTGGAAATACAGTGCAACCCGCACAAAATGCTGGAGGAACTCAGCAGGTCAGGCAGAATCTATGAAGAGGTCTGGGCAGCCTCCAACCTGATAACATGAAGTCCGGGTAGTTTCCCGCTTGGTGGCATGAACATCAATTTCTCTTACTTCCAGTTAGACCATATGAGACTGTAAAAGACAGGAGCAGAATTAGGCCATTCAGCCCATCGAGTCTGTTCTGCAATTTCATCTTGGCTGATCCATTTTCCCTTTCAACCCCATTCTCCTGCCCTTCTCCCTGTAACCTTTTATTCTCTGACAAATCAAGAACCTAACAACCTCCATCTTAAATACACCCAATTATTTGGACTCCAGCTGCCTGTGGAAATGTCAATTCCACAGATTTACCACCCTCTGGGTGAAAGTTGTTTCTCTCCCTTCCCCCTCTGTATTTTTCCATTTCCCATTCTGGCTCCCCTTTTACCCCTTCCCTTTTCCTCCCCTGCCCATCACCTCTCTCTGGTACCCTTCCTCCTTTCCTTTCTCCCATCGTCTACTGTCCTCTATTATCAGATTCCTTATTCTTCAGCCCT
This sequence comes from Hemitrygon akajei, assembly GCF_048418815.1. Taxonomy (NCBI): domain Eukaryota; kingdom Metazoa; phylum Chordata; class Chondrichthyes; order Myliobatiformes; family Dasyatidae; genus Hemitrygon; species Hemitrygon akajei. The sequence goes on from NC_133129.1 coordinate 136,404,692, forward strand.
TTACCTCTTCCACATGTTGCCTCCATGATTCTCACTTCATCTCCTCTCCCCTACCCACAAGACCTTTCCCCCTTACCTGGTTTCACCTATCACCTGGTGCTCTTTTTCTCTCCCCCACATTCTTATTCTGGCTTCTACCTTCTTCATTCCAGTCCTGATGACGGATCTTGGCCTGAAATGTTGATTGTTATTCTTCTCATAGATGCTGGCTGGGCTGACCTGCTGAATTCCTCCAACATTTTGTGTGTTCTGCTGTCTTCCCCTGTGGGGTTTCAAAGGGATAAAATCAGAATGCCCACACCCAATAGCCTTAAGGTGTTAGTTAAAGTTAAGTTGTGATCATCACACACAAAATTTTGGAGGAACTCAACAAGTTAGGCAGCATCTGTGGAGGGGACTAAACAGTTGATGTTTTGAACCAAGGGCACAATGAGAGGGAAGGGAATTTAAATGATCAAGGGAAATAAAGGTCCAATGAATTTAAGTCTGGGAGAAAAGAGTCACAGTGAGTAAAAATAATATGAATTCAGAGCCCTTGAAAGCTTAAGCAAGTATTTGATAAGAAACAAAGAGCCATGGAATTAAAGTAATTTCTTCAGGATAAGTAAAACGGCAAGAAGTATGTATAATATTTTTCTATGAGCTGAGTTAATATAATGGAGAGAGGCGTGACAGAGCATGTTCTGTGTCCGTTGGAAACAGCTGAATGCTACTGGTGCACTGGACAACCACGGGTAGAGAAAGAGACATCAGTGTGAGGACCTTGACCTCTGGGTTTTAGAATTTAATAGCCGAAGCCAACCAGATGCATAGTATTTTTTTTGTTTTAATGATACTCTGTCATCAAATTTTGTCTTTTGTCAGCATGCTAATGTAAGGCACAGGCTACATTTTTTTGTCGATCACAGTTAATGATAAGTAGCTTCTTCAAAATTAAATTGCCCTCATTGTGATGGTTATGAGAATGTAGGACAAACCACCCAAAACAAATTCCCTTCCTTAACCATTTCCTTTCTCTTACTTCATCTAAAATTTTGTCAAATTCGAGACATAAACTTCAAGTTCCTTTCTATTGATAGTCAACAACCAAACACGTACACTACCAAACTTTACCAAGTCCAAGCTGGCTTTCTATAATTAATGCACATATGTTCAACTGACTGTTAATTCTGTACATGCTGTTTCTCCAACTTTCACTACCACTGTGGTTAAGATTTCCACTATTTGCAGTATCCCCTTTGTTTATCCCTACTTGCTACTTTGATCAAGATTGCAACATTTGCAATTTTCCAGTCATCGCTTTGGAAAGACGTGAAGACTTTGGAGAAGATGCAGAAGAGACTTACCATAACTAAAGGACTAAGGGTAAACAAGGGAAGGTGGGGTTGTTCCCCCTGGACAAGAGGAGGTCGAGAGGAAACTTGAAAGGGGCATGTAAAACCCTTAAGGGTTTAGAACAGCAGTTGGAGTGGAATCGTACACATTGCCTGAAGAGCTATGAACCAGGAAATGTAGAATAAATTGAATAACAGAACAATAAAAGCTCTGGTTGGACCACATTTGGAGTATTTTGGTTACCTCATTACAGCAAGTATGTGAAAGCTTTAGAGAGATGCAGAGGAGATCTCCCAGGATGCTGCCTGGATTAGAGAGCATGTCTTATGAGGTAAAGTTGAAGGAGCTAGGAATTTTCTCTTTGGAGAGGAGGATGAGAGGTGACATGATAGAGATGTACAAGATAAAAGATACAAGTGGACAGGCAGAGACTTTTCCCCAGGCTGGAAAAGGGGTATTACTATAAGGTGTAAGAGGTAATTATATGGGCAATGTCAGAGGTAGGTTTTTTTTAAACAGAGTGGTGGTAGAGGTAGATACATTAGGGACATTAAAGAAACTTACATAGGCACGTGGATGAAAGAAAAATGGAGGTCTATCTGGGAGGGAAGGGTTAGATTGATCTTGGAGTAGGTTAAAGGTCAGCACAAAATTGTGGGCTAAATGGCCTGTACTGTCTTATGTTCTATGTGACATGAGATTTTAAACAAGCATTTGGGTTCTTTCCAGGGTAACTAGATGACTTTATAATAGAAATGGTAAGCACTGAACGGCCTGAATAGCCTCTAACCGTGATGGAAGTTTTCTCTGATTCTGGAAATCTCTGAAATTAATCCAGATAAGCAAACGTCACTAACGTAGTTTTGTTTACACTGTCTACAACACCACTGGAAAACATTTGAAGTTCACTTAGAAAATTAAGGATTGAGGTAATTCTCAATTTTTTAATTTTCCAGGCGAATTTCAAAAATCATGAGCTGATCGAGTTATTTAGCCGAGGCAGGAATTACTGCCTTCCAGCGGAAAGGAGTGATGGCACTGGTCGGTATGAGGGTATCAGTGGTCGGGTATCAGTCTGTGTCCCCACCACCTTGGCGGGGTTACTGGCGGTCAGGGTGACGTCACGTGACCCGGGAGCCTACCCCCAACCCGCCGGTGACGTCAGGGAGTCTGAGAGAAACGAGAAAAAGAAAACAAGCGGGACGGGGCAAAGCGGAGAGCCGGAGCCGAACTCGATCGCGCCGGGGCACGGCTGGCTCCCCGGGTCCGGCAGCGGAGCCCGGAACAGGCATCGCGGTCTGCTCAGGAGCTGGATCAGAGCGGACCCGGTGGGGAAGGAGAAGGAGGCGAGCAGGCAGCAGAGGAGGATGGTGTCACCGGTTACCGTGGTGAGCGCGCCCCCCGGGAGGGCCTGGCATGGACACGGGCCCTCATCACTCGCCCTCTCCTCACTTTGTTTACCTTTGAGCCGGTGCTGGTGTCTGGGGCAGAACTCACTCCGTTCACTTCGTTCTGTCGCTTTGCATCTCAACCCGCCCTCCCCCGCGCTTCCCCTTCCCACTCCCAACCCGAGGAAGCTACCAGACGCTTCATTTTTGTGCAACTTTAATGCAGCTCCAACCCCCACTGAGGGAAGTTATGGTTACAGATGTTATTTGTGGCTGTGCACTTAGTAAATATGTCGCGGGTCAAGATCACACCGCAGGTTCTTTTGCACAATGCCTTGCCGTGAAAAACAGGGTGAAAGCTCTTTAGTTTATTATATTGTATATTTTCCTTTGGTGTTTGCGTGCGGTTTTATTCTGACAAAGGTCGTCATGTGACAGAAACATGCATGCGTGGTTGCTGAATGCAGATGCTATTGGCGAGTAATTACGGGCGGAAAGGATGGAGAAAAAGCTGGTTAAAATGGAGAAAAATGACGCAGTGGTTAAGTTACAGGACAAATAAACTACTGGTTTAAAAACACAAACGCTGAAAGGATTTAGTGCGCCAGGCAGCATCTGCGGGGAGAGAATTAATGTTTCACGTCGATGACCTTTCATCAGTTCAGGTAATCTATAACGGGTCCTGTCACCACAATTGCTGCTTGAACTCCTGAGCTTTTGGAACAGTTTCTTCAATTTATTTAATTAGAGATACAGCGCAGAACAGGACCTTCTGGCCCTTAAAGCCACACTGCCCAGCAGCCCACTGATTTAACCCTAGCTTAATCTAATTTACAAAATTACTTGCATTTACTCACCTATGTTACTCTGATGTCATCTCATAAATTCATAACTTCTGCTGAGAAAGACAAGGTGCATGAGAATACCACTATCTTCAGGACTGTACCATCTAGACGTCATCCCTGGTCTAGAACCTGGATCTGATCTGGCCTCCCAGCACAATTGTTTGTTGTAGAATTGTATGGAACCAATACAGGCTCTTTGGCCCAAAGCATCATCATCATCAACCTTCAAGCACTCATATCCTCTAATCCAATTTTCCTGCTTACCCTTCAACTTCCACACAATTCCAGCCACACCTTGCCCCCCCCCCCCTCCCCCATAGTTTCACTGTCAGCACTCTTCTCTTGGGCAATTTAAGCGCTGGTGATACCTGAATCTCAACAGATGATTTTAAAAAGTGATAGAAAGATAAGGATATTATTGCCACTTTGTCTTGTTTTCAGAAGTTATTAATGAGCTGCCTCCCTCCATCCTTCGCAACAGATTGACATGCCATTTTGTTAGTGATAATATCCTATTCAAGGGGAGGGATTTTGCTGCTGGAGAAGGCATCTTTTCATCTTTAGATGTCTTAGTCCTGTCAAGTCAAAGTTCAAAGTAAATTTATTATCAAAGGGCATGTACATCACCATATACTATCCTGAGGTTCATTTTCTTGTGGGTGTTCATAGTAAATTAAAAAACAGGCTCTTGGGGATAACTCCACTCAATTTCACTTCACCATCATTGAACTCTTCCTACCTCCAAAGGACTTTCTTTCAAGGACTCCTCGCATACTCAATAATTATTGCTTATTTATTATTATTATTATTATTTTTATTTCTTCCTTTTTATATTTGCACAGTTTGCTGTCTTTTGCAAGTTGGTTGCATGCCCAAGTTGGTGCTGACTTTCATAGATTCTGTTATGGTTATTATTCTATGGAACTATTTAGTATGCCCACAAGGAAATGAATCTTGGTGTTGTATATGTTGACATATATGTACTTTGATGTTGCATTTACTTTGAACTTTGAAACACAAGAGAATCAATGGAAAAACTGCACACAAAGATGGAAATGTAGAAGTGCAAAAGACAACAAATTGTGCAAAACAAAATAATAAATAAATAATAAGTTCTGAGAACATGTGTTGTAGAGTCATTGAAAGTGAGTTCATACATTATTCAGTGCTAGGGTGAGTGAAGGAGCCTGATGCTTGAGAGTAATAACTGTTCCTGAACTTGGTGGTGTGGGACTTAAGACTCCTGTACATGCTTCCTGATGGCAACAGTGGGAAGAAAGCATGGCCTGGATGGTGGGGGTCCTCTATGAGGAGATTGCTTTCCTGCGTCAGCACTCCTTGTACGTGTGTTCATTGGTGGGGAGGATTTTACTGGTGATGGTCTGGGTTGAATCCAGTATTTTTTGTAGCTTTTCCATTCAAGGGCATTGGAGTTTTCATATCAGCCATGGTACAATCAGTCAGTATACTCTCTACTATGCATCCAGGCACTTCATGATTTCCATAATAATGTTCCATCACATACTGGCCTATAGAAGGATGTGAACAACTTGCAGGCTTCAACTGAGAAGTTGTATTCAAACAAACATAGAGTAATATGGAGGCAACAGCACAGAATTGGGCTGTTTCGGATATAACTAATGAATCCTGATGTGTTCCGATCAGGATTGTTTAATGTCATTTCCAGTACACAAGTGTAAAGTGGAACAAAATAATTGCTACTCTGGATCCGATGCAGCTCATTAAAACACACAATAAGAAAAAAAACACCACAGTCAATACATTTATAAGATAGCTTATATACATTGATTATGTGTCTACAAAGTGACCCTAGGCACAGGAGTGTATGATGTGGTGGTGGGGGTAGTGAAAGGGTGAGTTAGTTGTTGGAGGAGTCTGGTGACCTCGGTGTGGATGCTATGCAGCCTCCTCCCTGATGGGAGTGGTACAGATAGTTCTCAAACAGGTGGATGGGATCTTTCATGACGCTACTGGCCTTTTCCTGGAACTTTATCAGCAGATGTTTTTTTTCTAGTCATGCTTACCCAGTCTTCCCTTATAAGCATGTATATATACAGGTTCTCTAAATCTTGTTTCAACAGAATCTACATTTTTGCTTCGCTTGGGTAAGGACTTTTAAGCTATATTTTTGTAGGATTTTTGTGGCGTAAGTGGACATGTGTCCCTGGCTTCAGTGACAATGTCCTCACTATGTTTCCCTTTGGACATCTTGTGTGGAATTGGGTGGGATAATGTGAAAAGCCTGAATCTTAGTGGGGTTGGACAGAGTATAACATGGCTACAAGTGCACTTGAGGGATTGAATGTGTGTGTCAAGCGATTTGTATCATGAATCCTCAGTGCCTCTTGATTTAGGATAGGGATGTGATGAAAAAAATCATTGATGTGTCCAGCAGGAACTAAAATGTTCAATACATAACAAACGGGTTTGTTTTATGGTGCCTTGATATGTATCTCCTTCTTTGATGCATCAGTTTATACTATATGCACAATGCTGTATGTCAGCTTGCCAAACTTATCTTGACAATGCTTGCTTTTGTTTCTAAAGCAAGATAAACCAAACCTGGCCAATTAACAACCTTAGTCCAAATATGGATAAACACAATAGATTCTGCAGATGCTCAAAGTCCAGAGTAATTCATACAATATGCTGGAGCAACTCAGCAGATCAGGCAGCATCTAAGCAACTGATGTTTCAGACTGAGGCCATTCATCAGAATTGGAAAGGAAGAAGCCAGAATAAGAAGTTTGTGTGGGGGTGGGGGAGGAGAATGAGTACAAGCTGGTAAGTGATGGGTGAGGCCAGGCAAGGGGTAATCTAAGCAGTATTCAAATACAGATACTGTTCAGATTTCCATTGGTAAGGTGAAAGTGATATCAAAATAGTAATAAATCAAGTTAGATACCAGGTAGTAAAATTGAAATCAAAAGCAATTGGGTGAAGGCTTTCTGGATTCTGGGGTCATATCTGACACAAAAGAGAATGACTGTGCTTGCTGAAGTTCAGTTAGCTCATCTTCAGAACATTACTGCAGAAGTTCCTTTGGAAATATCATGGTTTCAGATATCATCTCTGATCTAGAGGCCTGATAGCCCTCTGGTCATATTAGCCTGCCTATTTGGCATTATGCATTTGCTTAAATATCCATCCCTCAACTACATTTGTGGCTTCAGTATTTGATACCTTCAAGAAATACTGTAACAACTCACCAACTTTCTTCAGTAGTATTTCAATATACACTGATCTTCTTTAGAAGGTTAAGGGCTGAAAGTTATTTAGAAAAGGTCCATCCTCCCATGTGAGTCAGACAGTGTTCTCAATCATTGTTTCTGGAACTGTGTACCCTGGCAGCATTATAGGATAATGCAGACACTTTAGAAGTTCACAAAAAGTGTCTGCCATCACCTTAGATAACTGAAGATGGACAATAATTGCTGGCCATGCAAGTGAGGACACATCCTAAAAATGAGGTGAAAAAATTATTTCAAAATGCTGGTGGAACACAGCAGGCCAGGCAGCATCTATTGACGTTTCGGTTGACGGTTGACATCCGTCCTGACGAAGGATCTCGGCCCGAAACATCGACAGTGCTTCTCCCTATAGATGCTGCCTGGCCTGCTGTGTTCCACCAGCATTGTGTGTGTGTTGTTTGAATTTCCAGCATCTGCAGATTTCCTCATGTTTGTGCTGAAAAAATTATTTGGAGCTTTCTGTTTTCTGAGGATGATTGTCTTTCTTGAAAATGAAATGCTCAACAGATCAGGCATGATATGTCTGCTGTATTTTTTCAGATTTCTTATTTTGGATTGACTGCATCAAAATGTATTTTTAAAATTTTTACTTCTTGAATTTTAATTGTTAGTCTTCAATTCATTTTTTAAATCCCAATTTCCAGGCAAGTGTAACTTGGGGAAAGGAGTCGGCTAACAAGAAACAAACTTACATATGTTCTAATTTACCCTTTAGAAGGGTGTCTTTGCAGTTACAGTTTAAAAAAGAACATATATCAAAATTACTTTCAAGGTTAATCTAATATTCTTCACTCTCTTGGAATTCGAGTTCAGTGGATTCTGTTAGCCCTTCAGCAAGTGACCATCTTTTGTTATGAATCTGGTAAGGATTCTGCCACGATCAGACATGTATAGCAAATGATTGAAACTTTGCTAATTTTTGTTCTTTATCTCAAAAGATGGAGGTGGAAGGGATCAAGCAGAAGTAATATCTTTGGTAGACTGAGACCAGAGTTGCTGTTGCGATAAGATGTCGATGAAGCTGAGTGACAGTAGTTCGTGAGAGAGAAAGCAAAGAAGGAACTTGTAAAAGCTGTGAAATTAAATCTGTTTTTGTCTTTCCAACTGACACTGCCAGATCTCCTGTCTTTCAAAATATTTACAGTTTAATTTTTTTTCTCTCTCACAGTTTAACCAGGCAGGTTAATCAATAGCTTATTACTGTTGCAGCCCGGCCTCAGCCTATCAGAGGTATAATCGTGGTCCTGTTTTTCTCTTCCTCCACCCTGAAATGTCTTCTCAAACTGTACAACCTTTTCCCTCTCTTTCCCTGTTGTGATACCAAAGGACCCTTTTTGTGTTTTCACTGATGCTGCCTGACCTGATGTGTATTTCCATTACTTTTTATTTATCAATCAGAGTTCCACTGTCTGTCTCTGTTTGATTTTCATCAAATTTAGCAAATTGCTGCTATTTGCTGCACCCTTATTTAAGTGCAGCAGAAGGAATTCATTGAGACAATAGTTCATATAAGGGGAAATCTGCAAGTTTTTTATGAGGAGTTTTTTGTAGTCAAAAGGACATTAGACCTGCAGGTATAATTTCTGCATATTTTTATTACTCTAAAATCCAAATTTATCACATGTAACATTCTGAAATATTTAGAAGTATAAGTTTACATATAATTGTACTTTTAAATAATTAATGCATATTAGAAGAACATCCAAAACAAAATATCTATTTTCTTGGAAACACAAGAGATTCTACAGATGCTGGAAAGCCAGAGCAACACACAGAAAATGCTGGAGGAAGTTAGCAGGTCAGGTAGCATCTATAAAGATGAATAAATAATTGAGATTTTGTGCTGAGATCCTGGAATTTTCTTGGAATGCTGTTTGTTGGTTTGCTCGAGACTTTTTAGATGAGTTTGTACTCCACAAAGAGGTAAAAAGTAACTTAGAAGAATGGAATGCATTTTTGCAGACACATTGTTAGCATTAAATAACCTCAGATAAGTACAGAAAATTAGTATAAAACTTCACTTTTCCTTTTGGAAACATTGATGGAATACTAATCCAGATTTCTGGACTAATTATCAGTAGACATCTTGTAAATCCAAACCAGTGGCAGTAGAATTTAAGTAAAAATTAAACTGGTACTAAACAACAAAAGCAGTGTTGTGTAGGCAGAAGTAAGTAATCAGTGGTGAATAGAAGTACACAGTTACACAGCTAAAATATAAGAAGGCTCCAGGAATATTTTTCATTCTCAGTTATTGCTAACCCAGTAACTGAGTAGAAAAGTAGTCATTCTCACTTATACAGGTTTCCCCTGCTATTCGAAGGTAGAGCGTTCCTTTGAAATGGTTCGTAAGCCGGAATGTCGTAAAGCGAAGAAGCAATTACCATTTATTTATATGGGAAAATTTTGTGAGCGTTCGCAGACCCAAAAAATAATCTACCAAATCATGTCAAGTAACACATAAAACCTAAAATAACAGTAACATATAGTAAAAGCAGGAATGATCTGATAAATACACAGCCTATATAATGCAGGAATACTTTTCTACAATTATTGCAGCACTGTCCACCGCAGTAAAAATCTCACACAAGCGCTCTTGGCAGCACTCGCGGTAAAAACACACAGCGGCAAGCGCTCCTGGCAGAAGCACTCTTTCCAGTAACCTTTAAGCTATGAAGCTACCAAATAACACGTAAAAATACACAGCCTATATAAAGTAGAAATAATGTATGCCCAGTGTAGTTTCACTTACCGGAATTGGGAAGACAGTGAGGACACTGATGATGGTGTGTTAGGCTGAGTCGTCGGAGGTTGGGGTGGTGGGAGGTAGAGGAGACTGGGGTGTCATCTCATCGTCGTCTGTTTCCATCAGGGCAGGCAGGTCACCTTCTTCTATGTCTGCCTGCCTCAATGTCGAAGGTCGAGTTTCGTTGTTTGCAGTGGCTGATGTGGAAGGATTGAAAAATGACAGTATGATTGACTGCTTAGCCTTGCGCATTTTTCTATCATACAGTTCTTTGTAAGCACTCAAACTGTCCTGCAAATATGCCCTAAACCTACGTACCCTTTCAAAGTTAAAGTCATACTTTTCTGCAATCATTGCAGCGTTGTCAATCGCAGGGAAAATCTCACGCAATTGCTTCCCGTTCAGTTCCAGGATGACTTCACTTTCGGGCCGTTCGCTACTGCGTTTGGTTTCAATTGTTATCCTTTCCTCTTCATCAGCTCTTCATCTCTCAGTTCTTGGTCATGGGATGCCAAAACCTCTTCAACATCATCTTCGTCAACTTCCACAAACCCTTAGCCAAACTCACTATGTCTTTACTTCGTTCACCACGATCGAAACACTTAATTATGTCTAGTTTTACGCTAAGTGTAACACCCTTACGCGCTCTTTTAGGCTTTTCCGATACCTTAGAACTCATCTTGCTAACAGATGCACAAAATAAATCGACATAAAGCACAGATGCTCACAGGCACGTGTTTAAGCAATGCCGGCTAGAATGCAGTTCCGGGAGAGGAACTTGGCTGCTCGGCGCGTGCTGCCTTTTTTTTGTGCGCTGACGTTTTCTCGTAACAGTGAAAACACCTTCTGTTAGCGAAAACAGGTAACCAATGTAGGTCTTTCATAACAGCGAGTTGACGTAAAGCGAACATTTGAAAAGCGGGGGACACCTATACCTGTAATCTGAGTTTGTCCTGAGCTCATGTCAGTAAAATAAAACTAGTCAAGAATGTTATAGCTCATTCTCTCTCTAAAAGGTTATTAATCTTGAGAATTTACTGTGATAAATATTATATAAAATTGTAAGTAGTTACAGATGAATTGCTGCTAAAACACTGGTATAATTTATACTCATAACAGTATATAATTCATAGAACAGTCTTCCATCAGTTCAATGTTGCTTTCCTCATTTCTGTTTGTGAAAGCAGTTAGTTGACTCTGGTTATCCCTTGAAATAGCCAACTCCCACATCTGACCATTCTGTCTATGGTCCCTTGCAGGCTTTCCCAAAGCTTGTTCTTAACACTTCATTTACAATTAAATCATGCCCATGACATAATTTAAAACCTCTCCCTTTTTGCACACTCTATTCCTTACACCCATACATTATTAGCCATAATTAGTTCTATGTCAATACTTTTTATAGGACCCTACTACAGACATAGCTCAGAGAGCAGTGTTATACCCCAACTGTTTTATACAACTCTTTCAATTACCTCCTTTCATATTTGCTGATGATTGATATGTGTGTAATTCTATTTCTGCCTCTTCAAACAATTACAGATAATGCAGCAAGAATTGTATAACAATTATGATGTCAGGTGTCATTTGTAACACATGTCAAGCATTGGCTATCTCCAACATGAGTGTCTACACCTGCTCCTTTGACGTTCAACAATATTACTGTCAAGGAGTCTCTCATAATATTTTTGAGGTTTCCATTATTAGTAATACTGTAACTGCACTGGTCAAGAATAATACTGTGACTACAAGAGCAACTGAGAGATAGGGAATGCTGTGACATGCCAGTTACCTTTTACTCTGCAGTCTATATCCATTATCTATATGCCATGTTAGAATTGTCGTGGAAGTCATCTGTTTTGCTGGAATTTGTAATTTAAACATCTTTGAAGTTCAACTGAAAATCCAAGATAAAGTAGTTGACATGCTTGGGAATCTAGCTTTACCCTTACAATCATTCCTACCATTCATGCAGTCACTGCAGTCTAATTACAGTGTCTACAAAATGTACTGCAGCAGCCTGTCAAGGTCTCTTTAACAGCACCTCCCACTGAGGAAAACGATGCAATCAGATGTATTTAAATGTTACATTTCAAAGTTACCCTCCAATTCGTAAATCAGTGTAATGTGAGAGTACATCACAATTCCTGCTTCAGATTGTTGAAATTCTTTCCTCACAGTACTCTGGGAATAGCAGTGCAGCAAAGACTGAGGCAACTCAACAGATAGCTTACCCCCACTTTCCATAGGACTGTTAGAGATGGACATAAAACATTCACTTCCAATGATTACCTTAACCTAATAATGATATCTTTAAAGATGTGTCTCGGTTGCCAGTCTTATAAAAACAATTTCCACTGTGCCTGTATGATGTCTCTTTTACTCGTACCAGTTATGTTCTTGGATTCAAAATCAACCTTGACCAGTTGAACATAGAAGTCATCTTTCTGTGTCAAATTAGAGTTTAGTTGTCTGTGCTCAATAATAAATGGCTAATTCAGATAGATCAACACGCTGGAGGAACTCAGCAGGTCGGGCAGCAGCTGTGGAAACGAGCAGTCAAAGTTTCGGGCCGAGACTCTTCGTCAGGACTCCTCCCTGAGAGTGGCATTCATCTGGTTTAATCTAGGTTTAATTTCAACTCAAGTTTCAGAGGTAGAACAATGATATCTAATCTACTGTCTTATTTGCAAAACCTTTGAAATGTGTTATTTTAAACTCTCCGGTGCACATCAATTGCAAAATTAGGTAGTAGTAATGTGTCTTGTTCCTTGCTTGGAAGCCAACCATAAAGACGTTCAACATGCATTGTACATAACACTTTGATGATGTGCCTCTATACTGTCATTCAAATGTCCATAGACAATGAAAGAGGGAAAAATTGTTTGAAGTCTGTTGGAGTAGTGTGTGGATGGTTAGACCAGGTGACTGAGCAATTATTTTAAAAATGTATAATTAAAGTATGATTCTATTTTTCTTAAACCCCGTAAATAATTGATCTAAAAGTGGAAGGAGCTGTTCTCCTGTCATGTGGTGCATGGATACAAAATTTTCCTCTGGGCTCTGTCCTGTGTCATCAGTCCACACATTCCACTGAGGTTAAAGGTAAAGCCAGAAAAAAATGTGAGATTAAACCCTCTTGAGTTTTCTATGAATAGTGGGGAAGAAAGTCTTGTGCTTGAAGAACTGCAATTAGCATTGGGTAATGTATAACTGTCTTGCCTTACTTTCATGATTTATTTTTTCTCTGATTTAAATACTGGTCTTTCATATTTTTGGTCCAAATTGTCTCAGCTAACTGAATATAGCTTCTTTCTTGGATGCAACAATTAAGAAAAAAATATATAAGCCTCTTGTTCCTTCATTGTTTGTTAACTTTAGCTGAAACTGGGATAATTTCATGCTTTGTTGAAAGAAATTGTGATATTGGTAGACGTGACGGGAATGGTCTCATCAGGATGTGGCTAAATCCTTTAGAGACAAAGATTGGAGCTTTGATTTATATTTGTATGATAGAACCACTTGCTCTGTGGTACTTTATCTTGGAGTGCTTGATTAGGTAACAGAGAGCTTTACTTTCTACCTAATCATGGTATTCCGAACCTGGGGTGTCTTTCACATAGTTGTAGAAAAAAATGGAAGGATACAGTTATGTAACTTATCAGGAGAGAAGCTAATAAAGTGTAGTGTTCTCTATTGCCAACTTTTCTTTATGTAAACTACACAGCTTGTATGGAAATAAGTCATGAACCTCAGATATTCTATAAATAAACAATTGGTTCAGTGTCACTAACTATTTTGCTTAAATGTGGTCTGCATGCCCAGTATTTATACTGAAATGAAAGGAATTGACCTCATCAGATGGCTCAGAGAAAGCGATGATAAAATTAACCTCTGTTGGATGCCCTATTAACTAGATTTACTGTGTTTCCTTGTCATTTTCCTTGGGATGAACTGCAAAGAATCAGCTTAAATCTGGTGAACTAGAACTCAAAATTTGTAAGAGATGTGTAACGAGTCTTGCTATGTAAACAGGAACAGGTACATTTTGCAACAGTGCCTGTTGATTACAATGGGTAAAAAATTCATTTGAAAAGCATGCAAGAATAAATTAGAATCGGCTACAATAGCTGAGAAAGATCAATGCATCAGTGAGTAATAGAAAATGAGGGAAACTGAACCTAGGAAAGGCTTTTAATTGTTTTTTCTTGCATTGGAGAAAAGCAAAAATCACTTGGGATGTACAGTAGTGATAGAAGCTATTGAACTACAACAATCAAAATGGATACCAGCACAGTCATTGTTTGCTAATACTTTAGCCTGTGCAAAATTAAAACTGCTGCTGTTCAGGGTCAGGTGTCACACTGAACTATGATTCTCCAAATGAAGAGATAGAACCATAAGATTACAGTAGTCTAAGCCACTTTTTGATATTCTGTGGAAGTGTTTGCTGACTGTACTGTATTAGGGTATTAATCTTGTAGCTTTGTTATTCATGTGGCTGTTAGCGCATGACAAACCTCAAACGAGTAGTGAAACTTCAGACAATGCACAAATAGTCCGCAATCAGCAGGCTTCTGTTTTCTGCTAAAGTAACCTTAACGGAAATGTAGATATGTATGCTGACCAGTCAGAAATTTCTTGCTGAAGAAAAATGTGATACCCCCTAAAAGCAAAGATTTGTGTGGAGCAGTACTGTTCCCAAAATGTTAATTAAACTCTCATAGTTACATGAAAATCAGCAGAAAATCTGTCAGTTCTGAATATCTGAAATCAAAACAACATGCCGGTAACAATCAGTAGGTCAGAACTAACAATACGGTTTAAAGATCCTCCTTCAGACCAGCTGAATATTTCCAGAATTTTCTGTTTTTACATCAAGGATGTGTGTCAGCATATGGTGCTATTAATTGATTCCAGCTTTGTGGGCAGAGCCTGTATTTCTTTCGTCTCAAATTCTGGTCTAAAGTACTGTTGCCTAAGTGTGAGAAATCAGGCTGCTACCAAGTCCTAAATGCCAGCCTTTCATGTGTGAGCTAGATTGGTTTTATACTCATTGGAAAATGGTGAGACATTGAAATTTGACTGATTTTCATCTTTCTTGACATAGTGATAAAGGAACTATAGTTAACTATGGTTTCCATAGTTCTACCAATCAAAATCACATCTGAATTCCACTTACCTTCCTGCCAATTATTATTACTACAATCACTGCTGTCCAGAATCCTTTGAGTGCTAAGTTTTGATTTTAGCTTGAGAGTTAAAATATTCTTTATCAAGCTTGATTTACCCACCTTCCCCCTTACTCTTTTTCCCTTTCCCACACACCACAAATTAAAATTAGCACCTAAAAATGTCTCTGATTAAAAAGCTACACCCATCAGGAGTGCATATCAGAAATTCAGGTTGCACTGTGTAGAATTTCTTAATTTAGTTAATGATTAAAAAGTTATAGGCAGATTGTGCTCCAGATTTCATTATCATTTCCAAGTGCTCTCTCTGCTGGAGGCACAAAGGCATAAAAATGTCCCTGATAAATCAGGAAGCAGTTATTAGTTTGAATTGTTAAAGTTTTGGAAAGTTTGTGGAGGAAGAGTGACTGAGTTGATTAATTGCACTGTGGTGTGAACCTGAGGAACATTGCTAACTCAGTGTAAGAATGTGCTTAATAAATTACAAATACTTCACAATTCAAGAATTGATTAAATTCATCAGTAATAACCATAATGACATAAATAAGGTAGAGAACATTCAGAAAGATTACTGGAAAAAAATTGAATAAAAACTTCTGTTATATCAGGTAAGTGTACAAACATTCTGGTATCAGTATAGTTACTTATTGTGTTTTCTTTTTTTAGGTTAAATGTGAGGGGCCTAAGTTGGTACCTTTCTTTAAGGCCACCTGTGTATATTTTGTCCTCTGGCTGCCAACCTCTAGTCCATCGTGGTTCAGTGCATTGATCAAGTGTCTACCTATCTTCTGTCTCTGGGTATTCTTGCTAGCTCATGGAATCAACTTCCTAGGAACACATCCCAGTGCAAGAAAGATCTTGGCAGGCCTGATATTTTCTTCTTTGGGGGATGCATTTCTTATCTGGCAGGAACAAGGATACTTTGTTCACGGTGAGTTTCTCAAGAAAATGTTTTAAGCTGCACAACACTGGTTGCACATGAAAAATTAAAATGTATTCCTTTTTGCTCTTTTAATAGAAGTGCTTCAGTGTCTGCACACGATTGAGATTCCAATAATAGTACTATTGTGTATGATTGTAATAAGGAGATGGTGTGAGATCTTAGTGTGTATGAATGGAGTGACTTCTGACTATTGGCAGTATGAGATCTCAGTGTAAGGATAAAGGGTGAAAGTGGAGCTTCTGACAGCTCAAGATGCAGTTTGTTGATTATGGGAGATCCCAGTTATCGGGGCTTGAAATCCTAGGTAGTATGGATTGATGGAGTTATGTCACAGTGATTACATAAATGGTATGAAATATCAATGATCATGTACTAGTGATACTAGTTTTTGGGGAGTGGGAGCTTGAAATACAGGTGAATCCAAGTGTGTGTGTGTTATATTTTGGAAGATTTCCTGAACGCTCTTTAAGTTTACTAAGTTTATTTGGAGATATTCTACTGTAATGTCTTAAAGTAGTGAATTCAAAGTATGTTCAGAATAACATCCAACAGTGTTGAACATGTAGTCAGGCACCTCTGTGGTCCTGAGTGTTTTACTAAATAAAGCTCTTTACATTTTCAAATAATTTGATAGCTGTACAAAGCAGATTGTTTTTGTTGCCTGCTGTCTGAAATCCTGCAATCCCTGTGGATGATTCCAAATCTGTTGGTGGCTTCTTGATTCTGAAAAATAACCTAGACTGCTCTGTTTTGTGCAATTTTAGACTTAATTCCAACCTGCCTTTTCTAGGTAAAATTTTAGAAAAAGTAGTTTTTCAGCAGTTAAGCAATTACTTGTCAAGAATAGATGTTTTTAAAATTCAATTATCAGTCAGGTTTTAAATCAAATCATGGTACAGAAAGTGCATTCTTTAAAGTAGTTAGTGACTTACAGGTTAATGGCAAAGCAGGTAACATGTCAGTTCTTGTTCTCTTAGATTTGAGCACAGTATTTTCATAAACCGCCTTAGTCAAAGTTCAAAGTACATTTATTATCAAAGTATGTATACATTGTACAACCTTGAGATTCGTCTTCTTACAGGCAGCCACAAAACAAAGAAACCACAAAAGAACAATTTTAAAAAAAGACTGTCAAACTCTCAATGCACAGAGAGGGACCAAAAACAAGCCGTGCAAACAATAAAAGCAAGCAAATAGCATACAGAACTGGAGCCCCATGAAAGATGCAATGCCAGCCATCACTGCAGCTGGAGCAGGCCACAGCTTCAATTCATCGTAGAGCTGAGTAAACATCGCAAGACCACAGACGCAAAGCCATTCATCTCTGCAGCCAGAGCAGGTCACAGCCTCAGTTCATCACAGAGCTGGTAAACATCGCGAAGCTGCAAGCAGAACCGGCCCTTGCCTTGCCTCCAGTCCCGACACCCTGACCTTTTCAATCTCGCCCAGCGTTTAAATTGTCTAAACATCAGGTCATTCCTTGCTTTTGGGCCGCTCTGGGTCCTGGCCCCCACCGCTATGATCCAGTCGTACCCGACCTTTCCAATTCAGTCCACCATTTAAATCAATCAGACATTGAGACTTTCCTTGCTCTCGGTGAAGGCACGACTGCCTAGACTCTGCGAAGACCGCTCCTTTGCCTCCGCTTGCCACCACCATTCTTGCCAGCATCTCCACCTCTGCCTCCACTTGCCTCGACCATGCCTTGCCTCCACTTGCCTCAACCACCCTTTGCTCGCTTCTCCATTGTTAACATTGATCGTTATTAATAAAGTGTTATTAATAAGGTATTTAGTAGTTCCCTTTGGTTTTTGCTGCTGATTAGTCACTGGGCATCACCAGTAGGTCTTTCTGGTACTGCCATGTGTTAGTTTCAGTTGCAATAACAGGACAAAAATTCTTTGTTAGCTGTGGTGATTGTGCATCTAAAATCCATGATATTGTATTTGGTTTGCCGTAAAGATCAATTATTGACCTGTTGTTCTTACTCAGCTTGCTCCCATTAAGTGAGAGTTTTTTCAAAGCACAAGGTGAATTACCACAGCTATGCAGATGACACACAATTCTATCTGTCTATTATGCCAGCTCACCCAAGGCTCTAAATCCTCTGGTCCAGTGTCCGATTAGTATTGCGGAATGGATGAGTTTGTATTTCCTTTAACTAAATATAGAAAGAAGCAGAAATTATAGTTATTGGTAGCAATAAAAAAAAGTGTGAATCTTAGAAGTAAACTTGATCATTTGGCCTTATAAAGCCAGGAGTAAAGAATTTAGGTGTTACTGACTCTGAGCTAAATTTCAAATCACATCAAATCAAGTTTAATTCAAACATACAAGAATACAGCCAGAATTTGAGTGTTTCTCTGGAGCCAAAACATACACAGCACATTGAAAACAGCAAGAGTGAAAAAAATACTCACGCAACAAACGTGTACATAGTCCTAGAGCCTGAGTGACATGTTCCACAAATTGATGGTATAGTTCCTGGCCATCCAGCCTGTCATTCTGCCGATCGAACACTGGAGGACCAGCGAGAGAGGCCGGCCCCTAACCGAGCATGAACACCATACAACACTAGCTTGAGGCTTAGTCCTCGCTACAGCTGAGACCACGTTGCTGCCTCACCACCCGACAAGGGAAAAAAGGTCTGTAGCATCTTACATTATCAATGTCCATCAGGGTCTGTGACTGCAAGAGAAACATCCAAGACAGTCATTCACAGTCACACTGCACACCGCCTTCGCGCACTAACTGTTGCCTTTGAGTAGCAGGCAGCAACATAGTCTGCACCCAGACACCAACCCGCCAGCTGGCCTGTCTTCTGACGCGCCGGCCAGCTTCTACAACACTGTAAGCACAGAGTACACTGCAGATGCTGTGGTCAGATCAACACGTACAAACAAGCTGGAGGAATTCAGCAGGTCTGGCAGCATCTGTGGAAACGAGCAGTCAATGTTTTGGGCCAAGACCCTTCGTCAGGACTGAAGAGGGAGGGGGCAGGGGCAGGGGCCCAATAAAGAAGGTGGGGGGAGGGTGGGAAGGAGAAGGCTGGTAGGTGCCAGGAGAAAAACCAATCAGAGGAAAGATCAAGGGGTGGAGGAGGGGAAGCAAGGAGGGGATAGACCAGAGAGGTGAAGAAAGAATGTAAGGGGAAAGCACTATGGGTAGTAGAAGAAGGCAGAATCATGAGAGAGGTGATAGGCAGCTAGAAGAGGAGGCAGAGTGAAAGTGGGATGGGGGAAGGGAGAGGGAGGGAATTACTGGAAGTTGGAGAACTCGATGTTCATACCAAGGGGCTGGAGACTACCCAGACGGTATATGAGGTGTTGCTCCAACCTGAGTTTGGCTTCATCATGGCAGTAGAGGAGGCCATGTATGGACATATCCGAATGGGAATGTGAAGCAGATGGCAATCGGGAGATCCTGTCTGTTGTGCCGGATGGAGCAGAGGTGCTCGACAAAGCGGTCCCCCAATCTGCATCGGGTCTCGCCGATGTAGAGGAGGCCGCACCGGATGCAATAGATGACCCCAACAGACTCACAAATGAAGTGTTGCCTCACCTGGAAGGACTGTTTGGGGCCCTGAATGGTGGTAAGAAAGCAGGTGTAGCACTTACTCTTGCAGAGATAAGTACCAGGTGGGAGATCTGTGGGGAGGGATGTGTGGACCAGGCAGTCATAGAGGGAACGATCCCTGTGAAAAGCGGAGAGGGGTAGAGAGGGAAAGATGTGCTTAGTGGTGGGGTCCTGTTGAAGGTGATGGAAGTTGCAGAGGATAATGTGCTGGATCCGGAGGTTGGTGGGGTGGTAGGTGAGGACAAGGGGACCTCGCTCCCTGTTGTGGTGACGGGAGGATGGGGTGAGGGCCAAAGTGCGGGAAATGGAGGAGATGTGGGTGAGGGCATCATTGATGACGGCAGAAGGGAAACCACAATTCTTAAAGAAAGAGGACATTTGAGATGTCCTGGAATGGAAAGCCTCATCCTGGGAGCAGATGCAGCAGAGACGGAGGAACTTCACATTCCTCATTCAGATTATGTCCATACATGGCCTCCTGTACTGCCATGATGAGGCCAAACTCAGGTTACTTTACTTGTTATTTTAACGGGTTGGAGGAGCAACACCTCATACCGTCTGGGTAGTCTCCAGCCCCTTGGTATGAACATCGAATTCTCCAACTTCCGGTAATTCCTTCCCTCTCCCTTCCCCCATCCCACTTTCACTCTGCCTCCTCTTCCAGCTACCTATCACCTCTCTCATGATTCTGCCTTCTTCTACTACCCATAATGCTTTCCCCTTACATTCCTTCTTCACCTTTTCTGCCTATCACCTCCCTGCTTCCCCTCCCCCACCCCTTGATCTTTCCTCTGATTGGTTTTTCTCCTGGCACCTACCAGCCTTCTCCTTCCCACTCTCCCCCCACCTTCTTTATAGGACCACAGCCCCCTCCCTCTTCAGTCCTGACAAAGGGTCTTGGCCCGAAACGTTGACTGTTCATTTCCACGGATGCAGCCCGACCTGCTGAGTTCCTCCAGCTTGTTTGTACTTGTTGATTCTACAACACCGTGGCTGGCTACTCCAAAAGAGCAGCTCACTCGTGGTAAACCTTCTGCACCCATAGCTCTTAGAGTCCATTATAGTCTTACAATCATAAAAAATACACTTAACAAAAAAAAACATCTTTGGTTGGTCCTCGAGAGGCTGCTGCATCCAAACGGACCGCCATCTTACTGGAAGTATCATACAATACTGTGCAAGAGGATTAGATGCATAAATATACAGTTGCAAGAAAACGTTTGTGAACTCTTTGCAATTACTTGGTTTTCTGCATTAATTACTCATAAAATCTGGTTTGATCTTCATTGAATTCACAATAATAAGAAAAATCTGCCTGAATTAGTAACACACAATTATACTACTTCTCATCAGTACTGAGTACACTAGTTAAACAATCGTAGTCTAGATTCAAAGAAGTAAATGAACCTCTGGGGTAATGGCTTCTACAAAGGAGTCAGGTGTCCCATTCAATGGGATATGATTGGAGGTGTAGGTTGTAGAGGTGCACTGCCCTATTAAAAAAAAGACACATAAAGCTTACTAACACAGCCTGCGCTTCTCAAGAAAGATCTTTATGTGCACCATGCCTCTACCAAAACAACTTTCAGAGGACCTTAGAAGAAGAATTGTAGAGATGCATGAAGCTGAAAAAGGCTACAAAAGCATTTCTACAGACCTGAGTGTTCATCAGTCCACAGTAAGAGCAATTGTCTACAAATGGATGAAATTCAGTACTGTTGTTACTCACCCTAGGAGAGGGTGTCCTGCAAAGATGACACCAAGAGTACAACATGCAATGCTGAAGGAGGTGAAAAAGAACCCAAGCGTAACAGCAAAGGACCTGCAGAAATCTCTAGTACTTGCTAAAGTCTCTTTATGTGTCCACTGTAAGAACACTGATCAAGAATGATATTCATGGAAGGACACCATGGAGGAAATCACTCTTTAAAAAAAAAACATTGCTGCATGTCTCAAGTTTGCAGAAGACTGCTTGGATGTTCAGCAATGTTTCTGGTACAATGTTAGTGGACAGATGAGATAAAAGTTGAACTTTATATTACAGACATGTATACTGCTAATTTTTGGAGGAATAAGGGCACCCCCACACTAAAACAAAACCTCATCCCAACTGTAAAGCATGGTGGAAGGAGCATCATGATTTGGGGCTGCTGGGCTGCTTCAGGGCCTGGACAGCTTGCAGTCATTGGAACAATGAATTCAAAATTGTATCAAGGCATTTTACAGGAGAATATCAGGGTAACAGTCCACCATTTCAATTATTTCATGTAAGGAACATTACAAGAGTTTGGTTTCTTTATAATATCTCAAGATGCAGAAAAATTGATACCGACTTTGCTTTTAGCTGATTAGACTATTGTAATGCACTCTTTTCAGGACTGCCTAAGAAAGATATAAATCGGCTACACTTGCTCAAAATAGAACAGCAAGAATCTTAACCAAGCAAAGAAAATCCAAACACATTTGACCAGTTTGGCATCATTACACTGGCTGCCTAAGTCCTTTAGGATCAATTTTAAAATACTCTTAATTGTATATAAGGCTTTGAATAATCAAGTTCCTCTGTATATTTTGGAGTGTCTGTCTTCTTTCATCCCAAATCGTAATCTTAGATCCACGAATGCTAGTTTGCTTAGTTTTCCTAGAGCCAAACATGCAAGTACTGGTCTTTTGCTCTTATGCACCCAAAATCTACTACTGTGGAACATTTCAAAATATTTTAAAAACCTACTACATTTTAAAATTTGGCCTATTTAGAGGATTACTTAATGCCTGTAGATGTTGATTACATTTATATAATTTGGTATATTCAATTACATTTTATTCTATATAATATTGGTCTTATGATTTTTAAATTTTGTCTTTTTTATGACTATGTTAACTTGTTTTTACAATCTGTGTGAAGCATTTCAAGCCTGCATCTTAATGTTTAAAAGGTGCTATATAAATAAAGGTATTATTATTAATATTGGTACCTTGTTCAGATGCTTGTTGTTCTTGGTGTGACTATAGGCAGTGTTTGGATGTTCTGTGTCTGAGGTTTTCAAAGGTGAATACAATCCTAGACTGTCTCCAGTGTACCGATAGACGTTTTCCCAGTGGGGTTCATTGGATTGAATACCTTTCTGATTTATTTTTCTTTCTCTAATTGTGAGTGATAAAACATGTTGTATGAGAGGTGATTGATAAGTTCGTGGCCTAAGGAAGAAGGGGTCAAATTTAGAAAACCTAGCACATTTATTTTTCCTACATTTACACACTTAGTCCAGTGGTTGTGGAGCATACGGATCCCTTCTTTGTAGAAGTCAGTGTCTTGGACCTCCAGAAGTGGGCCACAGCATGGGGTAATTGATAAATTTGTGGCCTAAGGTAGAAGGAGATGAGTTATTAACTTCAAACTTTCTGCATTTTCACTCAGAGTTGAACTGCATGTGCACGTAACGAGAGCTGTATATATCATCTCCTTCTACCTTAGGCCACGAACTTATCAATCACCCCATGCTGTGGACTGACCACCTGGAAGTCCAAGACGCTCTTGTTACATGCACATGCAGTTCTACTCTTTGATAATGCAGAAAGTTTGAAGTTAATAACTCATCTCCTTCTACCTTAGGCCGCGAACTTATCAATCACCCCTGCTGTGGACCACTTCTACAAAGAAGGGATCCATATGCTCCACGACCGCTGGACTAAGTGTGTACGTGTAGGAGGGGACTATGTTGAAATATAAATGTGCTAGGTTTTCTAAAATTGACTCCTACCTTAGGCTACAAACTTATCAATCACCCTTCATATTCTTGACTAGGATCATTTAACTCTAAACAGGAACTCAACGGAATCATTCTGCTCAATATGGTTCTGGCCAAGTCCAGGAATGTATTTAGCAACAGAGCCATTTTAGCTTTTATTTCATCTTTTGTCTTATCTCCTACTTCTGTAAGTTTGAGCTTTTTTAATTTCATTTTAGTTTGAACTAGTTTAAAATCAAAACTTTTTACTTACATATTTTTCTTGCTAACTCCTCAGGCCTGCTCATGTTTGCCATCACGCACGTTCTATACTCCTCAGCCTTTGGAATGAAGCCCATGAACCCTGAGCCTGGCTGTGGGGTCGTGATTATCTGTGGACTCTCTTACTGGTTGCTGTACCCATACCTTTCTGGTCCCTTCACCTACCTGGTGGCAGTTTACATCGCACTGATCGGATTCATGGGCTGGCGTGCCATTGCAGGGGTGCAACTCTTCAACGACCTATGGACGTGGACCAAATTATGTGCCTGCCTTGGAGCCATGCTCTTCATGGTGTCTGACCTCACCATCGCAGTTAATAAGTTCTGCTTCCCCGTGCCTTACTCCCGGGCCATCATCATGGCCACCTATTATGCTGCCCAGATGCTCATTGCTCTTTCAGCAGTGGAATACAAGGATGATAATGATCGAAGCAATAGAAAAATGAACTGAGGGTCAATGTCCCCTCAATGTACAAGAACGTATTGCTAAGTTCCAGTGGGACACAGAAATCTGGAAAAACTATGGTGTGAATCTAATTTAGAGCCACATGATTTATTTTCATCGGTTTGCTTCTGTGTTAGTTTATTGTTGCCTCCATGAAGCAGTCTTCAGTCAGGAGGGCTTAAGGACTGTGGCTAATGCCAGCTAAGGTAGGTGACCCCAATGAGATGGTCCTTCTCCTGTGGCATTTTGTGCAGTGAACTCTCTGCCCATCAATAACTTGATAGAAATTGACCATGTATATTTCAGTTATCATCCCTAGAATCAGAGTGGGAGAAAGGCATCAAGCAAGCTGGTCTCAAGATTTAAAAAAAACTGAATTCCGTGACTCTCCAGTTAATCTCAAACTCAGCCTCTTAACAATCCTAAATGTCCTTTTTAAAATTTGGAATCTTTTCAGTCAACATTTGTGAATTCATATGTTTTCAGAAACAATTAAACCAGCATTTTGAGGAATTCAATAAATTTCAAAGTGAAGAATATGAATGAAAAGGACACATTTAAGGATTCAAAATATAAACTGAGAAAGAACAGGTCCATTCAGTTTATCCACATAAGCATCATACCTTATGCATTACAATATATCTGTTCCCTAGTCCAACTGGAAACTAATCTTCAAGGAAATCAAAAACATAAAAGTCCAGCAGAAAATTCTTTTCAGACCTCTTAAAGCAATCAAACTAGTTCAAGTGACTACTCTTTGCTTTGATGACATTATACAGTACCTACCTCTTGTTTAAATGAGAAATAAGATCACTGCTTCAGGGAATGATTTGAGGAATATGATTACAGTGGACAACTACAGTTGAATAGCTGGCACAATTTTGATAGCCAAATATCTTCCTCCTGTGCTGTGGCTTGCACATTTATATGAAAATATGGTATTCCTTTTGCTGTGATGCTCTTCTGTGCAAGCATGCTTCATATCCTAGAAAACATTTGCAATATCTTTAACATCAGGAACCTCTCCCTTGCAAAATAAGGTGCATTTCAATCTTTTACCCTAAGATAAACATCCCCTTTTCAATGTTGTAGATTTGGAAGATGTTGAAAACTGTTCTATGGTTTAGAGGATAACAGCTGTTCTTTTTATGCATTGCACTTTGGTGCTATTTTACACATAAATGCCTGTTGTTATGCTCATCATTAGAATAGATGGGCACAAAATTGAGGAAAGAATATTTATAGATTTTGGATGTATTGACCAATTGGTATTGCATACTTGGAAAATAATTCCAGTGCTTTGCCGTGCAACTTTCCACAGAATTAAAACTCATGAAGGGTAACAACAGCTCTCCAATGCAATTTATTTTGAAAGTGCAAATCTACTTTTTGTTTCTCCTGTATATTTTCTGTTCTTCCCTTGTCCATTTTAGAGCATAAGACCATAGACCACAAGATATAGAAGAATTAGGCCATTGAGTCTTCTGCGCCATTTCATATGGTTGATCCAGTCTTCCTCTCAGCCCCAATCTCTTGCCTTCTCCCCATATCCCTTCTTGCCCTGATCAATCAAGAATCTATCAACATCTATCTTAAATACACATAAAGGTTTGGCCTCCACAGCTGCCTGTGGCAAAGAATTCCACAGATTCAGCGCTCTCCAGTTAAAGAAATTCCTCCTCATCTCCATTCTAAACTGACACCCCTCTACTCTGAGGCTGTGTCCTCTGGTCTTAGATTCTCCCACCATATGAAACATCCTCTCCACATCCAGTCTATGTAGGCCTTTCACCAGTCAATGGGTTTCAATGAGGTCACCCCTCATTCTTCTGAATTCTAGTGAATACAGGCCCAGTGCCATCAAATGCTCTTCATATGACAAGCCATTCAATCCTGCAATCATTTTTGCGAACCTCCTTAGAACCCTGTCCAGTCTCTGCACATTCTTTCTAAGATCAGGGGCCCAAAACTCACAATACCCCAAGTGAGGCCTCACCAGTGCTTTATTTTGGTTTGTTTCAAAGAATGCCATCTGGAATCTCATCATAAATCTGTATATAAACTGATGTACTGAGTGTTGGCTGATCATTGGGTGATGAAAGATTGCATAACTGTGTGGCCTCACCCTTTATCTAGACATTCAATTTCAAATAGGCCATATTGCATACCAACCAGGAAAACGAGTCTTGCACTTTCTCCCTTTGCTTTTTCCTGCCTGAAGCACCCAGGAACTTTGGAGCACTTCTAGAACTTTGGGAGTGGTCGATAATTGGATCTAAACCTTAATGATTGATATAGCTAGCTTTTCACTTAACAAACTAAACAAATTGCTAATTTCAAAGATCATTTGGATTTAACTTTCTGACTAATCTACAGATTTTTCTTATGTAGTAAGAAGAAATACCAGAAACTGTAAATTACTTCATAAGTATAGATTTCTTTGAAATATTGCGGAATATTGGTAGCTCAGGTTGGCTATTTGGAAGTTTGGTTGATCGCTGAGCTTGGCGAAATGTTTGCAAATGTTTTGGTTCCAACCAAGAAGCTATCACCAATGCGCATTTGATGGTGGAGTCTCCTTAGAGTGCAAGCTTATAAGCTCCTCCAGGGTCCAAATGGATATTAATTAGACATTGTGATCTAGTTGGTTGGTTCTAAACACTGAACAGTTTAGTAGTAGAAGATACTGATTGGCTAGCTTCAAGGGATGTCCATTGGAAGTGTTTGCTTTGCTGTCCGGATCCCAAGATTACTGGTGATTTGTTAATATTTGACGTCATTGTTTCTCTTTTCTTCTTAAGGATTCATATGCCGGATCTATGTTGGTGTGTTTGTTAATGGATCTTTCTGTAGAGAACCATACTTCAAGAAATTCTCGTTCTTGTTCTTGTTTGATGAGCAAGAGCTAGCAAGCAGAAGGCACATCATTGTAGATCTGGTATATGAACCCTTATGGAGTAAAGAAAAACAATGACAGCAATTAATGAATCACTAGTAATCTCGGGATCTGGGCAGTGAAATAAGCACTTACAATGGACCTCCCTAGAAGCTAGCCGATCAGAACCTTCTACACTGAACCGTTCACAGGGTTTTTAATCAACCAACCAGATACAATGTTTAATCTTATCTATTTGGACCCTGGAGGAGTAGATAAGACAGCATTCTGAGGAGACAACACCCTCAACTGCACACTAACAATAGCTTCTCAATTGGAGCCAACACGTATGCAAACACTTTGCCAAGCTCAGCAATCAACCAAACTTCCAAAGAGATTCCTTTATAGCATTTACTTATTTTCTTGCATAAGCACACGTGCAACTTGCGCACCTAGAGCTATGAATTTACCATGGTTTATAAATGAATACATTTGAGATACTGCAAAGCAATATCCAGTGGGAATTCTTTCTCAAAGAATCTGTTTTAAGCCACCTTTTTTTCTGTTTTTGCTGGTAAGAAACTCTGAAATGCTAGAGTTTTCTTTTCAATTATATTTTTGGGAGGTAAAGGGAATTCTTTGAACCAACAAAATATTGGTACTGGACTTAGTTTCCTTTTTAATAATTTACATTGGAGCAAGGCTTTCCTAAACTTTAAGTTATTCTCTCATACAATAAGGCACTTCCTGTTTTTCTTTAGTATATGTATATATTTAATTTGGAGACAGTATTTAGCACCAACTGAGAATACGTATGACCTAAGCAGTGTTACCAAGAAAAATGTTAAAATATAGGTCAGACTGTTTTCTGAAGATTTCAACATATACAGGCATGAGAATATTGTCTAGAGACAGTTATTTTTACAGAGAACATTACATGTGTGCTTAACCATTTTGTGTACTAACTCTATGTAGTATGTACTACCTTCTGTTCTTACACCACAAAACTGGCTGTATGTAACTGTCTCCTGTACCTACTAATTAACATGTTTTAATTAAATCACTTGTCTTAGAACAGAACAGAAACTTTGAAACTTCCTTGCTCTGCTGTTCACTTTTATCATTTCAGCTGTCAAGGATAGACAATCTTTAGATAGCATGATTGATCTTTAAAATTATTTGGTGGTAACCAGTAACACTGTAATCTTTTTAAGTTTTCCAAATTAATTCTTAACCATAAAACTTTAAATTATATTTCAGTATTGAGCTTTTTTTTTTAGCAAACTAATGATTGAAATGTAAAATCTTTATACTTGACTTTATAAAAAATCCAAGATGCATTCAGAGATCTTGTTCTTCCAGCAAAAGTTGTGATAGGAATGAATACTTGAACTATGTAAAATACTAACCATTGCAGGTTTAACTCCAGTGGTGTTAGAGAAGAGATTTTGAGGTGATGCCACAGCTTCATGTGTAGAAAGCATATGCATGTTACAGTATGTTAGGTTAAAGTGAGTTCTAATTTTCCCTTTAGTTCTGACTATTATAAATACGTTAAGGATGCAATATATTGACATAATGCCGAGGGACTATTGTTTATTAATATGACAGAGAATTGTTTATAAAATGTTTTATAAGTTCATAATGTAACATAATAAACAAATTTGTCTCTATAAAGTGGAGTGAATTGCCACAATTTAAGCATTTAAGATTGAGAATAAACAAAGCAACATAAACTTTGAACAGAGTGTATATTAACATACAAATCTAGGTGAAGAACCAGTGGAGGACATAACCTTGTCTAAAAAGACAGCAAAGAATACAGAATAAGTGAATCTTACAGTTTTTTAAAATGTTGGTTTTAGGGAAATATGGAGGGATATGAGAAGTTTACAGGTTTGAGCTCATTGTGAAGAATGTGTTTAAAGTCAGAGACAAGTGTGATAAATGCTGAACTGAACAAAAGATATGTAAAAAGTGTAAGAGTACAGGGTGGAACTGAAAATGAAGATGAAAGGAAGGGCAAAGGTCCACTTACTACAGTACTACTGTACTGGAGTGAATATAACAGGTTGCAATTAAGAGAAGTTAGAAGCTTGATGTGAAGTATTTCTTAAGTGACCGTTTTCTTGCAAAAAGTCCATGGTTATGGGACGGGCTAGAAAAGCTTGTGAATTTTAGAAGTGAAGTGTAAAATTTTTTTAGTGTTCTGATGCCAGTGAAGAAATGAACCATATAGCCCCTTTTCCAGTTCAGAGAGCACTAATAACTAACTTAATATTGCAAGTTCATAACATTTTATAATCTTTTCTTCACCCCTTTTCCAATTTACACTTATCGAGACTGATTATATTTTCTTTTCTTTCGGCTTTCAGTTTAAATTAGTCGACTTGGATCACCAAAATTAGATTATTGGATTAATTCAGGATAGCTGATGATATAAATTGCTTACATCTAGCTTGTTTGTGTTTGTTGAATTGATTGAGGTTCAGAAAGTATATTGATGAATCAAAATCAGCAACAACAATGCTAACTATGGATGTGATGGTGTTTTGGACTGGAGTTTGTGATCCCTGTCATTAGTACCTTACAGTACATGTTATTTTTGCACTAAAGCAACGAAACTGTTATTGAAAATTCACTTAACTAAGTTGTAGCTTTTGAGAAACTTAATAAGTTCACTAAGTACAAGTAAAGACTAATAGATCTATTGGAACATGAATGTTAAGAGCACATGTCAGTTTTAATACTGGTACTTGTGTAATGCATCTTGGGTTAAAGGGAAGAATTTTCTGTTAATTGGCATATTCAAGTTTGTGTATATCAATATCAGATACAATTTATTCAAGTAAAAGGGAATAAATCTCCCTTGTATTGTTCAGGTTCTTCACGTCCTATTTTCAGCTCTAGCAACTTTAGTGCAGATAAAGATTGACAGTAAAGCAGATGCTTTTTGAAAGTAGGACGTTGCTGAAATATTCATGGAGCTGGAATATCAAGTGGATATAGCACTTTTATTCATGAAACCTGTATATATTTTACTTAAGCAGTGTTTAATTCTGCATGTGAAAATTCATCACTTTGATTTATTTGGAACTTCATTTGACTTTGTCAGAAGAGTGTCATTTCAAATCCTTCAAAAACTGAGTCCATTTGTTCTTGGGCTGAAATTTTAGTAAGTAGATAATGTTTTTTGTAGGTATTTCAATGGAAGGACAACATTAAATTGAGATTATGTTTACCCATTTAGATGTTATAATCTCACTTAAAAGCATGGAGTGCTCCTGAAGTCTTGGCCCAGCATACCCCTCTTTCTATGACCACCACTTTAAAAACAAAAGGTGATATCCTGTGCCGGTGGAGGAAATCATTGTACTTTAAAGCAATTAATTCTATCTACTGCACTTTGAATCTCTGTGATGTTGAAAAAAATGCTTCATAAATGCGTGTTTTTGTCATGGATTAGTGTTGGCTGCCCTTCAATACTTTTTGATTTTTGCAAGCACACAGCTACAGAGGTGTAAAGACAGTATAACTGAGACTGTTCTGCCCTCACCTAACACCTACATACAGTAACATGTTACAACAGAAAACATGGATTTTGTTCAGGAACAAAATTTTGTACCTGTTGGTCATTATTAAGTGAAAGAATCTCAACTTTTTTGATGAAATTATTGACTACTACACTGATTACTATATTGTTTGACTTTTTAAAAACATAAAATTTATTACAACAATTAAGGCCATGGTGTCCTTGTGAAACAATAATTTCAGTCCCCTTCCCCTAAAATTACTTGAAATTCCTTAAAAACTTGAGAATAAGTGCTAACCTATTACTTAGGATCCATTATTAAAATAGTGGATAGAGAACTTTGACATGGATACATTAAGTGCCTGAATTAAATTATGATATTCCTGTGGTATTTTAATCCAGTTCTTCTGTACTCAGAATAATCTATTAAGGAGTTTATTACATATAGCTCAGTATTAGAACCAAGCAATGGAGAAATATTTGATATGAAAGCAAGCAAAAATTAGATGTGTAAGTGATTATTTTTCTCTGCTCTTCGGCTGAAGAATTGACTTTTTCTTTAACGCAAGACAGGGAGGAAAGGGGGCCAGAGATCTATTATTTTGCACTGCCCTTTCATTCTCTGCCGTTCTATCTATGGACACAACAGACTTATCTTTGTCAAATGCATTACAGTTCTAAAGGCCCTAAGGTCCTTGATCAATTTTACTTGGGATCACCCACCGAGTTCTCCAGCCTTGAATTGTCCTTAAAATCTCAAGTGATATGGTGTGATCCTAGAGCATATTGACTACATTGTTCTCAGAGCTGAGGGGTATGACGATAGTTGCTTTGCTTTGTAAAGGAAAGACGATAGTTGCTTTGTACTTTATTGTTGGTAGTGATGCTGAATAGCTATAGGGCTGAATTGCAGGTTTACGGGGTTGTTTTGGTTGTTGGCATTTATGTTTGGTAGATTGGCAGCTGTGGGCATTTCAAAATTTTAGTGTTTTTAGCATAAGTAATGAGAACTATAAGAGAGATGACAGTAAGTAATGATTATTTGAAACTAGTAAAATCCAAGTTTTTTTTGAACTTCCTTTCCATGTGAGTATTCCATTACTTTTATTTATGGACGTAATAGGGTGGATACTTCCTCTCCATTCTTCTTAAGGATCATATTCTCAGTAATTGCACCATTGTCTAACAGCTTATCTCTGGCTGTGAACTATGTCGTAAATATTAATATTCCTATTTTATCTGCTGTTAACAGGTTTTCATCATACCAATGTCTTCACGTCTGTGTCCAATCAGTATTACAGTTTTCGGGACAGACAGTCCATAAAGACATCTGTTGTTTGTAGCATTCCTGAAATGTTTTCTATCTCTAATTATTCCTCATTCATCTCTGAAAGGTATTAGTTCACTGTAGCAATGTTTCTACTAGCACCAGCAGCTGTTCTTTGTATTCTGCTCAAGTAGCTATTCTTTAACACCTGAGACTACAAGCCAGATGCTGACAGACATTCATAACCTAGCCAAATCTAGTGCAATTTCCACTTTACACCCAGAATCAAACTTGCTCTACCATTTTTTTGGACAGCATTTGGGTATGGGAAATCAGGTGACATTCCCTTTCTATCCATGGGTAACCAGAGCTCAATTGTGATGTTAGCTGTTACTAATCGTCGATGTTTTATGTTTGTGGAATCATTGTTGATTTGGGGTCTATTTGAGATATTTTAGTTGTCTGGTTAGGGCTATTTCCCAATGAGAAGTTCCTAACGTGGCCATCTGAATGCTGAGGTGCTTCACATTTGTGCACAATCTCTTTGTCCTCATTATTTTGTAGATAAAGTTTTATTTATGTTTTCTCAACTCTGGTCTGGCCTGTACCATAAAATGGTTCACATATTGTGGGAACACAGTGTTCTCTAATTTGTATTGTGATTGTGCAACAATATTGAGCTGAGGTCAGGAATAAATGGGGAGATAAATTTAATAAAAACACAAAATGCTGGCAGAACTCAGCAGGCCAACAGCATCTATGGGAGGAGGTAGTGATGACGTTTCGGGCCGAAACCCTTCATCAGGAATGAAGTAACATGGGATGGTCAAGGGGGGATAAGAAGTGGGGGGAGGGATAAAGTAGAGAGCTGGGAAGTGATAGGTTGGAGGGAAATGGGCTAGGGGAAGGTGGAGAATTATGGGAAATAAAAGAGAAAGAAAGGTAGGGCTGGGGGGAGATTATAGTGAGGGGGGAAGAAAGAGAGAGAAAGAGAACCAGACTGAAATAATAGATAGGGATGGGGGTAAGGGGGGGGGGGCAGGGGTATCAACGGAGGTCTGTGAGTTGGATGTTCATGCCGGCAGGTAGGAAGCTACCCAGGCGGGAGATAAGGTATTGCTCCATCGACCTGCGCACGGCCTCATCTTGACGGTAGAGGAGGCCAGGCCTCAAATGCTATCCCTTTCTCTCAATTCCTCCACCTCCGCCGCATCTGCTCTCAGGATGAGGCCTTTCATTCTAGGACAAAGGAGATGTCTTCCTTTTTTAAAGAAAGGGGCTTCCCTTCGTCCACTATCAACTCTGCCCTCCATCGCGTCTCCCGTATTTCACGCACCTCTGCCCTCACCCCATCCCCCCGCCAGCCCACCAGAGATAGAGTCCCCCTGGTCCTCACCTATCACCCTACCAGCCTACAGATCCAACGTATAATCATCCGTAACTTCCGCCACCTCCTACGTGATCCCACCACCAGCCACATCTTCCCCTCCACCCCCACTCTCGGCTTTCCGCAGGGATCACTCCCTACGCGACTCCCTTGTCCATTCATCCCTCCCCACCGACCTCCCTCCGGGCACTCATCCCTGCAAACGGAAGAAGTGCTACACCTGACCCCACACTTCTTCCCTCACCACCATCCTAGGCCCCCCGACAGTCCTTTCAGGTGAGGCACCACTTCACCTGCGAGTCAACTGGGGTGATATACTGTATCTGGTGCTCCCGATGTGGCCATTTATACATTGGGGAGACCCGCCGCAGACTGGGAGACCGTTTCGCTGAACACCGGCGCTCGGTCCTCCAGCAGTGGTGGGATCTCCCTGTGGCCACACACTTCAATTCCACAGACCACTCCCACTCCGACATGTCTGTCCATGGCCTCCTCTACTGTCAAGATGAGGCCGCGCGCAGGTCAATGGAGCAATACCTTATCTCCCGCCTAGGTAGCCTCCTACCTGCCAGCATGAACATCCAACTCACAGACCTCCATTGATACCCCTGCCCCCCCCTTACCCCCATCCCTATCTATTATTTCAGTCTGGTTCTCTTTCTCTCTTTTCTCCCCCCTCACTATAATCTCCACCCCCCCAGCCCTACCTTTCTTTCTCTTTTATTTCCCATAATTCTCCACCTTCCCCCAGCCTATTTCCCTCCAACCTATCACTTCCTAGCTCTCTACTTTATCCCTCACCCCACTTCTTATCCCGCCTTGACCATCCCATGTTACTTCATTCCTGTTGAAGGGTTTCGGCCCGAAACATCGTCACTACCTCCTCCCATAGATGCTGTCTGGCCTGCTGAGTTCTGCCAGCATTTTGTGTTTTTATTTATTTGCAGCATCTGCAGATTCACTCGTGTTGCAGATAAATTTAACCCATGTCTTATTGATGCTCTTACAGTTGATGCTCAAATAGACTAGGTTACATTCCAATCCGTTTTTCGTATTTTATGTTCACTATGCCATGGTATGACTTGGAGTAATATACATTGGCCACAGACATTGTGTAGGGCATTAGAGAGCTTCATCATAAATATATTTTATTTATGAAATGATTAAATTGATGACATTTTCTTTTCAATAAAGCTAAACACAAAGAGGTTGATTGTAAAGATACTGACAAGGTATTAGTTGCAGTTAGTCTTTAGTCTGGTTCAGATGAACTACCACAGAACAAGTCTCAAATGCTGAATAGTCTTCTGCCTTTTCTGTTCTTAAAATAATGTAGATAATGCATATTATCTAAACTCTGAGTAAATACTGAATTATTGGCCTGAATTGTGTTTAAAGCATAGCTTCCATGGATGTTTAAAGGAGTTATTTGGCCAGGAAGTTTTATATGTAAGACATCTGTTTAACAGTATCAAGTGGAATGAAAACTGTCCTTTCTAACTGCATATACAGTACTTTGAAGAACTCTTAGATTGAAATGAAGCTCACCATACAGGGTAAAGTTGTAAACCTTTTAAGAAATAACAAAAGAAGGTAAATGATTACAGATACTTTGTGGACTTCATTCATACTTAAAATGGTTGAGAATGTGGGACCTCAATAAAATCCTGAAGTTAAAAACAAAATCGTGAGAAATTGATTGCTGTTCTTCACTGTGTAGAGTATTAGCATGATTAAGTGGAATCCTAAGTGAATGTGAATCTCTCGGCAGGGACACCACAGGCCTAATTACTGTTGGGTCATTGCAATAGCAAAAGACTGGGTTTTCCATTCTACAGTAAATGATCCTGAGAATCCTAGTTTTACTTTCAGAGAGTGCTGAAAGAGTTCTGATTCTCTTAGACGCACAATTGAGATCTGTTGTGTCCTACTACATGCCACTCATCTCATTTTTGGACTGTGCATTCAATTTTCTGTGAATATGCTGGAAGATTGTAATTCTGTTTTGAAGTTATTTCTGTTAAAACGTGGTTCCAATTTTATAAATGTTGAATCTGTACACAAAGCATTGTTGTGTATAACTACCATGCAATAATTGCTGATGTATTGATTGCTTTACAATGGGACACACAAAACTTTTCATAATGGACCATTTCATGATTTGTTGATCTGTTTTGCCTATCCTATAATGTCATTGGCCAATTAGTAAATCTAGTGTAACTGAGCTGAACATAGTTAAATGCTGTTGGTGTTACCCTGATGCATGTAATGACTAATTTGAATTTTATTATTCTAATAGGATTTGCCTTCCATTCGTACATTTGATTTGTGTATCCTGGTTTATCTTTGTCTGTACTTTCATTGTAAAGTGCTTATTTTTGACATTAAAAATTACTGGTGTGAAATTGTTCATCGACAGTACTAAAGAATGGTAGGCTGTTGTTTGTACGTGAGAAAAAAAAAACAATTTCAGTCCTCCAGCTCTACCTGAGATTAATGTTGCAGCCTAACATTTGTTAATAAATTATATAAACCAAGTTGGTGTAATTTAATTGCTTACATTCCTCTTTTCCTGCACTACCCTGCTTTTACCCACTTGCAATATCCTTGTTGTACATTGTTCTGTGGATGCTGTTATACCCAGATGATTGGAATTAATGTGTAGGCTTAGACAGTGAAAATTGACAGTCCTTTCAATAGCATGCACTTGCATGTACTTTTTCCTGAATATTCAGGTTAGTGCTCTTGAGTCACATTATTGGTTGTTCTTCCTCTTGCAACCGAATCACCATCACTGCTGGCCATTGCTCCAAACATGTTCAGACTGGAGGTGGGATCTGCGACACTCTAGTTGTTGAGTTTAGTTACACATTATATTAATTGGATTGGAATGAATCTACCAGTTTCAGTATTGTGGCAAGTAAAATGTGGAAAGGAAAATGAGCCAATTGAATGCCTGACCAAAATGCATTAATTATCAGGAACAGGAACTTTAGTTACAACTGCCTGTAACTTTCTCACCTACCACCTTTGTAAGAAGAAGAGTAAAATTGCTCATAAAGCAACCCTGTCATTTGACAAAGCAATGACCAAATTACTAAATCTCCAAACTGGAGTGCTCACTCCTGCTCCTAGTCCTTTTGTTTCCTGCTTCATTCCCTTAATCTCATAGTGCCTAAATATGTATCAATTTAATTACTGAACAAACTTATTCAACTATTCCTTCATAGCCTTTCAAAGCTGTAGAAACTTGTTTATAAAGAACTTTATCCTCAACTTGGTCCTAAAAGGTGAATGGTCTATTTTAGCAATGAAGCCTAGTTCTGGACTATGGCCAAGATAATTTGCCTTTCAGCATCTAACCCCGATAACCCCCTTAAGAATTGTATTTAGTAAATTTCAGTGTTGTCTTATTCAATATGCACAAGCATTCTACCTTTCATCTGTTTTGTCCATTCATATTTGCCTTGTCTTCTGCTCTGAATTCCAGCCTGACTCATCTTCATTTAATGTTAACCAGTAACAATTGATATTTCAACCCAGGATTTAGCATAAAAAAACATTCAGTTGGGTCATTTTGAAGTCTTGAAGAGCACATTAAACTTTTTAATATCTCAGTAGCAATGAGTATCTTTGTTGTAAAAGGTTATATGAATGAATCTTGAAAATTGACTGCTCATCATGTGGTCAGTAGTTATCAGGCTAAAACTTAAACTGAAATTTTATTTCCTACTGCTAATTTAATTGCCGTGTCATTCAGCGTGAAGAGAACCCAACAAATGCTTATTGAGTTGATCCTTGAAAATCAACACTATTTGGCCAGGTTCATGGGATGAAATGAAGGGGCTGGAGAGAGAAGGGAATCAAAACAATTGTTTCTAAAGAATGAGTGCCTACACTCAGGTCCTAAAGCTTAAACGCAAAGATTTCAATTTTATCCGGTCAAATTAGGTTATTTGATTGACACCTCTACTACCATTTTTAAACTATCAGTCACTCTTCCACAAATCAAGAGAAAAGCTTGAGCAAGTTGGAACTTTTCTCTTTGGAGTGAAGGAGGATGAAAGGTGACTTGATAGAAGTGTATAAGATGATAAGAGGCAGTTAGGGTGGACAGCCAGTGCCTTTTTTCCAAGGTGGCAATGGCTGTATACAAGAGGACATACTTCAAGGTGATTGAGGAATGTATGGGAAAGGTGTGAGTAGTAGGCTGATTTAGACAGAGTAGTAAGTACATGACAGTTACATTAGGGACACGAGATTCTTAGGCACATAGATGGAAGAAAAATGGAGGGCTATGTGGAAGGGAGGAGTTGGATTGATCACCGAGTAGGGTAAATGGTTGGCATAACATAAAGAGCAGAATTAGGCCTTGCAGCCCATCAAGTTTGCTCTGCTATTCTATCATGGCTGATTTATAACCCCTTTCAAACCCATTCTCCTGCCTTCACATAACCTTTGATGGCTTACTAATCAAGAACCCAATCAACCTCCACTTTAAATGTACCCAATGACTTGGCATCCACAGCTGTCTGTGACAATTCCGTAGATTCACCACTCTCTGGCTAAGGAAATTTCTCCTCGTCTCTGTTCTAAGGGGTCATCCTTCTGTTCTAAGGCTGTGCCCTCTGGTCCTGAATTCCCCCACTATAGGAAATATCCTCTCCACATTCACTCTATCTGGGCCTTCCAAAATACGATGGGTTTCAATGAGAGCCGAAGAGTTTCTGTGTCAAAAGGCCTATAGTGTGCTGTGCTGAACTGTGGTCTATGTCCATGATGACTCCAACATATACCACCAAAAGAGGCAATGCCACAGCATAACTGGTAAATCCGCAACTTGTCATCTTGCTTTAAAGACAGGGTAGCAGCGCCAATGGAAACCATGAGATGAATCTTGTTAATTTTTCGTCACTGTTGTGTTAAAATCCTGGAACTCTCCACTCAGCAACACAATGGAATATCTTGCTCAGCTCTCACAAAGGAAAGCAACTTTGGCCTTTTACAGTAAAAATGCAAAGAGTTAAATTTTCTATACAGGAAGTTATATTTGTAAAAATACAATGAAAAATTGCACAGTTCATTTACAAAGTTTCAGGTGATCAATTTCTCCAATTTCCTTGGATTTAAGTCATTGGCAATGGAGCAGCTGTTGGTTTAGGCACTGGCTTCTTCAACATTCTACTTCTTGCATTCTTTAGACGATAAACCGTGTTTGCAACTTCATCGGACAACATCTGTTGGGAATTTAAGGAGGAAAAGCATGTTAATTTATTTGAAGATAACTCTGAAATTAATGTTAGGTATGATAAAAGGCATTTGGAGGTCAGGATGGTGTAAAAGTTGGCAGAGTTGTATCTATGGAGGTTCTCAGTAATCCAAGTTATTGTATATCTAGCCCAGCTGCCTTGATTTATAATTGTTTGATATTGTTGGCAGAGTTAGTTCTACATCTACATGCTCTCTTCTCATAGGCTTCAGCAGGGATGAACA
Organism: Hemitrygon akajei; assembly: GCF_048418815.1. Classification (NCBI taxonomy): domain Eukaryota; kingdom Metazoa; phylum Chordata; class Chondrichthyes; order Myliobatiformes; family Dasyatidae; genus Hemitrygon; species Hemitrygon akajei. The sequence goes on from NC_133129.1 coordinate 136,442,997, forward strand.
AAAAAAAAGCTGATCTTACTACCAATGTCACACCACCATCAATAACATAAGGAAAAACTGGAACAGAATAAGATCATATAGATTGTGAAGAAATTAATAAGTGAAAATATGAAAAAAATTGCTTGACTAGGATTGAGAGGAGGTCAGCGAAGTCGAGACAAATGGGTGAATGCACCAGCACAACTTGGGATGTTTTGAATGACCACACATTTACAATGGAGGCCTATCAGGACTGCATTAAACAGACCAATACGGAGTTAACAAGGGTTTTGAGGTTTCAACAGTAGATGAGATGAGGCAGGATTGAAGTCAGACAATGTTACACAAAGAAAAAGAGGCAGTCTTAAGGTGGCATGAAAATTGGGCCAAAACAATGAATTTCTCATCAAGTATTACAGTAACAATGCTAAAGAATGATATAGTTCTGGATAATTGCCAGGGAAAAGGATGGTGGTTAGGGAATAGGAAATGCAATTCCTTTTCATACAGTCTTGGTCTTTGGATTGACAGTGTGATAACTTAGAAACAATGGAAGGTTCCGGAGGCCCAGTCAGCAGCAGAACAGAGCACTTTGAGGAGGTTACTCGTAGGTTGGTGAAGTTTGTATAAATAGAGAGCTTCGGGGACATTCAGACATTCCAGAGACCCAGTGAGTGGCGGGAACAGAGCCCTTGCAAGGTAAATAAAAGTACAGAAGGAACAAGCGGGGCGGCCATTGTTGGGTCTGGGCCAGTGGTGAGAGTGGGAGCATCAGGCTTTGGCTCAAGAGGCTGACACCAAAGGAACAGGTTAGAAGACGTGACTTTGGCTACCCATTGTATAGCGCAGGCAAGATGGCAGATATAGCAGTGGAATGCTCCTCTGGGGATGTGGGAATTCATGGAACCTGGCAGTCTCCCTGATGACTTATCATGTGGGAAGTTCAGTCAACTCCAGCTCATGAAAGACTGCATTAAGGAGCTGGAGCTGGATGAACTTGGGATCATATGGGAGGCAGAGCATTTGATAGATATGACTTTTGAGCAGGTGGTTACACCTAGAGTGCAAAATTCGAGGAGTAGGTAGGTGAACACTGAGAGAGGTACAGGGAGAAAGAAATCAGTGCAGGGTCATTGACCCTGTAGCCATTCCCCTCAGCAACAGTATCCCTTTGGATACTGCTGAGGGAGATGACCTATCTGGGCAAGGCAGCTGCAGCCAGACCAATAGCACTGTGGTCAGCTCTGAGCCTCAGAAGGGTACGGTGAAGTCAGGTGGAGCAGTAGTCATAGGGGATTTGATAGTTCAGAGGACAGATAGGAGAACCTGCGGCAGCAAAAGAGACTCCAGAGTAGTGTGTTATTCCCCGGATGCTAGGGTCCAGGATGTCTCTGTGCGGTTGCAGAATATTCTGGAAGGGGAGGGTGAGGAGCTGGAGGTCATGGTACAGATTGGTACCAACGACATAGGCAGGAGATGCCTCCTCTTTGTGATTTTTATAAATGACCTGGATGAAGAAGCAGAAGGATGGGTTAGTAAGTTTGCTGATGACACAAAAGTTGGGGATGCTGCGAATAATCTGGAGGGTTGACAGAGGTTGCAGCGGGACATTGATAGAATGCAGAAATGGGCTGAGAAGTGGCAGATGGAGTTCAACCCAGATAAGTGTGAAGTGGTTCATTTTGGTAGGTCAAACTTGAAGAGAATATTAATGGTAAGTCTCTTAGCAGTGTGAAGGATTAGTTCTGAGGAGAATCTCTGTTCAGTTCTGGTCACCTCACTATAGAAAGGATGTGGATACTATAGAGAGAGTGCAGATGAGATTTACAAGGATGTCGTTTGGATTGAAGAGCATTCTTTATGAGAATAAGTTGAGTGAACATGGCCTTTTCTCCTTGGAGCAACAGAGGATGAGACATGACCTAACAGAGGTGTATAATTTGATGAGAGGCATTGATCATTTGGATAGCCAGAGGCTTTTTCCCAAGGTTGAAATGGCTAACACAAGGAGGCATAGTGTTAAGGTGCTTGGAATTAGGCACAAGGGGGATGTTAGAGGTAAGTTTTTTTACACAGAGTGGTGGGTACGTGGAATGCACTGCCAACAGTGGTAGAGGCGGATACAATAAGGTATTTTAAGAGACTCTTTGTTACGTGGAGCTTAGGAAAATAGAGGGCTATGTGCTAGGGAAATTCTAGGCAGTTTCTAAAGTAGTTTATATGGTCGGCACAACATTGTGGCCCTGATGCACCATCAATAACTCTCGGAGACGTGAGGCGAGATATAGGCTTTTATTCGCTGGAAGAGAGCTGTCAGCAGCAAGAGATCCCCATACGACATCCTGGAGACTGAGGGAGGAGCCGTGCCTCCAATCGCCTTTATACAGGGGTCTGTGGGAGGAGCCACAGGAGCAGTCAGCAGGGGGGGGGGGGGGGCGTGTCCAGACAGGTATATGTAGTTCACCACAGGCCCAAAGAGCCTGTAATGTACTGTAGATTTTTATGTTCTATATTCAAAAGAGGTGGCGGTGAGTCAAACCTGGGTATCATTAGTTTAAAAATGGAAACTGATTCCATTTCTAATGATGTTGCCTGGAAGCAGAAAACAAAGTGGGGAAAAAAGGCAGGGCATTGGGGGCAGTAAGTGACTTTTGTGTAACACTAGAGTAATGACATGGGCACAGGACATGGAGCCCGTTGATTTCCGTTCTCTGGTTGTGAATGAACTGAACCATGATTAGAGCAACTTTGGTGTTGCAGCTTCATCTAAAACTGAGTGGATACATTCAAACAAAGAGCTCTGGGTAAGGTAGGCATGAATTTAAAAGACTTAAGTACAATAAAGGGTGGAAGAAAAGAGAGTGAACTCAGGCAAAAACAACAAATCTTTATTTTTGAGCAGGGGTAATGGTGGTAGGTTTGTGGGGGAGGGGAAACAACCGGGGAGAGAACACCATTAATGATCTAGTTACTCTGCAGACCAGCAAGTTAAGCTGTGTGCTCAATCACAGAACAGAGAAAATCTGCGGATGCTGGAAATCCAAACAACACACACAAAATGCTGGAGGAACTCAGCAGGCCAGGCAGCATCTATGGAAAAGAGTACAGTCAATGTTTTGGGCTGAACGTGTTCAGTAGTTTAGTGGGAAAAGAGCAGAAGGCTCTAATTGCCTTATGGACAAGATATGTCTGTAGTTCTTTAGTTGACATGTGCCACTCGTGTTAGAGGCATGGAGTAATGGAACATAGAAATAGGGCTTTTGGGCAATTTACACCAAACCTAAGCCCAACAACCAACCCCCACTTCTATCAATCTATCAATCATATATACATCAGGCACAATATACAATATATCAGTAGGTTAAATGCTACTGAACCACATGTCTCTGGCACACTGGAGGAAAACCCTTGAGGGCATGGGGAGAACATGCAACCTCCACACAGACAGCAGTGGAGGGCACAATTTAATCCACATCACTTATTGCCATTTGTGGCACCTCAATAAAGCTTTGCTGTCACGGTTTTAATGTTGGTCTTCCTATCATATCCCTTCTCTCTTGAAGGCACTGATATTTCCTGGCAAGGTTTGAAGGACTTAGGTAGCGTTATGATGCCTCACCTGAGTAACAAGACTGTACACATGCACCCAATGGAACTAATAGGCTGTTCTGCCAGTTTTGTCTCAGTTACAAACTGCTCCCTTGTTTTCATCTTTATAGTCTCAATCAGTTGCAATGCTTCACACTGCACCACGGCCACAATTAGCGGCTTCAGACAACATGCTTACTGGAGTCCACACTTACCTTGAAAACAGAGTCACTTTTTTCTTCATTTTTTGACTTTGCCGCATTTCCCACCTGAAATAGGAAAATTTATGAAAAAGATCAGCCTACAATTGGTTAAATGCAAAGTAAGATAAAGGAGAAATTATTCTTCAAATGGGCAAAGTTTCAGGAAAATGCTTCTCCATGAAATAGTATGTCTGGGGGAAGCAGAAGCACATAAATGGCTGTGTTGTACTTAAAGGGTTCCTCTCTGGGCAGCGAACCAGCTTCCATGTAGTCTTCTTTAAGTGAATTGTTTATTCCTTGTGGCAATCCTCCTTTGTAACTTCCTAATTCCTGACTGATTATGACCACATCATCATTGAAAAGAGCCTGATTCTAGTCTCCAACAAAATTGTGGACCATTTTCTCTCAGCAGATGATTAGGGTTTTGCATAATGCTCTAAATTAACTTTATAGATTTTAGTTCCTACTTGATCCTTCCCATTTTGTGTATCTGTCCTTTGCCTCGTGCCCCATTATGCAGACCCTTGAATTACCAACTGATGTACCTTAGAGATTCAAGATTTTCACAGTGTTCTCCAGTCTCACACGTTTGGAAACATTTAAATTAATATTTACCTCCTCCGTATGTGTGAGGTCTTCACACACGACTGCGACTGATCGCAGCCAGTTTTGATAAATGTCATCCTCTTCTTGATTATGTTTCTTTTCACTGAAAGGAGAAAATCTGAGGTCAGAAACTCTATAAACCACACATAATTTGGTAGATTATATCATATTTATTCACTTCAAAGAAAGACCTGCATTAGTTGTGTTTAATATCTGTTCCTGCTTTATTTACATTGCATTCTTACTTGCCAGCACAAGCTAATTACTCAGCAAAACTCTGACAAAAAATGGCAGCTGTCCGCGTTCAGCTGTTGACATTCTTCAACAGTTGCATTGTGAAACAAAGGTAGTGGAAATACTGTAGTTGGATACCTTTTTTTAATCTCATGTTTTTCTAAGGCAAGTAAAATGTTTCATGTCTACTCTCCTATGCTGGTGTATGAGCCATATTGAGAGACAATAAATGTAGTGATGGACTCTCATTGACTGGATATTGAGTTAGAAGGAGGTTGTGTCTAACTACGGTATGCATGGCTTGGGAAACACTAGAACCAAGTATTTTGTATATTGGTGCTTATGATTCTAATGTTGATTAAAAAAAATTATTTTACCATCTTCTGCTTTAGTTCATTCTGTCTGAAAAAAAAAGGTGCTTCCTTTTTTTTCCCCTTTACTTAAAATTTAGTAGACTTTTAAAATCCAAAATTGGTATCACCTAGAATCATTCAGAATGGAAACCAGCCCTTTGTCTCAACTCATCCTGGCCAACTGTGTTGCCCATTGAGCTGTGTATGTATAAACCTGTATGGTTTACTTTTCCATTCTGGGCCTTGGCACATTACCATTGTCTTCTCACTTTTAACAAAATGCTGCATCTCACTATGTAATGCTTGATCTTATTTAAATACAGCCTTCTCAATTCTCAATGCTGTCTACTGGGGGAACACCGCCACCTGCAGGCTCATCTCCAAATGACACACCGTCCTGATTTGGAAATACAGTACTTACCCAGCCCTCCTTCATTGTCACCGGGTCTAAAACCCCAAAACTCCTCCAGAGCTTCTCTGTGAGGATGAGCAATAAATGCTGGCTTTGTCATCATGTGCTGGTCCCCAAATCAATACATAAAATATTCTATATTGGGTTGTTAAATTATTGCACAAGAATATTATATTACACAATCTTTTGGATGAGCTCCTTCTGTTCTGCCATCTTGTTACATGCTTCTTTCACTCGGCCCTCCATTGTCAGGCGACCACTGAGCTGTGCTGCATGTATGCCCAGCACAGTTATATTCACACTCTCTTCAACTAGGGAACTGAAAAACAAGGGAAGACAAAATCAGCCTTACTAGCCATCCTGGAAATGGCCTAGAATTTGGAATCAATGTTCTAAAATACATTTAGTGGCCACATTATTAGGTACACCTGCTTATTAATGCAAATATTAACCAGCCTGTGTGTGTGTGTGGCGCCCCAAAGCCCAGCGCTGATGCCACTACCCACCAGCCAGCAATCATGTGGTAGTACCTCAAAGCATAAAAGCATGGAGACATGGTCAAGAGGTTCAGTTGTTGCTCAGACCAAACATCAGAATGGGGAAGAAAGGTAATCCAAGTGACTTTGTTAATGAGAGAGGTCAGGGGAGAATGGCCAGACTGATTCAAGCTGACAGGAAAATAACAGGAATTCATATAACCAAATGTTACAACATCGCCATGCAGAAGAGCATTTCTGAATGCACAACACATTGAACCTTGATGTGGATGGGCTACGGCAGCAGGAGAGCATGAATATACACTCAATGACCATTTTATTCGGTACAGGAGGTATCTAATAAAGTTGCCACTGAGTGTAGATCAGTGTATTACAGAGGGGTCACTACCAACAGTTGACACGAGTATGTATGGGCTTTGATCAAAATTCAATTTCTACACCATAGATTTGTGAAGCATAGGCTTTCTATCACATGGGGGAGACAAAAACAGAGAAATTACTGCAAAAAAAAAAAATAGCATCACAGAATGGTTGTAGTATTGAAAGGGGCAAATTGACCCATTGAGCTTGTACTGGCTTTTGTGCGAGCAATCCAGTTTGGCCCATGGCTCTGTTGTTTTCCCATTGCACTGCAAATCCTTATGGAATCAATTCCTTTTACTACAGGAGATAAGACCAGTACCATCACTGGCCATATCTTTCAATCTCCTATAGTCTCCACCCTATCACAAACCTTCTCCACTCCCAATAGCTTTTGGTACAACTTAACGACCTGTTTCATTTCTAACGGCGTGACAGCATATCATTAGTGCATCGCCTTACAGCGCTAGGGTTCGATTCTGGCCACTGTCTGTAAGGACCTAGTACATTCTCTCCGTGAATGCGTGGGTTTCCTCTGGGTGCTCTGGTTTCCTTCCACATTCCAAAAATGTATGCTTAGGGTTAGAGAGTTTTGAGCATGTTATGATGGCGCAGGAAGCATAACCACACTTGCAGGCTGCCCAACACAATCCTCGCTGATTTGATCTGATGCAAACGAAACCCATTTCATTGGATGTTTTGACATACATGTGACATCAACTAAAGCTAATATTAAATCTTTAAACATTTTCGAATCCTCATAAAGGGTCATCAACTTGAAACATTTCTTGTTTCTCTTATTAGAGATTCTGCCTAATCTGGTATTTCCAGCAATTTTATTTTTGAATTTCCCTATCTTTAGCATTTTGACTTTGTTGAACAATGCCTTGAGATCTTCCAAGGGCATTTAGGAAGGAAAAAGCTAGTAGGAAAGTTACATTGAGGAGGATTATTAAGAGGAATAGATAGAGTGGACAGCCAGCGCCTCTTCCCCAGGGCACCACTGCTCAATACAAGAGGACAGGGCTTTAAGGTAAGGGGAGGGAAGTTCAAGGGGGATATTAGAGGAAGTTTTTTTACTCAGAGCGGTTCATGCGTGGAATGCACTGCCTGAGTCTGTGGTGGAGACAGATACACTAGTGAAATTTAAGAGACTACTAGACAAGTATATGGAGGAATTTAAGGTGTGGGGGGGGGGGAATATATGGGAGGCAGGGCTTAAGGGTCGGCACAACATTGTGGGCCAAAGGGCCTGTACTGTGCTGTACTATTCTATATTCTATGTTCTATTGTAACAGCTCGTGGGGGCTAAAATATATGGTGCAGAAACCTGCTGGAATAAAGGACCCAATAAAGGTTACGATAACAAGAACTGAAAGACAAAAAAAGCAACATAATAAACTTTTGTTTTATCTGGTTGACTCATTTCAGAATGAATATGAATACATTTGGCTAAGAGACTCAAACTACTCTGGCAACAGAACTTTAAAATATTTATATATTTTGTAAAATGTAAATTTAACATAAAGTTAAGGCCTTGTTCATCTCATAGCAGGTGTTGCATTTACCCCTAGGGTAATTGGTTTCAAACAGAGGTGTGCACAAAATTGAGATAAGGTATGTAACCTTTACATAACCCACATTGCAATATGGATACTTCTGAAATTCCTTAACTGTTTTACTCAAGGAAATTTAATATGCAAATTTTAAATGTTAGAATGAATGGTGAATGTTTATGAAGTCTTAAAAAATGTAAGCCAAGTGGCCAGATGGTGTACCTGTTGTTTGTGATACGTTTCTCCTGACTAATAATGCGACAAGCCTTTCTTCTGTCTCGAGTGGTAAAGTTTAGTTGCAGCTGGAAGGGCAGCTTCTCATTATCTTGGAGAGCTGAAAGAATTGAAATATATTCATGTTATCTTGATAAAGGCAGGAAATTAAAGGTTACATTGAACCTAGTGCAGAACACATCAAGTTTATATGACTATTTTTCCAGCGCCCCACCCTTTTCTATCTGTACCCATTACAGACAATTCCTAGGGCGATACCATTACTACTTTCTTGCTTTTTGCCGGTTTCCTTCTGTCCTTTTAGCTTGGTTATTTTTTTAGGGAAGGTTAGCCTCTGGTTTCAGATCAAAGCGGCCAGTTTAGACTCATACCTTCTAATTTGGCTGGAATAGTTTGTTTCACTGATCATTTTAGCCAGTTGGTACTGATTTCACCCACTGTCCACACATAAAACATTTTCTAGAAAGGTCACCAGGAGGAATACTGTTGATGAAGTTTTAACGTCAGTGTCAAGTGCACTGAGACTGAAAATATGCGCTGCAGATGCAGGTTGTTGTTGTTGTTGAGAGGGATGCGTGTGGTTGTTCACAAACTGAGAAATGTAGATAAAAATGCAGTTGAATCTTTGAGGGTATGGGCTAAAGTGAAGATTAAAGATAAAGTTCATGCCATAGCAGATGTTGCATTTGCCACTAGGAGAATTGATTTCAGACAGGAGGTCTGCAAACCTCAACTACTATCTAAGGTAAACTAGAAATTTAAGGATGCCCACATTTATTTACAAAATTAAACCACATAAAACTGAGCTGCAGTGTATGGTCAATCTGTGGCATACTGTACCTAGGACGACTCTGGAGATAGTTAAAGAGGAACTAGATGCATTTTTGAAAGACCTGGATGGATTTGGCATGGAAAAAATGAGATCAACCATAATCACAACCGAATGGCAGGAAAGGCTTAAGGGACTGGCTGATCTACTCCTGTTCTGATTTCCACATCCATTTGCTTACTTTACAATATTTATAGGCTTGTGCAAAAGCCACTAAGTCTAAATTTCTGCCATACTCCTGTTGTAGAAAGCGAAAGGACGATATTCTGCCAAACCTTTCAGGTCTAAAATATTGAGCGGAAATTTTCTTAATGGCTTTGCCTAGATAGTCTAGTCGTTTAATGGGTGCACTAGATACTTGACGTGATGGGGCATTAATGTGTATTTCACTTATGGGCATCGCGCTGGGAAGTTCGGCAGTACCCTGAGCCTGGGACCAAGTTGGCAACTAAGATAAATGATTGGGAAAGGGTGGTTCTAAACACTGGCATAGGACGGATGTTGTGAGCTGATCAGAGGATCATGAGATAATTCAGAAGGCGGAGGGGATTATCGTGTGAAGGCCTCAGCCACTGAGGAGGAGTTGATGAGTGGGTTGGTCTACGTTGTGTCCCAAAAAAATCAACTTTACCATAGAAATCAGCACTGCAGTATCAGAACACAGCTGACTTGGGCGTGCCCAACAATAATTTCCCAAGTACAGTGTGATTCAAAATGCTATAAACAAAATGTTCCTAGAGAAAACTCAATCCTATGCATGGAAGTTGTGTTAGACTCCCAAGGATGAATCATTGTTGTAAGTAGCTGGTTAAATTTCTGGAGTGAAATGAAATGATAGAGAAATTATTTTATCACTTTTGACTCTTGAGCAATGTCAGCTTTTGGATGCTGGGAGAAAAGGTTTACATAATCAAGTTTCCTGGCTTTTGATTTATGCATGATATAGATGCACCTGCACATTTCCTAAAGCAGATGTTGATGGTACACAAGATCCCAACACTACCAGCGTTTGGTGCAAGTGATCAACATCAGATTTCAAATTGCTGCAGACTTCCTAGTTTTTCTTTTTCCCCCTAACTGATTCAGAGCAGAGTGAAGTTCACCCGACCTACCTCCCTCATTCTAGAAAGTGAAAAAGAACTCCCTAAAGGTGTTTCCCTTACAACTTCCACTTCTTCTTACCCCTTCCCACAGACCCCAGAAATCCTTAAGCTCCTAGAGATACATAAATAAATTTAGGGATAAAGCATGGAACAGGCCCTTTCACTGATTGAACCCTAGCCAAATTACAGGACAATTTACAATGACCTATTAACCTACTAACCAATAAGTCTTTGGACTGTGGGAGGAATACTTTAAGAAATGCAAAAGAAACATTAAAATAATGGAAACATCAGAGAGAGGAGGCAAATTACAGTCCTCCAGCATCAGAAGACAGCTAGTAGTCCAAAGGCAGACTGTTGCGAATACTAGAAACTAAATTAGTCAAGCCAAATACACGAAATGTTAACTCTGTTTCTCTCCCCATTGTTGCTACCTGGTCTACAAAGTCCTCCTGACATTTGCTGTTTTGTTTAATTTGTACTAATACAAAAATATTCCACAGGGATCACCAACCTTTGACTGCAGAGCACTCCCCCTCATCCCTGTCCCTAAACCCTAACCTAACCCCTAACTCCCCAAGACCACCCCAACTTCAAAACCATCAATCAATCATCTTGGTGTGAGATGACTGAGATACAGAGTAAATATCCTCCTAAACAGAACAGACTGTATGGTTTAACTCTACCTCTGAAGATTCAGCTGCATCTATGTTCCTTTTCTCCATTTCTTGTGCAAATCAGGGGATATCCTTTCATGAATTATGATAATGAATTCTGAGGCAGTCCTATGCAGTGGGCCAATGGTAACAAAGACTGGGATGTAGAGCTGTAGAGCTGTACATTAAATGTAGACTGGGATGTAGGGATGTAGATCTATTTTCCTTAACTCTTTCAAATGAACAATATTATGTTCAATTGTCTGTTCGAAATGTCTCAGTTCACCACAGTCTAAGACAGGCATGGGCAAACTACGGCCCGCGGGCCATATGCGGCCCGTTAAGCTTTTTAATCCGGCCCGCAGAACTTGATGAAATTATATTAATAAACCTTGTTAACGTTTTTTCCCCGCAATTCTGGCGTTTTCCCAATAGATGACGCACTCTATATACATTGACCTTTGTTGAGGTGCAGCGTATTATTCCACATTTGCGCTTTACTCTTTGACCTCTCACCCCTTCTGTAAAGATGAGTGGAGCTAAGAAAAGAAAAGTGGATAGAGAATGTTGGGTGTTTAATAAGGAGTGGACAACTAAATATCTTTTTACTGAACACCGATCAACTGCTGTATGCCTGATATGCCAAGAGACTGTGGCGGTTTTTAAAGAATATAATATCAGCCATCACTTTGCCACAAAACATGCCAACAATGCTAGCAACCAGTCAACGAAAGAACAGGAAGCTAATGCTCAGAGGTTGGCAGCTAATTTACAGGCTCAACAAAATTTTTTTCACCGTCAAACTGCCATTCATGAGTCAAGTACCAAAGCGAGTTTTATGCTGTCATTCAAATTAGCAAAGGCCAGCAAGCCTCTGTCTGAAGGCGAGTTTTTAAAAGAATGTATGGTGGAGACAGCAGGTGTATTGTGTCCGGAGAGCAAAGACAAATTTGAAAAAATCAGTTTATCACGCAGGACAGTGACTCGCCGTGTGGAACTGATAGATGAAGATATAACCAGCGACTTAAATAAAAAGGCAGAGTCATTCACGTTATATTCATTAGCACTGGATGAAAGTAACGATGTAAAAGACACTGCTCAGCTCCTCATTTTTATCCGAGGAATTAACAATACTTTTGAAATAACGGAGGAGTTTTTGACAATGGAGTCTCTGAAAGGAAAAACACGGGGAGAGGACTTGTATGACCGGGTGTCTGCTGTCATCGAAAATATGAAGCTCCCTTGGAGTAAACTTATCAACGTCACCACAGATGGATCTCCTAATTTGACAGGGAAAAATGTCGGCCTGCTGAGGAGAATACAGAATAAAGTGAAAGATGAAAATCCTGACCAGGATGTTATTTTCCTTCACTGCATCATCCACCAGGAATCTCTATGTAAATCGGTATTACAGCTGAATCATGTTGTGAATCCTGTCGTAAAACTTGTCAACTTTATACGTGCAAGGGGACTTCAGCACCGTCAGTTCATCACGTTCCTGGAGGAAACTGATGCGGATCACCAGGACCTACTTTATCACTCCCGTGTCCGCTGGTTAAGTTTGGGCAAAGTGTTTCAACGAGTATGGGAGCTCAAAGAGGAGATCGGTGCATTTTTGGAGTTACTGAGGAAGGCCGGCGAATTTCCTGAGCTGAGCAACAAGAGCTGGCTTTGTGACTTTGCGTTTGCTGTGGATATATTTTCATACATGAATGAACTGAACGTGAAGCTACAGGGGAAGGATCAGTTTGTGCATGACATGTACACAAACGTGAAAGCCTTTAAATCCAAGCTGGCTTTTTCCTCCAGGCAAATTTTGAATAAGTTATTCACTCATTTTCCCACACTAGCCACGCTGAAAGAGGCCGGTGCAAATGTGAAAAAATACAGCGAGTCACTGGATGCGCTGCACAGAGAATTCTGCCGTTGCTTTTCTGATTTTGAAAAAATTGACAAGTCACTTCAGTTGGTGGCCTGTCCCCTGTCACAAGATCCTGAAACAGCACCAGAGGAGCTACAGCTGGAACTGATCGACCTTCAGTCTGACCCCGTCTTAAAAGAGAAGTTCAACTCTCTTAAACTGAATGACTTTTATGCTTCACTTGGTAAAAAGGTGTTTCCAAACCTCCGGAGGATGGCACAGAAGATGCTGGCGTTGTTCGGCTCGACCTATTTGTGTGAACAGGTGTTCAGCGTCATGAACATCAACAAAGCCAGCCACAGATCCAAGTTAACTGACCAACACCTCAGATCCATCCTGAGAATCGCCGCAACAAAACTAAATCCAGACTTTGATGCGCTGGCTAAAAAGGGAGACCAACAACACTGTTCCCACTGAAATTAAAAATAAGTTTCTTCGTTGTGTTATGTAAAAAATGCATTTGAAAATATTTTTTTCAATAAGCCTTACATGTTACATGTCATTTCTGTTAAGTGATGGACATGAGTAGTGCGCAGGTGCACGTACGTTCTCAAAATAAAAAATGCGCTCCAGATCAAATAACGCGCTCCGCATACTGGCGCACTGTCACTGTTCTGTCCTTGTGCTGGTCGTTGTTGAGTTTTGGCACAGGGGACAATTGAATAAGAAGGAGCAGGACAAGTAGACCTGCATCTCCTACCGTTTTTGAAATAAAGACAGTCAGGAGGAGAGTGATGATGATAATATCTTGAAGGATAACAGAATTTTCAGTGCTTTAAAATAATAACTGTTACTATTAAAAAAAGCTGTATTTTATTCATTTAATTTTCAGTGTTTTAAAAGTCATTTCAATAAATAGCTAAATACCATGGGACTTCAAAGACAGATATTTTGTTGTAATGCATTTGTTCATTTTCAATTGAAATTAAAGCACATGTTTTCTACATATCCCATGATATTTTATTTTCTCTTATGAGGTGTATTACCAAAACACTCCGTCCATCTGCTCCTGGTCCGGCCCCCCTGTCAAATTTTAGAACCCTTTGTGGCCCACAAGTCAAAAAGTTTGCCCACCCCTGGTCTAAGACCAGTGGTGAGCTCACTGAAACATCCATTCGGTGGTGTCCTTTCCTTATAACAATTCATCTCTGTTAATTTCAGTTTAATTGGAATACAGGTATAACTGGTACTGGGCACTTAAAATTAATTAATTGGCAGATGGCAAAGAATTCCCATTGTTCACTGCCAAATTCAACTTAATATCTGTAATTTTGTCTGCTATACATCCCCTCCCCACCCTCCACCGTCTTATAAAACTTCTTGCTTTTTGCCATACATGCAGAGGTTCTGGGACACGTTCTTTTGTCTTTTCTGTTTGCCTGTGTGGTCCCTGTGTCAGCTGTTATCTCTTACGTAGTTTGTACTGAATTGCCTATAAAGGCTTGGGGACATCTGGAAGCAGTGTGATATTTCATATAATCTTCAACAGAGTTATGTCTTTATGCAGTCAACATGCATGTCTTCTCTCTGCCTTTTGGTCAATTGTTCAACGGGCTTTCATTACTATCTTATGAAGGCATCACAAGTGCTGACTGATCTTCACATTTTTGTATAATTTATGTTGTAATTTTAGTACTTGCAGCTTTTCACATTGGCTTACAATATTTTGCTTGATAAGAATCTGAGAGACCGTGCTATTTGAATTTTTGGAATCTTCCTGCAAAGTAATGCAACTCGGTGACAATTACCACATTAGTAAAACTGTAATCTACTTAGTTTGGTACAGCTGGCAATCCTTTCTAACACTTACTTTGAATGTGAGATTCTTTTATTCCAAATTCAAATGTCAGCTCCGTATCTTTGGTCACATTTCCAACTTGCTTCACTAGCTTATTTCCTGTTTGCTCTTCATATCTAAAATACCTAAATACAAAAAAAAAACAAGTTTCCTTCTTGCACCAGAAGCAGTAACAGCTTGCATAATTTTTAAGATAATATAATCTTTCAAGGCACAGCATTGGAACAGAATCAGGCAATAAGCAACAAACTAAATATGGAGATTGTAAAAGGCAGATGGCAGTGGGTTGATGAGGGAGGTAAATAAGGAAATAGATTGCAAAGTTGAGAAAGGAATCCCAGAACTTGGCTAACTGATTATATGGATGCTAGTGGTAAAGCCATGAAAGTGACGACTGTGTAAGAAGCTAAAACTGGGGTAAGGCTGGAGCTGACACAGATTTAAGGATGGTTGGCACCATGAAAGGATTCAAACACAAGGTTGAGAATTTTATGATCAAAGCAAATGGAAATTGGGAACAATGATGGAAATCTACTCCCCTTTGTGCCTTACGAATTCCAAGGTTTTTCTCTCTTCACATGTCATAATATTTAACTATGATGCACCGGCATCTGGAATTCTCTGTCCAATCTTTCTCCGTTGGCTGCCTGCTACATTTGTTACCATTATTTAGAAGATTCTTCAATACTGAACTCTACACTTCCTTTCTCTTAATTTCTCCTTAGTGTTCTTTATATACTATCTTCTGCGAAGTATCCTGGACATTTTACTGGCTAAAGGCATTACATAGGTGCAATCTGATATTATTTTTGTTGCTGTCATGTGCACAGAGGAAAACACCCAGCTTTCAGTGAATCATTCGGCCTTTGGCCAAACCACAGAAATCAGCAGATAGCTTCAGAGGCATATTTTAGCTCAGGAGATTTTACTTACATCTGCTCGGTGACTACAAAGCTGACAGTAACATCAGTTGCAATAACATCATCTTCTAGAGTTGCCTGAATCTCATTTGGCAAATTAACTGGGTTAACAATGTTGACCTGAAATGAGAAATGATTAAATGAGCATGCCTGGCAGGATGAGAAGAAAGCCAAAAAGTAGAGTGAAAGGCACAGACCAGCTGCTTCATTGGACTTACAAAATGGTGGATCAGACAAAATGTGTGTGCCTCAATGTGGGCTGAAACCTTGCTGCTGAGGCATAGCATGAGGGAGTCCACCGAGGGACTTACGCGTTGATGATTAAAAGTTAAGGCATGATGTGGGTGTCTAATGAAATGTTAAATGAAGAAAAATATAACTGGAAGGATCAAATTGAAGGGCCTGTGTGACCTTCAGAATACCAATGTGCAAGAACGTTCCATGGCAAGTTAAACTCTTGTATCTCTGATGGGCCACTCACTCACTGTTTGCAACAGTGTGAAGCTGCCATTCCAAAAACTACATTCATGCTTAGAAAAAGGAATCTAGTCCTCATGGATACCAAGGTACTTGTGAAAATTTAAGCATAGGAAAAAAAAGTTGAGAAAACTAATCAGTCTAAGTCCATCTTTTATCAAATGTAATTGTAAATGCTTGCCAACATGTTGTTCAGAGCTAGAAATTCCAGTGGTGAATTTAACAGCAATAACTTCAGCTGAATAGTGAGATTATTTAATATATAGATGGCCAGACAGATAGATGTGTGTACATCGATTCAGAATCACAAATTTCCAATTAGGTTTTTCATTCCCTTCTCCAAGGTGATCAGATACTAACTTTACTACCCAATGTCAGACAATGACTTTGCATTTTAAACAGCGGGACTTAAATTGAAAGTGAACTAAACAATTGTTGATTATTGTTGGATAAGGTAATTTTTCAGTAAATCCTCCATATTTGCAATTCCATATTGTTTACTTGCATCAAAATAATGAGAAATTAACAGAAGCAGAATGCTAACTCTCAGTCTTCCAGAAAGCAACAAATATGTGCTTATATCACTCTAACCATGAATAACACACTCGGCATACAGGTACCAGTTGGTGGAGGACAAGCAGAAGACTCTTGCATTGACGTAGTGGCCGAAGGTCTATTGTTGATAAGAAAATCAATATGAACCATAGATTATAGGATATTATCAGGTGCACAAGGTCAGAAACTTTATCTTCTAATAGGAGTATAATATGGAGCACATTCTGTGAAGATTGACTAAGGTCAGCAATTACCTCCTTGTTGCTGGATATCTTTCAGGCAAATAGCCACAGCTAACTTGTTTCTCCTGCCTGACAAAGCTGCTTCAACAGAGATCAATTAACCTATTGCATGCCAGGAATTGAAGTGGGTCTGCCTTATTTTTACATCTCAATTCCATGTCACATTATGCATTACATCACTGAAGCACTAAAGGAGATTAAAATGAGACTGACGCTTCTGAACTGTAAAAAAAAATTATCATATGTTGACATTGCTCAGTTATCTTTAGATATAGCAACCTGAGTTCTGTTGTGTTTTTTTAATTCATTGTATTAACTGAACTACTAACAGGGCTATTGCTTCCTCTTCCTTTGCATTCTTACCCTTCCTCCTGTCCGATCTGCCAATTTTCCGAGTTCTGCCAGTCTACAGTCTGTGCCCTCTATTGTCAGAACCGATACAATTACCCTAGAGCAAGAACAGAAAACATGAAACTGTGCACACACCATTTTTATTTTGTGACACTTTTGTTACAACTTTATGAGCAGGAACTCTGCTGTAGTACAGTCATAAACTGTAAGTAAGAAGGTTTTATAATCAATATGCAAATATTACATGACCGCTGCTATTTTTTATATATGTCCACAGTGGGGTACTGATGAAAGACAAATAGACAACACAGAACAGTACATCACAGTAGAGAGCCTTTGACAGATAATATTCTGCTGACCTTTTAAACTACCCCAAGATCCATCTAATGCTTTCCTCCAACATTGACAGCCATTTTTATTTCATCCATAAGTCTTTCTAAGATTCTTTTAAATCTCTCTAATGTATCTGCTTCTACCACCACCCCTGGAAATGTTTCGCATGCACCCACAACTTTCTGTGTATAAAAAACTTACTTCTGACATTCCCCCTGTACTTTCTTCACAACACCTTAAAGTTGTAGTATTAACCATTTCCGCCCTAGGAGAAAGTATCTGGCTGTCCAAAGAGAAAAGCCCGAGCTCACTCAGCCCATCTTCATAAGACATCCTTTCTAATCTGGACATCATCCTGGTAAATCTCTTCTGCACCCTCTCATCATCCTTCCTATAATGAGGTGACCAGAAATGAACACAATACTCCAAGTGTGGTCTAACCAGAGTTTTACAGAGCTGCAACATCACCTCGTGGCTCTTGAACTCAATTCCCAGTCAAATGAAGGCCAACGCACTATACCCTCTTCTTAACCACCCTATCAACTTGCACTGCAACTTTGAGGGACCCCAGGATGAGAGGCATGAACCCCAGGAACCTCTGTTCCTCCACACTAGTAAGAGTCCTGCCATTAGCATTGCATTCTGCTTTCAAACTCAACCTTCTAAAGTGAATCCTGTGGAAAAGCACGTTTTAGGAAGGAGGACTATCTAAAATAGACAAGAAGATCACAAGTTATTGTACTAATTCAGCAGGACATTGAAATTGGTATGTTGTTGTTACCTGTACCAAGATACAGTGGAAAACATGCTGTTTATGCAGATCAAATCATCACACAGAGCAGTGAGCTGAATGAAGTAAAACAATGCAGAATTAAGTGTGAAATCTACTGACAAAGTGCAGTGTAGGTAAGTGATACAGGAAAAGATCTTAACGAGGTACATTGTGAAGTCAAGAGTCCATTTTATTGTACAAGAGATCTATTCAGGAGTCTGATTAACAGTGTGATTGATGGTTTCCTTGAGTCAGGTTGTACGTGCTTTCAGACTTTGTATCTACTGCCTGTTGGGAAAGGGGGGAAGAGAGAAGGACTAGGGTGGGAGGAACTTTGATTTACTGGCTGCTTTAGTGAGGTGGTGAGAATTACAGACAGAATCCATAGAAGGGAAGCTGGTTCCTGTGAATCTCTGAGCTGTGTCCATAACTCTCTGCAGTTCCTTGTGGATATGAATGTCAGTGCAGAGAAGGTGAAGTGAGCGGAGATGATTTAGAGTATGTTGAAGGTAACATTTATAGTTTTGAAAGAGGGGGGAAAATTTCACTGAAAAATGAAGAAGACAAAAAAAAAGTCAGAATCAGTCATGCAGTGGGGAGACGTGCCCTTTGGCCCGCCAAGCTTGTCCAGACAATCAAACATTCACACAAATCAGACATTTGGCAGATGAAATATAATACTGACAAGTGTGAGGTCTTGCACTTTGGCAGGAAAAATAATAGAGCAAGTTATTATCTAAATGGAGAGAAACTGGAAAGTGCTTCTGTGCAAAGGGATCTGGGGGTCCTGGTGCAGGAAACACAAAAAGTTAGTATGCAAGTGCAGCAGGTGGTCAAGAAGGCCAATGAAATGCTGGCTTTTATTGCTAGGGGGATGGAGTATAAGAACAGGGAGGTCTTACTGCAGTTGTACCGGGTATTGGTGAGACCACACCTAGAGTACTGCGTGCAGTTCTGGTGTCCATATTTAAGAAAGGACATACTGGCTCTCGAGGCAGTGCAGAGAAGGTTCACTAGGTTAATTCCGGGGATGGGTGGGTTGATGTATGATGAGAGGTTGAGTAGATTGGGACTCTACTCATTGGAGTTCTGAAGAATGAGAGGCGATCTTATTGAAACATATAAGATTGTGAAGGGGCTTGATCGGGTGGATGCGAGGAGAATGTTCCCAATGATGGGTGAAACTAGGACTAGGGGGCATAATCTTAAAATAAGGGGATGCCGTTCCAGGACTGAGATGCGGAGAAATTTCTTCACTCAGAGGGTAGTGGGGCTGTGGAATTTACTGCCCCAGAGAGCTGTGGAAGCTACTACGCTCAATAAATTCAAAACGGAGATAGACATTTTCCTGGATAAAAATGGCATTAGGGGATACGGTGAGCGAGCAGGTAAGTGGACATGAGGCTAGGTTTAGATCAGCCATGTGATCTCCTGGACCAGTTTTCGATAGCCTGGATGGGTCGGAGAGGAATTTTCCAGATTTTTTCTCCTCAATTGGCAACTCGGTTTTTTTTCCCCGGGTGATCACATGGGTTTGGGCGGGATGAATAATAAAATAAAATGGGCGGCATGGTGCCCTGTTGGTTGGCACTTGTGGGATTCGGTGAAAACTAGAGTTAAGATTGGATCAGCCATGATCTTGTTGAATGGCGGAGCAGGCTTGAGGGGCCCTTTGGCCTACTCCTGCTCCTATCTCTTATGTTCTTATGTTCTTATATTGTATACCAATTTCAATTTTTTTTCTTTCTACATTTGCCTCGATCCCCTCCAGATTCTGCCATTCTCCTGGACAATAGAGGTATTTTACAGTGGCCAGTTAGCCTGTCTGTAATGTTTACACACAGGAGATAAGTAAGTCTAAAGATGAGAGACTGTCCATCAGAAGTCAAGTTATAAAGACTACTAAGACACTGGAACAAAATTTCAGCCCATCGAATCTGTTCCACCATTTGATCTGTGTTATTTAATTTCCTTCTCAACCCCATGAATAAGTGATAGAAAATAGATCTGGAATTTTTCGAATTAGATTGATTTTTCAGGTCAATTTGATCTCTGATCCAAATCGGCCATCTGCAGGAACTCATGAACAAACTGGTATAAATGATAGGCTTTTGAACAGTCCTAAAGAGCATTTCTTTCACACCATTGGTATCCCTAAGTGATTAATGATGTTTTCACTTACCCAGATAGCCACAGAAGTTATTCACTACACATAAAATCCTTCAAAGTACTTTTTCAATCTGCCAAGATGTTATTTTCAAATAAAAAAAAACAGAAAATGCTGGAAATGATCAGTGTGGAAAGAGAATAAGAATTTCTGACAAAAGTTTTCAGATCTGAAACATTAACTTTATTTAGATTTCCATAGATCCTGATTTCTTTTCAGCATTTGCAGCCTTTTTTGATTTTCATTAGGATGCAATATGAATGTAAGTCATGCTAACTTTAAATGCAACAACTTGGAGCATAAAAGAGGATTGCTTACCCATTTAGAGTTGCTTGCTCTCCTAAGTCAGTGTAAAACTGTTTAGAACACGCGTACATATCTTCCTCCACACTCTCCAAGTATCCTAGGCCTATATTTGCTTTCCCATCTGTACAGATGATTACCTGAAAGTAACCAAACTCACTCAAATTAGAGAATTGTCTTTGAAAATAAAACTTAAGAAAACACACTTTCTACTAGGATGCAGCAAAGATTATTGTGTCAAACCCCAGAACCATCACCAGTGGTTTTTGATGGCAGACTGAATATGAAAGAGGCATTCTCTGCTAAAGATGTGTCTTCATGGAGTGCATAGGCATTGCATAGAACATAGTACAGCATAGGAACAGGCCCCATGACTCACAGTGTTGTGCTGATCCAGTTACATTAGTAATCAAATGAGAAACCTGACTAACCCCTCTGCCCACACAATGCCCATATTCTTCCATTTTCTTGACATTCAAGTGCTAATCTAAACACTTTTTAACAGTCTATAATGTATCTGCCTCTACTACCACTCTAGGATGGTGCATTGCAGATAAAATTTAAAGAAGGCAACAAAAAGGATCTGGTGCTTTCCCAGTGTATATGATGAATAAACTCTTCTCAGGCTTCCAGCCAGGTACAATGATCAATTATAACCAACGTTTTGATGACTAGGTGGTATAATTACCGCTGGACTAGACATGCCCAGGCATCATCCTTGATGAAAATGACAGAGATTGTCATTGAAACGTTAGTTATAATCGATAATTGTACCTGGCTGGAAGCCCAAGAAGAGTTTATTCGACAACAACAATGTGTTACACTTGATAGCAAGGGCTAGAAAAGGCAGCACTGCATAATTTAAATCAATACTGTTCTAAACAGGATTCGAGGACTTTGGTAAGCAATATTCATGATTCCATTACTAATCCTCCTCTGATTGACTGCCTGGACTTCAGCTGCAGTCTGTTCCACTAAAACTTCACTTCCACTTATACCAGTCCTGCATCAGTCACTTGGGTAGGATTGTTTCGAAATATAGGAATAGGCAGACCATAGGGTTATTGGTTGATATCAGTTGATTAATAAATTTAGGTTTGAATTTTTATCTTGTCCTTTATTTTTGTGCTGCTTCCAAGTCAAACTGTTACAATCAGCAACAGAAAGAAGGTAGGCTGTAGGGCTGATGATGCAGAGAAAATTGGAGTTGTGTTCATAGCCAAATAAGTTGGGCACTTGAGCTCACCACTGCTCTTTTCTAATACGTTTCATGAAGTTCAATACATGCTTTCAGTGCACAAGCCAGAATTACAACAATACTCTTAGCACGTTAGTGATGACCACCTTCCACATATTATCACAGCTAAAATGTAGATGGCACAGTGGGCTATCACCATTGCATGATGGGTACTCAGTTCCTGCCTGGATGTTGGGCGTGAGCCTTCATGATGTGCTTGTGTTTGGCCAAGTACTAGCTGGGCCCTGAGGATGTGGAATTCCTTTTTTTTGTGAATTGACACACGTGCACTCAGTGGTATGCAGTACCACAGGAAACTCTGCAATTCTCAGAAGCATATCGTCACTTTGTGTGCTGCATGTTGGCGAGAGAGAATGAAATATACTCAGCTCCCTTGGATAGAGTATCTCGCAACCATGGACGGTAAGTTGCCAGGTGCTGCAAAGTCTTCATCTGCAGCTTGGAAGAATTCTGACTTACAGAACCTCAAGTAAAATGGGACTTTGATACCCACTAACAAAGTAGTCCTTATTCTGCTCGGAGTAGCAGTTGTGGTTGGAACAAGTGGTTTATTTCACTGAGGATCTCCTTGCTCATACTTAGAGCTACCCTGAGATATTAAGGTATTACTTGGTTAATATCCTGGTCAGCCATGGCCTGCCACTGAGGAAGCTTCACTCACTCATCTTGCTCCATCTACTTCCTGGTGATGCTACATTCCCAAGGAAATAACTACTAATGGAGTCAGGGTTGGGAAAAGCAGAGTTTTACAGGAAGCTTGGCATAGGCAAGTTAATTAGCAAGAGGCACCTTAGACTTCAGCAATTTTAGAAAACAGCCAACTTTTCTGGGCAATGCAACAGTCAGAAGTCAGGGACAAACCTGTAAGTTAATGGCTAGCAGTCCTTTTAAATTGTACCTGTGAGGGAAAGGTGTTGGCAATGGTGGTGGAGGTGGATATGATAGGGTCTTTTAAGAGACTCCTGGACAGGTACATGGAGCTCAGAAAAATAGAGGGCTATGGATAACCCTAGGTAATTTCTAAGATAAGGACATGTTCGGCACAGCTTTGTGGGCCGAAGGCCTGTATTGTGCTGTAGGGTTTCTATATTTCTACATTTCCAAATAAGAGAGAAGCTTAATTGGAGTATTGATCTTCAATTTTGTTAAACTAGTATCAAAGCACCACTAGATTTTGATCAACATGGTTAATAAGTTTAAAAACACAGTGGATCACTCAGCCATCGCATCAGTCCTAGCACTTTGAAGGAGCAATTAGACACACACTTCAGTTATTCTTCTGTGGCCCTGGTTCTAGATGCTACCCAACCTACCTTTGACCCAGGACTCTTTGATGCCATGGACACTGCTACAAGGGCAGCTGGACCCAGGGCAGTAGCACCTTGTTCTCTCAGTCTGTAGGGAAGAATTATAAATAATGTGTCAAATTGTGGCACAAATTCAAAATTGTTTAATGTAATTTCCAGTACACAAGTGTAAAGGAGAATAAAGTAATTGTTACTCCGGTCCAATTTAGTGCAAAAAAAATACACAGTAAGATAAAGAACACAATAATAAAATATAAAAACACAAGATAGCTTACACACATTGATTGTATATCTATAATGTGATGCTAGGCAATAGAGTTCTGTACATAAGGTGACACTGACAGGAAAATGATAAAGTGCTGGTTGGGTTGGTGGGTGGAGGTGTTGTTCAGCTTTACTGCTTGGGGAAAATAACAGGTTTTGAGTCTGGTGGTCCCGGCGTGGATGCTACATAGCCTCCTCCTGATGGTGTGGAACAAATAGTCCATGAGCAGGGTGGATGGGATCCTTCATGATGTTACCGGCCCTTTTCTGTATTTATGTCCTTGATGGCGGGTAGGCTGGTGCCGGTGATGCATTGGGCAGTTTTGACTACCTGTTGTAGAGCCTTCCTGTCTGCCGCAGTGCAGTTTCTGTACCGTGTAGTGATGCAGCTTGTGAGGATGCCCTCTACAGCACATCTGTAGAGTGACCTGAGTATAGATGTGCAAAGTCCAGCTCTCTTCAGCCCCTGCAGAAAGTAGAGGTGTTGGTGAGCTTTCCTGATTGTGTAGGATGTGTTCTGCGACCATGAGAGGTTGTGTGGGAGATGTACTCTCCCAGTTTCCACTTGCTGTGCCACCCATGTAATTGGCTTAGCTATGCTGCGTTGCCCAAGCTTAGCAAAAGTTAGCATTTAAACTGTAATCAAATAGGAATATAAAACAACTTAGAGACCAGTGTTGGGCAGTTTGTGAACATAAGCTGGACACCATTGACTGTGAAAGTCCCTGATAATCAAATTAAAAGAAGGCTTGTATTAACTTAGTCATTTGTAAAGTGATCCACTGCTTTCAGCAGAGCCCAGTGTTAAAAACAAACAAAATGATACTGTAAAATAGATGATTAAATGAGGCAGATCGCTATGACAGAAGAACAGGCTGCTTGATATAGAAACTCTAGGTCTACTATTCAACTTCCATCAGCCTGTCATCCTGCGCAGCATCCAGTGTACCTGTCGCCTGTGCCTCTACTGCTCTGCCTGACAGGTTATTCCAAACACTCTCATCCTCCACTAAGCACCTGCTCTAACTAAATTTTTGTGTTATTTTAGACTGAAAGAGCACTTGGATTTTCATCACTCAGATGAGTTTGGAGTGTCAGACGTGGAAAGTAAGAAAATGCCCATTGAAACCATCTTGAGCATTTCTTCACACTCAGCCCTGCTGGTAGCAGATGATCTCCATGGAACTGGCTGTCAGAGAGCTGTGCTATCTTTATATGAGCCAATTCCACCACAGAGCTTTGAATCCTTTAATCGATTGCTTACTAACATAAGCACCATGGTTATGTAGTGGTTAGCATGACGCTATTACAGAT
Source organism: Hemitrygon akajei (assembly GCF_048418815.1). Classification (NCBI taxonomy): domain Eukaryota; kingdom Metazoa; phylum Chordata; class Chondrichthyes; order Myliobatiformes; family Dasyatidae; genus Hemitrygon; species Hemitrygon akajei. Next base: position 136,467,589 of record NC_133129.1, read on the forward strand.
CGGATTATAGTTCAGGGGTTCAGAGTTCAATTCCAGCATCCTCTGTAAGGAGTCTCTGTACGTCCTCTGCATAGAGTGCGCAGGTTTTCCCTGTGGCTCTGGTTTCCTCCCACAGTCCAAAGACGCGCTGGGTCAGTTAATTGTCATTCTAAATTCTCCCATGATTAGGTTAGGGTAAAATTGGGGTTGTGGGGCTGCTGGGGCAGCGTGCCTCAAAGACCCGGAAGGGGCCTGCTCTGAGCTGCATTGCAAAATGTACAAAAATAAACATTTAATTGGTAAACAATAAATTCAGTACTTACTCATTGACTCTATAGCTTAGTGTTTGAAGGCTCTCTGCAATGCATCGTGGGCTTGGATAATCTCTCCCCTTTTCCCTTAGGTAGTCTGAATCCAACAGCTGATAATCACTCAGTTTGGCAGGCATCTGTGTTCCATCACCATAGATTGTTACCTGGTAACAGAAAAGAGGTAGAGCCCTAGTATTACCCCAGTTGTTTCTTTTTGGAGGATTTCACCCAGAGCTGCCATAAAGGATTGCAGAGTTTTGAACATAAACGATGTTCAAAGAAACTTGGATTTACAGGACTTTGTTAGCTCCAGTTTTAAAAATATTGGCCCCATCCACAGAAATTATCATGTTTCCAGTCTTAATTAATCAACCTTGGGAGCTTCTGCTTTTTATTTTTATTTGTCAGCCTGTGAGGAGGCTGTAATGCCAGGTCTTTTGAGAGCAAAGGTATTAATTGGACAAGGTTTTTTTAAAAAGCCTTTTTAAAAATAAGACACGTTTTGTAACACCACCTGATTGTGTTGGTTCATAGATATTCCACTTAGTGAAATGCAAAGGAGTATGTAGGAAGTAGGGGGATAAAATCTTTAAAAAATCTGTGTTATGTCAGTGAATTGAAAGAATTCCTTTAAAATTAAATCTGAAAGGAATATACTTAACAATAAAAACTGGAAGTATTTAATTACTTAATAAGTTACGGTGAGCATAAGACATCAGAATGAAATAGTTGCATAAAATGCATGAGATTCTGAAATCTAATTAAAATCGCAGCTTGAACCTTCACACCAGCAAATGAATCCAGCAAATATGATGCACTTAATGGCCTCGAGAAAATATTGTTATAAAGGACATCATTTTAGGGTGGCAAAAAAGAGGTTTGGCATTGAACTACCAAACTGGAAGTCATTTAGAATCACTGGATGTACAAGACAACTGCTTAGTGACCAATGAACAGTTTTAGTCCAACATGTCTGTTAATATGAACCATTCATGCAAAGCTATCCTCCATTTTACAACATAGAACACTACAGCCCAATACAGGCCCTTTGGCCCACAACGTTATGCCAACTTTTTAATCTACTTTAAGATCCCTCCTACATAGCCCTCTATTTTTCTATCACCCATGTGCCTATTTAAGAGTTTCTTAAATGCACTCTGTGTAAAACGTTTACCTCCAATACCCACCCCACGAGAGTTTCCTCTAAACACTTTGAAGTAATGTCCCTTCATATTAGCCATTTCTGCCCTTGGAAAAGTCTCTGACAATCTATTCAATCCTTGCCTAGTGTTATCTTGTACACTTCTGTCAAGTCACTTCTCATCCTTCTTAACTCCAAACAGAAAATCCCTAGCTTGCTGAACCTTTCCTCATAAGGCATGCTTTCTAATCCAGGCAATATCCTGGTAAATCTCCTCTGTGCCCTCTTTAAAGCTTCCACATCCTTCCTATAAAGAAACAACCAGACGTAAACACAATATTCCAAATGTGGATGGAACAGACTTTTATAGAGCTGCAACAGTTTGGCTCTTGAACTCAATCTCGTAACTAATGAAGACCAACAGACCATACACCTTCTTAACCACCCTATTAACTTGTGCTGCACCTTTGAGGGATCTATGGATATGAACTCCAAAATCACTCTGTTCCTTCACACTGCTAAGAATCCGGCTTTTATATCTGCATTCTGCCTTCAAATTCAACCTTCCAAAATGAATTGCTTCGCACTTTTCCAGGTTGAACTCCATTTGCCACTTCTCAGTTCTGCATCCTTTTAATGTTCTGATATAACCTACAACATCCTTCTACACTCTCCACAACTCCAGAAGCCTTCCCATCATCTGTAAATTTACTAACCTCCCCTTCCACCTCCTGATCCAAGACATTTATAAAAATCACATAGAGCAGGGGTTCCAGAACAGATCCCTGTGGAACACCACGAGTCACTGACCTCCAGGCAGAATATGTTCCATCTGCTACCACCCTCTGCCTTCTGTGTGCAAGCCATTTCTGTATCCCTGGATCCCATGCCTCCTGACTTTCTGAATGAGCGTACCATGGGTAACTCAGCAAGATTATGAGAAGTCTGCAAGCAAGTCCATTCAGCAGAAACTCTCAAAATAATTCATTCGTAAGAAGAGCAAAATTGTTGCCGTGGGCACTGACTAGAACTGGAGAAGCTGAGTATTTGGAGAGGATTATACTTTTGATTTTGCTGTACACTGTTGACACTGGGGACCTGAAATGGGAAACTGGTCCAATTCCTAGAGGTTAAATCTTAATATCAGATATCATCTTTGATAAGCAGAAATTTCTTGGAAAACCTTTTAAGCAGATATCATCTTTGAGTAGAATCAATGCACATAATGGGGAAGGTGTGGTTAGCACGACGACTTACAGTGCCAGCGGCCTGGGTTCAATTCCCACTGCTGTCAGTAGGGAGCTTGGTATGTTCTCCCCGTAACCGTATGGGTTTCCTGCAGGTGCTCAGGTTTCCCCCCACAGTCCAAAAACGTAGGGTAATTGGTCATTGTAAATTGTCCTATGATTAGGCTGGGTTAAATCGGGGTTTCCATCGCCATGAGACCATTAGCACAAACCTGAGGCTTCTAGTGTGTGTGTGTGTGTGTGTGTGTGTGTGTGTGTGTGTGTGTGTGTGTGTGTGTGTGTGTGTGTGTGTGTGTGTGTGTGTGTGTGTGTGTGTGTGTGTGTGTGTGTGTGTGTGTGTGTGTGTGTGTGTGTGTGTGTGTGTTACGGGCAGAGACTTACAACAAACCAAGATAATGTAACCCATTACCTTTGGCAGATAATTTGGTTGGCATATACCGTCAGATAACACAAGCTATCCACCAAGCATATTGCCCTCTGATATATTTGGTTATACTTTGCATTTGCTCAGACTAAAGACCCACCCTATCTTCTACAAGCACTTCTCTGGTGTATCTGCAAGCTAATTACTTTTTAATCTTGTAAAACCAACAATCTAATGTGCCTGTTTGTAATGTTGACTCATCTATTGTAATGCCACCATTATGTCCCATTTGACAGCCATACCTCATCATTAAATGTCACCAAGGCAACTCGCTTCTGGGGACAAGTCTGAGTCATGTGGTTCAAAGAGGTCAAGATGGCTTCTTGAACATTCTGCAAAATAAAGAAGAAATATTGTCAGTGTTAATAAATGATAGTTTCTACACAAAAGCAAGTCTTTTGTTTTAGTATTATAGAGGTGGGACAATGAGGATTGATGAACTGAAGTACACAAACAGGTGTGGGATAGGCTCCCAATGACTTTGCTGCACCCTACCTCGCACTGTGAACTATTCCTGCAATTTTTGCTGTATTCATAGTGGACCTCAGGCCATGTACAGCTTTGTCGCATAACCGGTTTCAAAATACACCTTTTACCAAAGTAACACGTGACAAATGTTCTATATACTAAACCTGAGTTGGTTACTTCCTTGTAGGTTTTGTGTCCGGGCGGAGGAAGAGTGGCCGAAGCCAGTCTCTCAAAACCTGTAATAGGACAGAAAGAGCAGCAGGTACCCACACTTTCCGAATCAGAAGTTAAACCTGGGATTCTTCGCGTCTATGTGGCACATACTCTGTACACTGAGCTACTGTGAAAGGTACTCAGTTTGATCTTCAATTAAAATTAAAATCCAGACCCTTCCTTCAGTTTTCTTCATGCAATTAAAAAGTCAGATTAACACTCACAGAATATCAATAAATCCACCAGCTCCATAGCAAAATGATTTGCTCTTGGAATCTGAGGTATCAGTGGTTTTCAAAACTTTTAGCAACAAATTGATATTCTATTGCAACCAAATGTCATTTCCACATCAATTAGTGCATTTATCTTTTCTCTTGTTGTCCATTTCATATTCAGCGGAATTCTTCTCAAAAGTTCTCGATGGTGAGACACCACATTCCAAATTCCTAGGGCCTAATAGTTTTTTTCTTTGGCCTACAGATACAGGTAGAATAAACACATGGGAAAATGTGTGTGAAGGGTGGGAGGCTGTCAGATACAAAGTGTCCCAAGGTGTTTCTCTGTTGCAGCCTTGAAGCTTTGTATGAGCCAAGCCTGCATGCCAAATAGATAGATAGACAGACAGATCCCAAAGGAAATTACAGCATCACAGTAGCATTACAAGTGCTATAAATATTAGAAGAAAGAATAAAAAATAAGATTCCACAAGCAGTCTAACGGGGGGGGGGGGGGGGTCATCACTTCCCCATCTATAGAGTCTAATGGCCAAGAGTAAGAATGACCTCATACAGGACTCACTGGACCAGTACATTTGGCTTAGTCTATTACTGAAAGTGCTTCTCTGTTCAGCTAAGGTGGCATACAGAGGGTGAAAAACCTTGTCCAGAATTGCCAGGATTTTCCGCAGCATCCTTTGTTCTACCACAGCCTCCAGTTTGTCCAGCAACAGATTACCAACAACAGAGGCATTTAAGGAGGCAGCACTCGAAGCTCAGAATTATCCAAGTTTCCAACTGGGCCTTGCCACCTGGCTGATATAACCAGGCGCTAGAGACCACTGGGATGGTCCCAGTCATGTGCCTGGAGATGGAAGATGGTCCAGGTTACTGGGTTCAATCCAGGGAGATGGCAGTGCTTTTAGAAGCCTGTTCCAATGCACTGGCTGCCGCACTTGAGTGGCATCTGTCAGGTTGCATATGAACAGTCTCTTGGGGAGGCATGTTGATATTTTTAATACTTTAATGGTTCAATTAGAATTGTATTAACATATCGCAGTGGGACCATGGGAATCCCTCATTGGAACTCTCCAGGGAAATCAAGGTGAGAATGCAGTAATAATTAAGGAGAATGAAGAGAGTAAATCAAGCCAATAGGTGATTAAGCCTTACAGACACTTTTTGCCTGGTTGTGTAAAAATCTTTGTATATAACATTTGTATTGAGACATTAATTAACATCTTCATGCCACAAAGATGCCAGTTTTCTAGGAATGTACAAATCATGTTCCCTGTAATTATTTTTAATTTGCACATTTTGTCTTCTTTTGCACATTGGTTGTTTGTTAGTCTTTGTTTATGTATAGTTTCTTTCATAAATTCTATTGTATTTCTTTATTTTTCCATAAATATCTGCAAGAAAATGAATGTCAAGGAAGTATACGGTAACATGTACTGTACATACTTTAATAATAAATTTACTTTGATTTTTGCGTTTGATATGGAAGTCCCACTTTGGAGCTCTCAGATTAGTAATGGCGAGCGTTTGGATTGGTGAGGTCGTGCTGTGTTCCTCTGGATGAGAAGCTGCGCTGTTGCCACTGGATCAGCTCCTCCAGCAGCAGCAGTCTCTACCCCACGGAAATGAGGCTGCAGAGCAGAGCAGGAATAGTGAGGGTGGCAGCTTGCAGGGCTCTACAGCTGGCACATGGTCACAGGCAGGTGATAGGTTTCCCAGGGGAGCCTCTGGGGTGTATGATCAGGTATAACAGAGACTTGCAGCCCGTCAACCTAGACCTCTTGCATAATGTGTAGTAATACTTTACCAATGGTCCCAGCAGGCCTCAAGCTCTTTGACTTTGGACCTTCCAGGAATATGATAAATACTGCAATTGGGCGAATTATAAATGCCTACGAGAGATGCCTGGTGGCTTGTCTGCCAGGGTGACAATTAATTACCAATACTTTGCCCACAGGAATAATGAGGCTCTCGGTCTTGTTGCTCTGGCTGGCTTTGCACTGCACAAACGTGGCAATCAAAGCATCCTCAGGTGACCCTGGAATATTCATCAATTGCAAAGCTAGATGGCGAGCAGCAAGATAGGGTCTTTATACAGGCAAGTCTTAGGTTCTCAGGATGTTACCATAAGATGTTCATGCTGTATTTCACCCTCACTGATCTCTCTTCAAGCTGGCTGGTCAGAGATGAAGATGTGGGTGTGATGTCTGTGAGAAATTTGTCTGGAACTATGTATGGGGATGGCTTGGCCAATGACAGCAGTTGTGTAACTGGACAAGAGATCACTACACTGAAGATGCAGTTAAGCAGCCCACACAGATCTAGTTGCATCCTTCAGCATCCCTGCTGGAAACCCTAGAATGGGTGTGGGGTTCTCCGTGTAACATGACAGCAGAATTTAATCATGAATGAAGAGCAATGCTTGGAGCGCAAAGCCTCCTCAAAAATGCTGAGAAGATGTGACTGGTGCACCATAAGTGGCAGATACATTTTCTGCCTGCGTGTAATTATGGTAGCAAAGTTTGCTTCAGTTCCATAAATTGACCCATATTGTATTCACATACAAATTCCATTCACCAACAGCTCACTTCCACCAATAAAAACTGTCTGTAAGGAGTTTGTACGTTTCTCTCTTGCTGTGCCGGTTTCCTCCCACATTTCAAAGACACTTGAGTTAGGGTTGGTGCTGGAAGCAGTGACACTTGTGGGCTGCCCCCAGCACCTCCCTGATATCAGCGATGCAGTTTGCTGTATGTTTTTGATGTGCGTGACAAATAAACCTAATCTTTTTTTAAAAGTCAAAGACAGAATTAGATCAAAGAAAAAGATGTATGGTGTTGTTTAAATGCCTATAAAACTCCCAAGATTTTATTGAGGAAAAAGAATGACTGATAAAAAGATAAAAAATAGAATATGAGCAAAATATATAACATATATATTTTCGGAAGAGTTTCTCGAGGGTATAAAATAGATTAGGAGGAGATTAGCAGAATGCGTATCTTTTATAGGCAGAGATAGGAGACAAAGAAAGTCTGAAAAGCAAACAGAAGAAAATCTGCAGATGCTGGAGGTCCAAGCAACACACACAAATGCTGGAGGAGCTCAGCAGGTCAGGCAGCATCTGTAGAAAAGAGTAAGGTCGATATTTTGGGCCAAGATCCTTCTTCAAGATGGACTGAAGAGGTTAGTTCATGAAAAAATAGTACTGGAGAAACTAATGAAATTAAAAGTCAACAGATCCCTGGGGAATGATGGTTTATACATTTATAGGTGTTGTATAGTAGGTGTCTACATTAAACGTCAGATCCATTTGCTTTGATTTGCCAGAATTCCCTAGATTCAGAAGGTAGAAACAGAGAGAGACACAGAGAGAGAGAGAGAGAGAGAGAGAGAGAGAGAGAGAGAGAGAGAGAGAGAGAGAGAGAGAGAGAGAGAGAGAGAGAGAGAGAGAGAGGAGAGAGAGAGAGAGAGAGAGAGAGAGAGAGAGAGAGAGAGAGAGAGAGAGAGAGAGAGAGAGAGAGAGAGAGAGAGAGAGAGTGACACAGAATATGATGGGGCACAGTTATGAAAATAAAAATGCATTGAAACACTTGTTAAACAATTTTTGAGATCATAGCTAGTAGGAATGATGCACTGATACCAAATGATGTTGAAAGTAAAAAGAATATGAGAAAGCAGCTAATATATAAGTCAAGAGGATAATAGCAAACTGACGATAAACCAGATTTTTTTACTGTTCCTGGTTCGGATTTCTCTGGGAATATCTTCTGTAAAGCTGTGGACACCATGTATGCTGCCACACTCAGATATATTTTTAGGCAGTGATTTTTCAGGATATGAGCATATGGGTGACACAGTAGTGTAGTGGTTAACACAACACTTTACAGTTTCGATGACCTGTGTTTAATTCCCACCGCACAGTAGTGTAGTGGTTAGGACAATGCTTTACAGAACGGGTGATCTTGGTTCAATTCCCACCACTGCTTGTCAGGAGTTTGTACATCTCTCTGTGACCACGTAGGTTTCCTCCAGGTGCTCCGGTTTCCTCCCACAGTCCAAGCTATACCGGTAGGTAGGTAAATTATTATAGTGATTAGATTAAATTGGGGGATTGCTGGGTGGTGTGGCTCTATCTCAATAAATAAATTACTGAATATCTCCGTAATTATTGACTTTACCAGGTGCTACTTAGAAATTGATAACAAGTCACCTTCTTGAACAGCTGAAAACCTTCAGATGAAGGTGCCCCCCACACAAAGAGATTTCTAGCATTCAGACAAGCAATGAAGAAGTAAGTACATCAAATAAGAACTTTCAATTCCCAATATATTCTCCCATCCTCCCTGAAATACAGCAGCAATTATGTACCTGCAGTCTTGATATGTGAGCTGTCCCGAAACTATTTGCAGCCTTGATCTAAAGAACAGAATCAATGACCTTGAATTAGTTTAGATGTAGGTTCTGGATAAATTGCAAACAATTTTATTGATCTCAGGTTCAACAGAATATTTAATCTCAATAATCAAAAGTAACTTTATGCAATGAAGCAGATTAGTCCAGTGGTAATCTAATTAAAATGATTTTGGTTGGTGGTTTGAAGAAGAATGTTTTGCTCGGGCAACCAGGAGACTTACATCACTGTATCACTTAAATATAGTTACTAACATCCACCTGAATCAGCCTCCAAGAGGACTGCAACCTTGTTGTGGTTTGGAGGCTTGTGTGTCACAGTGACCTGGAGAGCTGTGTTGGCTGGAGTCAGGCAGGGCTTTATATTTTGGCTCTTGGTAGGGTCACTCATGCCAAACATGTCATAGGGTAGAGGCCAGACTAAGAGTGGTCCACTGGTCTTCCAGATTCAGGGGTTCAGCTCAGGGCTAACAACCCTGACTGGTAAAACAAAATTGTTACAGAAACAGCAATGAAGAATCCTTCTACATCTGAGTGTGATAGTATTCCTGAGTCTCCACTTGGGATGTGCATGACTGCCACTAGAAAAACCAAGAGGGAGCTACTGGAATGATGAAGGAAGCCCTGAACACCACCAGAGATGGAGGACCTTCATTAATGCCCGAAGTGCCAGCAGTTAGTAAGTAAGTACCTGAATCAGCATAAAAGACAGTGGGATTTCAATTTAACACATTGACTATTATCTCCTGACAATGTGCTTGAGGCAACCTAGACAGTGTTTATCTCAAGCCATGACTTACTGATCTGTAAAGAAAAGATGGGTATCTACCACAAAAGCTAAGTAACCGTTATAACTGGTCTTTATTTCAGAATCAGTACCTAGCAACAATATACATTGTTCCACAGAGGTTTTATTATCTCCTAATAAGGTATGTGTGGTATTTCAAGGAGAGACGAGACTGCAGATGCTGGAATTCAGCAGTTCATATTTCTTTTGTGTGGTTTTCTGTTTTTGCATATCACAAGATGCCGAGTCTTATGGATGGTTTACATGTCTGAGTACCAAAGGATACCTATAAAAAACCACCTCTTAACACAATGGTCAAGTTTAAACAAGTAGTTCTTTTTTAAAAGTAGTTTTTTGTACAATGTAGGAGGCCATTTGGCTAACTGAGTTGACAAAAAGCCCTACTGCTTAGATTAACTTTATTATTTTCTGTAGGCATTACTTTTGCAATCTTCCTAATTGCGTTTTAGATTGATATTGTAAAAGCATTGATCAAATGACTACCTAAACTTTATAACCTACCTGCTCTTTGTGTGGGTTCTACTTTGTTGCATTTCCTACAAGTTTTGCCTTTAAAGTAGCATTGGTCTGGTGTACGTGAGCCCTTGCCACAACAGTAACACAAATTATGTGACCAGGCCAGTTTCTGTTTTAGACCTTAAAATTATGTTCATACACGCATTAATTCTTGATTGCAACTCAATTGTGTCTCTGTCTGCTGTTTCCATTGATACAGCTATTTCAACTGCTCTTTTTAATGGAAGTTGTGCTTCATTTAGTGGCCACTTTTGAATGCTTTCTTGTAAGATTCCACAAACTAAATGATCTCTCAGTGTATCTTTAAGCCTATTACTGAACTGACAATGCTCAGACAATTTCTTCAACACAGCCACGTACACCGAAATGGACTGCTCTTCCTTTTGATTCCGCCTATGAAACTTAAAAAAACAGTCAAACGTCTGAGAAAACTGTATTCCTTTCCACCCAATACACTCAGCAAAACTGGCACTTGCTTTTCATTGGCTATTTCATTTGCTTTAAAATACTGCTCAGTTTGCACAGTATGCAATATCCAGTTATGTCTTGTGCAATCGAACATGTCTATCTTACCAATGTAACCAGCCATTTCTGCTTTTTTTTTTTAACATTTATGGTTATTATCACCTAGTACTCAATGTTTATGGACCTGTGATTTTCATCTGTTTACTGCCTTTCTTTTCAACTAGACTGTCTTGCTGCACATTTTTTTGAACTCGCCGCACTTCAACTGTTAGGTAGGCATCTTGGGTTTGTTTTGTAACTACACATCGCCACCGTTATGTTTTGTAACTCCAAAACATAAAACTAATCAAAAGAAAAACATGGAGCAAGGAAGGGAAGTGTGTACTCTAGTAGTATTTTTACTTTAGTGAGGCATGCACATATGATGTGTGCCATTCACATAGTTTTACATTTAAAACTGTAATGAATTATGTAAACAAGAAAGCATGCTTAATCAAGCAATATATTATTAATATTGCTAAAATATTAAATATACAACATGTAGAAATCCATGAATGTAGAAATCCCAACTTTCTGTTAGCTATTGACTGTATTTTTCTATGACTACGCTCAATGGAGGGATTGTGCAGCTCAGTGAAGTAACGTGAATTCCTTTGTACTTCAGCAAAAATCTTCCTTCAGCAATGAGGTCCATTTTCAGCTGGCTGCAGATTTTTGCATTGACTTCAATGAATTTGAGAGATTAAGTGTACTTTCAGACTCTTCATTCTTTTAGTTTTCTTGAATGTTTTAATTTTCTTTGTTTTAGCTAATGTAATAGTACTTTGTCAACTTTTTTTAATAAAGGATTGATTTTAATAACATTGCAATGATTTTGAATGTTTCTCTGTATTTCAGAAACTTTATTGATATTTTGACTAATTTTATATCCAATTAGGTGAGCTCTTTGGCTTATACAGCTGCCCAGGATTTTGTCAGTTTTGTGGGTGGGCTGCTTTGAAAAACTTGCCGTGTGTTTATTTTATCCAGGAAGTTCTCTTTTTGCAGATCTAAGTAAAGTAAGTGCATAAGACAGATCTCTGCTGTTCACAAAACCAGACCATTACTTTAGTACTATGGCAGAGCTGTATATAGCAACCGGCTTGTCTTCTTTCATGATAAATTAAACAAATACATATATTTTAAGTAGAAATAATAGATGCTTTGGATCCTAAAGTGCTTTCCATGATATAACATTCAAGGGGCAATTTGGCTTGTCCTCACCTCATTAGTCACACACATGCTTCCAGAGATGTCCACACAGAAGATAATCAAGCAATCATCCACGTTGACGTAATCATCATCAAGGGACTCAGGGACATACAGGACATCTTGACTGGTGGGTACTGTTGTGAAGGATCGAGTAATAACATTATGCTTTCGACAGAATTCGCAAGACCATATCTGGATAGGAAAATACAGACAGTTCAAGATCTAATGAAAGGGAAGCTCATCTAACAGAGATAACAGACAATATTACAGGAAACGTCATTCTGAACTAATTAAAACAGTATACTCTCAGGTCAAGGGTATTCCATCTGTGTCAGATAAAAAAAGCAGAATTCTGCCTGAAAATGAGGCCAGTGCACTGAAAACAAAGCCATAATTTATTATGATTCTTTGAACTCTAGCAATGATGCACCTGTAAGGATCCAGGCCCTCTCTTTCTAACAGTCGCCATTAAAGGATGCAAGGAACTCACTATGTCTGCATGTTTATGGTGAACCCGGCTGATGCAGGACAGGGCTGCTGAACAGTTTTGGCAGTAAATGGTTTCCATTGCCTGGGTTTGCACTGTAACAGAATAGAGAAAAAAAAATGTTGTTAATATTAATAAAGTTTAATCCCAGTGTAATAATAAAAGATAGCACCTAAAATAGGTTAGCATTTGAAAAGGAAATAATTGTGTGAGATCCTATCACATACAAGACCCTAGATTTACATATCAATAAAGCTTTTCCCTCTACCTCTGAGAAAGTGGCATTGGCTAAGGAGAGTGAATGGAGGGAAAATTGGTTACGCTCAGTAGTGGGGTTGGCTGGGACAGATGACCAAGAGTTAAAGGAGCCATGCAGGCAAACAAAATTTTGTATTTTGATTAGATAGACAAATGGAATTTAGAGTTGATAGTTAGTTAGACGAACATTGAGATTCAAAGGTTATGGGGTATCCCAATGATAGGTGAGCAGGGTTTGGGTGAGGAGGGGCAGAGAGGTACCAGGAGGGGTTAATAACATTGACAGCAAGACCAAGGTGGAAATGTTTGGAATTCGAAGAGAATTGCTCATCTTCCACGTTTACCAATGTGGAAGATGTTGAATGCTCCAGAAAACCAGACAGTAGAGCAGATAAGATTGGTCCTCTTTTAGATAAATCCTCAAACAACCAGTTAATGCCTGTATGAGAATCTGAGGCCTCTGAAATTTTTACAGGCTTTATTTGTGTAGAATATTTTGGACCAGTGACAGCAAGACGTGTTCCAAATTGTTTGAAATCACAAGATGCAGAGACGGATACTGTTTGGGCACTAAAGTTACATAATTGGATTTTTGATCTGGCTGAATCACAAATTGAATAAACAAAATGTGCTAGATGACAGAATTTCAGGCCAGCGTAATTTCCTGTGTCATACTAATGAGCACAGGACACAATGCTGAAAGTTTTAAAATCAACATTTCACATATATATATATCTGAAAGCCACAGAGCAACCTCAAAATTGGCTGAAGCTGCTTCTTTAAGCAAATGTATAAAGTATTAAAGAATATTTCTCAGAAATATGTCAATGCATTTTATAAATACAAACCTTCCTTCCTGTATATATGACCTAGTAATTTACAGACACAGGATGGAGATAATTACATAACATGCATCAGATTTGGGTAACCCTGTATCCTGCAGAGCAGATTGGTATGTTAAAATATTAGCCATGTCTAGAATGAATATCTAGTTCTCCATCTTTTTCATGCAAATGAACAATGAGCCTGGTCATCTACCTCACCATTATTTATATCTACCAGCGTTCCCAGGTTAAGAGAAACCACGTTTATATTTGCTTTCCAGTTTGTGTGGGAAGTGGAGTTCTTTGAGGGTTGTGGAACTGTAAGAAAATAGTTGCATTTGAATGTTCAAACATCCAAAACATTATCAATTATTATTGTCTTAAGCACCTAATCATAGAGAGGCCAACAACATCAATCAGTCCAAAGAAGTGTGAGTTAGAGTGTGGAGCTGGACTCATTTGGGAACCTGGTGGTCCATTTGCTTATTTTGGAGGGGCAGCAAATTTTGATTCCTGAGCCCCAGGAGTAAGTAACTGAAATGTGGATGGTACTACACTCATCATACACAGGTTATCCCTGGGTTGGAGCAGGGCTCCATTCCTGTGACCTGTTTTTAACCTAAAATGTTCCCAAGTAGGAGCAAAGCAAGCTCCCAGGCGGCAGAAGATTGCCCGCAGCCCTGAGGCAGTCAACAAATCCTTCCTGCCCCAAAACTCTTTTGTAAGTACAGGCTGTACATTAAGTCAGATGCTCAAAAATGGGGAAGGACCTATAATCTGATATTATAATAAAAAGATTGTCCAAATCTTTAAGCAACACAATATATAGAAAAGAAAGATTGTATTAATTCAGTCATTGTTCCAGTGTGCTTTAATGCCAATTACTTATGGTTAATTATTAATTATTGAGCATTAGTTTACTCACCCCGCTTGGGCCGTGGTGGTGGGATCTGGGGTTGTGATTGCAGTCTAGCTGGTAGAGTTGTGCTGAGCTGACGTGTAGTGAAGACATCTGGCCTCTCAATACTGAGGCGTGGAGGCAGAGGAGGAGCCTGGCTGTCTTCATTGTCTGATACCAAACAAAATAAAAGGGTTCAGGACTTAACAGAGAACATAACATGCATGGTTCACAAATCCCCTTCGGTCTGGCCTACAGGCAACTGCAGACATACCCCATGTGGTTGAATCCTGTTTCTTCACTGAGCCACCTTCCATTGCGTTGTGTGATGTAAAAGTTGCGCTGAAAAGGATTGACTCATACCCAGGCGTCCATGAAGTGCTGTGGTCGATCAGCACCGGGGATGTGCATTACCGTAATCTATTACCTCACAAGCGAGCATATATCCCTCTCTCCACCTTTACGAACAAACCAGGGGATCAACCCTTTTTCAATGAAGAGGGCTAACTGGCAACTGGCATGTTGAGTACAGCACTGGGCATATTTCATCAGCTAGAACAGCGCAGCACAATATCAGGTCCTTGGGCCTGTCCCATTTAGCAATGTTGTGCTGAAATTATTAAGCGAACGACTCTAATCCCTTCTGTCTGCACGTGGCTCATATCCTCCAATTTCTGAATATTCATGTGCCTCATTAATGCCTCTGTTGTACCTGCTCCCACCACCACCCTACGTTGTGCGTTCCAGACTCCCGCCACTTTCTGTGTAAAATTAAACTTGTGCCACAAATCTCCTTTGAACTTACCCCCTCTCACCTTAAATGCACATCCTCTAGCATTAGATATTTCAACAATTGGGGGGGGGGGGGGTAGACGGTAGCGTAGTGGTTGGCACAACGGTTTACAGTGCAAATGACCAGGGTTCAATTCCCGCTGCTGCTTGTGAGGAGTTTGCACTTTCTCCCATGTCCCCCGTGTGTTCCAGTTTCCTCCCACAGTCCAAAGACGTACTGGTTGGTAAGTTAATTGGTCATTGTAAATTGTCCATTGATTAGGCTGGGATTAAATTGGGGCTCTGGGGGGTGTGTCTTGAAGGGTCGGAAGGGTCAGAAGGGCCTACTCCATGCTGTTACCTCAACAAACAACAAACTCTGGAAAAAGATACAGGCTGTCTACAGTACCTATGCCTTTTATAACCTATCTAGCCACCCCTCAGCACTACAGGGCACATCTGTGCTAAACAACAAAAACACCAGCTAATAGACAAAGCCAACCACTCTCACGATCAAAGGATCAGATTGAAGCTTGGCCGTCCCACTGCCTCTGTTGGTATTGTTACTGGTTTATTGCTGACACACATTTCGAGATACAGTGAAAAGCTTGTTTTGCATATTGTTCATACAGATCAGATCATTACACAGTGCATTGAGCTAGAATAAGCTGAAACAATAACACTTCAGAATAAAGTGTAAAAACTGGTATAAAAAGGGTACAGTTCAGGTAAACGATAATAACAAGATAGATATGAGGCCGGGAATACATCTTTTTGTATAAGAGGCCTGTTCAAGAGTCTGATAGTGATGGGACAAAAGCTGTCCTTAGCCTGGCGTCTGCTGTAGACCTCTTTTGATGGCAGGCAAATTGCAGTAGATCAAGGATGTCTCGAAAGCTGGAGCTGATGTGTGCCGTGACCAGTTTCTCAAAGCACTTCAAGATACTTGATGTTAGTGCTGCTGGACAATATCATTAAGGCACGTTATCTTGTTTTTCTTGGATTCTGGGATGATCGTAGTCTTCTTAAAGCAAGGAAGGAATCACAGCCTGAAGCAGAAAGAGGTTAAAAATGTCTGCAAATAACCCTGCCAGCTGAGGTGGTTGTGAATGCTGGTGGATAATTGAACAGTGAACAGGAAAAGGAAGTTCCTAGATCATCAGTATCCTCATTGATGGCAAGGCCCAGATATGAGTGAGTGCTAAAGAATTTGTCAAGAGTACTGAATACATGAAACATTTCAGCTTTCTCTTAAAATCCTGTCAGCACAGAAGTAAGTCTGCATCTAATTCAATTCACTCCATGTGAAATCATGAAAGCACTAGATTCAGCAAAGCTCCTAGCTCTAATACTGAAGGTCCACACTGAAGAGCTAGCAGTGTCGCTAGGCAACCTGTTCCAGTATTATTACCTGCCAAGAGAGAAAATTGCTTAGGCATATCCTGTTCACAAAAAAAAGCAGGACACATCCAATCTAGCTATAATTAATGCCTAAACAGTAAAACAACGGGACTGTCATCTACACTACTACTGAACAGAACCTACTCATCAATAACCCACACACCAAAGGTCCATTTGGGTTTCACCAGAACCACTTGGCTGCAGACCTCACAGTCTCACTCCAAGCATAAACAAATGAGATGAAGTACAGGGGCTAGATAAGAACGATTGCACTTGACATCAATTGTGGAGGTATCAAGTGACCACAGTAAACTAAAAGAACAGCCATCAAAAGGGAAACATCCCAGTGTTTTGGATCAAATTTCACACATCGGAATATGTTTATAGCTGTCAGAGGCCAAATATCTCAGGCCCCAGGGCATCACTGCAGGAGTGCTTTGTATGGAATGGTGTTGAGTTTCTTCAGAATTGCTGGTACTGAACTCAGTTAAGTAAATGGAGAGGTTTTGGAATGTCAGCCCGTTACACATACCAAATCTCTGACTTGTGCTTCAGCTTACGTGACCAGCAGTGCAGAGTTTATCCAGATCTTTGATGCCATACTTGTACAGAATGCCTTTCTTGCCTGGATAACTCTGATACCATTTCTCAAACCCACAATTTCTACCATGAAGGAAGATGTGGTGTACGGGAGCACCAGTCCCTCAGGTTTCACACCATCCTGAGTTGGAAGTACATCACTGATCCTTCGGTATCACAGAGTCTAAATTCTGGAAATCTCTACCCAACAGTAGTGTTGGATTACCTTCCCCAGATGGACCAGAGTGTTCCAAAAAGACTTTATCACCAATTTCTCAAGGGTTCTGAGGGGTGGGAAAATAATATTGCCCTTATCAGGATGCCTTTTCAATATCGTTTCCTGAAGAGATTCTCTTAAAGTTTCTTCTTACACTTGTCATCCTCACTGCATACATACTGAATTGAATTCAAGACACAGTTTTGTATATTAACTTTATTGTTTGTTGGTCTTCAAAACTGCTTTACCTAACCTCTCTGGGTTGTCTTTGGTTTATGTAACTTAAATGTTTATAAAATGCAAACTTGGCATCTCTTAAACATGATTTTCTCCAGAACCTCACGATGATAATATTAGCAATTGAGCTATTTTAGAAGTAGTCATTAGATCACATTTCATCTCCTTTCCTCCTACCCTGCCCACCCCAACGTCCTCCCTCCCACAGACCTCACATCAGCTTCAGTTTGAAAAATGGCTGCTCCTTTAGCTGACAACACAAGGCAAATTTGGCAAGTCAAATACTCCCTCAATTCTCATTTCTAAGAATGGTCCAACTCTTTGAGGCAAAACATTTCAGATATATCTTATGTTAAACACCGAAAATGACAACTTCCTCTTTTGTTCATTTCTGATTACTATAAAATAGAACTACAACCCATCCGTTGTATCTAGGTAGACCAGTGACCAACAGTAAGGTTTTACCTTTCAGTTGTGTTGACCTGGCCACAACTGGTGGCCCGAGGCTCTTTGCTTGGTTCCTCCTGTGTGCAAGTTTCGGTACTGTGGCATACAGACATTCCTTCCCAGCTGGAGATGATGTGAGGAAACGATTATTGTATTCATGGACATTTTCTTGGATCTGTGCTGATGGAGGTCTGAAGTTTGTGATCGAATAGCATTGATTTTCAACAGCATCTGAAATGGAAGTCATTCTCTTTAAATAAAACAAGATGAAAATTATACACTTGTTAACAATATTTTAGTGCTTTTCATGGATTGTGAAGGGTGTTAATGCTCCATACAATTGTGGGCCAGAAATTCCACAGCATTTACATTACGCACACATGCATCGATGGACAGAGGGATTTTGGGGACCCAATCTATAGCCAATTGTAAGTAACTGCACAAGACGAGAGGGCGGTAAAGAAAGCAAATAGCATGCTTGCCTTTATTAGTCGAGGCACTGAGTTCAAAAGTCAGTAACTTATGTTACAGATCTTGAAAATCAGGTTAGGCCGCACCGTGTCTGGAGTTTTGAATTCAATTCTGATCACCACATTATAGGAAGGATGTAGAGGCTTTGGAGAGGGCGCAGAAGATGTTTAACAGGACGCTACCTGGATTAGAAGGCATGTGCTATAAGGAGGTAGGACACACTTGGGTTGTTTTCTCTGGAGTGGCAGACGCTGAGGGGAGTCTCGATAGAAGGTTATAAAAGGCATAGGTACTGTAGACAGCCTGTATTTTTTTCCCCAGAGTTTGTTTGTTGTTCGTTGAGATACAGAGCAGGGTAGGACCTCCTGACCATTCAATCCAACACCCCCCCAGCAATCCCCAATCTAATCCCAACCTAATCAAGGGACAATTTACAATGACCAATTACCCTACCAAGCAGTACATCTTTGGACTGTGGGAGGAAACCAGAACACACAGAGGACATGGGAGAATGTACAAACTCCTTACAGGCAGCGGTTGGGAATTGAACCCTGTTCATTTGCACTGTAAAGCGTTGTGCTAACCACTACACTACCGTGCCCCCCCCCAATTGTTGAAATATCTAATGCTAGAGGAAATACCTAATGCATTTAAGGTGAGAGGGGATAAGTTCAAAGGAGATTTGTGGTGCAAGTTCAATTTTACACACAAAGTGGTGGGTGTCTGGAACGCACAATGTGGGGTGGTGATGGGAGCAGGTACAACAGAGGCATTTAAGAGGCTTGTAGATGGACACATGAATATGCAGAAATTGGAGGATATGAGCCATGTGCAGACAGAGGGGATTAGAGTCGTTTGCTTAATAATTTCAGCACAACATTGCTGAAGGACCTGAGGACCTGATATTTTACATTTCCATCTTCTATGTTGTGTCTGAAGAAGTACTTAACAACACCACATGGGGAACCCACACCAATTTTGTGCAAGGACACTTTACAAGAGGAAAAAAGTATTATTCATATGGCCCGATGCATCAAACGGAGCATCAGGCCTTGCACAGTTAGTGTGAAAATTGGCCTTTCCTCTACTTACCCACACAGGATGGGGTGGGTGGGGATGTGCACCTGCATTAGGGGAATAGTAACAACTGAAGTCTGGGGGGGGGGGGGGCTGTTACCATCTTCAGAGATGAGGGTTTGAGGTGAATTAAGTGTCGAGTGGCAGTGACAGTCTGCTGGTTGGCTGACAGTGGGAGTGCCTGGAGAGGAGTAGAATTGGAGTGGCTCAGTTGGACAGGCACTAAAGATATTAACAGCAAATAGGACCTATCATTGTATAATAGCAGATGACTTGGCCTTCTCAGCCTTAATTCTGGAGTTAAGTCCAGCCACGTTGCAAATAGACTGCATATCATGTAGTTGTTGGTTATATTTGTAAAGTGTGTAATAGGAGCAAATACAAATTTGTTTCAAATAAAATTCACCTTGCATTGCACAAAAATGCTCCCAGTTTCAGGTTTGTGTAGAAGCCAAGAAAAGCTGCCTCTCCTCACTGCAGCACTGTGCCCAAGCCTGTGCCTTCAGATCAGTCAACATAGAAGCAAGTCCAATAACCCCCTGTGTTTGCGCCGGCTTTTCAGAAGTGCGATTTATCATGCTCACTTTCCTTTGGAACTTCAGATCTATTTCTCACTTTAGTTGTTCTGCAGCCTCTCAGAGTCTGGGTGCGCCATGGCTTGGTATAACAACTGGCCTGCGTGTGACTCTGCAGAGAGCTGTCACCCCTGAACTCTGTCTACACTTCTCGCTGTCTCAGTAATGCAGCCAGCATAATCAAAGCCCTTCACCTCCCCCAGACAATTCTCTCCTCTCGCCTACAAAGGCAGAAGATACAAAAGCTTGAAAGCACCAGACTCATGGACAGCTCATCACGGTGGCGTAGTGGTTAGCACAATGCTCTACAGTCCAGGCGACCCGGTTCGATTCCCATTGCTTGTACCCCCGTGACCGCGTGGGTTTTCTCACACATTCTCACATGCTCCCACATTGTCCTGTGATTAGGCTTGGGATCAAATGGGAGATTGCTAGGTGGCACGACTCAAAGGGCCAGAAGGGCCTATCCCAGGCTGTATCTCAATAAGTGAATAAATAGCCCGCTGTAATAAGACTAATAAATGATTCCTTAATACAATAAAATTCATTCGTGACCTCACAATCCGCCTCATTATGAAATTCTCCTCTTCGTTGTTTACCTGCACTGCATTCCCTCTGGAGCTGTTACACTTTATTCTGCATTTTACCCTGTTCTACCTCAATGCTCTGTGTAAGGATCTAACGTGCATAAGCAGTATGCACGACAAGCTTTCCACTGACCCTTTTGCACCAATCCTGCATTAATTCCATTTTAAAGTTCTCATCAACTGCCCCGAGGTTCTACACGTACCACACACTCGGGGCAATCCACACTGGCCAATTAGCCTACCAACTTGTACGTCTCTGGGGAGTGGGAGGAAGCAGCAGTACTCAGAAGGACTCGATATATTTTCAGGGAAAATGTGTAAACTCTGTACAGAAAGCACCTGAAATCGGCCTTGAACTTGTGAGTCAGCAACTCTTAGAAAGGCAAAGAGCAAGCCAGATGGAGTACTGAGATACACTAGAATGATGAATGTTCTCCTGAATTGAACAAGATTAGAATTTTGCTTTTTAAACAATTTTCCCACCCTTTACACAGTGACTGTTATTGCCGTGATGGTTGCAATGGCCTATGTACATACAGAGTGAATGTTCTAAAGGAAGAATCAAGTATTAAGTGACTGAGATTTGCTGTCTTTGGGAAGTTATATCAAATGGAAGGAAACTGCATGATAGGCCATAGCTGAATGGTGGGACGTTTATGGCTTGCTGCAAATACTAAGAGTGGCCGAGTGGTGACATTTGGTTATTGCTAACGGGCAGACTAATGATGGTGAATTGTCTGGGAAAGTACCGAGAAAATGAAATAACATAAGTCTAATAATGAAAGAACAAAGAGCCTGGGGGTATATGTCTCTCCTGAGCAAATGATCTCCTGTACGGGTGTTCGCCCAATAAATACGTTCCATGGTTTAGCGCCTGAAGCTTCTGGAAATGCCTTGGAACTGCCAAGGACAAGTGAGGGAACTACAGGCTCATCAACCTGGCATCAGTGGTGGGGATGATATTGGAGGGAATTTTGAGGGACAGGATCAACCAACATTTGGATAGAATGTCAGGTCTGCACAGGCAGGCACCTCCCAGTCTCCACCCAGCTAACAGGAGTCACCTGCCCCTTGTTCCCAACTCATTACCTGCAACCTATTTAAACCCAGCTCTTAATTGCAGTCCTGGTTCACCCATCGAACCAGTCAGCCTCAAACAGTTGCTTCTAGCCTTCGGTTACTTTGTTGCTTCCTGTGGTTAGTATTTATTCTGTCATATTTTGTGGCCCTGCATGGTCTGTTATTTTGCAGTGTATTAGTAAAGTATTGGTTACTACAAAATCATCTCCACTGCTCTGCTTTTGAGTCAAGCCTCTGTACAATTCTTGACAGGACAAATGAACCAGCAGAGTTTGGTTGCGAAAAGGAAGTCACCCATCGACATGACTATACGATCCAGAAGCAGCAGGAAACCACTGACCATCTACCCACAACACTCAAGCAACTCTCTGTCTTGATACAGCAACCCTGTGCCCATCAACCTCCCCCTGCAGAGCCCCAAACATTTTGACGTGCACCTTGCACTTCGAGATCCAGCCATCTCTGTTTTTCATGGACTGAGCCAAGATTGCCTTTGTCATCTCACTCTTCACTGGCTGAGGTCTGACCTGGGCCACGGCTAACAGCGACAATAAGACTCCTATTCGCAACAGATATGAGGACAGATATGAGGATTTGAGATGTTTTGGGTTTTTAACCAGCCAGGAAGTGGAAGGGCGGCACAGGATCAGATATTTTACCCTTGGCAAGGCTCGCGCTCTGTGCTGGATTACACTGTGGAATTCAGGGCCCTGACAGTAGAGAGCAGCTGGAATGCAGAAGCACTGTTTGTCCATTACCACCACAGCCTCTCAGAGCACTTGAAAGATGGGCTGTCTTCACCTCGAAAGCCTCATCGCCCTAGCCCTCTGTACTGACAAGCGTCTTAAAGATCAACCCTCCAGATCGTCTGCCAGAACCCCAGTCCCATCCTCAGAACCATTTCAGGCTGCAGGACGCTTATCAGCAATGTCTCCAGAACCCAAGCAATTAGGGAGAGATCCCTAAACCCCCACCCCCCCAAAGGAATGAATGTCTTCAGAGAAACAACTTGCTTGCTTACTGTGGAGTAGCCGATCACCCACACATCAAATGGCCACTGTGTCTTGGCAGATATGGGGGGCCTCCTATCTGGTAAGCTCCCACCCCCAGCCCCTCACTCCTGTACCCTGAGGCCGACACACTCTCTCTGTCCTCCTCCACGCCCTGACAGCTCTACGCAGGCAGGAAGCTTCAGAGGATTCTGGTGCAGCAGGCGACTTCCTGTACCGGGCTCTGTGTGTGCAGCTTGGACTCCCTATTGAGCCTTTCTCTCTCTCTCCCCTTCTGCATCACGGCCCTTGAGGTCTGGGATGATCAAAACATGCACACGGCCTGTGCACACGAGCATCAGAGAGAATCATGAGTCCATCCAATGAACTCCTGATCGACTCACCCAACTCTCCTCTCATCTTGGGTTACCCCTGGCTCTTGACTCACATCCCTCATTTCGCTTGGGCATCTGGTTCACTGCTGAGCTGGGGACCCACCTGCTGGAACTCCTGCCTCCAACCTCGGGTGCTTTCACCTGTAAACCCATCTCCTGACCTCACCAAACTCCCACAGGAATACCACAACTTCATCATCACATTAGCACCCTGCTGCTCACATGACTGCGCAGTCAACCTCCTCCAAGATTTTCTTCTCCCCTCCTGAGACCCAAGCCATGAAAGACCGCGTCAGCAAGATGCTATAGCATGGCTTCATTCGCTGATCCCAGCCCCAAAGGAAAGATGTGGATCTCTATCCCTTAATTGACTACCATGGACACAACAAAATCACTATTTAGAACCACTACCCTCTGCCCTTGATGGATGGATAGATTGTGCATATGCAACACACTGTGGAGCTCAAACTGGATCAAAGGAGTGCATACACCCAAATTGTCATCTGCTAGGGGGATGAGTGGAAGACAGTGTTCATAACACCCCAGGCCACTACAAATACTTGATGATGCCTTCCGGGCTCTCCAACAGTCTAGCTGTTTTCCAAGCCTACATTAACAAGATCTTCCGAGACACGCTGCACAGGTATGTGTTCATCTACTTCGACGGCATCCTTAACTTCTCCAGGGCCCCTAAGACCACGTCTGTCACGTCCATTCAGTCCGTCAGCGTCTCCTCAAAAAGCAACTGTACTGCAAATGAGAGAAATGGCAGGTCCACACCCCACTCATTTCCTTCCGGGGTTATATGCTCTCACCCATCGTCAGAGACTCTCTCCAGCCAGGACATGCTCTCTTCTTGCTGCTGCCATCAGGAAGAAGGTACCGGAGCCACAGGACTCACATCACCAAGTTCAAGCACCACCATGGATGCATTGCAACTGCACGCTGTTGTCAAATGGCCCCAACCACGCTCCCTCAAACAGTGACAGCACTTGTTACACTTCTCCAACTTCTACCACAGTTTAATCAGAAACTACAGCCAAGTTGCCACTCCTCTCCTCTTCCCCCCCCCCCCCTCACTCAGTCACCTACTGTACCTCATGGATAACTTGGTCTGCTTTGGCGTACCACGGAGCTCAAGAGAAGCTTCACCACCACTCCCATTCTCTGCCATCCAAACCCCTCTAGACTCCTTGTGGTTGAAATGGACATAACTGACTTGGGCACTGAGGCTATCCTCTCCCAGTGAGGACTGGGCAGGAAATACACCTTGTGCCACCTTCTCATGCAAATTGAACTCTACCCTCTGCCATTATGGAGTAGGCCCATCATTAAATGAGCCTTGGAGGAATAGAGACCTTGGCTGATGGGAAATACTGAACCTTTCCTAATCTGGACTGACCACAAGAACTTCATATCAATTCAACAGACCTGCCAATTCAACCCAGTTCAGGCTTGTTGGGTCTTCTTCTTTGAGAAATTCAGCTCCACCATCTCCTACTGACCCAGATCCAAGAATACTATGGCAGACCCTCTGTCACAACACCAATGCCCTTGAATGACAAATCCTACAGAAAGTAGTTGATCCAGCCCAGTTCATCGTGGGTAAAGCCCTCCCCACCATTGTGCACATCTACATGAAACATTGTCATAGGAAAGCAGCATCCATCATCAAGGACACCCTGATGGTACAGAAGATGGAAGAAGGTACAGGAGCCTCCACCAGGTTCAGGAACAGTTACCACCCCTCAACCATCATGCTTTTGAATAAAAGGGGATAACTTCACTCAACTTCACTCAACATCATTGAAATGTTCCCACAACTAAAGGACTCACTTTAAGGATTCTTCATCTCATGTTCTCAACATTTATTGCTTTTTTATCAATTATTACTATATTTCTTTCTTTTTGGATTTGCACAGCTTGTTGTCTTTAGTACCCTGGTTGAACATCCAAGTTGGGTGGTCTTTCAGTGATTATATTATGGGTATTATTCTATAGATTTATTGAGTATTGTCACAAGAAAATGAATCTCAGAGTTGTATATGGTGACATAAATATACTTTGATAATAAGTGTACTTTCAACTTTGAACTTTGCGTTATCCATGCTGTTCCTCTTGACTACATGAAAGTCCATATATCTACAAATTGTTCATGACATACTGCTGTCCTTACTTAAGGATCCTAGGAAAGGATTGCATTAGTTTTACAACTGACAATGACTTCAACATTTCAACAAGTTAGATAGATAGATAGATAGATAGTTGCAGTACAGGACATGTCACTAACTTTCTACAGTTGCTTACAGCAGCAAAATCAAGCCTGATATTATTGAGCCCTAAAGGCAGTGACAGAAATCATACTTCCTTTGACTGGTTTGTATATTGTGAGCGTGGGGTAAAACAGGAAGTCTTTGTATCACACCTGCTCATGCAACCTCAGAATATTTTATCAAAATTCTTTGAACGTATTTAACCACAAGAGAAATGCTAACTCTGGTAATGACTCTAGCAATAATGGGTGGAAGTTCCACTTGTAATAGGGGTTCCTACATTTTCCAACTGAACTTTTTCTTTCATGAAATTTTCTTCCTTCTTTATCTGCTAATTAATGACTCCAGAAAGGCCTCCAACGTTATTCTCCAGGAATGAATCTTTACCATGACTGTTGGACAGTTTAGTCTCTGATGAGATAGTGACAAGGAGATTAGAGATCCTTGTCCATTGAAGCTAAAATTCCATTCTTTGCAGGATGGAGTCAAAGAGTGATCTCAAAGATCTAATGTTTGCTGATAAAGGAAATTGGTATGGCTGATTTCAAAATACTCAACCTGAAAGTGAGTTGAGTACAAAAAAAACAGAGTATTAAAATCCTTGATAAGATATATAGTATCACACAATTTATGGAAATAAGAGTAGCAAGAAATAAGTACAATAAAGTAAGAATTTAAGTTAACAATTTAAGTTAAACTATTGAAATAGCATCATCGGTCTTCAGCCTTCACTTCCATGGTTAGATCTCATTGTTTTTATATTCAGTGTTTTTGCCTGTTATTTCTCAGTTATTTTGTGTGGGGGAGGATTTCGGGATCAATATTCTTTTTTGGTTAGTTTCTTTGTGCGGGGAGATGTTCTTTTTGCATTTTGTTCGAGGAGAGGGGTATTTGGGGAGCAATGTTCTTGTTCCCCTTGCGGGGTGGTGGTTGGGGGCTGATGATTGTGTTGCTGTTCTTGGTCTCATGGCTATCTGGAGAAGAAGAATCTCAGAGTTGTATACTTTGATAATAAATGAACCTTTGAAAACACATAAAGTGGCTTGTTCAAGCTTCATGTTTTACTGCCGTGTGGAGTAAGGTGCATAGTTTCTGGAGAATAAATTTCATTAAAACACAAAGCCAGAATGAGAAAAGTCAGCTGGTAAGATTTATCTCCTTAATTCAATTCTTCACCATCCAATCAATGACAGAGGAAATATTTAACTAAGAACTGGCTAAGCAAAACACTAACTTCAAAACACTGGAAACATTCCACAAGTCAGGCAATACTTGTGGAGAGAGAAACAGAATTTCATTTTATCTTTTAACAGAAAATCCAACTGCTCCGGCATGCTTTCCTGCACTGCTCTATTTGTGACCCGCGGTACTACATTGAGTATAGAGAAAAAGAAACAGAAATTCTTTCCCTAGCATTGGTGGCCCTCAGGTTGTTAAACACATTAAACCTTGCGTCAATATCTACGTACCCCCACACCCCATCTCACCAAAATAATTTTGCACTCTAATCTTCTTGGCCCTGTCAAAGTGCAGGAGTAGATGAGAAACACTGGTGTGCTGCCTACAGAGACTCGGCCCATTTTAAACTTTATCACCATCTAATGTTGTAGACACTACTTTCTACAGATTGATGCAGTCAAAAATAGAAACTTTCGCAAATGTGGTTGAAGCCACTTTCAGGCTCTTTTTCAGAAGGGGAGAAAAATTCATAACTTTAAAATCTATAGAATTTCTACTCAATCTCAGGTGTCTGGTAATGAAAGTACTACTCTACATTGATAATTTACACTGAATACTCACACTTGCTCTGGGTCTTCAGATTCACTGAAAGCACAATAGTTCACTGAACATGAGCCTTATCTTCACATATTGTTACATTCTAATCATTGCATTAATTGGAATTAACAAAACATGAAAAATTGCACAATCCACAGCTATTGTGTCACTGTGATTTCTTTGAAAGTTTTATACTGTAGTATAAAAGAAGAGAAACCTGATAGTGGTTCTCCTTGCGAAATGCTCAAGGAAAAGACATTGCCAGTGTCCTCTTCAGCAGCCTCTCTCCAACGGACAATTTGATCACTATCGGAAAACCTCCAGGCCCTCTCCTCTTCTCGCTACCACCATCAGGAAGGAGGTACAGGGCTCGTAGCTCCCATACCACCAGGTTCATGAACAGTTGTTACCCTTCAACCATCAGCTCCCGAACCAAAACTGATATCTTCATTTACCATCACCCTGAACTGATTCTCTGACCATTCAAGAACTCCTTATGTTTCCAGTGTTTTGAAGTTAGTGTTTTGCTTAGCCAGTTCTTAGTTAAATATTTCCTCTGTCATTGATTGGATGGTGAAGAATTGAATTAAGGAGATAATACTCACACTCTCAGTATTATTTTTATCTGCACAGTTGGTCTTCTTGTGCACATCGATGTTTGTCAGTCTTTCTTCATGTACGGTTTTTAGAAGGTTCTATTGTAGTTACTTTTTCCCTGAAAATGGCTGCAAGAAAATGAATCCCAAGTAATACACAGTAAAATATGTGTACTTTGACAATAAATTTATTTTGAACTTTGGATTTTGATGCCTGCTCCCTTATTCATAGTGTGGATTATATCCATCCACGTGGGGAGTATCTCAGGATCTATTATCATGCGCCAGTTTCAAAAGAAACATAGGGAGCAATGCCAGCCAATACAAATGCTTTCTTGTCCTCAGAAAAGCCTTTGCCTCTGTTGGAGTACCGTGCTCAAACCTTGTTACCTGCAACTGTTGGTCTCCGTGTTAGATCTGCTACATGACGGCATGCAAGCTGTAATTTCAATCAGTTGGTCTATAGCAGACCCAATCACGCCCTGACCTCACCTCCAAGAATATTCTCATTGGAGTGAAGCTCATCTACATTAAAAATAGGAAACTGTTTAACCCCTCTGCATAACCAGTGTTACTCCACCCCCAGAAACTAAGCTGAAGCATACAGATGATGTTTTGCAGAAGTTAAGGCTGAGTTCCAGATCATTATTGATGCTTATTCACTGAAGCATACAAAAGAATGGGCCTTATACTAAATATTTCAAAATAAAGCTATGCTATCAACCCCCACCCTATTGCAGAGTAGCATTTACTACCAATAGATGTCCACAATGAGAACACTAAAAATGTGGACCATTCCTATCTTGTAATGTGTCTCTCAAAAAAAGCAGTCGTCGATGAAATTTACCTTCAGTGAGCTGGAATAAAAATATAAGAACTTTTCCACAGCACCAATGGCCTTCAGCTTCCAAATGTGTAATAATTTCACCAACATTACTCTCCAAACAAACACTTATGCTGTAATTTTATTTTCCTCTTTCAAAGTAGTAGAGCAGATGAGAAAACTTGACCTGTTCCCCAAAAAAGACCTAACCCACCTTACAGGACATCAGAAAATAATGACCTTCTAACGTACTGATAAGGTCAAAGCTGGAAACAAACTGAGCTCTCACAATGCAGCTGAAGCCCACTTGTCTTTGGACAGTGAGGACGACTATCTAAGCTTGCAGCAGGATTTGGAGCTGCTGGTGAAATGGGCTGAAAAATGGATGGATTCAATGTAGACAAGTACGGGAGGACCAACCAGGGGAGGTCTAACAGGGTGAGTGGTAAGACACTGAGGAGTGCAGTGGAAGAGAGGGATCTGAGAATACAGATCTATAATTCCTTGAAAGTGGCATCACAGGTAAATAGGGTCATAAAGAAAGCTTTTGGCACATTAGCCTTCATAAATCAATGTATTGAGTACAGGAGTTGAAATGTTATATATCGAAGTTGTATAAGATGTTGGTGAGGATTGATTTGGAGTGTTGCGTCCAGTTTTGGTCACCTACCTACAGGGAAGATCAGAATCAGAATCAGGTTTAATGTCATTGGCATACGCCGTGAAATTCATTAACTTTATGGCAGGAGTACAATGAAAACATGATAAATAAATATAGAGAAAAATATTGAATTACAGTAAGTATAATATGTCTATTGAATAGTTAAATAAGTAGTGCAAAAAGTAGAAAAAAAATAAAATAATAAATAAAGTAGTGAGGTAGCATTCATGGGTTCAATGTTCATTCAGAAATCGGATAGCAGGGTGGAAGAAGCTGTTCCTGAATCCCTGAGTTTGTGCCTTCAGGCATCTGTACATCTGACATGAGAAGAGGGCTTGTCCTGGGTGGTAGGGATCCTTAATGATGGACACCCCAGGCACCGCTCCTTGAAGACGTCTTGGATACTACGGAGGCTAGTACCCATGATGGAGCTGATTAATTTTACAAGTTTCTGCAACTTACTTTGATCTTGTGCAGCAGCCCTCCCCCCCACCACCCCCCATTACCAGACAGTGATATAGCCTGTCAGAATGCTCTCCGGTTCATCTGTAGAGGTTTTTGAGTGTTTTAGTTCAACCAATCTCCTCAAACTCTGAATGAAATATAGCCTCTGTTTGCCTTCTTTTTAGATGCATTAATATGTTGCATTCAGTTTAGGTCCTCAGAGATATTGACACCCAGGAACTTGAAATTGCTCACTCTCTCCACTTCTGATCGCTCTATGAGGATTGGTTTGTGTTCCCTCAGCTTACCCTTTCTGAAGTCCACAATCAGCTCTTTGGTCTTGGTGACATTGAGTGCAAGGTTGTTGCTGTGACGCCACTCAAATAATTGATATACCTCATTCCTGTATGCAGTTTCATCACCATCTCAAACTGTGCCAACAATGGTTGAATCATCAGCCCCTCATGGGCTCTGGTATAATTGGTGCCCTTTTGAAGAATGTGGGAACTTCCAACTGAAGCAATGAGAGATTTAAGACATCTTTGAATACCCCCACCAGTTGATTAGCACAGGTTTCCAAAGCCTTACCAGGTACTCCACTGGGCCTTTCCACCTTGCAAGGGTTCACCCTCTTGAAAGACAGGCTGAAGTTGACCTCAGAGGTGGAGATCACAGGGTGACCTGTGACCTCTGTGAACGTATTACATAAATAAGTTTGAAAGAGTGCAGAACAAATTTACAAGGATGTTGCCAGGACTTGAGGACCTGAGTTATAGGGAAAGGTTGAATGGGTTAGGACTTTATTCCCTAGAGCACAGAAGGCTGAGGGGAGATTTGATAGAGGAATACAAAATTATGAAGGGGGAAGATAGGGTAAATGCAAGCAGGCTTTTTCCACTGAAGGTAGGTGAGACTACAACTAGAGGTCATGGATTAAGAGTGAAAGATGAAATGCTTAAAGGGAAAATGAGGGGGACTCCTTCACTCAGAGGGTGGTGAAAGTATGGAATGAGCAAGTGGTGGATGCAGGGTCAATTTCAACATTTACGAGAAATTTGGATAGGTACATGGATGGGAGGATTATAGAGAGCTATGGTCCAGGTGCAGGTTGATGACCTAGGGAGATCATTGGTTTGGCACAGACTAGATGGGCCAAAGGGCCTGTTTTGTGCTGCAGTGTTCTATGATTCTATGGCAGCGGAAAACAGTTCATAGCTTTAAAATGTGCAGTAGCCAACATGAACTCTGCACTGAACTCCATTACAGCAAGGGATTGCCAGATGGACAAATGAAACAACTCAAAGACTCTGTCAAGATATCCTCAAAAATAACATGACAATCTCATCATCCTTTAGCTGGACAGAATAGAGGAGCAAACAATTAACCTTGAAACACAAGCCAGTTTATGTTGAGCATACAGAAGCCTAGTGTTTATAATGGAACAGCACATCATCTCCCAAACTTCCCACCCAATTGCCCTGACAAACATCAACTGCCCTGTGGCAGAGGCTCTGGTTTCTCATTGGCCTCATCATTCATCTCTGAACCCACAGAACTGGAGTGAACTCAAGTCATCCAAAACCCTAAGGACCTGCTTAAGCAGAAGACAAAAAGACAAACCAATAATCTCCAGAGTTGTGAGTTACTGATAAGAAAATGGAATAGACAAGCAATAAGTCGAATCACTGAGTATTCATTACCTGTCTGCCCAGGATGCCAAATTAATTTCAGGAACCTACAAATGGATATTATCTACCTTCTCCTCACAATGGATCAAGCTTAGGCACCTTCTCTACATGTCTTAATATCATATGTGAGCTTATTCATCTACAGAGATATTAAGAGACTAGAATAAATATCCTTAGGTGATCAATTAGTCTGCACTTACCATTTTCTCTTTTTCTGGTTATGCTTTGAGAATTGTATACAATGTGACTACATGCAAATTCCATGACTTTAGCCGGACATTCAGTTGATACTAAAGTGATCTAAAGAAAGAAAAGAAAATGAACATCAGAATTACTCCTCTGAAGTGACTTGACTACTAACTATATATACTCAAATATGGTGAATATCAGCTTACTAAATGGATATGTTAGAGATTGTTTCCTTTTGAAAGGAAACCACTGAAAGGTAATCTAAGTGAATTTAAAAATTATGAAGAGAATTGGGAAAAATTTAATACAGAAAAGTGAATGTTGACTATGTGTCAAGGACATTCCGGAAAACTAGGAGTCATTAGGAAATTAAATGAAACAGTTTATTCAATGAACAGTTAGACTTCACAAAAGTGCTATCTAGAAAAGCTATTGAAATGAACAGAGTAACATGTAAAAAGTTCTGGAAGAACTCAGCAGTCCAGGCAACATCTATGAAGAGGAATGAACTGTTGATGTCTTAGGTCAAGACCTTTCATCAGGACTCATGAAATGAGGAGGATACAGACCTAACGTGAGCAAGTAGACTATGTGTAGATGGGCAAACAGATTGGCATGGATCTGTGAGCTGAATTGTCCATTTCTTTGTTGTACAACTCCATGACTACGCTGACAATGGACAGAAGAGACAGTTGGATGCACATCTGGATGAAGAAGGGATTGAGCATTTTGGTATTTTTCTTAACAAATTCCCTTTTGTCATTTAGAAACAAATCTATCGTGTCATGCAAACATTGGCAGCACTCATGTTCTGGAACAGTGAGCTCTAAAAGTCATGCACCATTAACCATCCCCAACATAGACCAACGGCGTTTTTACAACCACCCTCTATAGAATTCTGCAGTCCTTCAGAACTAGAAATACTTCTTAAATTACCTTAAGACCTATTTTGTTAATTAGTCATGGAGTTGGACAACAAAGAAATGGATACTTCTTCTTGTGTATCCATGCCAATCTTTTTGCCTATCTACACATACACTATTTACTCACATTAGATATATATCTTCCTATGCTTGTCTGCTTAAGTGTAGACAAGCTGTTGAAATGTAGTCATCATATCTGACTTCACCACCTCAACTGGCTGTGCATTCCAAATTTCAACCATTCTGTGTGTTCAAAAAATACCTTTCTCCTCAAATCTCCTTCAAAGTTCTTTCCTTTCACTTTAAGTTCACACCTTTTTATTTTTGATACCTATTTCACAAGAAAGAGATTCTGTCCATCTACCCTATCCATGCTTTTATAATGTTTATACCTCTCTCAGATCATCCCCCAGTCTCATTCACTCCACGGGAAGCAAGCCCAGCCAATCCAATCTCGCTCCATAAAGTCCTCCAATCTAGGTGGATTGGCTGAAATTCCTGGTGAATTTCCACTGTTCTCTCTCCAGCACAAACACATTCTTCCTTCAGTGTGGCAACCAGAACTGTACACAATATTCCAGTGTTTTATAAAGTTCCATTATAATGTTCCAACTTTTCTATTCAATGTGCTGAACTATGAAAGCCTTCTTCACCACTCTATCAACCTGTGCTGCTATTTTCAAGGAGTTGGTAGGTTTATAAAAGATATCAGTTGACAGTTTGTATCCAGAGTTGGAGACAAAGAGATCGAATGCAGGGAGAGAGGAGTCAGAAATGGACCACGTGAATTTAAGGGGAGGCTGGAAGTTGGAGGCAAAGTTGATGAAACTGACAAGCTCAGCAGGGGCGCGAGAAACAGCACCAATGCAGTATTCAATGTAACACAGAAGGAGTTGGGAAGCATTAGCAGGGAAGGCTTGAAACATGGGCCATTGCATGTAGCCAACACAAAGGCAGGCAAAGCTGGGGCCCATGTGGGTACTCATGGCTACACTTTGTGTTTGGAGATAGTGGGAGGATCCAAAAGAGAATCTGTTGAGTGTGAGGACCAGTTCCACCAGACGGAGGAGTGTGGTGGTGGAGGGGAAGTGGTCGAGTCTGTTGTTGAAAAAGAAGCGGTGAGTTTTAAGGCTTTCTTGATGGGCGATAGAAGTGTACAAGGACTGGACATCCATGGTGAAAATGAGGTGATCAGGACCAGGAAACTGAAGGTTGGTGAGGAGATCAAGAGCATCTGAAGTATCACGGATGTAGCTCGGGAAGGACTGAACCAAGCAGGATAAAATAGAAAAATAAGAGAAAGTAAAATGGACCTCAACTCTATTGTCAACTGACTTTTGATAAGTTTTATAAACCTACCGACTCCCATGGCTATCTTGACCAGATCTCTTCCCACCCTGTCTCCGGTAAAAATGCCAATCCCTTTTCTCAGTTCCTTCATCTCCGCTGCATCTGTTCGCAGGAGAGGCAATCCTTTCTAGCACATTAGAGATGTACTCCTTCTTCAGAGAATGGGGTTTCCCTTCCTGCATCATTGATGCTGTATCTCACCTGTGCCTCACCTGTATCTCCTCCATTTCCCCAACATCTCCCTCACTCTATCTCCCTGCTACCTTAACAGGGATAGAATTCCTTGTGTCCTCGCCCATCACCCCATGGCCTTCCACATCCAACACATTATCTGCTACATCTTTTGCCATCTGCAGCTGGATCCTATTACCAAACACACATTTACCTCTCCCTTCTTTCCACTTTCTGCAGGATCGTTCAGTCCGTGATTCTCTTGTCCATCCGTCTCTCCCCATGAATCTCCCTCTTGGCACTTATCTCTGAAAGCAAAGTGCTACACCTGTTCATTCACCTTCTTCCTCACCTCCATTCAGTGCCCCAAGCAGTCCTTCCAGGTGAGACAAACCTCACCTGCAATTCTGTTGGGGTTGTCTACTATATCCAGTGCTCCTGATGCAGTCTCTTCTACACAGGTGAGACCTAATGTAGATTGGGGGTCTGCTTTGTCGAGCATCTTCGCTCTAGCTGCAAAAAGCAGAATTTCCTAGTGCATCTGGGTAGATTCCAAACTAATGACATAAGCATTAATTTCTCCAACTTCCGACAATTATTCCCTCTCCCCCTTCCCTCTTCTTCAATTCCCCACTCTGTCCCACCCCTCTTACCTCTTCTCTTTTCATCACCTCCCTCTTGTGCCCCTCCTCCTTCCCTTTCTCGCATCGTCCACTTTCCTCTCTTATCAGATTCCTTTTCTCCAGCGCTTTACATCTATCACACTCCAACTTCTTACTTCAACCCCACTCCGCATCTACCTGACTTCACCTATCACTTTCTAGCTTGAACTCTTTCCCCTCCATCCCACTTCTTATTCCGGCTTCTTCCCCCTTCCTTTCCAGTCCCAATGAAGGGTTCCACCCTGAAACATCGGCTGTTTATTCACTTCTATAGATGCTGCCTGACCTACTGAGTTCCTCCAGCATTTTGTGTGTGTTTCTCTGGACTTACAACATCTGCAGAATCACTTGCATTTACAATTTCCCAATCTATTTTAATCTTTCCCCATTGAAAGTTTGGGGGTAATTGGTCATATTTTCCTGAAGGACAATTATTTATTCAAAAAGCTCTCAGTTTGTTGGGAGGTTGTTAAGAATATCAGGCAAATTTTTGTTGAATGACAGATGTTGAACATTGGACGATAAGTGCATAAAACTGCCAGTGTAGAAATAAAGCATCTTTTCAACAAAGGGATACCACAAAGTGCTTTTTAATATGATCACTGATGAAGAACCTTTGAATATTGACCATACTCAGGCTTCTGAATGTGGGTAAGGTATCAGCAACTGGAAGGACTGTAGTCTGTAGCTGGTATGTACAGGCTCCTGAGGATCCTCACAGTGCTCATCTGTATTTTCACCGATCTTGCCTCATCTTTTAGAAAAAAAAGCCTATCTGCCCTAATAAAGAATTTGTGTTGGGCCAGTTTTGCTGATGTATGTTATCTATGAAGATATTGTTTAAAACAAGTCTACAAAGTCTGAACCTACAGAAAGACAGTGAAAGCCAAAGGAAAGATGGGATTATTGTCAATAGTGGACAAATGATGTCACCAATTAAATGTGACATTGAGATATAAACCAAAGAAAGAGCACCAAATTGAACTGGGCAAATCGTAACCTGCATTATGAACAGAGGGAGAATTAAAGACATGATGAAAAATTGCAGGGCACAATTCCAATAGAATAAGTATGAAAGAGATTTATGAGAATTCTGCTAAGGCCAAAAGCTTTTAATTTTGAGGACTGCTTAGATTCCTTGCAACAGTAGGGGAGGAGTAGCTGTGGAGTATAAATTTAGAAGCTGCCATGAAGAAATTAAAGCTCCATTATCATTAGAGATGTCAGTAACCGGGGGCATGGATTTCAGATAATTTTAGGAGAATGACAGTAAGCTAGCAAAATAAATTTCACTCAGAGGGAGGTGGAAGTCTGGAACCTGGGCCTGAAAGTGTGCCGTACAGAAACATTCAGCACAGAAAATATCAGGATGTGCTTTATACGAGTATAGTCACACATATGTCATATTCCTGGAATACAACTGATATGCCTTGATTCATTGACCACAGGCATGATATCAAATCTCACCACAATGGTTGGAGAAATTTATAAACTCGAGTAAAAAGACACAGCTAATATACATTGTGCTACCTTTTGGTCTTTCTTTCACGGCCAACCCGAGTGCCCTAACTGGGTGGCAATGGAGTTGAGCTCCACTAAAGAATTATCTATCTCTGCATTTCTTGGCTCTGCACTCCCTAGTAGTCTGCCAAGATCAATAGCTAATCTTCTCGTTAGACACACTTTGCGTATATGGGCTCAGTTCAGGAAATGCTATGGCTTCCAGGGGTTTTCCGTTTCCAGCCCTGTCGCACATAATCACCTTTTTTTTACCTACTATGTACGATTCAGCATTCCATGTTTGGTATAGGAAGGGCATTAGACATTTTGAAGATCTTTTCATTGATAATCGCTTCGCCTCTTTTCAGCAGCTCTCTGTTAAGTTCAATCTGCCTAACGCTCATTTTTTCAGATATCTCCAAATCCGACACTTTATTGCTCCTTTAATTCCTAACTTTACTGAAATGCCTGCGAAAAATGCTATGGACCTATTTCTTTCCATCAAACCACTAGGTAAAGGTTTAATATCAATTATCCGAGATAAACTAGCAGCCTTATGACGGGCCCCTGTGGATAAAATTAAAATGGCCTGGGAGCAGGATTTAAATATCTCCTTATCCGAGGAGAGCTGGGACTCAGTTCTCAAATCGGTTAACTCAACCTCTCTTTGTGCTCGCCATTGCCTTTTACAGTTTAAGATTGTTCATAGAGCCCATATGTCTAAATCTACACTATCTCGATTCTACCCTGGCATTAGTCCGCTCTGTGATAAATGCAAGAGGGGCGTGGCCTCTCTCATCCATATGTACTGGTTCTGTCCTAGCTTGGAGAAATTCTGGAAAGATGTCTTCACTACGTTATCGTGTATTCTGAATCAGCGCCTAGAACCAAACCCCTTAATTGCTCTGTTTGGTTTTTGGGGCGAGACAGATTTATGTCTGGGTCCGACCAAATGCCGAATATTATCCTTTGCCTCTCTCCTGGCTAGACGCTTGATCCTCCTTAGATGGAGAGATGTTGCCCCGCCCACTCATGTGCAATGGCTTAACGACATTATGGCCTGCTTGGACCTCGAAAAAATTCATTATTCAGTTCTCAATTCGGATTTAAAGTTCCATAAGATCTGGGGACCTTTTATCGAGTACTTTCATAACCTTCCTCTTGACTAGGGTTTTTTTTTCTTCTTCTTTTCGGTCCCTTGCTTTCAGCTCCCTTTTTTTTCTGGTAGTAGGCATTATTATCCTCTGTTGCTGAGTGTATTCACAGTCTGGGAGTTTGACTGTTGTGACTTATACTCTCTATATTGTGTTGTGGTTGGTCTGGAGTTGTTGTTTTTTCTTGTGTTGTGGGGCTTGGGGAGGACACTAAGCTTACTTGTCTTTAATTTAGGTGCTTTTTTTGTTAATTCTCTTCCTTTGTAGCATATTGTTATTGTATGCTTAATTTTGCACTGTATTAATGTTCCTCATTGGGATTTGGGGTTTTTAATTTGTAAAATGTTTTGAAAAACTAATAAAAAAAACTAATAAAATTTAAAAAAAAGAAACTGGATTACCTGCTCTGAGTTTAACATGCACTGTGCATAGTAATAGCTCCCAGACAAATGTATAGGGAAAATTTGTGACATTGACCAAAATTCTTTTGAAAACATTGCAAATCAGTTTGCACACAGAAGTTAACACAAAATCAGTAGCTGTAAGGTTCCTGCTGAGATCTACATGTAGAGCTCACAGCTGCCTCATAGCTTACAGACTTTCAAGCCAAAGAACAGCCACATAAAAAAAGTTGCCTTGGAGATGAGCACAATGCAGAGAGATCGTGGAGATCTCTTGTATGTTCTGGTGTTACACACAAAGGTCTAATCCCATCAAGGCACAAGGCCAGCAGCACTACGTTCAGCCAATCTGATGACGTACTCCATGAGAACCAGCTGAACTCTCTGGCAACAGGACACTTTGAAGTTCCCAGTGATATCCAGGTGTAGTGCCGAGGACATAAGCATTTTCTGCTGCAGATACAAAACTCACATCTACCTTATGTTTTTCTGGGCACGCGTGAGTGAGAATAAATGGCAGAGGTACAGGGAAGCAAGGGACCGAGGAAAGGTCTGATGGGATTTCTCTGCTGGGTGCTGGCAGGGTTCTGATGAAGTACTGAATTGGGTTTCTCTTTACCCAGATGCTGCCTGACTTCTTGAGTATTTCCAGAATTTTCTGTTTCATCCCCATTCACAACATTCTTGAGTCGATCACAGCACTGAAAGGTGCCAGTAGCACTTCACAGGCCCATTACTTTCTCTCACATGTGCTCACCAATTCCTTTTTTGGTTCTTTTTGCCATTAACTTACACCAAGGGGTAATATACAAAAGCCACCTAACTTGCTGTTATGTCTTTGCGATGTGGGAGGAAACCCGCTGGTCACAGAGAGAACATGCACAGAGAAAACTTGACTTCAGAATTGAATCCACATCCTTGGAGCTATGAAACAGAAGCACGAACTCCTGTACTCTATTTCACTCTCCTGACAATGTAGAAATTTGCCTTGGGTATGTCTTGTACGTGAAAGTTAGACAACCATCTCTTATCTAATGTACCTTCCTTCAGCCTTAAGACAGATAAATCTCCAGTGTCTGATGGGATCTCAAATGATGATGAGAGAGGTGAGAGAAATCACTGGGGCCTCAACAGAGATCCTTGTATTCTCTTTAGACACAGGCAATGCCCCATAGGATTGGAGAAAAAGTAATAATGTTCTCTGCTTAAGAAGGGCATATAGGCTAGAGACTTCATTGAAGATTCTTGGGGTTAGGATCTACTCCCATCTGAACAAACTGGAAACATGGGCAGAAATATGGCAGATGGAGTTTAATATGGAGACGTGTGAGGTGTTGTATTTTAGGACCTCATGTATATACAGTAAAATACACAACCCTCCAGTGCAGTGATGTGCAGAGCAATCTTTGAATGCAAGTCCATGGTTGCCTGAAAGTGGCAACAAAATGGATAGGATGGTAACAAAGCCATATGGCACACTTGCCTTCATTGATAAGGGCCTTGAGTAGAAATGTCAGGAAGTCATACTGCCGCTGTATAAAATGTTGGTAAGACTACATTTGCAGTTTTGTATGCAGTTCTGGCTATCGCAATACAGAAAGGATGTGAGGTTTTTGGAGAGAATAGAGAAGAGGTTTACTAGGACGATGTCTGGAAATAGGGAGAGCTATCCCAAGAAAATGACTGTGGACTTTAGGAAGGGAAAGGGGAACATGTACCCATCCTCACTGAAAGGTCTGCAGCTTCAAGTTCCTGTGTGTAAACTTCTTGGAGGGCCTATCCTGGGTCCAACGTATTGATACAATCATGAAGAATGCACACTAGTATTTCTATCTATTTAGAAGCTGAAGGAGGTTTGGCATGTATTCAAAGACTGACAAATTTCTACAGATGTATGGTGGGAAAAACCCCCTCTGGCTGGTTGCATTATGGTCTGGTATGGAAATTTCAATGCACAGGAAAGTAAGTGGTGGACCCTGCCAATTCCATCAAGTGTACAACTTGCCCTACCTTTGAGGTGACGTCTCAGGAAGGCAGGACCCCACCCATGTCCTCTTGTTGATGCTGCGATCGGGCAGGAGGTAGGGGAGCCACACATCAAGGTTCAACTACAACTTCACTTTCACTGCCATCAGGTTCTTGAACCGACCTGAAACACCTCAACACTACCTCTTTGTTTTGCACTAGTGCTGTTATGTTTATATATGTAAATTATGTATAACTTAAGTGGATTTATGTTGATGTATGTTTGTCCTCGTCTTAAACTGACCTTCTCCTGAAGAAAACTAATTTTTCAATGCATGTATACCCTGTATGCCTATGACAAAAGTGAACCTGACTTGATAGAGAGCTTTAGCAATAAGGAATGATTGGATACATTTGGGTTGTTTTCCTTGGAGCTTTAAGGCTGACAGTTCATAAAACGATGAGAGGTCTAGACAAGGTAACTAATCAGAGTCTTTTTCATAGGCTGGAAATGTCAGATACCACAGGGTATAGCTTGGAGGAGAGGGGGGAAAGTTTAAAGTGGCAAGCTTTTTTTTAAGCGCAGAGAGTGATAAGTCGCTGTTGTCGAAGTGGTGGAAGCAGATGAGAATATTTCATTAAAGGGCTTTTAGACAGACAAGTGAATAGACATGGAATTCAGGAGTATAGAACAAGTGCAGGCAGATACGTTCTTTAAATGGGCACCATGGTTAGCACAACTCTGACATGGACTGTCTCAAACAAGGGAAGATTTGCAGGTGCTCAACATCCAAGCAACACACACACACAAAATGCTGGCGGAACTCAGCAGGCCAGGCTGCATCTATGGTAAAAAGCACAGTCGACATTTCAGGTGGAAACCCTTCGGCAGGACTGGAAAGAAAATCTGTCCCAAGCCCGGCTGCAAAAGGAGGAGGGTTGGGCATGTGGCTAGCAACCCCATCCATTTAAAAAAAGTAGAGTTACAGAAACGCCAGCAGAAGCTTCAAAAACCTCATCCCTGGGAGACAAAGGATACACCAAGAAATGGGCGACATCTCGGGACAACGTGAAAGACTGGCCCAGAACAGAAGACTCTGGTGAGCTACTTTTGGAGGCCTGTGCCCCAGTAGGGTGACAGGCTTCGGTGAGTAAGTATGGTTAGCACAAACATCGTGGGCTCTTGGGCTGTTCCTGTACTGCTCTAGGTTCAGTGACTAGGAAGACAATGGAGGTATAAATTATTCTCAAATAAGCTGCATTTTGATGCTCAGATTTGGTCCTAAGAGGATAACTCACGTCTAGAGTTCATCCAGGACAAAACAACGTTGTTGATAATCACTCCATCTTTCACTTTATGTACTCACTCCCTCTTGCCATACTACGTACTCAAGAACAGGTTGGATTTTCAGAAGGTTGCTTCAACAGTATCTCCCTGATCCATGATCACAACCTCCAAAGAGTATAGGAACACCACAATCTCCAATTTCAGCAAGTGATATGATCTCCCAGTTGGGAAGTAAGTTACCTATCCTTCATTGTCACAGAGCTGAGATCCTGGAACTCACAGCCCAAAGGCAATCATCTGCTCCGAAGCAGATCAGAGAAATTTCAGATGGAGGCTTGCATCAGATTTAAAGGAGCAATGGATAGCAGTCTAACAGTGAATCTTATGAATGAAAAGAATATATCTCAGGGTGGCTGGTGCAGATGGTGCTGAGTGCAGAAGATTAATGAGCCAATGCCAAGCCATGATGCACGGTATAGTCTGGGAC
Source organism: Hemitrygon akajei (assembly GCF_048418815.1). NCBI lineage: Eukaryota > Metazoa > Chordata > Chondrichthyes > Myliobatiformes > Dasyatidae > Hemitrygon > Hemitrygon akajei. Next base: position 136,508,699 of record NC_133129.1, read on the forward strand.
AAGTGAATGGGGAGGAAACAGCAGAGAGTCGAGAGGAGGCTTTTGTGAAGTAAAACCTCTGCTACCACCTTGGGTTGAATGGACAAGTGGATAGAGGTAGTCAGGGTCAATATATCAAAGGATCTGGGAGGAGGTGTAAGATTACAGGATATTAGAAAAGGAGGTTGATGGGAAGAAATGGATGAAAACTTGTAGATGTGAAAGAAACCTGATCCAGGCAGTGCTCAAATTATGATGAGGTTCTGCTCCTGAAAGCTGCTCATCAGTTGGAAATGAACAAAACCAGCTGTGATGGGAGAGTGAGCAGACACCAGCCAAGCTCAGTGAGTGGGCGAATCTGCGGGTACTCAGCTTGAACTAGCCTGTAATTGTTGCAGCTCGGGGTGGGTGGGGGGGGGTACAGATAGGGTATGAGGGGAGAAATGCCCTCCTTCCATCCAGCAGATGCCTGAAGGCCGGTAAATCCAACCCCATCCATTCCAGTAATCTCCCAAAGGCTCATACCTTACCCTGGGATAAAGTTGGGGGATAGGTGGATGAGGAGATGGGAGAACCTGTATCAGGGAGAAACCAGTGATTTTTTAAAATGTGAGACAGCTGAGTTTTGATGGATTAGAATCCAAACGTTGTAGTGGGGTACTGGTAGATGATAGTGCAATACAGCCTGCTGACTTAGGGGATGTTTCTGACAGCTTGGTGAGGCACACGATGCCTGATTTGTACTGAGAAAGTAGGGGTGGGGGGAAACCACCACATAGTAAAGAGAAGAATAAGGGGGCAGGACGTAGCCCTTACCTTTAAGATTATCTTGAGGGACAGATAGATGATGAGATGGGATGTGAAGTGCGGTGAAATGAGAGGGTGGGGACTGGGATCCAAATTTCAGAGCAAAATACTTATTGTACTTGTGTTTTCTAGTGGTATCATGCGCTAAGTGGATTTGAAGAGGGAATTTGTTAGCTTTAATTTACTCTCCATTGATGGTGAGAACAGCTGAGAGGATCATCGGGGTCTCCCTACCGTCCATCGGGGAACATTCATCAGGAGCCTCAGGGCCTTTAGTATTATTAAGGATCCCACCCATCCATCCAGCATCCTCTTTGACTTTCTACCGTCAGGCAGGAGACTCCGACGCATAAAAACACGGTCAGGATAAGAAACAGTTTCTTCCCTCAGGCCATTAGGCTTCTGAACTCCCTGCAGCATCATATTCGAATTGTCACTGGTTAATCTGTTCCATGCCTTACAATATTTTAATTAATGAACTTTGGTTTGTTATTTATGTGTGATTCATCTGTAGATTTTATCCCTAACTTCATTAAGTTATCTTGTGTTATGTGTACTACTGTGCTTTACACCTTGGTTTGGAGAAACATTGTCTCATTTCTATATAGGTTATAGGGTTAGATACATTATATACATGTATGTAGTTAAATGACAATAAACTTGACTTGATTATCTGTAGGTGAAGAATTAGGGAGGTGAGAGGGGGAAATGTTAATGACCAACACAGTGAACAGTGACACCAATAATCTCCTCAAGGCCATCCATCTTAAAGCAGTGGTGTTGAAGAAAACATAAAAACCCTAGACCCTTTAAAAGACAGACAGCTGTCAATCAACTTGTCTCATGGGGTGTTGGAATAAAAGGATGCAGAATCAACTGGCAGCATTGGAGAAAAGTTTGGTCAAAGAAGACCAAGTCAGAGAGCTGAAGAAAGAGATAATGTCTGAGTACGAACTCGCGTAAAACACATTTTTAGAACGTTGTTCCTCTCGTGTTTTGTGCCTCGGATGCTTCAACCAGAAAGCTTTTCATTGCTTATATGTACTGGTGATAAAATTCTGGGGTCAAAATGGACACTTAACCACAAAAAGTTCGCGTGCCCAAAGAGCGGCAATGTTTGTTTTCAGTAGCTAGACAAAATGCAAGTTTAATTTGGGAAGCAGTGTAGTTGATCTCACATCCATAATCGGAGAGCGTCAGGATTTCAGATCTGGACACGCAAGTGGTGAAGTTCCGCAAGTAGAGGGGGCGGGAGGTGCGTGACAAGAAACTCAGTGCGGGGTCAGAGGGTGGCGAGATTGTGAACTTTGTGGTTGGGATGATAGCGGCCAGTTGATACAGCACCGATTAACACAGCATGTCTGGCAGCATTCAAATTGAAATGTTAACCCACTTCGAGATACAGTCGGAGCTGCTGGGAACGTTATAAAATGCTAATCGAACCTTCCCGTGATCAGCAATTATTTGTAAAATCTGTATTTCCACCCCCATTTACTTTTCTAATTCCGATATTCATAGTTTATTTGCGAGGAAGCCCTGAACTACGAAAAGAGATTGCCACCCGGGAAACCGGTTTACCAACACACGGAATGCTCCCACATCACTGACCGAATAGCGTCCGACAGAGCATAAAACGAAAAAAAAATCGGCAAGTAAAAACCAAATAAGCTCAAAAATGTAGACCCTGAAAATGTGAAATAAAACCGAAACGATTTTATACCTGAAACATTAACTCTGACTTTCTACGGATGTTGCCTGATCTGCCAATCAGGAAATGGTTTCAAATTTCCCGAGCAGGGCAGGATTGCGGGATTTTTCTTCAGTGTAAATTGTTGCAGTGTAAATGACCAAATGTAGTTTGTGAATAAATCAGTACAAATTGGAAAAATCTGCATCTAATCACTTACTGAGAAAAAGTTAAAAGATGCGCTTATCAATATTGAAAATAATATGGATTATTTGATGGATTAAGTTTTTAAAACAGCTAAAATCTTTAAATTAAGAAGGGCATTTAAATGGATAAGATGTTAAAAAAATATGACATTGTAGATTTAATATTGAGTAATTAGATACAACTAGCCTCAAAACTAAGGAACCTCCAGGAATTTTGTTCATAATATGATGAATTCCTTATAAGTTATAAGGTGATATGGTTAATTCTGGAACAAGATGGAGAAATGCATTTATGTGAATTGATGATTTATTATTGGACAGAAAACATAATAGAAACAAAGGTAATACTCAAGAACTCAGGGTGTAAGTAAAGGACACTACACCGATTCGCATGAAGATATTGGGAATGACTTTTTTCAAGTGTATTAAATCCCAAGTTTCCTGATGATACATTGCTAGGATGGAATGTAGACTGTGATTACAAATTAGATAGGACAATGCACATTGGAATATAATGCTTGAAGTAGTTCAAGTGAGAAATGAGTAAATATTGAGATTCAAAGGGATTTGGATGTGCTTGTGTACAAATCGCAGAAAGTCAACATGTAGATACAGCGAGCAGTTAGGAACCAGAAATCAGTATAAAGTTCTTAGAAGACCTGATAAATCATTAATTCTCTGGTGCACTTTTAGGAAACAGGAATTGAGGGATCCTGAATTGATCCTGAGAAAGAAACAGAAGTCTTGTTTGCAAAGCCAGCAGAGAAAAATGAATGAAAATACTTCTCTATTAAGAAATTCAGTGCTCCATGAGAACTGCAACCTTGTCATAGGGTTTGGAGCCTTGTGTGCCTGAATGACACAGTGAACTATCTTGGCTGGGGTCAGGGCTTTGTGCTTCGGCTCTTGGTAGGGTCACCCATGACAAACAGGTCAAAGGGTAGAGGCCAGACTAAGAGTGGTCCACCAGTCCTCCAGGTTCAGGGGTTCAGCTCAGGCCTAACAACACTGACTGGTAAAACAAAATTGTTATGGCAAAAGCAATAAAGAATCCTTCTACATCTGAGTGAGATGGTATTCCCGAGCCTGCAGCTGGGACTTGCATGACTGACAGTAGTGAAAACTGAGAGGAAGCTACTGACATGATGAAGGAAGCCATGAACACTGCCAGAGATGGAGGACCTGCATTGCTGCCCTAAATGCCAATGGCATAACGGTTAGTAAGTGAGTCATTCTATAGAAACACTGTAACATCATAAAAGAGGAAATATTCTTGGGTTTGGTGTAAATATTGAAGAGAAGTGATCACTATGAACCTAAGGCACATAATGTTTCTTAACGTACATCTCCTAAGAACTTCACACCAGGTCTTCCCAATTATAGCATGTCTATCAATACAGCGTCCTCCACTGCAAATGGCACTGCTTACAGCTCAGTCTCTAAAGTAAAACAACTTAAAACATCTTCTATTCAAGGGTTGAACTCTACAACATGCACTCTGGTTACAATCAAAACAGTCACCATCTGTAGTTAACCCAAATAGTGCCACGGAACTCAGTGCGTCAGGCATCGCCTATGGAGGGAAATGGACAGTCAATCCGCTGAGTTCCTCCAGCACTTTTTGCGTTGCTCCAGATTCCAGCATCTGCCGTCTCTTGTGACTCCACTGTCTGTAGTTTTTCATATGCCCACTAATAGAAGTTATAAAGTTTTTTCTACTATTGAAAACAGGATGAAGTTAATAACAAAAAGGGCACAAGGTAGTCCAAATAAATTACTTTTGTACCTGAAAACAAGGAAGGGTTTGTCCAAGGATAACAAGATAAATCCAATGTTCGTTGTGACAAGCACCTTATCTCTCCAGTGGACGCTGCGCAATCACCTTTTGGATGGTGTAGTACAGAGAATGAAACAGGAAATCACTCATTACTATCTGCAAACCTTCATCGGCAACTATTTATAGTGAAGAAAAAAATGTATATAAAAGCTAGTTCCGCTCTACACAGGAAACAGAGAGAGCAAGGTTTCACTAAGTTATGTAAACAGGAAACTACATGAGAAACAATCAGGTTTAATGTACTAAGAATTGATTGATAATAAGGTGATTTAGATATGGTGAATGAAATACAGGCTTTTATTTTTGCATGTTAATGTCAACAAAGATACATCTCCATCTAAGTCAGAGTTTATTACTATAATTAACTTACTTATAACAGTGCTTGTGATATAGAATTGGGAGATATGAGAATAAATTAAGTAAAAATACTGAACCAGAGAATATTGAACAACTTCATGGCATTTAATAATGTCCATGAGGAGCTAGACAAGCTACTTTATCTCTATTTAGGTAGGAATCAACCATATTACTACATAATGCTGTCATGTAACCACTTTATGAAATGGCCCGGCAAAATAATCAGCTGTAAACAATCACAACAAATTTCAATTACTTCTATAAAATAGGACGGATCTTTTGGCAACAATTAAAGCTCAGCCCTGGAAATCCCACAAACTTGTGAGAGCTGTTTCTTGGCAACCAATTAAAATAAGGGGGAGTTTCAATGAACATCTCATCCAGGTAGCTATGATGCATCCTAGCAAACAGACGCAAGAAACAACTGCTTTTGGACAAATGTGCTGAATCTTATTCCTTAAAGTGGTTTGGTTAGACCAACAATTATGCACATAATGTTACTTAACTAATATGTTCAATAGAAGAAATTATCTCAATGATACCTCCAAAAATATTATGTAAAGCTTAGGCTGATCTCTCAAATACTATTTGAGCATTAAATATCTAATTCAGAATACAGGCTCTCCCTGGGTTACTGAATCAGCTCCCATAATATTATTAAAAATCTAACGTACATACACAAGTTAGTTGCTATGATCAGCAGGAGTAGTGTTTCTCTCTCTCTCTCTCTCTCTGCCTCTCTATTTTAGTCTTCTGTTTCTGATATCACTCACTACAATACTATTGAGCTATGGTTACCATATTGAGTGCTTATTGCATATTTTCTGATTTAAGGACAAAATTGACTTAAGGACATTTGTACAAACAGAATCTCTTAGTTAGCCGGGAATGGGCTGTAAATAGAAACTTTCCATGTCTTCTGTGGTTGTCAAAAGCACGTGGCCTCTCTATGGATTGGAAGTTTGCTGCTTATTCTAGTTAGTGGTTCCATTCTAAATGTTTCTAAGCCTTGCTCCTTGACGACACCTCTTCGATTGGATTCCATTCCATTATTCTGGTTGCACCACCTCTGTCTCTTTTTCCCACACATATGCTCTCACTCACTCTCCTCCCAGCCAAAGCAGGGACTGGGGTTCCCCTTGTCTTCACCTTCTACTCCATCAGCCTCCACGTTTAATAGATCATCCTCTGCAGTTTCCACTACCCTCAATAAGATTCCAGTACCGCATACACCTTCCCTTCCCCTCCCCTTTCAAATTCTTAAGAGATCATTTCATCTGCAATTCTATGGTCAGCTTTTCCTTTCTTTTCAAATCTTTTTATTACCAATCCAAAATTAACAAGAGTACATTGAAGTAAACATCACTTACAATGCCTCAAAGAAATAAAAAAGACATTTATATTAAAAGATTGAAAACTTTTTTGTGACAAAAAGAAAAAATAAACTTCTACTGAAGGAAAAGAAAGTGAAAAAAAAAACAATTGGGAGTTCAACCCTGGAACCAAGCATCATACAAAAAGCTTCTAAAAAAAAAGATAAACACCAAACAGCCAGCAAAAAAAGATACAAAAATTTACAATTAGATCGTGAAGGAAATCTATCAATTAACTCAAATGATAATAGGAAGCAAATGAACCCCATCTTTTCTGGAAATCAAACATAGGTTCAAAGGTTCGACTTCTAATTTTCTCCAAACTAAGACACAACATCTCTTGAGAGAATCATTGTGACAGAGTGGGAGCCAACACATCCTTCCACTTCAACAGAATGCCCCTCCTATGTATCAATGTGACAAATGCTATAACGTGCTGGTCAGACAAAGAGATACCGCGGATATTTTGAGGAATTATTCCAAAAAGCACAGTTAATTTGTTAGGTTGTAAATTCATTTTTAGTGCTCTAGAAATTCCAGACAAAACTGACTTCCAGAACGATTCCAATATAGAACATGACCAAAACAACTGTGTCAATGTAGCTATCTCAGTTTTACATCTATCACAATAACTATCAACATTAAGAAATATTTTAGACAATCTCTCCTTCGTCAAATAGTAACGGTGTACAATTTTGAATTGAATCAGTGAATGATTAGCACAGATCGAAGAAGAGTTAACCAACTTCAGAATCCACATCCAGTCCTCCGCCACAAAAATCAAATTAAGTTCCTTTTCCCAATCTTGTTTAATCTTAAATAAAAGACACTTATCCCATTGTAATAGTAAATTATAAATTCTTCCAATGGAACTCTTCGTCAAAGGGTTCATACTCATAATAATATCTAACAGGTCGACATTCAATACGTAAGGAAAATTACTTAAATATTTTTGTAAGAAGTGTCTAAATTGAAGGTATTGTAAAAAGTGTGAGTATGAAAGAGAATATTTATCAACTAATTGCTCAAAAGACATCTGTCTATCTTCTTTAAATAAATCCAAAAAAGAATTAATGCCTTTATTCTTCCAAAGTAAAAAAATTGTATCACTCAATGAAGGCTTAAAAAAGTATTTTCGATAAATTAAACTAAAAAGTTTAAATTTTATTTAAATGGTCAGCTTTTCCATCTCTACCAACAGCTCCTTTCTGAAAGCACTTTCCCAAGCAAACGCCATAAACGCAACACCTGCCCTTTTATCTCTTCCCTTCTGGGGACCCACTTGATTCACTTGCACTCTTCCCATTTAGTGAAATGTATTGAGTGATGACCTCGAAGAGGACCGGAAGCTTGCGTGTCCCAATGACCCGGGAGCTACGTTGGCTGGAGTCAGGGCTTTATGCTTTGGCTCTTGGTAGGGTCACCCAAGGGGAGAGGCCAGACTAGGAGTAGTCCACCAGTCTTCCAGGTTCAGGGGTTTAGCTCAGGGCTAACAACCCTGGCTGGTAAAACAAAATTGTTATGGATAGAACAATGAAGAATCTTTCTGCATCTGAGTGTGATGGTATTCCTGAGTCTCCACCTGAGACTTGCATGACTGACAGGAATGAAAACCAAGAAAGAAGCTACTGAAATGAAGAAGGAAGTTCTGAACACCACCAGAGATGGACGAACTTCATTGCTGCCCTAAATGCCAGTGGTATAATGGACAGTAAGTAAGTGATTGGGTGATCAGGGTATGAAGAAACCAAAAGTACAAATGGAGTTACTGCTTTGCAGATGTATACATTCTAATTTCAATTCCTTATCACTTCAATTTTCTATCTCTTTCCCATTCCGACCTTTCTGTCTACATGGTTCCAAGTAAATTCAAGGTAGTCTAGGCAAATAGCACATCCTCTTTCAGATAACCAGGTTTTCCTGTTTGGGACAAAACAGGCCAGTATTTATGTAAAGTCACTCAAACAAGTGCTGCCTGATCAGCTGAGTATTTCCAGAATTTTCTTATTTTAGATTCCCAACATCTGCTGTTTGGTGTTACTTCCAATGGAGTTTATTTCTTATCTCCGTCATTCATTTCACTCTGTGTACACTCCTCCTGACAGATCACTCCCTTCCTTTAATGGTGACGAGAGCAATTGTATCATCTGGACAGCCTTGGACTCCACCCTACCAAAGTGGTACCTCTTTCCGTTCTACCTCCTCACTACAGCCTCTCTGTTCTTCCCTGACTCCAGCTGTTCTTGAAGGGATTTTGACCTGAAAGTTTAAACTTTCTCTCTTCACAGATGCTACTTCTCCACAACATTTTCTAATTTTATTTTGGATTTCCAGCATCCTACATTTTCCCCCCCTTTCCTCCAGACTACTGGGCTGTCATGAAGTGTACATGGGTCACAAAATCTTTTCAAGCACTTGAGCAGAAGTCTGGTAGATGCATTAGAGTTCCATCGATTGGGAATTTTAATTCTTTGTGGAAACAACCTCTCTGAACAGAGCTGCTTTGCAGCAAATGTGTGGTTGAGCAGTGCTGGCTTACATCAGCAACCACAACTCATTGAAAAGAGATACCAACTTCAGTACTGCTGTGAACCCAGTCCTTGACCAAGGCAAGCTATTCTAATACAACAAAGATATCCTCTATGACAATGAAACATCCCAGATTATGGCCTAATCTCTCCTCTACGTGTGGTTTAAACAAATAATGTAATTATAAATAAATGGAATCTTCAACCCAGCAAGATGAGCAATAATTACAATAATCCCATGTTCTATTTGATTGCCTAAGTTCATCCAACATATATTCAGAATGAAGTTCTACCCTAAAGCATCCACATCAGAGACTGTGACATCTCATAAACTCCCATTTGTGATTGCTTGTGCGTCTTCCAACTGGTTTCTTTTTCTCAGCAGTAAATATTCTGGATGCACAAAGGGGATGTGTTTATTGGCTTCCAAAGCCCAGGAGAGAGCAGAGAAGACTGTCTGAGTATTTAATCACAATGAAGCATACCAGTAATGTTCAAATTGCTGGGGAAGAGGATAAGAATAGGCAGATATTGTCAACAGACTTTCTCTTGTAGCTTTCACAGGATTTGGGAGCTTTGAGAAATTAATGTATGATTGTAAAATTTACACAGGTGACACTTGCTTAGGCTCAGATAAAAGTTTGGATGGGAAAGTTCCAACATTGTTAGCTGTGGTTAGAGATGCAATAAACTTAGCCAGGGTAATGTACTCTAGGTAGAGATTGCAGTCACAACCTCTGAGCTACATGGAAATATCACTCAGGTCTCATTTTCACACCAGCTAATTGTTGTGGTCAAATGGAGTAACATCTGATCACTATGTCTGACCTCACAGAAGGTATGGGTCACATGGCAGAATAGCATGAAGATTGAACATGATCTAAACCCACAAACTCCTCTCATATGTCCATTAAATGTTTGAAACAAAGCTGCTCAAGGAAAAAGTTCAAAGTTCAAGGCAAATTTATTATGAAACTACCTAGACAATCCTGAGATTCATTTTCTTATGGGTATTCACAGTAAATACAAAAAAAAACAAATAATAATAAGTAAAAGATGTTGAGAACATGAGATGAAGACTCCTTGAAAGTGAGTCCAAAGGTAGTGGGGACAGATCAGTGTTGGGGTGAGTGAAGTTGAGTGAAGTTATCCACTCTGTTCCAGAGCCTGATGGTTGAGGGGTAATAACTGTTCCTGAACCTGGTGGTGTGGGTCCTGAGGCTCCTGTACCTCATTAGTGATGACAGTGGTGAGAAGAGTGCATGGGCTGGATAGTGGGGTCCTTGAACTTGGATGCTGCATTCCAACGAAAGCGCTCATGTAGATGTGCTCAATGGTAGGAAAAGCTTTACCCATGATGGACTAGGTTGCATCCATTATATTTTGTAGGCTTTTCCATTCAATGGCATTCATGTTTCCATACCCAGGCCATGATGCAACCAGTCAACATGCTCTCCACTGCACATCTATGGAAGTTTGTCAAAGTTTTAGATGACATGCTGAATCTTCATAAAGTAAGAAAGTAGCGGTGTTGCTATGCTTTCTTTGTAATGGCACTGAAGTGAAAACCCAGGACAGATCATTTGAAATGATAACACTGAGGAGGTTAAAGTTTCTCACCCCTGACACCTTTGATCCCCCAATGAGAACTGGCTTTTGGATCTTGGATTTCCTCCTCCTGTAGTCAATAATCACCGCCTTGGTCTTGCTGACATTGAATGAGTGAAAAGGAAAGAAGGTCAAAGGTACAAAGGGAGGGAAAAGGAAAGGTTGAAAGAAACAGAGGAAAATAAAGTAAAAAATCACGGTGTAACTGAAAAGTAATGTTAGATGGACATGGAGACTGAAGTCCTTTTTACAATCTGTGTAGAGAAAGACATGGATACAGACGTTGGTGTGGGTTGGTGGGGTGGTTGGAAAAGTCAGTAAGAATACAAGAATCAGAGGAGAGGAGGAGACAAAAACAAAATGTCCAAAACCAAGGCCCTGGGCAAAGAGAATGAGAAAGGAAGCTAAATGGAAAGACTGACAGGTGCAGAGAAACGTGAAAGAATGACAGTTAAAGAGAGCAAAGAATGGAAAAGGAAAAAGATGAAGTCCTATTGTGAGAATGAAGTTAAGGCATTGAATGAATGTGACAAAAACCAAGTCGATTAAACAGACAAATAAAGATATATGTTTATCTTTAGTGCTAGTCAGAGAACAGAGAGGAGAAATCAACAAGTAAAGTGAATAGAATATTAAATGTTCATTATTGGGCTTAATTTGAAAATCTGGTGGTAAATCAAGATTGCTATCACCTACCATTTTCCCATTCTATGCAATGTGCTTAAAACAAGTCAAAACTCAGCTAAAACCTGCTGCAGGAGTGTCATCAATATTTTCCATGATCATTCTCACCAATCTGTAGGGTAGTTAATATTGTACTGAGATCATGTACATATACAATATGAAGAGGCGAGGGTTTATTTATAACACAACACACTTTTACACGTCTTGGTGCAAAGTTGTATGCCTCTGAAAGTGTTACCTTGAGATGTGGGCGTATTGTATCTACAGTATAAAGATCACAATACAAACACCCACATAGACATAGAGAGAAGGCAATGTTTTATCTCATGTAGGTGCATTACAGGAATGAAATATTAAAATGGTAATGTTGGATTGTAGGAGTAGAGGACTTTAGGTAGACCACACTTGAATACAGCTTTGGTCTCTTTTTTTTTTAAGAGAAGGATATACTTGCCTTGAAGGCAGTGCAGAGAATAGTTCTTAGAATGATTCTTGGTCCTAGGATAAAGGTGTTTTTTGTGATTAGAGAGACAACATATTCTGGAGGTTAGAAGAATGAAAGTTTATTTAATAGAAATATTGTGATGGAGCTTGACAGGGTAACTGCTTGAGGACTTTTCCCCTGGTCAAAGATTCTGGAATCAGGGAGCAAATTCTCAAGGCAAGGAGTTGAAATGGACTACAATTTCTCAGTGGTTTGTGAATTTTTGGAGTATCTGTGAAAAGTGAATCATATTCAAAGCAGAGATGGATTTTTGAGCTAAATTGGTATAGGTCTTGAGAGGAGGTAGTTGAAATCCAAGATCAGACATCAGTCATGATCTTATTGAAAGTGGGGTAGAGTTGTACAGCTTTAATAGCCTACTCCAGCTCTTATTTCTTATTTTCTTAAGGTCCTTGGCAATAATAACTCCATCCACAAAAACACCTATATATTATGATACCAAACAAATAAGAATCTCATTGTCTGTGCTATAACATCTCTGGGAAATTGATTGTTTTCAGGGAACTGGTCTGCGATAGAAATGGTAGAAATTTGAAAGCTTAGGCCATAACTAACTGCTAGAAATATTAATGCTTTAGATAACACGTAGAATGTCATCTAAGTTTGCCAATGATACCAATATTGGTGGTAAGGAAAGAAAAATCAGCTTAATTCACTTGATTGTTAGATTAAGCAAACAGACAGAATCAATGTAGTTGGAGTTCAATGCATGCAAATGCAAGATAATTTTATAATGCAGAAGCAAGATGAATATTTCTAATACGTTATAAAATTAGAAACATTGGACGCTCAAAAAGAGTCCATGTACACAGATCACTAACATGTAGTACTCAGACAGGTTGAGGAAATATAAAGAAAAGCTAATGAAATATTGGCTTCAGTAAGCATGAAGTTATGATGAGGAGTTTTGCTGAGGGTATGCAAATATACGCTTAGACCACAACTGGAGTATTTTCAATAATCTAGATCTATTAGAAAGAATTGCTGCACCACAGATTCACCTGAATGTTACCTTTTTTCTGAAGTTTGGTTATGAAAAGTTTATTACATAAGTTGGTTCTTTAAGGTTGTTATAGCTGAGGGTGGTAATGGGAACAACTCCAACTACCTACTAAATGCCCCCAGAGGCATGCACCTCAAACAGCCTCTGACAACCAAGTCCAGCTCCTGGCTTTCATGTGTGACTTAGCTGCTAATTCTGGTGGAACCGTTTGTGCTGACAGGAGAAGGGGCAAAGGTGGGTTACTGGTGCCTTAAAACCAGTCGCTTCGGGCAGATGGGGGCTCATCAGTCATGGTTGGCAGCTCATCTAGGAGAAGGAAAACTCTGATCTCAAACCACCGGTACCTTGCAGTTATACCCACTCATGGGGAAAGCTTCAAGAGTAAACTCCGAGGGAAAAGATCTGGAGCTGGAGTCCCTAAGCCAGTCCTACATTGAGTTCAATGCTGACTGGCAACTCCTGCGACACTGCTGGTACCAAACTGTATCGGTGTCTGTCCTTCCTTTAGATTCATCAGATGCGTGGAGAGGGGGAACTTGCTACATACAACAGATTGCTTTCCATATCGTACTGTGTATCTAGATAGCTAGGACACAATACCCAGGATCACCTCTGACTGACGGAGGCCTCACACTCAACTTACATCAGTTAACCAATTCTCTGAAATATGGAAAGATAAGGTGATTTGACCGATATTTTAAAGTTCTGAAGGTCACTGACAGACCAAAGGGGGAAGTATTCTTCAGCTGATGAAAGTAGCTAGGACAATTCTAAATTCAGATGCGAGCAGTTTACGAGAACAGTCGGAAATGTATAGTTGCCATGGATCTCAACGCATCCACTCCTGTAACACTGCTCTCTTCCTATCCGCAACAAATAATGGGTTCCCCGTTTCCTCATCTTCTAGCCCACTAGTCTCCCTGTCCAGTGGATCATCCTTAGTAATTTCCATCCTTTCCTACATTGTGCCAACAGACACATTGTTTTCTCCCCTTGCAGAATTCCCACGGATGCTCTGATTTACTCAAATGTCTCACCAACATCCATTTGCTTTTCACCTGATCCTTTCTGCACCCAACTTTATAGCTCCTTCCAAACACCTTTCCTGGAGAGTTTCCTTGTTCTTCTTCTTCTTCCAATTTACTGCTACAGTTTTCAGTGCTCGTGAACTTTGGGAAAACTAAACTCAAGTTTGGTGACACTATGCAGAACACCTCTGCTCTGTGTTCAATAATTCCATTTGCCAATCACTTAAATTTTCCATCCTACTCTGGCCTTCCTCCTTCTGAACTCCTACAACTATTCCAGCAAAGTGCACATGAGAGGAACAAAACATCATCTTCCAAGGATTCCAGACTTGATTCTAAATTCAACAGCTCAAGGTAATAATTCCACCTCTGTATCTCATATTTTTACCATTCACATTTATTTTCTTTCACTGGCTATTTCAGATTCTATTCACCTTCTATTTATCCGGTCTAATCTTTCTGTAATAAATGAATACTTAAGCAACCCACTTTCTCTCAGCCCTACCACTCCAGAAGAAGCAATGGAACAAGCATAAGAGGGACCAGAGATTCTGATGGAAGGTCTTTGACCTGAAACATTAACTTTTTCTCTTACACAGAAGCTAAAGAGGTTCAAAGGTACATTTTATTATCGAAGTATATATGCAGAATGCATCTCTGAAATTCTTCTTCTCCAGACAGCCATGGAGTACAGAGAAACTATGGAAGTAATTGAAAGAAAAGACATCAACCCTGCCCTCCCCACATGAAAAAGAAAAAGAAACAAAAACTTGCAAACTCCAAACGTCCCCAGCCTATCTCTTGTACAAAAACTAACAGATCGCCCACCCGGAAATCAGCAGCTAGAAGATCAGATCACCAACCTCCAACCCCCCCGCTTGAAAAAACCTAACATATCGCCCACAAGGAAAAAAAAGTGACAATAAACCCCCAACCCCCTCTCTCGCACACAAAAACTTAACAGATACCCCGCACGGAAAAACATCAACAAAGACATCGAACACCAAATTCCAGCCCTACCCTTGCCTGACCTGTTGAGTAGTTCCAATTCTGTTTCAATCCCATCACACCTTTGTCACTCTTGCCCTCTAACCTATCACAGTTACCTCTCTTTCTCTCTCTTAAAACTTGTTGTCCCTAATTCTCCTTCAGTGCTGATGAAGAGTGATCAATCCAAACTGTTAGCTGCTTCTCTCTACTCTGATACTGCCTGGCCCGTGTTCTGATGTGTTAATAACATTCGTGATGTATATAGAACCAGTTTAAAGGAGATTACCATTATCTTTCCCAGACCCTTGAGACAGAATGTGGATAAGATTAAGGTGATCACTGACCCTGATGGGGCAGAGCAATCACGTACATTCACTAAAATGCTCCCAGAAACGTGCCAGTAAAAAGGCCAGCAATATTATGAAGGATCCTACCTACCCTGCTAATGCAGTGTTTGTCCCACTCCCATCAGGGAAAAGGCTATGCAGTACTGTATTCATACCAGGGCCACTACACTCAAAAATAGTTACTTTCCCCAAGCTGTCAGTCTGATCAACACCTCCACCCATTTACCCACCCCCCACACCATACCTCCCCACCACCACTACATATATGTCACCTAGTCTACATATAATGAGTGTACATATATAACAGTTACGCTATGCTTTATAGGATTGTTTATTGTGTATTTTTTTGTTTCTTTATGCTCACTGTGTTTTTCTATGCTGCATCAGATCCAGATGAGCAAACATTTCATTCTCCTTTACACATGTGTACTGAAGAATGACAATAAACAAGCTTGAGTCTTGAATAACAATGGGCCAGACATTGATGGGGGAGAGGGGCAGCCAGAAGGAGCTGTCTGCTGGTAGGACGAGCGGGACCAGTGGCAAGAGATGTCAGAGGCCCGACCGTGGGAAAGGTGAAGGAGGAAATGGGTATCAATGGGCTGGTGGTCAGAGTGGGTGACGGGGGTAGGCAGTGTCCGTGGAAGAGGGCAAGAGATGTCAGTGAGCTGGCAATGGCAAGAGTGGCTGTGGTAAAATTGTATTGCGAATGCTATTTTAGTCCGAATGAGTGTTCTGGGAACAGTAAGTCTGGCTGCCAAATCAGGATGGTCTCTTGTTGGAACAAGTACCTATGGAAACCATACCCTGTTTGACATGCAGAAACCCTCTCACCACCAGCATTGGGGCCCTGTGCAATGACAGACTCCACGTCATTGGTTATGACCTGTGATAAAAGCTCAAATTTGTAAAGTAATTTAGTGCTTATTACAACATACGAGAGGAGTCCACTCTGTTCCTCCCAGGGAGGATCTGCATGCTGGCAAGGCTTTTTACATATAAAACCATCTCTTGGCCAGGCCAAAAGGACCAAAAACATAGAAACATAGAACATAGAACAATACAGCACAGTACAGGCCCTTCAGCCCACAATGTTGTGCTGACCCTTAAACCCTGCCTCCCATATATCCCCCCACCTTAAACTCCTCCATATACCTGTCTAGTAGTCTCTTAAATTTCACTAGTGTATCTGCCTCCACCACTGACTCAGGCAGTGCATTCCACACACCAACCACTCTCTAATTAAAAATCTTCCTCAGATGTCCCCCTTGAACTTTCCACCCCTTACCTTAAAGCCATGTTCTCTTGTATTGAGCAGTGGTGCCCTGGGGAAAAGGCACTGGCTGTCCACTCTATATATTCCTCTTAATATCTTGTGTATCTCTATCATGTCTCCTCTCATCCTCCTTCTCTCCAGATAGTAAAGCCCTGGCTCCCTTAATCTCTGATCATAATCCATACTCTCTAAACCAGGCAGCATTCTGGTATATCTCCTCTGTACCCTTTCCAATGCTTCCACATCCTTCCTATACTGAGGCAACCAGAACTGGACACAGTACTCCAACTGCATCATTACCCTGCGACTCTTAAACTCTATCCCTCGACTTATGAAAGCTAACACTCCTTAAGCTTTCTTAACTACCCTATCTACCTGTGAGGCATCTTTCAGGGATCTGTGGACATGTACCCCCAGATCCCTCTGCTCCTCCACACTTCCAAGTAGCCTGCCATTTACTTTGTACTCTGCCTTGGAGTTTGTCCTTCCAAAGTGTACCACCTCACACTTCTCTGGGTTGAACTCCATCTGCCACTTCTCAGCCCACTTCTGCATCCTATCAATGTCTCTATGCAATATTCGACAATCCTCAACACTATCCACAACACCACCAACCTTTGTGTCGTCTGCAAACTTGCCAACCCACCCTTCTACCCAACACATCCAGGTCGTTAATAAAAATCACGAAAAGTAGAGGTCCCAGAACAGATCCTTGTGGGACACCTCTAGTCACAATCCTCCAATCTGAATGTACTCCCTCCACCATGACACTCTGCTTTCTGCAGGCAAGCCAATTCTGAATCTACCTGGCTAAACTTCCCTGGATCCCATGCCTTCTGACTTTCTGAATAAGCCTACCATGTGGTACCTTGTCAAATGCCTTCCTAAAATCCATGTAGATCACATCCACTGTACTACCCTCGTCTATATGCCTGGTCACCTCCTCAAAGAACTCTATCAGGCTTGTTAGACATGATCTGCCCTTCACAAAGTCATGCTGACTGTCCCTGATCAGACCATGATTCTCTAAATGTCCATAGATCCCATCTCTAACAATCTTTTCCAACAGCTTTCCCACCACAGACATAAGGCTCACTGGTCTATAATTACCCAGTCTATCCCTACAACCTTTTTTGATTAAGGGGACAACATTTGCCTCCCTCCAATCCTCCGGTACCATTCCCGTGGACAATGAGGACATAAAGATCCTAGCCAGAGGCTCAGCAATCTCTTCCCTCACCTCATGGAGCAGCCTGGGGAATATTCCGTCAGGCCCCGGGGACTTATTTGTCCTAAAGTATTTTAACAACTCCAACACCTCTTCTCCCGTAATATCAACATGCTCCAGAACATCAACCTCACTCATATTGTCCTTACTGTCATCAAATTCCCTCTCATTGGTGAATACCGAAGAGAAGTATTCATTGAGGACCTCGCTCACTTCCACAGCCTCCAGGTACATCTTCCCACTTTTATCTCTAATCGGTCCTACCTTCACTCCTGTCATTCTTTTGTTCTTCACATAATTGATGAATGCCTTGGGGTTTTCCTTTACCCTACTCGCCAGGGCCTTCTCATGCCCCCTTCTTGCTCTTCTCAGCCCCTTCTTAAGCTCCTTTCTTGCTACCCCGTATTCCTCAATAGACTCATCTGATCCTTGCTTCCTAAACCTCACATATACTGCCTTCTTCCATCTGACTAGATTCTCCATCTCACTTGTCACCCATGGTTCCTTCACCCTACCATTTTTTATCTTCCTCACCGGGACAAATTTATCCCTAATATCCTGCAAGAGATCCCTAAACATCGACCACATGCCCATAGTATATTTCCCTGCAAAAACATCATCCCAATTTACACCCGCAAGTTCTAGCCTTATAGCCTCATAATTTCCCCTTCCCCAATTAAAAATTTTCCTGTTCTCTCTGATTCTATCCTTTTCCATGATAATACTAAAGGCCAGGGAGCATTGGTCACTGTCCCCCAGATGCTCACCCACTGAGTGATCTGTGACCTGATCCGGTTCATTACCTAATGCTAGATGTAGTATGACATTCTCCCTAGTCGGCCTGTCAACATACTGTGACAGGAATCCGTCCTGGACACACTTAACAAACTCTGTCCCATCTAAACCATTGGAACTAATTAGGTGCCAATCAATACTAGGGAAGTTAAAGTCACCCATGACAACAACCCTGTTATTTTTGCACCTTTCCAAAATCTGCCTCCCAATCTGCTCCTCGGTATCTCTGCTGCTACCAGGGGCCTATAGAATACTCCCAACAGAGTAACTGCTCCCTTCCTGTTCTTGACTTCTACCCATACTGACTCAAAAGAGAATCCTGCTACATTACCCACCCTTTCTGTAGCTGTAACAGTATCCTTGACCAGTAATACCACCCCTCCTCCCCTTCCCCCTCTCTCTATCCCTTTTAAAGCACTGAAGTCCAGGAATATTGAGAATCCATTCCTGCCCTGGTGCCAGCCAAGTCTCTGTAATGGCCACTACATCATAATTCCATGTATGTATCCAAGCTCTCAGTTCATCACCTTTGTTCCTGATGCTTCTTTCATTGAAGTACACACACTTTAGCCGTTCGACCTTACTACCTTTACACCCTTTATTCTGTTTCTCTTTCTTCAAAGCCTCTTTATATGTTAGATCTGGCTTTACTCCATGCACTATGCAGCTCTCGCATGACCTTTATCCTCCTCCACCTCAGTATCTGCTCTAACACTTTGGTTCCCCTCCCCCTGCAAATCTAGTTAAAACCTGCTGGAGCAGCGCTAGCAAACCTTCCCGCAAGGATGTTAGTCTCCCTCCAGTTCAGGTGCAACCCATCCCATCGAAACAGGTTCCACCTTCCCTGGAACAAGGCCCAATTATCCAGAAACATGAAGCCCTCCCTCCTGCACCAACTCCTTAGCCACGTATTTAGCTGCATTATCTTCCTACTTCTAGCCTCACTAGCACGTGGCATGGGTAGCAATCCTGAGATTGCAACCCTGGAGGTCCAGTTCTTCAACTTTGCACCTAAACACAGGGCTACATTGCAACAAACAAAATGTGGAGAACGAGTTTCATCCTTTCAGTAGTTGATGTATTCTTATCACATCTGTTGACTGCACATACGTGCAAACCGTGGCCCTTACAGGCATTATCTACAATGGTATCTGTCAAAGATCAGAACAACGATACAATGCAAGGCCCTAAAATGACATTAATCTTTGCTGTCTTGGAGGAGACCACACATCAACTCTATTCATTCATTACTATTATTACAGAATGTTACATCAATATGTGTCACCTCTTTGCACAAATTTTTCACAGATCATGATTACAGTAAATAATAACCAAAGCTACACACAAAATGCTGGAGGAACTCAGCAGGTCAGGCAGCGACTATAATTAATAGCCAAATGTAGTTGCCATGTCCCATTTAGCTTCTTCAGAATGATAGATCTATGCAAGTGAACTTATTTCATTCAGCAGAGGGATATAATGGTGACTCAGAAATTAATCTACTAACAGTTTACAGATCCAAGTCCAAATCCCATCAAAACAATGCAATTGAAATTCAATTAATAATTTGGAATTTAGAAATGAAATGCAATGATAATCACAAAATACTACTGAATTGTTTTAACAATCCATCAAGTTCACTGACGTTCATTGGGGGAGTAATCTGTCATCTTTGCCCAGTTTGGCCTAAATGGGATTTTAAATCCACCAGTATGGACAACATATATGGCCTAGCAAGCAAGTCAGGTGGGAGGCAATTAACAGCGGGAAACAAATGCTGGCCTTGTATTTCCCATTGTTAATAAACTAGATCCTGAAAAAAACAATTTAAAAACTATCATCGTTCATCTTTTGGTAAGCAACAGCCTAGATTTAAATACAAACTTGAGGGAATCTGTAAATGCTGGAAATCCAAAGCAATACATAAAAAATGCTGGAGGAACTCAGCAGGCCAGGCAGCATCTTATGGAAATGAGTAAACGGTTGATGTTTCAGGCCGAAACCCTTCGGCAGGGCTCAGATTGAAACCACATTATCACAGAATCAGAAAAGGAATTAGAGAAATCCATGGCAAATAAAGGGGGGGCCATTTAAATGATGTCTAAAAGAAGAGCTATTTAGGCCAATCCCACCTCTCAGGTCTGGGGTACAGCTCTTCAAAGTATTCATCAAAACATTCCTTAAATGTATTGTGGATTTCTGCTCCTCCTGCCTCATAGGATGAAAGTTCTGAGCCATCACCACTTCTTGTGGAAAAGTTTCTCCTTACCTCTCTTCTAATCCTTTCAGTAAATCTGCCCTTCTAGTTATTAGTATCTCAGCTGGAGAACAGGTCCTTTATTTTCATTCTGAAAAGGTCTCCTTCATTAGATCTCTCCTTGGTGTCCTTTGTTCCAGAGAAATCAATCAGTACAGACAACCCTAGTTTATCTCTAAAATTCCCCAGCATTAACAACCCCGCAAATCTCTCCACATCCTCTCTGATGTTAACGTACATATCCTTCCGATCGTGTGTGGACCAGAACTGTGCATAGTTTTCCAGTTGTGGTCTAAGTATGCTGGCCTACCACAACATCCCCACTTATTTATTTAGCACCTCACTCGAAGACAAGTATCTCACCTACTTTCCATCTGAAATAACCAGAGAATGGTTACAGCAGAGGAGGAGACCAGTCAGTCCTTTGAGTCAATACTGACTATATGTACAAGCAATTCACTCATCTCACTGCTCTGTCCTCTGTCCAGAACCTGCATTTTAAAAAAATATTTAAGTATTTTCCCTCTGTAGATACTTTCTAAATGCCAGAGTTTAATCTTGCTTCACTATACATAGATTGTATCCAGACCATAACCACTCACCTTTGGTTCCTTTGTCAATCACCTCATGTTCTCAATATATATGGATTATTTATTTATTATTACTTTTCTTCTGTATTTGCACTGTTTGTTACCTTTTGCATATTGGCCATTTGTCCAACCTGTTGGGTGTGGCCTTCAATTGATTCTATTACGTTGCTTTGATTTACTGAGTATGTCCACAAAAAATATCTAATCTCACGGTTGTATATGGTAACACACACGCACGCACGCACACACACACACACACTTTGATAAAAAAATTACTTTGTACTTTGTACCTACTAGATTCCCTCACAGTAACCTTAGTTCTAGGGACAATGGCCTGTGCTTCTCCAGTCTATCCATGTGATTTACAGTAAATACCCCAGTCCTAGAATTATTTTAGTCAGTCTTTTCTGTGCTACTTCTTTCCAAAGTTTAAAGTTCCTTGGTCTTGAACATCAATGTTCTATTTATGAAGCCCAGGAAACCGTATGGTTTTTATTTTAGTTACTTTTTTGACCTACCCTATCAACAAACTGCATGTATACCCATAGGTATGTTTATTATGTCCCCAGTTTTGAATTGTTTATTTTATTTATTTATTGAGATACAGCATGAGTAGGCCCTGCCAGCCCTCTGAGCCACACCACCCAATAATCCCCCGATTTAATTCTAGTCAAATCATGGGACAATTTACAATGATCAATTAACCTACCAACCGGTATGTCTTTGGACTTTGGGAGGTAACCAAGCACTCGGAGGAAACCCACGCGGTCACAGGGAGAAGATACAAGTTCCTTACAGGCAGCGGCAGGAATTGAACCCTGGTCATCTGCACTGTAAAGTGTTGTGCTAACCACTACACTACTCTGCCACCCTAAATGTGTCTCTGTATTTTCCCTTCTCATCCTTTCTACCAAAAGGTAACATTTCATTTCCTCAGCTACAAATTTCATCTACCATTTCAGCCTCTCTATATCTCCATGATCTATTACTGTTCTCGACACAGTTCATTATGCTTTCATTTCATGTCATCTGTAAATTTGGAATGCACCTGAGTCCGTGTTGTTAATGTATGTTATGAAAAGCAGTGGTTCTAGAACAGATCTTTGGGAGCTCCACTGTACACCTTCCTGTGGTTCAAGAAAGAACCTTCTGCCTTGGCTGTTGCTTTGCCAGTTATCTAGAAATGCTGCTCAGGCCCTTTTCTTCCATGGGCTTTAAACATAATAGCAAGAACACAGTATGATAATCTATCAAGTGCCTTCTGGAAGGCCACATTTACCAACCAATTGTATATTCACTCATGAACTCACTCTGTTTCTGTGTATATAGCTAGTTTGACACTATTTGCCTTCAACAAATCCATGATGTTTTACTGAATTAATCCAATTTTCTACAAGTAACTGTTTACAGCAATAAAGTTAAACTCTGTAATTACTGAGTTTATCCCTAAACTTTTTTTTGAAAGAGAATCTAACATTTGCAATTTACTGATCCTCGGGCAGCTTCCCTGAATACTTGTTTGGATGCTGAAAAGTTGGAAGGTGGGCTATATATTGAACTAATGTGAGGTGAGAATGGTAGCCAATAACATCAAGGCACCAATTGACTAAACGGGGTAAAATTGGTTAATGATCATCAACAGGAACACACTCCAGTGATTTCCAGAGGAAGGTTAATCATCCCATTCCCAGGACAATTGCAGGGCTTCCTCTGGTTATGTCTCAGGCTTAAACATGTTAAGTTGCATTGTCAATGTATTCCATTGCAAAGTCAGATAATGCTTGTTATTAATTGCATGTTGCTCATTTCCACAATGTGGTCTCTGCCATCAGGCAGATAAACTTGGACAACATTTACGCATGCATTTTTAAATGGTACGTGATGTGTGCACAAAAGTGCCAGGTGACAACCATCTCTACCAAGAGAGAGCCTAACCATCAAGCCTTGACATTCATTCAATGACACTAGTATCACTGATATCCCCACCACGCACACTTAGGGAGGTTACCATTAATCAGCCTTATAAATAACTTGACTGTAAGAGCCGACAGGAGCTGGGTATACTGCAATGAGTGACTTAATACCCGACTCCCCAAAACCTCCTCTTCATCAACAAAGCACAAACCAATAACATGATAGACTATTCTTCACCCACTGGACAAGTGCAGGCACAAAAACATTCATGAAACTCAGCACCAGGCAGGACACCACAGCCTGGTTGACTAGCGTTCCATGTTCTATCCTAAACATTTATTCTTCCCACTGCTGGATTACTGCTTCTGTAGTTTGTGCCACATGCAAATGCACCACTATTACTCAGCTGGTGATCCCAACAGCCCCTCCAAACTCACAACCTATATTGGTGAGGCCATCCGATGCAAGACCTGCATGTTCCCTTCTGTGCTACATACCATCTTAACTAGAGACATAATTGCCCTTAATTGCACTAGGGCTAAATCCTGGAACTCCGGATCCAAAAACACCGGGGGCACTTTCCCCATAAGGATTGCGGTGATTCAGGAATGCAACTCACCACCATCTCTTCAAGGGCAAGTAGGGTGAGCAATCAGTGTCCACAGTTTAAAAGATGGATCAATAAAATAAAAACTGTTGTAAGTTTATGGTGTAATGCTGGAGGCAAATAATTACTTAAATCAATAAACTCATGTTATAGGTCTTTAGAGGAAAAGCCCTACATTTCCAAAGGATGAACAACTTCACCTAAAAAGTCATATACTTCTTTCAATCACAGATAAATGGCCAGTATGGGAAACATGTCAGTGACTTGTTTAATGCAAACTCTAAATTTAATTTTGCTAGGCTATTTTTGCAGCATTCAATATAGCTCTGTTGTACTTAAATGAAATAAAACTCAGCTAATATATTGTGGTACACCTGAATCACATTTGTGCCCATGCCTTCAATTTGACAAGCGATAATCTGTCAGCTGAAACTCATGGCTTAGATTGGTGATGATGTCAGACCTTTTATGATAGATGCCATTAAGTAGGTCTTACTTAATGTGTAGCTGGATCTGAATCATTCACCATGAGTCGGGGAAGAGGATTTAATTATACCTTAAAATATCTAACCACATTCCACTTTTATAGTGTTAGCTTTCACAGAGATTAATATAATTTGGCCTATGAGGCAGTCCAAATTATATTAAGCATCTTCTAAACCTGAGTGGTAGATCGTAATCAAGTTACAAAGAATGGAAAACATTCGCCTGATACACTTGGACTGAAAATGATTACTTATTTGGATATAGATTCAAGAGCCCAGACATTCTAATTGTAATATAGAGTATTTTGTTAACATTAGTTACCTGCAGGATTACAAGTAAAAAATTTAGATCAATATCTCTTATGTAGCTTATAAATTTTAACATTCTTCCATTGCAAACTTCACTGAATGGTATCTTTGGATGCAAGGTTACCTGCAGGCACTTAAATGTGCTGATGTTTGGTGGTGGGTCTCAGAGTTTGAAGGGGACTGCATGTGTCGTTAATGCTATGGTTCGAACGTGTGCCCTCTTCTCATTGTTACCATTGGGAAGGAGGTACAGAAGCCTGAAGGCACACACTCAACCGTTCAGGAACAACTTCTTCCCTTCTTCCATACCATTTCTAAATGGACATTGAACCCATGAACACTGCCTCACTACTTTATTTCTGGGTTTTTTTTGCACTACTGTTTTTCAATAAACATAAAATAGCTCATTTTATATCTCTATATTTATTTATCATGTACTTCATTGTACTGCTGCCATAAAGGTAACAAATTTCAAGACATATGCCAGTGATATTCTCACTCTGGTTCTGATTTCTAAAACATCATGTTATTCAGGTTGTCAAGATCCTGATTGCCCTTCTTACACATGCCTGTGTTTACGTATTCGATTTCCAAAAGAATACAGCACAAGTATTAGAGTTGTCAAAAACAAAATCAGATGATTTCCACAGTCCTAGTTAAGAGGCGAGGTACTGCAGGGAAGAATTGTTCCTGTCCAAAGTGGATCTGGGGCCAGTGGAAATGTCAACTGCAATAACTGCTGTGGTAGGAACCTCCCAGATCATTTTGCTTATTGATTTAATTATGTCTCCCATCCCCGTAGACTGGAAAGGGAAAGATAGTCCACAGGGAAGCAGAAACCAAGCAAAGTGAGGGAAACAGAAACAGATCTTTTGTTTCTGATCGTCAGAGTGAGTAAGTGGTGGGCAGCCATTTTATTTCAGATTTATTATCTAGATCTAGCTTTTAAAGCTTCACCATCTTAGCTCTAACAAAAAAAAAGAAAATGCCAGAAATACCTGCAGGTCAGGCAGCATCAGAAAAAAGAAAGGTGAAAAACCAGTTGTGTTTTGGATCACAGAGATAAGCAAAGAACTTTCCCCAAGTATCATGCTTGTCACCAAATTGTTTCCAAGTGCTCTCTCAGCACATTTTTTCAAAAGAAAGCCTTCCATTTAGTCACTCAGGTCAGGGCTCGAGGTGACTTATTGAGAATTTAGTGTCGGTTTCTTAGCCAGGTCCAACAGTGCTTTACCCTCGCCTTGTGTTAATGGCAGTTTCCGGGGAGTTCATAAATTTGTGCCTACTCGGTTAAGGTTACAACCTCTAAAGCACTCTTAATGAGTGATTGCTGTACTAAAAAATGCCTCCCACCTTTCCCAGGTTGACTATCCCACATGAAAACTGGTGCATTCAGGTGATTGGTGTTGCATTTGTGATATATCTCTCACTTATAACACATTTAGTCTCCCACCTCTGCAAATCCACCAGCTTGCTAGAGTACAAGGAGACACATACATGGTGGAAAATAGAAGTAGCACAAGAGACAATCAGGGAAAAACTGTGAGACTCCCAAATATAATTCACAGAGAAAACCAGGGATAGACTTGATTTGAGTACAAGATGGGGGGTGGGGGGGGGGGTGAGAAGAGAAAAAAAGAAGACAAAGTGAAGCAATAACTTCACATGAATAAAAAGAAGTAAAATCAGAGGACGGTGTCGGTGGCTGAACAGGAAAACCACTATGCTTAATTAACCTTTAACTAACAAATGCAGATTCAGTCCAAGACTTCAAAATGAGATGGGTCTTTGCTAACTATTGTTGAAAATCATAAAGGAATAGTAGGCGATGGAAATCAGATATAAAAACAGATACTGTTGGCAATACTCAGCAGGTCAGGCAGCATTTCTTGAAGACAGAAACAGAGTAAATGTTTCACATCAATAACCCATTTCTCTCTCCACAGAATTACTGCTTGATTTATTGAATAATTTCAGTGCTTTCTATTTTTATTGCCTTTAGTGGACTTAAATTGGTAAAACAGAGGTACTCACCAAGACTTGTCAGTTCCTGGTCCATATATTTATCTGGTTTACACAGTGTGCAGGTTCAGTTGAATGGAACCTCTTGAAAGTCAGATTTGAATCCCTATTACAGATTTCACAATCGATTTTTCCGCTATCTCAGACCCAGAGTACAAACAAACAAACAAACAAACAAACAAGCTCTGTGCCCTGCCATTCTAGGTTATAAAATAGAAATGGAAAATGTACAACCCCGCAAATCTCCGTTGAACTGAGTAAAGAGGTTGCTTAACTCCCACTCACAAACCACACTTCCATTAGCACACCCTGATCAATATATTCATTGGGCTCAAGGACGGTTTCATGGGTGAATGAATGAATCATGTTTACTATTATTGTCTTATATGATGTGAAATGTATTATTTTGCGACAGGAGTACAGTGCAAAGACATAAAATTACTATAAATTACGAAATAAAGAAATATTATTCAGAAAAGCAACAATAGAGTCGTAGAAAAGTACAGCACAGAAACAGGCCCTTTGGCCCATCTAGTCTGTACTGAACCATTTAAACTGTCTTGCTCCTATCGACCTGCAGCCAGACCATACCGCTCCATACTCCTGCTATCCATGTATTTATCAAAACTTCTGTTAAACGTTAAAATTGATCTTACATACATCACTTGCACTGGCAGCTTGTTCAATATTCTCACCACCCTCTAAATGAAGAAGTTTCCCTTCATCTTCCCTTTAAACTTTTCACCTTTCACCCTTAACCCACGACCTCTAATTGTAGCATCACCTAACCCCCGTGGAAAAAGACTGCTTGCATTTACCTTATCTATAACCCTCATAATTTTGTATACTTCTGTCAAATCTCCCCTCAATCTATATTCCAAGTAATAACATCCTAACCTATTTAATCTTTCATTATAACTCAGGTCCTCCAGTTCCAGCAAACATCCTTGTAAATTTGCTCTGTAGTTTTTCAACCTTACTTACGAGGGGTGATTGATAAGTTCATGGCTTAAGATAGAAGGAGTCGATTTTAGAAAACCCAGCACATTTATTTTTCAACATAGTCTCCTCCTACATTTTCACACTTAGTCCAGTGGTTGAGGAGCATATGGATCTTGGACCTCCAGAAAGTGTCCTCAGCAGGAGTGATTGATAAGTTTGTGGCCTATGGTAGAAGGAGATGCAGCTCTCATTACATGCACATGCAGGTCAACTCTTTGAGTGATTATGCAGAAAGTTTGAAGTTAATAACTCATCTCCTTCTACCTTAGGCCACGAACTTATCAATCACCCCTGATGAGTTATTAACTTTAAACTTTCTGTATAATCACTCAAAGAGTTGCACTGCATGTGTATGTCTTTTCTGCACCCAACCAGTGTGCAAGGATAGCAAAAAGATAGCAAGGAATGTGAAATTACACCTTTTCAACCAATTTAGTAATATCAACTAAAGCCAATAGTTGGAGAAGTTGCTCTGTTTTCTCTTTGAGGAATAGTCTCGGGGCGCTGTGGTGAAAAGACAAAACTCTGAATGTAAGTCAAGCAGGAAAGCTACAAACAAGAACAATGGTCTTCTGCACTGCCTTTCTACAACTCCAGTTCAGTAGATTAACCAGCTGGACATAAAAATGGTCAGAGGAATACAAAGAGTGAGTTAGTGTTTTGGGGATGGGAGTAGGCATGGCATAGCTGTTACCCTTGCTGCCTTACAACACACGTACCCCGGCTTCATTCCTGACCACTACTGCTGTCCGTGTGGAGTTTGCAAATGCATTCTCCAACTGTTGATTTGCCTGGTGTGCCCTTGTTTCCTCGCACATTCTAAAGACATTTGTAACTCACACTTTCAGATAAATTAATGGCAAAAAGAATCAAAGGAGAGTTATTGAACCTGAGGGAGAATACAGGAAGAACAAGAGAGGGAAAATGGGGCTGGTGAAATTGTGCTACAGAGAGCCAGCATGGAACATCTTTGGAGTTTTACACTGCAAACAGCAAACAATGCAAGGCAGTAGAAATCTAAAGTAGCACACTGGGAAGTGTAGGAGACATATCCAAATGTCCAAGTAGGTAGCAAGATAGGTGGGTAACATAACTGAGAAAGCACACGAAGCTTGTTTCTTCATTGGACGAGGTACTGAATGACAGATCAGGATGAACAAGTGCAAGCTAAGAAAACATTAGGTAGGGTGTTATGAAGTTGTTTGTCAGATTACAGAAAGGAGGTGATTGTACTAGACACATTACAAGGGAGATTTACCAGGATTTTGGCACATTGGAGAATTCTAGATGTGAAAGAACGTTAGCTAGGCAGAGGTTGCTCTCTTTTGAGCAAAACAAATAAAAGGATAATTTAATAGAGTTTATAAAATTCTAGGGGATGTGAATAAGCTTAATAGAAAGGACCTATTGTCTGATAAAATTTGCCAATGACAGCATTGTCTTTGGGCTAAACACCAGAGACAATGAATTCAAACCCTACCAGGAAGTAAAGAAGCTAAAGTCCTGATGCAGTCACAACATCTTGGAGCTGAACACCCTCAGAACTGTGGAAATGCACATCAGCTTCAGGAGGACTGTGTCTCCTCTCCACACACTCATCATCAACAACTCCACAGTTAGCACTATTTCAACATCCCCAGGTTCCTGCATGTCATTATTTTGTGGGACGTTATGTGGGAGAGCCATATCTCCTTCATTAACAAAAGGCTTGGCAGAGGATGCAATTCTTGCAGCAGCTGGTAAATTTCCATCATCCCCAGAACTTACAGATGCAAATCTGCAGTCATCATAGAGAGCATCCTCTCATCAACCAGTACTGAATGGTTTGATGCAGCATCTTCTCATACCATAACAAAAGCTACAGCCAAGCGTCATGTATGCAGAAAAGGTCAACAGCTGCAGTCTACTATCACTGCATGGTGTATATGTGTCCACGACAAAGACACACGCTGGAAAAATTCATTGTGGACCCTGCAAACTGCCTTTTTCCAAAAGTTCCCTTATGGAAAGTGCTTTTGATATTGGGCTATTAAACCGAAACCTTCATGCCAACTGCCCCAGGCAGTTAATCTAATCAACTGTTCTAGTTTTCCCTATCCCCATCTATCTATTACCCCCTGCACTGCATTGGTAAATGATGCTGGAGAGGTAGTAATGGGGGACAAGGAAATGGTAGGCGAACTGAGTAAGTATTTTGCATCAGTCTTCACTGTGGAAGACACTAGCAGTATGGTGGAAGTTCCAGGTGTCAGGGATCATGAAGTATGTGAAGTTACCATTACCAGGAAGAAAATTCTTGGGAAACTGCGAGGTCTGAAGGTAGGTAAGTCACCTGGACCAGGTGGTGTACACTCCAGAGTACTGAAAGAGGTGACTAAAGAGATCGTGGAGACATTAGTAATGATCTTTCAAGAATCACTAGATTCTGGAATGGTTCTGAAAGACTGGAGACTAACAAATGTCACTCCACTCTTCTAGAAGGGAGAGAGGCAGAAGAAAGGAAATTTTGGGCCAGTTAGTCTGATAGAGTTTGGGAAGATGTTGGAGTCAATTGATAAGGATGTTGTTTCAGGGTACTTGAGGCACATGATAAAATAGGCCATGGTCAGCAGGGTTTCCTCAAGGGGAAATCTTGCCTGACTAATCTATTGGAATTCATTGAAGAAATATCAAGCAGGATAGACAAAGGAGAATTGGTTGATATTGTGTCCTTTGATTTCAAGAAAACCTTTGACAAGGTGCCATACATGAGACTGCTTAACAAGGAAAGATTCTAGCATGGATAAAACAGTGGTTGATTGGCAGGAAGCAAAGAGTGGGAATAGAGGGAGACTTTTTCTGGTTGGCTACTGGTGACTAGTGGAGTTTCACAGCAGTCTGTGTTGGGACTGATTCTTTTTACATTATATGTCAATGACTTGGATGATGGAATTCACACAAAATGCTGGAGGAACTCAGCAGGCCAGGCAGCACCTATGGAAAAAACCAGTCGATGTTTTGGGCTGAGACCCTTCAGCAGTACTGGAAAAGGGTCCTACTGAAGGGTCTCGGCCCAGAACATTGACTGTACTCTTTTCCATAGATGCTGCCTGGCCTGCTGAGTTCCTCCAGCATTTTGCGTGTGTTTTGATTTCCAGCATCTGCAGATTTTCAATTGCTTGTGATTGGATGATGGAATTGATGGCTTTGTTGCTAAGTTTGCAGGCGATACAAAGATAGGTGGTGGGATGAGTAGTTTTGAGGAAATCAAGAGAATGCAGGTGGACTTAGACAGATCAGGAGAATGGGCAGATGGAATACCATGTCAGGAAGCATAGGGTCATGCACTTTGGTAGAAGAAATGAAAGGGTTGACTACTTCCTAAAAGGAGAGAAAAAATAAAAATCTGAGGTGCAATGCAATTTGGGAGTCCTTGTGCAGGATTCCCTAAAGGTTAATTTGCAGGTTGAGTCTGTGGTGAGGAAGGCAAGTGTAATTTTAGCATTAATTTCAAGAGGACTAGATTATAAAGCAAGGATGTAATGTTGAAACTTAATAAAGCACTGTTGTGACCTCACTTGGAGCATTGTGAGCAGTTTTAGGCCCCTTAATTTAGAAAGGATGCGCTGAAATTGGAGAGGGTTCAAAAGAGATTCAGGAAAATGATTCCAGGATCACGCAGCTTGTCATATGAAGAGTAATTGATGGCTCTGGGCCTGTACTCAAAAATGAATTCAAAAGTATGAGGGATGGCCTCATTGAAACCTATCGAATGGTGAAAGGTTGTGATAGAGTGGATGTGGAGAGGATGGTGGGAGAGTCCAAGACTAGAGGACACAGCCTCATAATGGAGGGGAGGCCTTTTTTGAACGGAGATGAGGAGGAACTTCTTTATCCAGAGAGTCTTGAATCGGTGGAATCCATTGCCACAGGCAGCTGTGGAGGCCAAATCTTCATGTATATTTAAGGCAGTGGTTGACAGATTCTTGATTGGTCAGGACATGAATGGGTATGGGAAAAGGCAGGAGACTGGGGCTGAGAGGAAAATTGGGTTAGCAATGATGAAATGGCGGAGTAGACTCAATGAGCCAAACAGCCTAATTCTGCTCCTATATCTTATGGACTTATGGTAAGCACTTTAAACCACTTTTTAAATCACTTTTTAAATGTTTACATTGTAAATACGTACATGCTATCATTTATGCATTCATGGACATTTCATTTCAAATCTGTAATTTAACCTCTAACTTTATTTTTATATAATTCTTTGTTCTCTATCATTGTTGAATGTTGTTGGTTTACATTGCATACCACAGCCTGACCAACACACAACAGGAAATTCCGAATACATGTAAGTATACAGAGTGAATAAAGTTGATCCTTGTTTTCCTCAGCAAATGTCATCACGTGTTTATTGATTTAACATGACTGATTAAAATGTTCCAAGGAAACTCAAGCGTTTGGTGGTTTGGAACTCATTTTTTGTAAGAATAATGAAGGCAGAAACCTCACTATATTTTCAAAGCATTTTGTATAAGCACTTGCAAGGTCAATGAATGAGATTCAGCTGTACCGTTTCATAAAATGGACTCTTCTGAAAGTGAATGCCTAAGATGATACCTATATATGTGTGTTTGTGGGTATCTTGTGAACAGGTTTACAGAAACAAGAGCACTCTTCTACATGAATTTCTACAATACCTTCTCTACATTTTTTAAACTGCTTTCCCTTGTTTGAGGTTTTGAGCTTTGAGTTGTTCCGAGGATGGAAGAAGCCTGTCTGTGATCTGGTATTCCTAACACATGCCTGTATTCCTAATACACAAGTGTATTCCTAACACACACCTGTATTCCTAACACATGACTATTCCTGACACACGCCTGTATTCCTATCACACGACTGTATTCCTAACCC
This sequence comes from Hemitrygon akajei, assembly GCF_048418815.1. Lineage (NCBI taxonomy): Eukaryota > Metazoa > Chordata > Chondrichthyes > Myliobatiformes > Dasyatidae > Hemitrygon > Hemitrygon akajei. The sequence continues at coordinate 136,541,016 of NC_133129.1, forward strand.
ACAATTGTGTTCCTAACACACCAGTGTATTCGTAACACACACCTGTATCCCTAACACACAACCGTATTCCTGACACACACCTGTATCCCTAACACATGACTATTCCTGACACACGCCTGTATTCCTATCACACGCCTGTATTCCTAACACACGACTGTATTCCTAACACATACCTGTATTGCTAACACATGCCTGTATTCCTCACCACCATTCAGGGCCCCAGACAGTCCTTCCAGGTGAGGCGACACTTCACCTGTGAGTTGGCTGGTGTGGTATACTGCGTCCGGTGCTCCCGGTGTGGCCTTTTATATATTGGTGAGATCCGACGCAGACTGGGAGACAGTTTCGCTGAACACCAATGCTCGGTCTGCCAGAGAAAGCAGGATCTCCCAGTGGCCACACATTTTAATTCCACGTCCCATTCCCATTCTGATATGTCTATCCATGACCTTCTCTACTGTCAAGATGAAGCCACACTCAGGTTGGAGGAACAACACCTTATGTACTGGCTGGGTAGCCTCCAACCTGATGGCATGAACATTGACTTCTCTAACTTCCGTTAATGCCCCTCCTCCCCTTCTTACCCCATCCCTGACATATTTAGTTGTTTGGTTTTTTTTCTCTCTCTCTGCCCATTACTCTGCCTGTTCTCCATCTCCCTCTGGTGCTCCCCCCTCCCCCTTGCTTTCTCCCGAGGCTTCCCGTCCCATGATCTTTTCCCTTCTCCAGCCCTGTATCACTTCCGCCAATCACCTTTCCAGCTTTTAGCTTCATCCCACCCCCTCCGGTCTTCTCCTATCATTTCGCATTTCCCCCTCTCCCCACTACTTTCAAATCTCTTAATAACTTTCCCTTCAGTTAGTCCTGACGAAGGGTCTCGGCCCAAAACGTCGACAGTGCTTCTCCTTATAGATGTTGCCTGGCCTGCTGTGTTCCACCAGCATTTTGTGTGTGTTGTTTGAATTTCCAGCATCTGCAGATTTCCTCGTGTTTGCCTATATTCCTAGCACACGACTGTATTTCTAACACATGCCTGTATTCCTATCATACAACTGTATTCCTAACACACGCCTGTATTGCTAACACATGCCTGTATTCCTAACACACACCTATATTCCTAACACACACCTGTATTCTTAACACATGCCTGTATTCCTAACACACACCTATATTCCTAACACACTCCTGTATTGCTAACACGAGTGTATTCCTAACAAATGCCTGTATTCCTATCACATAACTGTATTCCTAACACACGTCTGTATTCCTAACACACACCTGTATTCCTAACACACGACTGTATTCCTAACAAATGCCTGTATTCCTATCACACAACTGTATTCCTAACACATGTCTGTATTCCTAACAAATGCCTGTATTCCTATCACACAACTGTATTCCTAACACACGTCTGTATTCCTAACACACACCTGTATTCCTAACACACACCTGTATTCCTAACACACGCCTGTATTGCTAACACACGAGTGTATTCCTAACACACGAGTGTATTCCTAACACATGACTGCATTCCTAACACACAAGCAATGCACCTTAGAAAATGCTTTTGATTTATTACTAGCAATTCTCTCCAAAATAAATGCTCTCACACACTCACCAACTCTGCATAGAACAAGGCCACACCTGAGATATTGTTAGTCTTCATATACTGTTTAAAAAGACCAAAGCCACTGCCTCTGCCTTTTTCACAATCACTCAGCTCCCCTTCCAGACATTTGCCCAAACCTGAGGCGGCCTGGTCACAAATCTACCAATTGTATCCCAAAGTAAGCTTCAGCCAGCACATCAATATTAATCATTTTCATTCTCCATTCTCTATTATATTCTTCTACTCCATCCATACCTTAGCTCATGTAATGCTAAAATCCTTATCTGGATCTTTAGTACTTCTGGGCCTGACTATTCCAGTGTAGTCCTGGCAGTCAATTTAAATTCACCAGACTTTGCTCCTTGTGCCTTAAGCAAATAGAATTCTATTGACCCCTGACCTTCATAGTTGTCAAATTATGTTGTTTCCCCACTTGAGTAAGGCCTCAGTACCTCAGTTTTAAAATTCTCTCATATTTTTCAATTTCTCCATGGCTTTCTATTCCATATAATCATCACTGTGTGGTTGTGGGCCCTTCTGATTACCAGTCCTGCCAACACGGTTTACTGTGAGGATCTTTGTGCCGGTCTGTGAAAGAGTCTCTGATTTTGGTGGGCATGTGAAGAAGGTGAAGATTGCTCGACCAGTGGCAGCCATGACCTCAGCAACCAATGACCTAACCTCTGCAATTCACTTTCTAAAGCTCGCCCCTACTCCTCATCGCTCTTCTCTCTTAAGAGACGCTGTACTAGCTGATACTGTGATCAAGCTTTTAATCATTTCTATTAATATTATCTCAAAACCAGATAATGAATCCTGTCTGGAATTCCAACTGGAAAGAGTGTTTTACTCCCATGGACACATGATGTTGTCGTGGCGATTCCAGCATTGTAGTTTGATGCTTTGAGAAATCTGATTCACTCTGTCTCAGTCGAATTTGACTTGTGTACTGAATGTATGCAGTAAATATTAAAATATTTTTTTAGGACTTATATTAACTGCTAACTGTTGTTTGAATCCTGGCCCAGTCACAGTCTATATTTAATATTGTTAAATGAAGCATTCACAGACACGTGCCATAGCAGTGTACATCTGATTCAGAAACCAACATTGTTCCATTAATCAAATTCTATATTGATTAGCTAATGTAATATGAACTTTATCAATGGGTGTACAACTTCTCACTATTCCTTGCACTGTGTGGAATGTTCTCTGATCTAAGGGATCTGCCAAACTCCTATTTAAACGTTTCAAAAAGAGCTTATACAATAATCAGCATAGTCAGACGATAAAATTACTTACTCTGTATTCAAATTTGTATCTTTATTCAATGTAATTTATAATCTCATGTAACTTGCTCAGTTTAATTTCGATTCTACCATCTAGTTACCTTTTCCATTGTGCACATCCACGTAATTTCATCTGGTCGAAAATTTAAGCGAATTTTCTTCACGTCTGTCCACTAGTTTGGTAATCTTTGATCTGGGGTAAGTTCCCTCAGCATGCTCATCCATCAGCCTGTGTACACTGACAGCATCATCCTTTCTTTGTCTTCGCCGGGATTTGTACAGACCCTTGAAAAATCGAATTAGCCTCTTTACATTCCACGGTGTGATGTGTCATTTGGCAGGTAGGGCGAAGGATGACGTCCTTGCGCCGAAGTTGAGATGGTTTATAGGTAGTTCGCTGTCCCCTGCCTTCCTGGTTGACGGATACAGAAATCCCTGTGACACCAGGACCCTGGGGAACGCACTGCGATCAACCAAGGAGTGGAGCAGGCGATGCGTGTATGTGACAACAGTGAATGAATCGCAGTCTTCAGAAGGACATCCGCGCCAAAATCATTAAGGGATCTAATATGATGGTAAGGCGATTAGATTTATTTTGAATGAAGAGACACGGGGACGAAACTGAGTTGTTACTTCCTCATGATTTCCCTCAGTTGCTGGGATCCTGGTTTATGAGAAAGTTACTGGTGAAAGATTCCAGCGTTGAGTTGAAGGTATTAGCACCATTGAAAAAGCGCCTCTCCGATTTCAGGAAATGAAAATTTCGTGGAAATTCAAAGAGCTAAGATATATTGCCTCAAGTATCATCAACACAATCAAACTAATTTACCTCGTCGCAATTAACTGAATGCGCCCTCATGCATAGAACATAGAACACAGTACAGGCTCTTTGTCATCCTTTTACCTACTCCACAATCGATCTAACCTTTCCCTCCCAACAGAGCCCATCATTTTTTTTCCATCCATCTAGCTATCTAAGAGCCTCTTAAATGTCCGGAATGTATCTGCCTCTCTCATCATCCCTGGCAGCGTGTTACACACGTCTACCAGTGTAAAAAAAAGACCTACCTCTGATATCCCCCTCTACTTTCCTCCAAACACCTTAAAGTCATGCCCCCTCATATTAGCCCCCTCCACCCTGGAAAAAAGTCTTTGGCTGTCCACTCTTTCTTCATCTCTTATTATGTTGTACACCTCTATCAAGTAACTCTCATCCTCCTCCTCCTCTCCAAAGAGAAAAGCTCTAGCTTACTCAACCTATCCTTATAAACCATGCTCTCTAATCCAGACAACATCCTGGTAAATCTCCCCGCATTGTCTTTAATGCTTCCACATCCTTCCTATAATGAGGTGACCAGAACTGCACATGCTCAGAATGTGGTCTAACCAGAGTTATGCAACATTACCTTGTGCTCTTGAACTCACTCCCTGCCTAACAAAGGCCAACATGCCATACACTTTCTTAACCAGCCTGTCAGATTTCATGGCAACTTTGAAGGATCTATGGATGCGGACCGCAAGATCCCTCTGTTTCTCAAGGGGCCTTTATGTATGCTGCAGAACACCATCACTTTGTGGAAGTGTTTAAAGTAACTGGGCTCTTTATGGGTGCAATTAACCATAAATGATTGTTCAACAAGACTTTCAGTTATCATCAAAGGCAGCATGGAATGCTGGGACTGACTCAAGGTATGTGGCAGTGTGCTAACACTGAGAAGTGGTATAAGGGGTAGGGTATACATGGATTGGAGTTTATATCAGATATGCATGTCTACAGTGGAAGTTATCAGTGTTAACGGTGGACCAGTGAAGCAGGTGGTATCATACTTGTTTTTAATGTATCACATGATAGCCTATTACTTCATTCCCAAGCCGTCATTGTATGTTACTTGCTTTATGGTGACTCTGGAAGCAAACTGTGCTCCATTTTGCTGGTCTTTTTCCAATTGGTGTTACCTTTTCCTCAATACTGACTAAGTTGCAAGGTGACAATTGTGCCAATTGAAACTTGTTTTTCTTGTGTGATACTGCAACAATTCCCCACCCTGCACTGATGACCCCTTCTCGCATCTCCAACCCTCCTCCTCTTCTTGGACACCCTGCTCTAGTTCTCTACCCGCTCTGGATCTTTTCATCTCTAATTGCCAATGCATCATCAACTGGCTCAACTTCAGCATGCCTCTCTCCTCTTCGAACCTTTCTCCCTCTGAACGCAGGGCCCTCCACTCTCTCTGCACCAATCCCAATCTCACCTGTCAAGCCTGCAGACAAAGGGGGTGTCCCCTTTGGTTCAGTCACTTCCCACCTATATCTGCAGCACTTCACATCCTCTCAATCTCCTCAACAACTTTCAATTCCCTGGCCCTGACTGCCTCATTTTCACTATGGATGTCCAGTCTCTATACACTTCTATCCACCATCAAGAAAGTCTTAAGGCTCTCCACTTCTTTCTTGATAACAATCCTGACCAGTTCCATTGGATTACCTCCTCCTCCATCTGGTGGAACTGGTCCTCACCCTCAACAATTTTTCTTTTACCTCCTCGCACTTACTCCAAACTCAAGGTGTAGCCATGGGTACCCACATGGCCTGTCTTTTCATTGGCTATGTGGAACGGTCCATGTTTCAAGCCTTCTCTGGTAATGCTCCCCAACTCTTTCTATGCTACACTGTCAACTGCATTGGTGTTGCTTCATGCACCCATGCTGAGCTTGTCAATTTCGTCAACTTTTCCTCCAATTTTCACCCTTCCCTTTAATTCACTTGGTCCACTTCTGACACATATCTCCCCTTTGAAATGGTGGTCAGCCATTTCAAATCCTATCCCCATTCCTGTTCCGACATGTTGGTCCTTGGCTTGCTCTTCTACCAGGGTGAGGCAACTCTCAGTTGGAAGAGCAACACCTTGTATTCTATCAGGATAGCCTCCAATCTGATGGCATGAACATCAATTCCTCCAACTTCTGGTAATTTCCCTCCCCACTTCCCTCTTCTATTTCTCACTCTGGCCTCTTACCACTTCTCCTCACCTGCCTATCACCTTTCCCTGGTGCTCCTCTTCCTTACCTTTCTCCCATGATCCACTCTCCTCTCCTATCAGATTCCTCCTTTCCCAGCCCTTTGCCTTTTCCGCTTATCACCTCCCAGCTCCTTCCTTCATCCTCTCTCTCGCTTCCACCTGGCTTCACCTATCACCCTCTAACTTGTCCTACTCGCCATCTCCCATCCGTCTTATTCTGGTTTCTTCCCCCTTCCTTTCCAATCCTGAGGAAGGATCTCGGTCTGAAACATAGACCTATATGGAAATATTCATTTCCATAGAAGCTGCCTGGCCTGCTGAGTCCTGCTAGCAATTTGTGTGTGTTTCTAGCTTCTGCAGGATTTCCTGTGCTTACAAAGTGCACATAAAAGATTTTCTTTTTCATAAAGAGAAAGGCTGTGGTAAAACAAATGGTAACCAGTGGTGCTTCCTCAGCTAACTACAAGCTGAGAAATGGAGTTTGAATTTTGCACTGATACTACGTTGTGGTTAATGTGTCAGTTGGAATTCAGCTCAGCTAAGTGAGTTAGCACTTTTTTAAATCAGGATTTCTTAAATATCTGCATTTGAATCTTATGGGAATGATTAAACTGAGGTCTATGTGTTCACTGTTGTCTGTGATGGGGCATTATCCAGGCTTCGGGAAATCCAGCGATTCCACTTGAGATTGCACATGGTCCGGGACGGTGAGAGAGACTCAGCTGGCTAGTCAATAACTAGCCAGCCCCCACTGTTGTGATTTAAGCACGTAAAGCAAACTGTTTTTAGAGGTAAATAGATGAAAATAAGCCCCCGCATGGGACACTGGGGAAATGAAACCTTGTGCAGAAAAAGAAGCAAATAGCTTGATGATTAATCCCACTCAAAACAGGAATCTAACTTCCTCTCATTGATACTGCATCAGTTGGACATTTTATCAGCTGTACATTTTGACAACTTGATTTTTTTTTGTAAGGTAACTATTTAAGTTTGCTGACGACATCACTGTCATAGGCAGAATCAAAGGTGGTGATGAATCAGCATATAGGAGAGAGATTGAAAATCTGACTGAGTGGTGCCATAACAACCACCTCTCACTCAATGTCAGCGAGACCGAGGAGTTAATTATTGACTTCAGGAGGAGGAAACCAGAGGTCCATGAGCCAATTCTCTTTGGGAGATCAAGAGGTGGAGAGGGTCAGCAACATCAAATTCCTTGGTGTTATAAATTTCTGAGGACCTGTCCTGGGCCCAGCACATAAGTGCAATTATGAAGAAAACACGTCAGCACCTCTACTTCCTTAGGAGTTTCCGATGATGTGGCATGTCTTCTAAAACTTCAACAAACTTCTACAGATAGATGGTGGATTGATCCATACCTGCATCACAGCCTGGTATGGAAACACCAATGCCCCTGAATGGAAAATCCTACAGAAAGTAGTGGATATGGCCCAGTCCATCACAGGTAAAGTCCTACCCACCACTGAGCACACCTACATGGAGCGTTGTCATAGAAATGCAGCATCCATCATCAGGGACACTCACCACCCAGGTCATACTCTCTTCTTACTGCTGCCATCAGAAAGAAGGTACAGGAACCTCAGGACTCACACCACCAGGTTCAGGAACAGTTATTGCACCTCAGACATCAGGCTCTTGAAAAAAAGGTGTTCACTCCACTTGCCCCATCACTGAACTGTTTCCAAAACCCATGGACTCACTTTCAAGGACTCTTCAATTCAGGTTCTCAATATTTATTGCTTATTTATTATTATTTCATTTTTTTCTTACTTTTTGTATTTGCTCTGTTTGTTGTTGTTTGCATACTGGTTGTCTGCTGTGTTGGTGTGGCAAAGCACCTTACAAATCTCAGAGACTCTCTCATGCTGTTTCTTTCAATTCTCTTCCACAGAAATCCAAGATGGCAGTTATCTGTGTTATCTTAATTACCTTTCTGGTGGTGGAGTCCTGTTGCACTCCCAAGGTGAGATCCTGAAACAGAATCCAAACTATTTAAGATACAGTTGTGATTTGCATTTATACTGTGGATGTTTTTCTTCCTTAGAGCAAAGTTACACCAGGAAACTGGGGTCCACAGTCCATGCTGTATCTTAAAGGACGATGTAAGTGGCAAAAATAAATAACACTGTTTAAATATTAAACAACTTGAATTTCAATATTGAAATTGATTATCCTATTTTTGATAAATACATGGATGGGAGGGGTATGGAGGGCGATAATACTGGTGTGGGTCAATGGGACTATGTAGGATAACAGTTCAGCATGAACTAAATGGGCCAAAGGGTCTGTGTCTGTGCTGTCATTCCCTATGACTCTGAAAATTCCCAGTCATTGCACAGAACAACACGAGAGCTGGAGTGTGCATGAGTACAGTACATCTCATACCCAGCTAAGTGAACGGACCTCTTGTATACTCATGTGTCACCCTAATCACCTTCTCAATTATGAAATAACAGTTATCCATCCCGACTTTATTGAAGTTTGGATGATTAAGTTACAACTTCATGAAGTATATCAGTGATATGGGTATTAAAATGCACAATTTTCCTTGAACTATTACCTAATATTCTTAATGCATTACTCTAAAGAAGGTAGGATCACTTTTGGATTCTCAGAGTGAGAATGGTGAATGACTCCCAGAAGAGTGAAATAATTTATTGTTGCTTAATAACGCTGCAGTATCAATGTCAGCCTTCCCTCTGGTGGCTTTATAATCAGGACCAGGGAGGTTTTTAAGATTGTCAGGAGGACATCATCTCTTTTCCAGAAGCTGCATTGATTCATTGACAGAGGCATAAGAAAATAATTGATCAGAATCGGAATCACAATCAGGTTTAATATAGCGAGCACGTCATGAAATTTGTTGTCTTTGCAGTAGCAGTACAATTAAATATATAATAGAAAAAACATTACAGTAAATATATATAAAACAGTTACATTAAATAAATAGTGCAAAAATAGAAATAAAAAAATAGTGAGATAGTGTTCATGGGTTCAATGTCCATTCAGAAATTGGATGGCAGAGGGGAAGAAGCTGAAATAATTGACTTCATCTGGGATGGCTTCTCAGACTGTGTCCGGTGTGCACACACGTGTCCTTTCCAGAGTAGACTCACTGTGTAATGATTTGATGTTATAAATCTTTCTGAATTATCAGTTTTCAAGCACAAGAATCAATGTAACTAGTTAGTTGCTGTCCGGGTTGAGAAGAGGTAGCAAAGTTATGTATGATAATCAGAAATTCAAAAAATGTTCTACAAAGCTATAAACCTCTGTTCTTCTCTTCTTCATGTTTATTCTCCACACCATGGATCCTTCCACTAACAGGTAATAGCATTGGTTGTCTTTGTGAATGGTGATAGTAGTCTGACCATCAACCAATGTTGTAATGCAGGTTTATTCCAACAAAAAACTATTTAATTTACTTGTACAGCTTGGTTTGTTGTATCTACACAGTATGCGTTTAGTTTAATGGCAGATTCAGACTTCTTTAAGAAGTAAAAAAGACATTTGCCACAATCTGTTTTACTGTGCTAGTCAGTAGCTCTCATGGGGGAATAATGCCACAGGGGAAATGGTCACACTTTCCCCTTCTTCAAATATACAATACTTTTGGAACAGAGGGCAAGCATTTTATATTGCAAGTGAACTATTTTATATCTCTAGATTTTGTTTGCCCTTAGAGTTACTGCAAAAGAAACATTAATATATTGAAATGTATAATGTATGTATTTGACAGATTTGGAAAAGAATTCCATATCCCAGAGCTAACACCTATACTAATACTAAGGACATCACAGACCAGACTGATAGAGACTCTGATGGTCAAGAATTCCTATGAAAAGAATCCTCAGTGAATACTAAAATCTAAGTTCAATCTGGTATTGTTTTTTTTCCAGATGGGAGGAGATCTACTGGAGATAATGGTTCTTATAACTCTAAAATAAACTCCTGGAATCTTCTCCTTGGAGGTAGAGTATATTTTCTGTATATCAGCCTTTGACTCTTAAAGTAAAGGAACACTTAGGAGGCAGTGATTATAATATGATAGAATTCACTCTGCAGTTTGAGAGGGAGAAGCTAAAGTCAGAAAGACCATAAGACATAGGAGTAGAATTAGACCATATAGCCCATCGAGCCTGCTCCACCATCCAATCATGGCTGATCCTTTTTACCCCTCCTCAGCCCCACTCCCAGCCTTTTCCAATCAAGAACCTATCCATCTCCACCTTAAATACACCCAAAAGACCTTGCCTTCAGCAGCTGCCTATGGTAACAAATTCCACAAATTTACCACCTTCTGGCTAAAGAAATTTCTCTGCATCTCTGTTTTTAAATGGATCCCTCTCTATCCTAAGGCTGAGCCCTCTTGTCCTAGACTCCCCCACCATGGGAAACATTCTTTCCACATCTACTCTGTCCAGGCCTTTCGAAAGGTTTCAATCAGATCCCGCTTCATCCTTATAAATTCCAGCGAGTACAGACCCAGAGCCATCAAACGCTCCTCGTATGATAACCCTTTCATTCCTAGGATCATCCTCATGAACCTCCTCTGAACCCTCTCCAATGCCAACACATCTTTTATTTGATGAGGAGCCCAAAACTGTTCACAGTACTCAAGGTGAAGCCTCATCAGTGCCTTATAAAGCCTCAGCATCACATCCCTGCTCCTGTAATCTAGACCTCTCCAAATGCATACTAGTGTTGCATTTGCCTTCCTCACCATCAACTCAAACTGCAAGTTAACCTTTAGGGTGTTCTGCTCAAGGACTCCCAAGTACCCTTTCATCTCAGAGTTTTGGATTTTCTCCCCATTTAGAAAATAGCCTGCATATTTTTTCTACTACTAAAATGCACGACCATGTATTTTCCAACATTATATTTCATTTGCCATTTTCTTCCGCATACTCCTAATCTGTTAAATCCTTCTGCAGCGAACCTGTTTCCTCAACACTACCTACCCCTCCACCAATCTTCCTATCATCTGCAAACTTGGCAATAAAGCTCCTATTCCGTCATCTAAATTATTTATATACAGCATAAAAAGAAGTGGTCCCAACACCAACCCCTGCGGAACACGACTACTCACTGGCAGCCAACTAGAAAAGAATCCATTTATTCACATTTGCTGCCTCCTACCAATCAGCTATGCCAGTAACTTTCTTGTAATACCATGGGCTCTTAACTAAGTAAGCAGCCTCATGTGTGACACATTGTCAAAGGCCTTCTGAAAGTCCAAATATACAACATCCACTGCATCCCCTTTATTCATCCTATTTGTGATCTCCTCAAAGAATTCCAACAGGTTTGTCAGGCAAGATTTTCCTATAAGGAAGCCATGCTGCCTTTATCCTATCTTGTCCTGTCTCAGCAAGTACTCCATCACCTCATCCTTATCAATTGACTCCAATATCCTTCCAACCACTGAGGTCAGACTAACTGGTCTATTATTCCCTTTCTGCTGCCTTCCTCCTTTCTTGAAGAGTAGAACGACATTTGCAGTTTTCTAGTCCTATGACACCATGCCAGAATCCAATGATTTTTGAAAGATTATTACTAATGCCTTACAGTGGAGTAAAGAGGATTGCAATGGCATGAAAGAGAGGAGTTGGCCAAAGCTGACTGGAAAGGGACACTAGCAGGGATGTCAGCAGGACAACAATGGCTGAGGTTTCCAGGCACAGGATAGATAATTTATTTATTTATTTTATCTTATACAGTGTAGAGTAGGCCCTTCTGGCCCTTTGAGCCATGACACCGTAGGTTTTCTATGTTTCCATGTTTCCATGTAGAATGGTTCCAGAGGACTGGAATCTTGCAAATGTCACTCCACTCTGTAAGGGGGAGGGAGGCATAATAAAGGAAATTATAAGCCAGTTAGCTTGACCTCAGTGTTTGAGAAGTGGCTGCATTCAATTCTGCTCCAGAGTTGAGCTGCAACCAATCAGCGAGAAGGGAGTGTGTAAATAGACCTGTCTTTTCAATCGTCTGCAATCGAGATTAAAAGGCAGTGCTTCACAGCAGTTTCTCTAATTTGGGCAGTGACCAATCAATGAGACAGATTCATTAGAAGGTTGAAGTTCCTCCCTGCGTCTTGTTTGGTGCATCGGGTGGCAACCTTGCCATTTTTTTACCGTTTGTCTGTTTTACGAGGCCGTGTTGCTAGCTTGACGCTCAACCTAGCACAGATGGAAACCCTGCAAGGAGTCGGCCGGATTCGAACCCGGGACTTTTCTCCCTGAGGTCCGGTGTGGATGCTACTACACCACCAACAGACCTTCATCAGAAAGGGCGAATAAAAGTAACACCAGTGCAGGTGGAGCAGCCCTTCTTTTGAGTGTGCTAGTGTTTAGAGAGGCTTCGGCTCATCAAGCTTAGGCAAGATCAGGCTTGGGCGAGGTAAAGTATCTGTTTAGTTTCTCTCTTTCTGTTCTTATTTGTTCATTCCTTGTCTGTTAGGGCATAAGTAGTGTAGTGAGAATGACTCTGGAACAGTGTTTTGTATTGTGTGTAGGATGTGGGAAGTCTGGGAGACTTCCAATCTCTTGGATAAACACATCTGCACCAGGTGCACTGAGCTGCACCTCCTGAGAGAACGTGTTAAGGAACTGGAGCTGCAGCTTGAACACCTTCGGCTCATACAGGAGAATGAGGAGGTGATAGATAGGAGCTACAGGCAGGTAGTCACCCCTAGGTTGCAGGACACAGGCAGCTGGGTGACTGCCAGGAGATGGAAGGGAAATTCACAGCCAGTACACAGCATGCCTCAATAATAAGTATACAACTTTAGATATATTGAAAGGGATAACCCATCGGGGGGAGCTACAGTGACTGGGTTCTCTGGCACTGAGTCTGGTGTTTTGGCTCAGAAGAGCAGAGAGCTGAAGAGGACTGCAGTGTTCCTAGGAGATTCCATAGTCAGAGGAACAGAGATGAGGTTCTGTGGACGTGACAGAGACACCTGGATGCTATGTTGCCTTCCTGGTCCCAGGATCAGGGATGTCTCAGATCATGTCTATTGCATTCTCAAGAGTGAGGGTGCCAGAAGTCTTAGACCATAAGACCATAAGACATAGGAACAGAGTTAGGCCATCTGGCCCATCGAGTCTGCTCCGCCATTTAATCATGTTAATCCAGTTCCCATCCTTCTCCCTATAACCTTTGATGTCATGTCCAATCAAGAAGCTATCAATCTCTGCCTTAAATACACCCAACAACTTGGCTTCTACAAATTCACCACCCTTTGGGTAAAGAAATTTCTCCGCATCTCTGTTTTGAAAGGGCACCCCTCTACCCAGAGGCTGTGCCCTCTTGTCCTAGGGTCTCGCACCATGGGGAACATTGGTCCGAGAAAAGCCTTGGTAGATATTGTCACCAATGACATAGATAGACAAGGTGAGGAGGTCCTGATGAGCGATTTTAGGGAGCTAGTTTGAAAGCTAAGAAACAGGACCTCCATTGTGGTATTCTCTGGATTGCTGCCTGTGCCATGTGTCAGTGAGGGTAAGAAGAGGATTTGGAAGGTAAATGCTTGGCTGAGGAACTGGTGCAGGGGTCAAGGGCTCAGATTTATGGAGCATTGGGATCTCTTCTGGGGAAGGTGTGGCCTGTACAAAAGGGATGGATTACACCTGAACCCGAAGGAATCCAATACCCTTTCTGACAGGTTTGCTAGAGTTATTGGGAAGGGTATAAACTAATTTGGCACGGGAGTGGGAACTGGAGTGATAGTGCTGAGGATGAGGTAGTTGGTTCAAAAACAGAGGCAGTGTGTAGTGAGTCTCCTAGCAAGGAGAGGCCGTTGATAGGGCAAAGCTGAAATGTAAAAGGCAGACAAAATTGAAAAGGGTGAATACAGGTGTCATATTTGAATGCATATAGTATATGGAATAAGGTAGATGAACTTGTGGGACAGTTACAGATTGGCACGTATGATATTGTAGGCATCACTGAATCATGGCTGAAAGAAGATCACAGCAGGGAGCTTAACATCTAAGGATACACACTGTATCAAAAGGATGGGCAGGCAGGCAGAGGGGGTGGTGTTGCTTCATTGGTAAAAAATTAAATCAAGTCATTAGAAAGAAGTGACATAGGGCCAGAAGATGCTGAATCGTTGTGAGCAGAGCTAAGGAACTGCAAGGGTAAAAAGACCCTGATGGGAGTTGCATACAGATCCCCAAACATTAGTAAGGAGGTGTTCTACAAATTACAACGGCAGATAGAAAATGATGCCAAAAAGGCAATGTTGCAATAGTTATGGGGGATTTCGGTATGCAGATAGATTGGGAAAATCTGCTTGAATCTGCTTGGATCGCAAGAGGGGGCATTTGTAGAGTGCCTATGAGATGGCTTTTCAGAGCAGCTCATGATTGAGCCCACTAGAGGTTCAGATATTCTGGATTGGGTGTTGTGTAATGAATCAGAATTGATTAGAGAGCTTAAGGTAAAAGAACCTTTAGGGGAAGTGATCATTATAAGATCAAATTCACCATGAAATTTCAGAAGGAAAAGCTAAAATCAGATATATCAGTATTACAGTGGAGCAAAGGGAATTACAGAGGCATGAGAGAGGGGGTGGCCAGAATTGATTGGAAAAGAACACTACCAGGAATGATGGCAGAGCAGCAATGTCTAGAGTTTTTGTGAAGTTAGAGGATTGGGAAGCTTTTAAAACCCAACAGAAGTCAACTCAAAAAGTCATTAAGAAGGTAAAGATGGAATATGAAACTAAGCTAGCCAATAATATTAAAGAGGATACCAAAAGTTTCTTTAGATATGTAAAAGATGTAAAAGATGATGCTGGAGAAGTAGTAATGGAGGACAAGGAAATGGCAGACAAGCTGAATAAGTATTTTACATTAGTCTTCACTGTGGAAGACACTAGCAAAGAGTCAAGTGTCAGAAGTGTGTGAAGTTGCCATTACTAGGGAGAAGGTTCTTTTGAAACTGAAAAGTCTAAAGTTAGATGAATCACCTGGACCAGGTGGTGTACACCCCAGGGTTCTGAAAGAGGTGGCTGAAGAGATCATGGAGACATTAGAAGTGATCTTTCAAGAATCACGTTTCTGGAATGGTTCTGGAAGACTGGAGAATTACAAATGTCACTCCACTCTTCAAGAAGGGAGACAGGCAGAATAAAGGAAACTGTAGGCAAGTTAGTCTGACCTCAGTGGTTGGGTAGATGTTGGAGTCATTTGTTAAGGATGTGGTCAGTATGGTTTCCTCAAGGGAAAATCTTACCTGTCAAATCTGTTGGAATTCTTTGAAGAAATAACAAGCAGGATAGACAAAGGAGAATTGTTTGATGTTGTGTACTTGGATTTTCAGAAGACCTTTGACAAGGTGCCACACATGAAGCTGATTAACAAGTTAGGGACCCATGGTATTTATTACAGGAAAGATTCTAGCATGGATAAAGCAGTGGCTGATTGGCAGGAAGCAAAGAGTGGGAATAAAGGGAGCCTTTTCTGGTTGGCTGCGGGTAATTGGTGATGTTCTCCAGGGGTCTGTTTTGGGATCACTTTTTTTATCTTTCATGTCAGTAATTTGGATGATGGAATTGATGGCCTTGGTGAAAAGTTTGCAGGCAATATGAAGAAAGGTGGAGGGTCAGGTAGTTTTGAGGAAGTAGAGAGGCTACAGAAGGACTTAGACAGATTAAGACAATGGGTAAAGAAGTGGCAGATGGAATACAGTGTTGAGAAGTGTCTGGTCATGCATTTTGGTAGAAGAAATAAAAGGATAGATTTTTTTCTAAGTGGAGAAAAAATTCAAAAATCTAAGGTGCAAAGGGACTTGGAAGTTCTTGTGCAGGATTCCCTAAAGTTTAATTTGCAGGTTGAGTCTATGGTGAGGAAGGCAAATGCAATGTTAGCATTCATTTCAAGAGGATTAGAATATAAAGGCAAGGATGTAATCTTGAGGCTTTATAAAGCATTGGCGAAGCATCACTTGGAGTATTATGAGCAGATTTGGGCTCTTTATCTTAGAAAGGATGTGCTGACACTGGAGAGGGTTCAAAGGAGGTTCACATAAATGATTCCAGGTTTGAATGGCTTGTCATATGAAGAGTGGTTGATGGCTCTGGGCTTGTATTCACTAGAATTCAGAAGAATGAGGGTTGTACTAACTGAAACCTATCGAATGTTGAAAGGCCTTGATAGAGTGGATGTGGAGAGGATTTTTTTTGTGATGGGAGAATCTAGACCCAGAGGACACAGCCTCAGAATTGAGGGGCGTCTTTTCAAAGGGTGATGAGGAGGAATTTCTTTAGCCAGAGAGTGGTGAATCTGTGGAATTTGTTGCCACAGGTGGCTGTGGAGGCCAAATCTTTACATATGTTTAGGGCTGATTAGTCAGGACATGAAGGGATACAAGTAGAAGGCGTAATGAAATGGTGGAGCAGATGTGATGGGCCAAATGGCCTAATTCTGCTTCTCTATCGTATAACTACCACTGTTTTTGGTTTAAGTTGCTACCCAGTGTGTCAAAAAAGTACAATAATAGAATTTTTTTTGTTTTAATTTGTGAGACTTAATTCATTCAGTGAGTGCCAGTGCTGAGCTGTTAACACAGCTCCTTCATGAGGATAGTTCACAGAATCATAGAAATCTGCAGCACGTTACAATGTTGTGCCGACCACCTACTTATCTATCTATCGTTACTCTACCATATAGCCTTCTATTTTTCTAAGCTCCATGTATCTATCTAAGGCTCTCTTAAAAGACTCTGTCATATCCGCCTCTACCAACTTCATTGGCAGTGCATTCCACGCACCCACCACTCTCTGTGTGAAAATCTTACCTCTGACAACACCCTTGTACCTACTTCCAAGCACCTTAAAACTGTGCCCCCTCATGTTAGCCATTTCAGCCCTGGGTAAAAGCCTCTGGCTATCCACATGATCAATGCCTCTCATCATCTTATACACCTCTATCAGGTCACCTCTCATCCTCTGTCACTCCAAGGAGAAAAGGCCAAGTTCACTCAACTGATTATCATAAGGCATGCTCTCCAATCCAGGCAACATCCGTGTAAATCTCCTCTGCACTCTCTCTATAGTATCCACATCCTTCTTGTAGTGAGGGGACCAGAACTGAACACAGTACTCCAAGTTATCTGGCAATTAATCATAATCTTAGCTAACTCTGTGTTTGAAGCAATTGAGGCCAATACGTTCCATTCTAAGTGGCAAGTTCTTCACACTCTCTCTTCCCCCCCCCTCATCTTTTTTATTGCAAAATAACTACGTACAATATATTTTCTGTTAATTTACTTCAGCATTATTGCACTAAGGATAACTGTGAAGGGTCAGAAATACATTTTTGAGCTTATTGCATCAAATATTCACATGACGCCTCCTGGTTCAGTGGAAGAACTTTGAGTGCTGCAGCAAAAGGTTGGAATTGTAGATATCCCACCTCTCCCGGAAGTTCAGGGAATCTCCCGCATATTGATATCAGCTCCCTGATGCCCATAAATTATATACAATATCCAGGAAATCAATTGTTTTGAGAGCAGGCGAGCGAGAGGGAGAGAGAGAAAGACAGAGAGAGCGAGTGACAGACATAGCGAGAGAGTGACAGAGGGAGCATCCTGATTGGACTCTCTTTGTGCTAAGCAGACCTATGAGCTTTCTCTGTGGGCGGGCTTTATAGTCGACCTCTCTCTCTCTTTCATTGTCCATCAGTTCAGTTTAGTGTCCTGCAGGGCCATGGCAGAGTGTTCCAAAAAAAGAAAATATAAACGTACTTCACCCCAGACTACACTAAAGTGTATCCCTGCCTAATAGGGGTCAAAAATAATGACAGTGTTGCTCGCTGCACTGTTTGCAACAGTGACTTTTCTATTGCCCATGGTGGGTTAAATGACTGTAAAAGACATGTTGAGGTGGGTTTAACAGGTGTCATTCATTCATTGACATAGCTAACATTATTTAAACTAGCTGGCTAGCTGCTAAGGCGCTACTCTATTGATGTCCTATGTAATGAGGCCAAACTCCCTGTAGACTTGCTTAAATTTGTAATAGAATAAAAAAACAATTCCATGATAATATAATAAATTGTTGTGTTCTTTCATAATCACATGTCCTGTATACATACACCCTTGGAGGTTGACTGGGGGACGGGGGGGGGGGGGGGGGGAAGAAGGAGTAGTGGGATATGGGGTTGCGGGGGGTGGTGATGCTACCTCCCTTGAAATGAGTTTTTACAGGGTGGGATGTCTGGAATTGTGAGACTGTCATTTGTTACTGCATCCTGGTGCCATACAAATTAGGGTGCAATCATCTTTAGCGGTATTAATTGTTAAAGGCAGTTGGGAATTGGTGCTAATCCTGCCGTCACTTTATTTTATATTAATGCATTTGTTTCAAAATATGTTACCTAATCTATTAGGATTAAATCCTCTGTAACATGGAGGTCACCTGTATGTTGGATGGGTGATATATGCATTTGATGGAAACAGCCTTAATTCCTTGAACCTCCATCTTTTGAGTGAGCCTCTCCCACATAATATTTTATAATGTGAGAGAAGCTCACTAGAATCCAAGTTGCTCTTTTGGATTGATGAGAAGTGGAACATGAAAACAACTTGTGAGTAATTTAATAAGTGCTACAGTTGTTTCATTCGAAACTGTTTCAAATCTTTCTCCTTTTCCAGATTACAAAAGGACACAAGCTCTTGGAGACCATGATCACTGGAAACCAACAAATGCTAAAAATATCAATCCAATGAATATGAAGTAGAATATTTTTTGAATGACCTAATGCAATATATGGACAAACGCTCATTCTAGTATAGTTAAACTTCATGAAGCATTCTTAATTTATGGGTGGGTGAGAGAAGATCTAAAGGTTTTGTGTGCAACAGTCATGAGTATGTAAGCATTGTACAGAAAAATACTGTTGGTAGAAAAATTGGCTCTAAGTTGAACAAATGGTTGTATCAGAACAAAATAGTTATTGGGCCAACTATATTACATATTTCCTTTTTTCCTATCTTTTTTTCAATTACAACATTTAGCAGTGGGTCAAGAAGACTGATATTAACCCAATTATGGCTCATAAGGCATGTGACTAATTACTATAACAAAAGAAATTATGAGCAAAGAATGTTAAAGATTTTATTCCTTCGTTTATGGTCTTAATTGCAGAAGCTGATAGTAGAAGTATTTCATATTTGAGAATAGAGCAAAGTAATTCCAGTAATCTGTTTCACTTTAAACTTACAACAATAGGAACATCTTCAGACTGGATGGAGGAATTGATCTCAGTAGGTCGTACTTGCTCAAAGTGATCAATATGTGGAATGGATTTCTGGGTGGAAAATTGAGGCAAAGACGTCCAAGCATCACATGAACACAATACAGAGCTGTATTGATGGGGAAATTATATTTCTTAATGGATGATGGTTATTTTGAGGTTTTACTATGATCTGTATCTCAGTAGTTGAGTTAACATCATTCCAGAATTAACAGTTATTTGAAATGGTTTGGTCATTTCAACCAAACCACCTAAACCAGCTCCTAAGCACCATCTCTATCAAACTCAGTCAATCTATTTTCCATAATGCACCACTGAGTAGGGTGTTTTCTAAACGTACCTGGATGTTGTTAAATGCGCTGAATTTGAATCCTTGTTCTTAAGTTGCACCACAATAGACTGTGACATCTGGGATGTGATATTGGAACAGAAGTGATAGCTGAGGAATTTAACCCAATCGCTTTTTTTTTGCCAAATTCTTGTTCATCACTACCGAATCTATTATAATAATGATCTTCTTATATTGTTTCTGAAAAATTATTGTTCTTACTTCTTGCTCCCCCCAAAAAAATCCAGGCTTGAAGATAGATTTGAAATGCACCATCTCACTGATGGCCACATGTGACCTACATCACAAAATGATGGAATATGCTTTTTCAAAACGTGAAGAATATTGATGTATTGCCATTGTATTACATGAAGGAAAAGCATCTCATCAGTTGTTTATAATTACAAGGTTAATTATAATAAATAACCATATTTACAGCACTGTATGTGTTGGGTTTTATTTAACACCACAGAGAAGCTCCTTTTAGTTCACTGGATAAATTCCATGCTCAGTGTCACATCCTGGTATTTTTCCAAAAAAAAACCCTTAAAGTTTGTTTGACACCAGCTTGCCTAGCTATGTTATCTAAACAGAGTAACAACAAGAGCTTAACAACTAACCAGTGGTTTAGGGTGTTGTATTCTTCTAGATAATTGTTGTTACTGAGCGAAGCAATTGGGGTCAATGATTGACTTTTTGCACCAGAAATCCAATGATTTTAGGGGTAAATTAAAAAAGTAGATTTGGAATAATCATATTTCTGTAAAAACCATGAAAAATCACCAACACAGATTTAAAGACTAGTTTTGAGATGTGGGCTGAAGACATGAAGTCTAGTTTTGATATACCTGCCGAGAGTTTGCAGCACTTCCTGAAAATGCTGGAATGGCTAACTTATACAATATCACTTGCCCTACTCAGAAACACTTCCATTTGTCTTCTGAATAGTTGCAGAAAATCCCTATTTGCTAAATGAAGTGTCAATTTTATCCTGAAGTCAGCAATTGTCTTCAAGCTTCTAACCAACATTTTGCTTCTGTAACCTTTATGCATGTCCCCTTCTCTGCACAATGAGGTTGAATAACCTTTCTACCCAAACCGGATAAGGTGACTAATTATCTTCATATATTCTTGTGTTCCCATGCAAGTCCAGTGAAGAGCTTTAAAAAGCAGTAAGTTTTTTCAACAAGTGGCTGTGATTGAAGTACTGCGGAGACGCAATAAAATTATTTCCACACCAGTCTGGCGATGAGCTTTAAAAACCCAATCTCCATTAAAGAGGGGTACTGTCCCTAGCAGAGAGGATATCATCAGCGTGTTCTGGGTCAGAGTGGTAAGGCTTTAGCTCAACAGGCTTTCTGGATCATTAGGACCTCTTTTGGGGCAGGTGTGACTTGTACAAAAGGGAGAGGTTGAACTTGAATCCAAAGAGACCAATATCCTTGTGGGCAGGTTTGCTACAGCTGTTGGGAGTGACTTAAACCAACATGGCAGGGGGATGAGAACCGGTATGACAGAGCTGAGGATGAGCCTGCAGGTTTACAAGTAGATGATGTAATATGTACCGTAGATTCCGGACTACAGAGCGCACCTGATTTTTAGCCGCTGGCACTAATTTTAGAAATAAAATCATTTTTTTAAATGTAAAGGCCGCACCGGATTTTAGGCCGCACCGGATTTTCGGCCGCAGGTGTCCCACGTTGTAATATGAGATATTTACACAGAAAGATATTACACGTGAGGATTTTTTTAACTTTTAATTAAATCCATATGGTAACAAAAACAAATACATATTGCAAATGCTTTTTTTCGAACCGTGCCCGTACGCGGCTACTTTTAAATATACGTTGCGTATACTTCTTTACTGAACAACATTCCAATATCTCCTAACGACTGGTAAAAAATATATATACTGCAGCCTACCAGGAAAAGTTATTGATACCTTTAACTTAAAAGCAGAGTTCGCTCGGATCCAAAGCCGCTCGCGTAATGCCGCTCCCCCCCTCCTTTCCGTTTCATCGCAAACGGCATTTAAAAGCAGATTTCGCTCGGATCCAAAGCCGCTCCGCCGCTCGACCCCCTCCTTTCCGTTTCATCGCAAACGGCATTTAAAAGCAGATTTCGCTCGGATCCAAAGCCGCTCCGCCGCTCGACCCCCTCCTTTCCGTTTCATCGCAAACGGCATTTAAAAGCAGATTTCGCTCGGATCCAAAGCCGCTCCGCCGCTCGACCCCCTCCTTTCCGTTTCATCGCAAACGGCATTTTCCCACAAGACGCCGCGAAACCGGGTGTGTCGTCATAGCATCCCGCGATGTAGTACAGAAAACAAATATAGTTTAAACTAAGAGGGTAGGTAGCACAATGCTTCGAGTGTTTTCCATGTTGATGAGGGTGAGTACAAATGACTGATTTACAATAATTTAATTGTGAAAGTGCGCTTGATTTATCGTACAATTTCATTGGACCTCTGTGAACTACTCATCAATTTTATTGGTCTACTGTTACGAGGCAAAATGTTTACGAGGCGGCATGAAAAAAAAATGCATTAGCCGCTCCGGATTATTGGCCGCAAAGTTCAAAGCTGTTCAAAATGTGGGAAAAAAGTAGCGGCTTAAAATCCGGAATCTACGGTAATATTATAAGGAAGGACAAGCCAATGATTGGATACAACTGCAGACAGAGCAAAGAGTTAAGTTGTACCACAGAGGCAAAATTCATAAGAGCAAAAAATGCAGGGCTGAAGGTGCAGTATTTAAATACACATAGTATTCAGAATAAGGTGGATGAACTCGTGGCACAATTAGATTGGTCAGTATGATGTTGTGGGCATCACTGAGTCGTGGCTGAAAGAAAGTCATATCTGGGAGTTTAACATCAAAGGATATACTTTGTATCAAAAGGACAGGCAGGAAGGCGTAGGTGGTGGTGTGGTTCTGTTGGTAAGACGTAATTACATCTTTCGAAAGAGGGGACATAGGGTCAGAGAATGTTAAACCTTCGTGGGTGGAGTTAAGAAAGTGCAAGGTTAAAAAAAGCTATTATGGGAATCATATCTAGACCTCCAAATAGTAGCCAGGATGTGGGATTGAGATTACAAAGGGAGCTGGAAAAGGCATGTAATAAGAGTAATATCACAATTGCAATGAGGGACTTCAATACGCAAGGGGATTGGGAAAATCATGCTGGTTTCAGATCGCAAGAGAGGGAATTTGTTGAACGCCTACGACATGGCACTTTAAAGCAGCTTGAGCCTACTAGAAGAAAGACCGTCTTAGATTAGGTGTTGTGTAATAACCCAGATCTTATTAGTCAGTAAAGGAACCCTTGGGAGACAGTGATCATAATATGATTGAATTCATACTGCAATTTGAGAGGGAGAAGCACAAGTCACATTTATCAGTAACGCAATGGAATAAAGAGAATTGCAGAGGCATGAGAGAGGAGCTTGCCCTGGTGGATTGGAGGAGGATACTGGGAATAGTTCACAAGGCGCAGGATAGATAAGTCCCACAGAAGAAGTAGTTCTCAAATGGCAGGGCTAAGCAACCGTAGTTGTTAAGGGAAGTTAAGGACTGCATAAAAGCCAAGGAAAGGGCATAAAACGTAGCAAAATTGAGTGGGAAGATGGATTATTTGGAAGCTCTTAAAATCCAACAAAAGGCGACTAAAAAAGCTATATGAAGGGAAAAGATGAAATATGAGAGCAAACTAGCTGATAATATATAGCAGGATACTAAAAGTTTTTTCAGTTATATAAACAAAAGGGAGGTGAGAGTTGATATCGGATGCTGGTGAGGTAATAATGGGTGACAAAGAAATAGCAGATTTACCTAATAAGTACTTTGCTTCAGTCTTTAATGTGGGAGACACTAGCTATATGCCAAAGGGCATGAGAGTCAGTGAGGAGGAATCAGTGCCATTGCTATTACAAAAGAAAAAGTGCTAGGCAAACTGAAAGGTCTTAAGGTGGATAAATCACCTGGACCAGATGGACTACGTCCCAGAGTCCCGAAAGAAGTTTCTGAAGAGATAACAAATTCATTGGCCATAAGCTTTCAAGAATGACTTGATTCTAGCATGGTCCCAGAGGACTGGAAGATTGCTAATGTCATTCCACTCTTTAAGAAGGGAGGAAGGCAAAAGAAAGGAAATTATAGGCCAGTTAGCCTAACCTCAGTAGTTGGGAAAGTGTTGGAATCTATTATTAAGGATGAGGTTTCAAGGTACTTGGAGACTAATGATAAAATAAATCAAAGTCAGCATTGTTTCTGCAAAGGGAAATCTTGCCTGACAAATCTGATAGATTTCTTTGAGGAAGTAACAAGCAGGGTGGGCAAAGGAGAGGCAGTGGATGGTATTTTCTTGGATTCTCAAAAGGCATTTGATAAAGTGCCACACATGAGTCTGCTTAACAAGATAAAATCCTACGGTATTACAGGAAAGAGGAATGGCTGAAAGGCAGGAGGCATCAAGTGGGAATAAAAGGGGGCTTTTTCTGGTTGGTTGTCAGTGACAGGTGGTGTTCCTTAGGGGTCAGTACTGGGATTACTACTTTTCACATTGTTTGTCAATGATTTAGATCGTGGAATTGATGGCTTTCTGGCAAAGTTTGCAGATGATACGAAGATAAGCAGAGGGGTAGGTAGTGCTGAGGAAACAATGTGATTGCAGCAGGACTTAGGCAATTTGGAAGAACGGGCAAAAATGTGACAGATGGAATACAATGTTCGGAAATATGATAATGCATTTTGGTAAAAGGAACAATAGTGCAGACTATTTTCTAAATGGGGAGAAAATTCAAACATCAGAGGTGCAGAGGGACTTAGGATTCCTCGTGCAAGATTCCCAGAAGGCTAATTTACAGGTTGAATCTGTGGTACGGAAGGCAAATGCGATGTTGACATTTGTTTCAAGGTAATAGAATATAAAAGCAAGGAGATAATACTGAAGTTTTATAAAACACTAATAAGACCCTGTTTTCATTTGGAGTATTGTCAACAGTTTTGGGCCCCATATCTCAGAAAGGATGTGTTGTCATTGGAGAGAGTCCAGAGGAGGTTGATGAGGATGATTCTGGGAATGAAGGGGTTAACATGTGAGTGCTTGGCAGCTTTGGGCCTGTACTGACTGGAATTTAGAAGAATGTGGAGCGGATTTCACTGAAACCTACCAAATATTGAAAAGTGGATATGGAGAGGATGTTTCCTCTGGTGGGAGCATCCAGGACTAGAGGGTACAGCCTCAAAATTGAGGGGCGAACTTTTAGAACAGAGGTAAGGGGGAATTTTTTCATTCAGAAAGTAGTGAATCCGTGGAATGATCTGCCACAGACTGTGGTGGAGGACAAGTCCATGGGTATAATTAAAGTAAAAATTGATAGTTTCCTGATTGGTCAGGGCATCAAAGGATATGACAAGAAGCCAGGTGTATGGGGTTGAGTGGGTTCTGGGATCAGACATGATGGAATGGCAGAGCAGACTCGATGGGCTGAATGGCCTAATTCTGCTCCCATGCCTTATGGTCTTCTGGCCTGTTGTTTGGACATGGATATTAAAATCAAGACTATCCATTTCTTTTTTTTTGCTTCATTTTTTCCCAGGATATAAAATTGGTGGAATAATTGGCAATTTTCAGACTTTGAAAACCGGATTCTGATCATCATCACTCTTCTGAGTTACTAATTTGCTTCTCAATCCATGGCCTTCACCTCGGAGTACTAATTATAACAACCCGTTGGAAAGCAGAAATCTACAGGTAGATATATATTCCTTTCTAATTACAATTTAAACCTTCCTAATATCATGCTTCTCGTCAGAGATGACTACTTCCATCACATTCTTTCATTGGTCTGCTTTTAGTAATTTTATTTCCTTATCCTTAGATTATCGAGCTGTCAACTGTTAGCCACCCAATAACCCAATCTCTGCTAGTGAGGGGATGTTTCAGATGATACATGACTCCATCCATCATTTAGAGTGAAAATAATTTGTCCCTGTTGTCTGGAATGACCGGGTCATGTTATGAGGAAAGATTGTACAGGTTAGGCATGTACAGTATTGACTTACTTACTGCTCATTACGCCACTGGCATTTCGGACAGCAATGAAAGTGCTTTATCTCTGGTAGTGTTGCGGACTTCCTTCATCACGTCAGTAGCTTCCTCTCACGGTCAGTCACACAGGTTCTGAGTGGAAACTTAGGAATACTGTCGCACTCTGATGTAGAAGGATTCTCCACTGCTGTTTCTGTAACAATTTTACCAGTCAGTGTGGTTAGCCCTGAGCTGAACCCCAGGATCAGTGGGCCACTCTTAGTCTGGCCTCTACCCCTTGACCTGTTTGGCATGGGTGACCCTGTATAAAGCCCTGACGTCAGCTAATGTAGCTCTCCGGGTCATTGAGGCATGCGAGCCTCCAAACCATGGCAAGGTTGTGGTCCTCTTGGAGGTTTGAAGAGGAAGATTGAAATAAATAAGATCCCAAGGGTGAAATAGAGGAGGTTGGCTCTGCTGGGAGAATCTAGAAGTATTGTAGAATGAAATACTGGTAAGATGGCGGCACAGTCAGTCTCAGCAGCCTCACTGAGTCCAAACAAAGGTGAAATTGTCCATCCTTTAAGTCTATTTTTTATGATCATAAGACACTGATGGATATTAAGTTCAGCAGGTCGAGTTACTTGACAGAGTTGGATTTGTTGCACATCGTGTTCCAGACTGTTTCAGCCACCCAGGGAAGAAGGCATCAGGGGTGGCATGTGGAAATGGTGTGCGGTCCAACAAATGGTGCAAGTGTTTGACTTGGACATTTTTATTGTGATTGCCATACCCTGTTGGATATTGTTAATGCAGAATATTATATGTCCAATTCTTAGTTAATTGATGAGACCAACAGTGGGGGAGCTGTGTAGCCTTAGTTGTGGCATGGGCCGGGCCCTCATGCCTTGGGGTCACTTGTTGCAGCCACTGGGGGGATTTTGCACTGGATTAGGGTCTGGCCCTTCCCATTGGTGCTGCCTTCCACCGTTCACTCCCAGGAAGACAAGATGGACCGTGTTCATCTGTGGCTGCACTTGCACAAACGAATGCAGGCTCTTCTTGCAGAAACGTGACTCCAGGACAACATCCAACCACCAGTCTACAGGCCATGACACTCAGGAACTTGGGTTATATTATTACTTTAATTTTTTTGTAACTATGTCTTTCTGCTATCATGATTATATGTGCTGTGTGAGACTGTTAGTGTGTTTTGCATCTTGGCCCGAGGTACGCTATATCAGTTGGCTCTATTCATGTGTATAGTTGAATGATAATTAAACTTGAACTTGAAGTCAGTGTTTAAACATAAGGGTTCATCTATTTAAGATTGAGAGGAGGTAAACTGTGAGCCTTTGGAATGTTCCCTTCAAGAGACACAAGGATGGTGGAAGCAGAGAAGATTCTTTTTGAGGTGCAGTAGATCAATTCTTGATCAGTAAATTTGGAGGGGGCAGGCTGGATGCTAAAATATTACAACCAATGGACAGGGCTGTGTAATTGAGGGCAGCTATGATCTTATTAAATGATATAGCAGGTTTGGGGGAGCGGTGGATGGGAAGAAGTCCAAAGAGCTTACTAATTGAAAGGTATCAACCAGTATCACTGAAACTGCTTACCTGGTCATCACCGCACAAGTTTGCTTTTTCCTTTTCCTGTGTAATATCAAATGTGCTTTCAGTCATCCCAACATTGTAAAGGCCATAAGATGAGCTCTTTGTTGCTTCGTTTAGAGCTGTGGCTTATTACAACTGAACAGCTGAGCATCATGTGATAAGGGAACTGCAATGAGATGAGCTCAAGTGAACACAGTTTGCCAACGCGTTCAGGTGTGCGGTGCAGCAGACTGTAGCAAGGACTTACTTTTGCAGTCAGCCAGGGATTTCGACACAATGGACAGAGTGTGAAAGGAGAAAATGAGAAAAGAAGATTTACCTCCAATTTTAAAAAAGTAACTTTTTATTTGCATGCCCTTACAGTAACTTTCTCACACCATTTCACCTGTGACTACTGAGAAGCATACATTTATTGATAGATTTAATTTCAAGTTTGTCTGTAACAGAACGCACGGCCAAAATGAACAGCAGCAGGAGTTACAAGAAACTGCAGAGAGAAGGTACAGTCACACACTGAATATATTGATTGGAAATTCACCATGGAAAAATGTCATAAACTGGAAATTTCTCGATTTCTTTTTATAGTTGGAAAAGGATTTGTGTTCCTTTTACTTAGTTTTTAAAGTGCCACATCTAACTCAAAAAACAAAACAAAACCTTCTCTTTTTATATTGTTGAGACAGCTCCTTGGGAGTTCTGGTGCAAAACACAAGGCGGCTTCGCACACATCAGTACTTAGACAACCATTCTCCTGAGAAGCACCCAATGTTTTGGCTGGTTGTTCTACAATGAGGGCGAGGAGTATGTTACACCTCCAGAGTTGGATACTTCAGCCAGCCCACAGTTGTGGCCCCACCATTACCGCTGGGACTACCACTGGCCAAAAATGTCACTTCAGTTAAGAGATACAGTCAAACCTCAGACATTTCCCAGTTGTGAAAAATAAACGTGCACACATAATTTTTGTGATTCATCCCTTTGCTTAATACTTCGAACAAAGTACTGCCTTAAACAAATATTTGTTTATTGTATTAAAATATAAAATCCATGAACACAGATTTTCTTAAAAATCACAGAAGATCCATTCTGCTATCAACAAATTAACTTTGCATATTTTCTACCTGAATGAAATAACATCTATCAGATCCTTATAACAGGAGGGTGATTAATGGAGAGTATTTTGAGTCTACAATTGGAGGCTGCTTTTGGTTATGAATTATACTGAATTTTCATGGTATGGCATGCAACACTTGTCACATGCAAATGATTTTAGTGGTAAAATTCACTAAAGGTAACCCATCTTCAGTAGCTCCAGATCTGGATACTAAATTATCTATTCCAAATTTACTCTCTGCTGTAAATTTGTAAGGAACATGAAGATGTGCTAACTTGTAGAGAGCATGCAGCAGGCACGTGTGCAGATTCTAACACTTGTGGGTTTATGATCTCATTTCAATCAGTCTGACTAATTGGTTTGTCCCCCATCCGTTTTTGAACACATCAGGTTTTCAGGAGATTTTCCAGAAACATCTAACAATGATTTCAGTGATGTTGGCTGTAGTTCCAATTTACTTCTGTGACTCATGACCTGAAAGCAACAACTCGGAGGATAAAGTGCATTTGAAAATTTTACGGTTACAACCAAAACTCGTTGAAACTCAGCACACAATCTAACCCTCTGTTTAATCCTCTGTAGAGTTGGTATAATGCAGTAGCTTTGCAGTTGTAAACAATTTAGTTCTAGTTTCTTTCCTCTGTTCCCAAGTCACTATGGTTTTCAGGATCACTAGAACTGTAGTTAAGGCTTCCTGGGGAGCCGGGTTCTATTGCCTGGCTCTTTTTCTTCACCCTTCTTTTCTCTAATTTTGAACTGATCATTGCAATCGGCTTTATATTCATGCGGTCTTTCTCAGCTTCTTCCTCTTCATTGTATCTCTCTTCATCATCCTCTGTTTCGCTGTGGTAGGGACTGGAATGAAGGGAAGTAGCTGGAGAAGGTGGCTTGGATGCGGGCCTTGGGTAACAGAAGCCTTCACTCTTTAATTTAAAAAGAGGAATGTTATTTCAGCTTCACAAAGTAGAATGAGCATGTGAACACAGACCCACTACTACATGAACATGTGTGTCTACATTATTGCATTAATAATCTATGCTGCCTTGAATTCTGATTGGTGGAAGTTGGCAAAATGCAATCTGTCTTTTTTTGCAAAACTTTAAAATTTACATGATGAAATTCAATAAAGCAATGTCTAGCATAATCATTTTACATTAACCAAGCTTCACTGTAAATTGCAATAATCTGAACAAGTGAGATAATTCCTCTCTAAAAGCACAGCGCCTCTACTTCGTTAGGAGCTTGCAAAGATTTGGCATGACATCTAAAACTTTGACAAACTTCTGTAGATGTGTGGCGGAGAGTATATTGACTGTCTGCATCATAACCTGGTATGGAAACACCAATACCCTTAACGGAAAATGCTACTAAAAGTCGTGGACACAGTCCAGCCCACAGCGGCTAAAGCTTTCCCCATCATTGAGCACTTCTAAACAGAGCGTTGTCATAGGAAAGCACCATCCATCATCAAGGATCTCCTCCTCCCAGGCCATACTCTCGTCTCGCTGCTGCCAACAGGAAGAAGGTACAGGAGCTTCCAACACCAGGTTCAGGAACAGTTACTAGCCCTCAGTTATTAGGGTGTGGAACCAAAGTAGATAAATACACTCAACTTCACACCCCATCACTGAACAGTTCCAAAACCTATGGACTCTTCAACTCAGCCTCTCAATATTTATTTGATGTTTCTTTTTTCCTTTCTTTTTGTATTTGCTTAGTTCATTGTCTTCTGAAACTGGTTGTCCATCTTGTTGGTGGGGTCTTTCATTGATTCTGTTATGGTTGTTGGATTTATTGCTATGCCCACAAGAAAATTAACCTCAGAGTTGTATATGGTGAAGTGTATATACTTTGATTATAAATGTAATTTGAATCTGAAATTTAACCACAGGAGAACTCCAATGAGTAGTTTTTCTATGATGTTCTGCCAGGTACGCAGCATATTTGCATGGTTTATTCAGCAAAGGCACTTCATTTACATCTCTTCCAACCAAGATTACAGTATTTATTCTCATACTGTATGTACTTTGCAAGTGGGCACTGAGACAGACTACATTTAATGCCAACACCATCATGACAAAAGGGTTCTGCAGCTGACAAACAGTAACTCTTACTGAACGGGCAATTCCATGATCTAATCATAACGGTCATGCTGAACTCACAATCCACTACATAATTCTGAGTATGACAAAGAGCTGAAGAGTTAAACATTTTCTATGATATGGCCTGGAGAACAAAGATTCCTATAAAAGCAGAACAGAGAAATGCGCAATACCACTGGCACAATTAAAATTATTCAAATTAGTTAACTATGTGGCAACTATGTAATCATTACAACCAATATCATGCACTGTTCTAACTTCCTTCCTCTCCCAACATTGTTAAAATTTGTTAGCAATTTGCTTTGAAGTTACTTGAGATTAAAATTATATTTAAGCCTACTCTAAACAAAAATAAGCAGTATGAACTTTAGAACAAGCTAACTGACTTTAGTGCTGATAATCAATGTTATAGACAATAAGACAATCACTTACAACCACTGGCTCCCATTGAGCTGAAGTGAACGAATCT
Source organism: Hemitrygon akajei (assembly GCF_048418815.1). Taxonomy (NCBI): domain Eukaryota; kingdom Metazoa; phylum Chordata; class Chondrichthyes; order Myliobatiformes; family Dasyatidae; genus Hemitrygon; species Hemitrygon akajei. The sequence goes on from NC_133129.1 coordinate 136,571,878, forward strand.
GGAAATGCTTTGGCCAACGCAAGCTGTCTTGCATGGACGTAATACTGAAAAGTCAATCAAAAGACACTGCTTTTACAAAGAGACAAACTGCCCCAACATGTTACGTTGTTCTGCTGGGGGGTTTAATTCTTTTCTGATCTCAGAGATTTAAGAATAGCAAAGATCAGCTATTTGTTAATGTTCTTCACATAAGAAGACCCACTGACACATGTTATAGAGCAGAAAAATGAGGGATGGTGAGCTGGGAAAGTGAGGAACGTCGACTGTACATTTTCCCATAGATGCTGCCTGGCCTGCTGAGTTCCTCCAGTATTTTGTGTGTGTTGCTCAGATTTCCAGCATCTGCAGATTTCCTCTTGTTTGGGAAAGCGAGAAGACTGGGGCCCACTGGCAGATGTAAAGAAAGGTTCTGAGGAGGTTTTTTGAAGAGCTAAGTGCTGAATAGGAGGATCATGAGAGGCAATGTTAGGGTGCAGTTACAATCAGCTGAGTAAGTTGAAATGTGCCTATTTTAATGATAGAAGTATCAGAGACAAGTATGATGAATTTAGAGCAGGTATCAGTACATGGAACTACAACATTGTGGTCATTACAGAGACTTGGCTGCCACAAGGGAAAGATTAGCTGCTGGATGTTCTAGAGTTTAGATATCTCAAAAGGGGCAGGTAGTGTAAATAAGGTAGGGGAGTAGCATTGCTAATCAAGAATTAGTAACACAGCTACAGAAAGGGTGTTGGGGTGGAGATACGTCTCCACTAAGAGAGGTGTAAGGTGCCCCTTCTCTCTGGGTCACCCTTGGGTAAGGTGTAGAGCCTGCTTAGTCCCCCGATCAGGTCATGTGAAGCCATGGAGCAGTTGGTGCATATCACAAGTTCAGGTTATGCCACTACTGACGCCAGGCGGACAATTTATGAAGAGTACTGATAAAGGCTGGGGCAACCTGTCTTGTAAGACAGCCCAAAAGAAGGCAATGGCAAACCACATCTGTAGAAATATTTTCCAAGAACAATCATGATTATTGACCCTGATCGCCCACATCACACGACAAGGCACATAATGATGATGATGATCACAGCTACAGAAAGGGAGGATATTGTGACAAGATCACCTACAGGGTTAGAGAGTGTGGAAGTCAGAAACAGGAAGGGAGCAATCTATCCATTGGGAGTATTCTATTAACCTCCCAATAAAAACAGAAACACTGAGGTGCAGACTGGGAAGTAGATTTTGGAAAGGTACAAAAATAATAGGGTTGCTGTCATGGCTGACATCAACCTCCCAAATATTGACTGGCACCTCCTGAGTGCAAAAGGTTTAGATGGGGAAGAGTTTATTGGGTGTCTCCAGGAAAGATTCCTGACACAATACGTGAACAGTCCGACTAGAGGAGGGGCCATACTGGATCTAGTACTAGGTAATGAACCTGATCAGGAGACAGATCTCTTGGTGCATGAGCAATTCGGAGACGGTGACCACAACTCCCTGATCTTTACCACAGCTTTGGACTGGGATAACAGCATAAAACACAAGCCCATACAATTGCAGACAACACAATAGCAACCAGCAATTTACGAGACAATAGTACAAGTGGTGTTTTGCAGGATTCTGTACAGGACCCCTGCTCTTTGTGATTTTTATAAATAACTTGGATGAAGAAGGGGAGAGTGCTTTAGTAGTTTGCAGATGATGCAGTGGTTGGTGGTGGCGTGGACAGTGCAGGAGGCTGTCAGAGGTTACAAAAGGCATTGAGCAGGCTGAGAAGTGGCAGGTGGAGTTCAATCCAGGTAAGTGTGAAGTGATATACTTTAGAAGGTTGGACTTGAAGGCAGAATACAGAGTTAATGGTGGGACTCTTAGCAGTGTGGAGGAATGGAGGGATCTTGGGTACAAAGTCTATAGATCCCTTAAACTTGCTGCACAAGTTGACAGTGTGGTTAAGGTGTATGGCGTGTTGACCTTTATTAGTTCAGGGACTAATAGCTGGTTGCTATCTTGAACCAGCGTTCAAGAGCTGTGAGGTAATGTTGCAGCTCTATTAAACGCTGGTTAGACCACACTTGGAGTATTGTGTTCAGTTCTGGTTGCCTCATTAGAGAAGGGATGTGAAATCTACGGAGACGGTGCAGAGGGGATTTACCAGGATGCTGCCTAGATTATAGAGCATGTCTTTTGAGGATAAATTGAACAATCAAGGGCTTTTCTCTCTGGAGTGAAGGAGGATGAGAGGTGACTTGATAGAGGTATACAAGATGATGAAAGACATAGATCGAGTGGATAGCCAGAGATCTTCTCCTAGGGTGGAAATGGCTAATATAAGGGGGCATAACTTCAAATTGATTGGAGGCAAGGATAGGCAGGATATCAGAAGTAGAGTTTTTTTTAAAAACAGGGGTGGTGGTAGAAGTAATATGCAAGGGACATTTAAGAAACTCGAATAAGCATATAAATGAAAGAGAAATGGAGAGCTATGTGGGCAAGAAGGGCGAGCTCAATCTTAGATTAGGTTAAATATTGGCACAACATTGTGGGCTGAAGGGCCTGTACTGTTCTATGTTCTAAAAAATCTCCTGATGAAATGAATGGTGCCTGTCTGATGCAGAAGGGAAGTAATCAAACTGTAGCTACAAAAACAAAGTGTGAAGTTGGTGGCAGACAAATCCTTTCATTTTGTAGCAGGTGACTGGAGTAAAATATTGATCACCATTAACTATAATGAAGGTGAGGAGTTAGTGTTGAGCTTTACCCTTCCCAGGTACTTCCAGTCCAGCAGATCAGAGAGCCGCTCGGTGCGATTCCTTTGAATGATGCGCTGTCGACGGGACTGCTGACAGAAGCTGTACATAAACGAGGTCAGCTGATTGCACGAGTCATCCAGAGATCTAAACCGACGATCAAGTATGTAAATCCCTGAGGAAAACAAGCAAGCCTGAAGTGAGATGTCTAATGCGCAGACACACTTCTGTCCAGCAAGGCAAATTCTGGACAGGTTTCTGTTTAAAATCAGAGAGTGGCTGTAAATTTGAACATGGTTTAGTCACAGCTCAACAAAAGTTAGGTTGGCTATGCGATCACTTCATTTATCATTTTAATATGATTTGTTCATTTTTTTCAATTTTTATTTTTGTAAGGAGTCTGTACATTTGCCCCACGACTGCATCAGTGTCCGCCCACATTCCAAAGACACAGCAGTTGATAGGTCAAATATTGTTCATCCAGCTTGTTTGTACGAGTTGATAGGTTAATTGGTCATTGTAAGTTGTCCCATGATTAGGTTAGGGCTAAATTGGGCCCATTCCGTGCCGTATCTCAATTTAAAAAATTATGATAAAACATATTATTGTTCATCATATCATTTCCAACTACCTCTGGGCTCCCAATTTGTGTAGTGACCCAACCCGATTTTAGTTAGCCAGTTTGTAATCAGCTGAAGTTATCAATTTCAGATCAGTAATTGCCTGCAAATTCTGTTTATCATCTATTTGTTCCACCAGTTCTATTGAAAAGTTAACAACGTAAAAGAGTAACTCTTTCTCTCTGCAAAGGTGTTGCCTGGCCTGCGGTATTATTTCAGATTTCTAGTATTTGCATTATTTGGGGGTACTTGTGTCGAAGTTTAATTCCCGTTCCAAGATGGTGCAGAATGTATTAGCAGCTAGGGTTATTCCTGACTCACGGTGTTGTCTGTGCAGAGTCTGCATGCTCTCTTTGTGACTGTGTGTGCTTCCTCTAATGTCCATCTGTCTCCCTCCACTGTAAATCCCCCTATTGCACAGGTGAGTACTTGATGGCTGAAGGGTTTGTTTCCACGCTGTATTTTTCTATGACTCTGTGAAACTGTATAGTTCAAACCCAGAGAAAAGTTCAGGGGAAATGGTACAGTAGATGTAGACTAGCCCAAAGTGAAATGTCACATTCTACCTCACCTACACAGAGAAACACTATACCACGAGGCTCACTAAAACAAAGTGAGAAAGATACAGGGTTATGCAAAAGAGCAGTAAGTCTGATAACACAACAGTAGGAGTGTCTCCTACACAATACTTACAACATATGGTAGCTGTTATTTACTTCTATATATAGTGGATTACAGTTAATTGAAAGCCAGTTATTAAGGACTCTTCTTAAAGAACAAAAACTAGTCAAGAAAATAGCCAGGATTTCCTTCGTTTGTTTGGGGCACTATGCTGTTTAACTGGGGCAGGAGGCTGTTGCCAACTAATTCCAACAGTTCTGTGCACGTGTGTGGCTGTCAGACACTACTTGGTACTTAGAGCAAACAGATTTTGTATAGCGTGAGTTGTGTGTTTTTGCTTTCAAAGAGCAGTGATTTTTCTCACTGTGGCTTCAAGCATTCAGGCTTGGAGAAGCCAGATTCAGCCAGGAGTAACAATGAAACAATTCCACTATTTCAACAAAGTAGGGACTATGAAGAATTTGAAGGTTTCACCAATCATCTTGCATGTTACAATGAAAACAAAGATTTGGAGAATGCAGTCATTGTATGAAGGCAGTCCATTATCTGCACTAGGTGTGTGCACTGAGTTTTGTTCATTTACATTCAATCTAAAGAACTTGGCAACATACACTGGATGAATTCCTCCATTGGTAACTACTGGGAACTAATACACAATTTTATAGTACTGTAGTAGAATAGATTTTTCTAATTTGTATTTCACTTAAATACATAATCTGTCACTCAGTTAAATGGTCATTTGACTTTCTTATATCTTTTTAATTAATACCATGGAACTTCGGCTGGCTTACCAATGATGGAACATAGTTATTTATCCACTTCAGCTCGTCGGATGATAGCATTTGTTACATTAATGGCCAGAAGATCCATTTTATTGAATTGGAAAGATGTTAATCCTCCTACTACATTCCAATGGTTTTCCCAAACTATATTTTGTTTAAAGTTTTAAAAAATCAGAAGTGTCATTTTTGACTCCTCGGTTAAATTCAAAGAAACTTGGAGACCATTTATTCAACACTTTTATATGATGCAACTTGACCTTTTCCGAATCCTTTTTATTATCCTTAAATATTTGGATAGAGGAGCGAAGTTATCGACATTATTGATTGCATGCGATGTAATTGATGCCCAGCTTTGTTTAGTTTAGTTCAGTTCAGTTTTTTTTATTTCTAATTTGGGGTTTCTTTTTTGATTTTTTTTATCATGTTAATTACATTAAGAGTTTGGAAGGCTTGGTACATTTGTGTTATCTATAGCTTATACAGATGTCCCCCCCTTTACAAAGGTAGAGTGTTCCTATGAAACCTCTCTTAAGCCGAAATGGCATAAAGCGAAGAACCATTAATTTATATGTGAAAAATTTTCGTAAAAGTGAAAATCCTCATGTAATGTGAGAACAGGTTACTAATGCAGGTCTTTTGTAAAAGCGAAGTGGTGTAAAGTGAACATTCGTAAAGCGGGGGGACACCTGTACTCGTATATACTGTTTATCAACAATGTAATCCCAATCTCTCTGTACTACTATTGTTATTATGCTTATGCATTAGAAAATTAATAAACAAATTTAAAAAGAAAGAAAAGGAACTTCAGCTAATTGGGACTGCTGCTTAATTGAACCAAAATATACTGGTCCCAATTAACCAGAATCCACTGTATTGGCAAATCTTATGAATATTATAAAGGTGTATCAATCATAAAGGGCTTAGACAGGATAAATGCACATAGTCTATTTTCCATGTTTTGGGAATCAAGAACTAGAGGTCATGGGTTTAAAGTGAGAGGGAAGAGATTTAGTAGGAAACTGGGAGGCAACCTTTCCAGCCGGAGGGTGGTCAGTATATGGATTGAGCTGCCACAGGAAGTAGCTGAGGCAGGTACATTAATAACATTTAAAAGTGGCCTGCATAGGTAGCTGAGTAGGAAAGGTTTAGAGGGACATGGCCCAAATGCTGGCAAATGGGACTATCTTAAGTGGGCATCTTGTCCGTCACTGGGCCCAAGGGCCGGCTTAAGTGCTTTCGGACTCTATGGCTCTGTATCATTCTAATATCATATACCTGCACAATTCTCGATAATAAAGGCATCTCTATTACTTTTTCTAATTATACAGAAGCCATAATATTCTCCCTAACATCTCCATCTCTGCTACTTCCTTCATTGCAAAGCACCTGAAATTTTTCAGTGTGGCAGTCCCTGGACTGACCACCACATGCCAGTCAGACAATAAATTGTGTATGTTACCGCGGAATGTCTGGTCTTGAAGTACTAAATGATCTCATTGTAATCCTGCAAGGTACGCCTGAGTACAATCTGGCTGCTTTTCTTTATGATAATGGTATCTGCTAAAATGATTCTGCCAGATTTTCAGTAACACTATACTTATCTGAAATCTAAAGAAGCCTTCATTTTCATTTCGCTTTGATGAGTTTTGAATGCAATGAATTTTAGTGATGTTGAACAATTATTCCCTGGGAGGAAATGCAAGGTATTATCCAATTTGCTTAAGGCATTAGTACCATTGTAGGTAATTTTATTAACAAAGATCTGAACTCTGGTCTTTTCTCTAACATCATTACACAAGGCACACATCCCTCTTGGGCAATGCTTGCTTTCCAACTCGGCCAATTTGATGGCGCATGGCATATTATAAGGAGGAGGACTGTTTTTAAGTACACTGATTATATTACTAAAAGCAATGACCTAAAATAATGGCCACATGCAGCAGTCGTTAATACAATTACCTTAACAATAAGAAATGGAACATAAAAGGAAGCGTGTGAAGCCCGTGTTATGTACAAAAGACCTGTCAGTTTTATTTCTGTGCTTTATTCAGTTACCAAGGTGCATAGCACAAGTAGAATAGATCAGTTCTGCTGTACAAATTGCTCTGTATAATTAGATTTTAGACAGATTGTTCTTGTCAATCAATCCATCAGTTTGTTACAACTGAAAAAGCAAATTATTAAAAAGGTAGTCCATCTTAGTTAAGGTAGATTACTTGAGGTAACGATGGGTGACGAGGGGGGTGGAAGGAAGAGTAGTTTTCCTTCTTCACATACTTCCAAATCGATTTTTCTGTTTCAGGTTTACATTTATTTTTAAAGAGCATTTAGAGAAACAACATGCATTGCAAACTCAGAACACATCAGCAACTCATGACTGCAATACACAATGAGCACTTTAACACAATGTAAATTTACTCAGAAAGGCTTAGTGTTTGTCTTTGACAACCATATTTTGGGTGTAAAATTGCAAACTGTTGCACCCAATTTCATAAAGGGAACTTGCAGCGGCTATTTCTACATAAGTATGGCCTAAAATGTGATCACATCTTCATGTACTGAATTGAATTGAATTGACTTTATTACTTACATCCTTCATATACATGGAGGAGTAAAAATCTTTAAGTGACCTCTCCATCTAAATGTGCAATGTGCAGTTTATAGTAATTTGTAATAAATATCATGTACAACAGGGCAGTCAATATAACCTAGAAATACAATTGTATCAGCATGAAATAACCAGTCTGATAGCCCGGTGGAAGAAGCTGTCCTGGAGCCTGTTGGTCCTGGCTTTTATGCCGCAGTACTGTTTCCCAGATGGTAGCAGCTGGAACAGTTTGTGGTTGGGGTAACTCGGGTCCCCAATGATCCTTTGGGCCCTTTTTACACACCTGTCTTTCTAAATGTCCTGAATACTGGGAATTTCACAACTACAGATGTGCTGGGCTGTCCGCACCACTCTCTGCTGAATCCTGCGACTGAGGGAAGTACAGTTCCCATACCGGGCAGTGATGCAGCCAGTTAGGATGCTCTCAATTGTGCCCCTATAGAAAGTCTTTAGGATTTGGGGGCCCATAACAAACTTCTTCAACTGTCTGAGGTGAAAGCAGTGCTGTGTAAATTTTCTAACCACACAGCCAGTATGTACAGACGACGTGAGATCCTTGGTGATGTGTATGCCGAGGAACTTAAAGCTGTTCACCCTCTCAACCCCACATCCATTGATGTCAATAGGGGCTAACTTGTCTCCATTGCTTCTGTAGTTCACAACCAGCTCCTTTGTTTTTGTGACATTGAGGGAGAGGTTGTTTTCTTGACACCACTGTGTCAGGGTGATGACTTCTCTGTAGACTGCCTCGTTATTATTTGAGATTAGGCCAATTAATGCAGTATCGTCAGTAAATTTACTTTGCTGTGGGTGGCGACATGATCATGGGTATACAGAGAGTAAAGGAAGGAGCTTAGGACACTGCCCTGAGGGGCACCTGTGTTGAGGGTTGTCCTAAAACTAGAAAATAAGAACCCAATTAAATAAATAATACAAAAACATTAAACTTGTACATTTAGTTATTGAGAAAAATGATCCAATATTACACATAGTTGTTGGAAAAAGAATGTGAACCTTTGCTTTCAGTAATCGGTGTGACCCCCTTGTACAGCAATAATCTCAACCAAACATTTCCGGTATCTGTCGATCAGTCCTGTACATTGACTTAGCCATTCCTCCTTACAAAACTGATTCAACTCTGGGATGTTGGTGAGCCTCCTTGCTTCACGTCCTTCCACAACATTTCTATAGGATTAAGGTCAGGACTTTGACTTGGCCATAGTAAAACACAGATTCTCTTCTTTTTAATCCATTCCGTTGTTGATTTACTCTTGTTTTTCAGATCATTGTCTTGTTGCATTATCCATCTTCTATTAAGCTTCAGGTGATGGACTGCTAACCTGACCTTCTCCTGTGAAATGTTTTGATACAATTTTGAATTAATTGTTCTCTCAATGAATGCAAGCTGTCCAGGCCCTGAGTCAGCAAAGCAGCCCCAAACCATGATGCTCCTTCCACCAAGCTTCACAGTTGAAATGAGGTTTTGGTGTTGGTGTGCAGTGCCCTTGTTCCTCCAAACATAGCAATGTGCATTTCTGCTAAAAAGTTCAACTTTTGTCTCATCTGTCTATAGAACACTGATGCAGAAGAATTGAAGAACATCCAGGTGGTCTTTTGCAGACCTGAGATGTGCAGCAATGTTTTTTTTGGAAAGCAGTTGTTTCCTCCATGGTGTCCTTCCATGAACACCATTCTTGTTCAGTGTTTTTCTTATAGTGGACACAGGAAAAGAGGCTTTAGCAAGTTGGAGAGATTTCTGCAGGTCTTTTGCTGTTACTCCAGGGTTCTTTTTCACCTCCTTCAGCATTGCACTTGGTGATCTTTGCAGGATGCCCACTTCCACTCTCCTAGGGAGAATAGCAATAGTACTGAATTCCTTCGATTTGTAGACAATCGTTCTTACTGTGGACTGATAAACAGTCAGGCCTTTAGAAATGCTCTTGTGGCTTTTTCCAGCTTCATGTATCTCTACAATTCTTCTTCTAAGGTCCTCAGAAAGTTGTTTTGATCGAGGCATGGTGCACATAAACAGATCTTTCTTGAGAAGAGCAGGTCCTGTCAGTAATCTGACTTTGTGTGTCTTTTTTATTGGGCAGGTCATCTCTACAACCAGTAACTCCAATCTCATCTCATTGATTGGAAGACCAAATAGCTTTGGTAGCAGGCATTACCTCAGTGGTTCACATACTTTTTCCCAACAAATACATCTAATATTGGATAATTTTTCTCAATAAATAAATGAACAAATATAATGTTTTTGTGTTATTTATTTATTTAATAGGATTCTCTTTATCTAGTTTTAGGATTTCGTGAAGATCTGATCACATTTTAGCCCATATTTATGTAGCAATACAGAAAACTCTACAGGGTTTACAAACTTTCTAGCACCACCGTCTGTCCTGAAGAACAGGGTGAGCTGCCTGAACAACTACCTTCCAGTTGCACTCAATCTGCTGTGATGAAGTGCTTTGAGAGGTTGGTCATTGCGAGAATCAACTACTGACTAAACAAGGTCCTGGACTCACTTCAGTTTGTTTATCACCATAACAGATCTACTGTTTCACTGGCTTTCCATTCAGTCTTGCATCACCAGGACAATAGTAATCCATACAGTATGTCAGGCTGCTGGTTATTGATTACAGCTCAGTGTTTAACACAATCATACCCTCAGTCCTAATCAACAAGCTCCAAGATCTGGGCCTCTGTACCTCCTCTACAAATGGATCCTTGACTTTATCAATGGGAGTGAACAGTCAATGCAGAATGAAAACACCATCTCCTCCTCGCTGACAACCAGCACTGGCGCCCCTCAAAGATGCGTGCTTAGCTCAGCACTCTACTCTGTCTGCACCCACAGCTGTTGTGGCTGGGCACAGTTCAAATACAATCTATAAATTTGCTGATGTTGTTGGCAGAATTTCAGATGGTGACAAGGAAGAATACAGGAACAAGATAGATCAGCTGGTTGAGTGGTGCTGCAACAACAGCCTTGTACTCAAGAGAGGTGAGACCAGGAAAATGATTGAGGAGAATTGGGATGTGACAAAAGACATTTGCACATTTTCTACAGACGTACCACGGAGGGCAATCTAACTGGTGCGTTACCATCAGGTATGGAGGGGTCACTGCACAGGATTGGAAAAAGCTGCAGAAAGTTGCAAGCTCAGCCACTTCCATCGTAAGCACTAGTCTCCCCAGCACCGAGGACATCTTCAAAAGACAAAGCCTCGAAAAAGTGGCAGCTGTCTTTAAGGACCTTCATCACCCTGGGCATACCCTCCTCTCATTGCTACCTCAAAGAGGAGGCCAAGGAGCCTGAACCCACTCATTCAACATCTTCCCCACCACCATCAGATTGCTGAATGGACAATAAACCTATGTACACACCCACATGTTTTTTTTCACTTTGTAGGCTGTCTTATTTAATTCATTTATACAGTGAATTCTGGTTAATTGGGCCATTGGTTAATTGGGGCAACCACTTATTTGGGACAACACTTAAAGAACGAAAACAAATTGAGAAAATAGCCGGGTTTCCCTTCATTTGTTTAGGATACTATGCCACTTAATTGAAACTGTTGCCAAACAGTTTCTAACTTGCTTCAATTATGTTGTGTGGCTGTTAGACACTACACTGTGCTTAGAGTGACAAGTTTTTAAATAGCGACACTTGTATGTTTGTGTTCAAAAAGCAGCAACTTTGGTCACTGATAGTTGGGGAGGAATAAGCAGAAAGATAATTCAGAAAATTTGCTCACTGTGGTTTCAAGCATTCAGGCTTGGAGATGAGACAGATGGCCAAGAGTGAAAATGAAACAATTTCACTATTTCAACAAGTTAGAAACTACTAAAAATTTGAAGATATCAACAATCATCTTGAATGCTACAATGAAAATGAAGTTTTGGAGGATGCAATCATCAAAAGTCCTGTTTGAAGGCAGTCAACTATCTGGCTTGTTCATTTACAGTCAATCAAAAGAACATGTCAGCGTACACTGAATGAATACCCCTGTTGATAACTATTATGAACCAATACAGTTTTATAATACTGCAGTAGTTTTGTTAGTGTTCTAATTTGTTCTGTACTTCATTTAAATTTCTTACTAACTTGTTAATAGTTTGCCTTTTTTATACCTTTTTAGCTATTCCCATGAAACTTTGGCGAATTGGTACAACCACGTAACAGGGCCAAAATGTACTTGTCCCGATGTGTCCTAATTAACCGGAATCCAATATACTATATTTGTAATTTATAGTTTTTAAAAAAATATGTATTGCAATGTACTAGTGCTGCAAAACAACATACTTCACAACATATGCCAGTGATATTAAACCGAATTCTGAGAGGCCCAACTTGGAGTCTTGCCAGTGATCACTGGAACATTACAGTTAGCCTCACTATCTACACCACTAAGAACTGTATAGGACATTGTGCAATGCAAGGGAATCAGGTTAAAAAAACTGTTTCAGGAAAAGCAGCAAAGAAAATTGCAAAATAAATTGAGGTTGAGATGTGGGTATATGAACCTTGCATTGGTATATTGCGTACCTAAAAAAAAATTCAGCCCTTTCCACTCACTGAAGGACTTAAGGTTACATTACTCATTATACATGTAATGGAGGGAAAAGCAGTGTGACGCAAGATGGGGGTATTTTCGGACAGCTAGGTAACATAATGAAATACACGGAGTCAAGCAGACATTGAAACAGAAAGTTCAAAATAAGGCAGAGAACTGACGAATGACCTTTTGATTAGTGATACACTAGAGGAGTTCCTGTGCTTATGGTATGAAGGTGGTCACTTTGCTAACAAGTTTGTTTCATGGCAGAAAAGGGCTCTCTCTCTTTCGGTGAGCCTGACATAATCTGAAGTTCTAATATTAACTGCACGCTCCTCCCGGATGCAGCTGTCTGCCAGCTCCTGGCTATCCTAATCAATGGGACTTCAAAGGGACCAGCTGAGTAGCCTTACGACAGGAGCACAAAACACTTTGAAGCTACATTTCTCCAATGCTCTTTCTGACTCTTATAATAAACGCTTCCAGAAATTGAACCCAACAATAATGTGTTAATCTCCTCCAGTTTTCTCCCAAACCGTTTTTTTCCTCCCCTGATGAAATCAGTCATCAAAACACACATGTTGATGCCATCGAGGGGTATCACTCTAACAGTGAATACCATCAGTGTAACGTGGCAGGAAGCGGTACCTACCGTACGCGGTTGGGTCAGCGATGTGCTGCTGCATGAAGCACCCGAACCCTGAGAGGTTGGTGGTAATGCTGGGAATTCCCATCACTGTGCACTCCGCTGGGGGAACAGACAAATAGCAAGACCAATTCACATCCACATATTCCAGGCAGCAGACCGATTACGTATCGCATTGGCGTTTACATCGCAATATTTATTCTCATTTAAACAGTGTACTTTTTTTCTCTGCTAACATTCTAAATGGTAATAGGCAAAGTTCACCAGATCAAGACCAGTGGTTTTAAAGCTGGAGGTGTTCCCTGAGGCAAGTACAAGGAGAGCTGGTGCAGCTTAAACATGAGCAAATTAAATCAGCTGAAGCTTACGGATGGATTTGTGTTTGGCATTGAGCTGGTCTGAGTGGAACTGCAGGGTTTGAAGCAAACAATGATCTCATCTTTATACAAATCTGCGCAAGTTTGCACACATCCTTGCATACTACATCGACATTTAAAAGGATGAAAGATGAAACTTGCATGGGGGAAATAAAAATTAATTGTTTGTGAATTCCGAGGAGATTCCTTGCATCTCTGGGATGCGTTAATGGTAATTTAGCCTGAACCTCTTATGGATCATAAAACTATTCTTTGCAGAGAAGTAGTCAAAATAAGCAAAATATCTCTTTATAAAACACTACATATGCTATCTGAATTTAAATTTGAAACTCTTTCTGAAGGTTTCTTTAGAATTATTGTTTCAGCTTTTAGCAAAATAAAGTCAACACATCCAAGAGACTAGGATATGCATGTCTGGCTTCTGGACAACATTGAATTCGTCTTAAGCAATACACCAGATGGGGCTCGTACAAAGAAAATATTCTATCAGGGTTCTGGTTTTGCACAATCCAGTGACTTAGGTAGAAGTGAGATTGGACAGACCTCAATGGTGTATCTGGGAGTGTATGGAAGACCTGCATTGACCAATTGGCTGGACTGTTCAAGGATGGCTTACTGCTGCAATCAGAGGTTCCACCTGCTACAAAAGGGCACCAATCAGACCGGTGCCAAGAAGGAAGCCAGGGTCAGGGACTTACCCGATCAAGTTCACAGCATTCTTAAGCGGGAGCGTGAGCAACCAGAGGTTGTGGTCCACATCAGCACCAATGACGTGGGTAGGAAGGGTGACAAGGTCTTGCAAAGTGAGTCCAGGGAGTTAGGTGATAAGTTAATGGACAGGTCCTCCAGGGTTGTGAACTCAGGATCGCTAGCCATGCTACATGCTAATGGGGCCAGAAATAGGATGACCATGCACTTTAATACGTGGCTAAGGAGATGACGGCAGAGGGAGAGCTTCAGTTGTTTGGATCATTGAGTTCTCTTACAGGGAACGTGGGACCTGTACAGAAGGGGCAGTTTTCACCTGAACTGGAAGCAACTAATACCCTTGCAGGAAGGTTTGAGAGGGCTGAATGGGGGGAGCAGGTTAAAATAGAGTTGCGGGGGAATGGGAACCACAGCAACAGAGTAAAGAGTGGGCAAACACAAGGAAATCCGCAGATGCTGGAAATTCAAAAACAACACACACAAAATGCTGGTGGAACACAGCAGGCCAGGCAGCATCTATAGGGAGAAGCGCTGTCGACGTTTCGGGCCGAGACCCTTCTTACTATCTTTCCTTTCGGTTAGTCCTGACGAAGGGTCTCGGCCCGAAACGTCGACAGCGCTTCTCCCTATAGATGCTGCCTGGCCTGCTGTGTTCCACCAGCATTTTGTGTGTGTTGTTGTTAGAATAAAGAGTGGAGTGGTTATGGGGAAAGATGTTGTTAAGCTTCCACACAAAGTCAGCAATTGAAAGGTTAATGTTCTGAGCTGTATATATTCAATGCAAGGAGTATTGTAGAAAAGGTGGATGAGCTTAGGGCATGGAATAGCATATGGAATTATGACATTGTAGCCATTAGTGAGACTTGGTTGCAAGAGAGGCAGGATTGGCAGCTCAATGTTCCAGGGTTCCATTGCTTTAGACATGATAGAGTGAGAGGGATTAAAGAGGGAGGGGTGTATTAATGGTCAGTAGAAGTGCCACATCAGAGCTCAGACAGTAAAGGCTGGAGAACATGTCTACTCTGGCTAAATAGCAGGAATAAAGATGCCACATTAATGGGATTATATTATAGAACATCCAACCGCCGGTGGGATTTAGAGGAGCAAATCTGTAGAGATTGCAGACTGTCGCAAGAAAAATAAGGTTGTGATAGAAGGTGGTTTTAGCTTTCCACATATTGACTGGGAAAAGGTTGGATGGGATAGAGTTTGTCAAATGTGTTCAAGAAAGTTCCTTAATCAGTACATCGAAGTTCCAACTAGAGAGTGTGTAATACTAGATCTCCTATTAGTGAATGAGGCAAGGCAGGTGACAGTAGTTTGTATGGATGCAAACACTTTACATCTCACGATCATAATGCCATTACTTTTAAGATAATTATGGAGAAGCATTGGTCTGGTCCTCGGGTTGAGATTCTGAATTGGAGAAAGGTCAATTTTGATGGCATCGGAAAGGATCTGGCAAATGTGGTTTGGGACAAGTTGCTCTGGCAAAGGTGAACTTGAAAAATGGGAGGCTTTCAAAAGTGGAATGTTGAGAGTACAGAGTTTGTACGTTTCTGTCAGCATAAAAGGCAAGGAAAACAGAACCTTGGATTTTCAAGAGATATTGAGGCCCTGATTAAGAAAAAGAAGGAGGTGCATATCAGGTACAGGCAGAAAGGAAGAACTGAGGAACTTGAGGAGTACAAGAAGTACAAGACAACACTTAAAAAATAAATCAGGAGGGCTAAAAGAAGGCATGAGGTTGCTCTAGCAGACAAAGTAAAGGAAACTCCCAAGGGCTTCTACAGATATATATCAAGAGAAAAGTGATAGCAAAGGACAAAATCGGTCCCCTTGAAGATCAGCGTGGTCATTTATACATGGAGCTGAAAGATGTGGGAGAGATCTTAAATAGATTCTTTGCATCGGGAGATGATCGCAGAGTTAGCAGAACTGAAGCAAAACAGCAGCGTGGTCATGGACTATATAGAGATTACAGAGGATAAGGTGCCCACTGTCTTGAGTCAAATTCAAGTGGATAAATTCCCTGGGCCTGACAAGTTATTTCCTGTACCCTGTGGGAGGCTAGTGCAGAAATTGCAGGGTCCTAGTAGAGATATTTAAAATGTCTTCAGCCAAGGGAGAGGTACCGTAGGATTGATGGTCAACTAATGTTGTTCTGTTGTTTAAGAATGGCTGTAAGAATATACAAGGAGCTTGACATCAGTAGTGTCTAATTTAAGGGACCAGATATGTAAATATTTGGATAGACATGGACTGATTAGGAAGAGTTTGGCTTTGTGCGTTGTAGATCGTGTCTAACCAATCTTAAGAGTTTTTCGTGGAGGTGACCAAGAAAGTTGATGAAGGAAAGGCAGTGGACTTTGGCAAAGTCCCGTATAGACAGTCGGTCAAGAAGGTTTAGTTGTCTGGCATTCACTATGAAGTAGTAAATTGGATTAAACATTGGCTTCACGGGAGAAACCAGAGAGTGGTCGAAGATGGTTACCTCTCTAACTGGAGGCCTGTGATTAGTGGTGTGCTGCAGGGTTTGGTGCTGGGCCTGTTGTGTTGGTCATCTATATCAACAGTCTTGGTGATAACGTGGTAAACTGGATCAGCAAATTTGTGAATGATACCAAGACTGGGGTGAGTGGACAGCAAGGAAGAACTAACAAAGTTTGCAGCGAGATCTGAACCAGGTGGAAAGATGGGCTGAAGAATCACAGATGGAACTTTATGTAGTTTGCTGTGAGGAGGTGCCCTTTGAGAAGAGAAACCAAAGTAGGACTAACACAGTGAGTGATAGGGCACTGAAGAGTGCAGCAGAACAGAGGGATCTGAGATTACAGATGCACCACTCATTGGAAGTAGAGTCACGGTAAGACAGGATCATAAAGAGCTTTTGGCACATTGGCCTTCATAAATCAAAGTATTGAATACAGGAGTTCGGATGTTATGTTGAAGTTGTCAAAGATTTTGGTGAGGCCTAATTTGGAGTATTATGTGCAGTTTTGGTCACGTAACGTACCTGTAGGAAAGATTCAATACAGGGGTCCACAGACCCCTTGCTTAATGTTCCATAGCATAAAAATGGTTGGGAATCCCTGGTTTAATAGATTAGAAC
Source organism: Hemitrygon akajei (assembly GCF_048418815.1). Taxonomy (NCBI): domain Eukaryota; kingdom Metazoa; phylum Chordata; class Chondrichthyes; order Myliobatiformes; family Dasyatidae; genus Hemitrygon; species Hemitrygon akajei. The sequence continues at coordinate 136,588,643 of NC_133129.1, forward strand.
TTTATTCTCTGGAGTGTAGAAGAGCAAGGGGAGATTTGATATAAGTATACATAATTATGAAGGATATGGATTTGGTAAATGCAAGCAGGATTTTTCCACTGAGATTGGGTGATATTAATATTAGAGATAATATGTTAAGGGTGAAAGGTGAAATTTTTAAGTGGAACATGAGGGGGAAATTCTTCACTCAGAAGGTGCTAAGAGTGTGAAATGAGCTGCCTGTGGATGTGGGTTTCAACATTTAAGAAAGTTTTGGTTAAGTATATAGACAGGATTGATGTGAAGGGCTTTGGCCAGGTGCCCGCTGACGTTAATAGACAAAATAATATTTTAGTCTGGATTAAATGGGCTGAAGGGCCTGTTTCTGAGCAGTAAAGCTCTACATCTCTAAATAAATGCTGTTTCCCCACTACTCACAGTTCATTATTTTCCCCCAGGTACATAAAATTTAAGCAGATTAAAACTGATACATAAGAACACAATACAAGAGTAGATGTTGGGTTCAGCTTCACTTTCCTGTCCTTTCTCCATTCAAACTGAGACTCACCAGGAGTGTACCCCCATGGCTCGTAATAGGAAGGAAACACACCCAAATGGCAACCACGTACAAACTCCTCATAATCCAAAGGAAGCAATGGGCTGGTGGACGACAGGAACTCAGGGTGAAAGATGACCTGAAGGACGAATGAAAGCCTTTTACTAAAAGACAGATGCAAGAATCCTATCACAAGCCTCCCATTATGGCCCAAAGGTAAATTTCACCCTGTTTGATGCCAGGCAAATCCCATTCCTGGTTCCTGATTGAGAAAATCTCACCCACAGTGGCAGAGGAGAAACTACGTTTGATATCAGACTGTGCCAATGGGACGTTAGTCAAGGTTCTCACATTTTGGATATTTAAACATGAAGTTCTGCTGGAGCCTCACATCTGAATGACAGTTAGAGGCAGGGTCCAGTTGGCTGTGATGATCACAGAGTCAATTACTCACCATTATCGCTTTATAAATGACAGTGGAAGGAAGGTAAGATGAACAGTAAGAGAAACCAATCACTGTAATGTTCTATGCTCAGAAGAAAATTTATTTCCACTCACATCCTGTCATTGTAATTGTAGATTTCAGACTTTAGTTATATAAAGAAAACAAAACTGTAACTCAGCATTTAATTCAGGGTGTGTGCCAAACTCACGTGATGGAGGAGGAGGAACATTGCAACTGGCATCAAGGTGAGGGCAAGAGTGAGAGGGAGGTAGTGAGGGAAAGGAAATATCAACATTTCTACTGATGGTGACAAAAGAAACAAGAATCAGATGTGCTACAGATTTTAACCTTCACACTCTTGTTTTCTAACATAATCCAATTATCAATAGGATAATATATTCCGAGAATACTTTCTTTATAACTGGCATAGAATGTAGAAAGTGGAGGAGCTCATTTTCAGACCACCCTGGCTGCTTAGAACACTTCCTGCCTCCAACTAACATAATATACTGAATAGAAGGTACCTGCACTTGTTATTTGATCGACCGCTTTCATTCCAGTGTTGTAACCCGCTCCAACAGTGTGCAGAATTTGTTACAAATTTATCAGAGTAACAGGTACAAAACGTTAATACCTTGACCCTATCACTTGTATTGTTAAATAGTCCAATTCTTCGGATCGCCTTGAGAATCTGATCGTTGGAATCGTCCAGCATGTTATGTGTACAGATTGGAGGCAATGAACGGCGCTGTTAGAGAGAAGAGATTTGTCCATTAAGCTTGTGAAAAGGGTAACATCACCATTATCAACACAAGAGACTATGTGGATGCTGGCAATCTTGAACAACACAGGAACTCTGCAAATCAGGTAGCTCCTGATGTCGTCTTGTCCTAATACACCGACTATTTATCCTCCTCCATAGATGCTACTTGACTTGCTGAGTTCCTCCAGCATTTTGTGTGTATTTTCTTTTTTGTTACTGAGCAACCTTTCGCTTGAAAATCCAGCTACGTTATATTATTTGCTCATAAGGTTCGCTGGGAAATAAAGTATCTTTCAATTCCACCAACAGATATTTTTCTGCTCATTTTATTTAATAATCAGTCTAATTTGTAATTTACCTCAACTTTTCTGTTGATACAGGAGCTGGTGCTCACTTTCAAGAGTAACCGTATCATCCAAGTAACTCAGCAATTTCACACAGCAGGTTTGTGCAAGGACTATCATCTGATACTGGTTTGTGGAGCAGGTGAGTTTCTGAGGTTAAGCCTGAGAATGCTTGGTGTATCATGCACCCATTTCTAGCTTCAGTTACTGTGGAAATTTGTACTGGCAGCTGTTATATGGAGCAATTGTGAAGCCAATCTGATATGAGTAATTGAAAGCCTCGATCATTTTCAAAAACTGCCCAGTCTACATTAAGGTTTAAAGCTGTTAACTACTTATACAGAGAGTTTCAATGTCTGGTTCATACAAAATGGAACAAAACCAAATGACATTGCAATGGTTGGTACTGGTGGGGAAGTTCCAGAGAAGATAATAGGAAAGTTAGTAGTGGTAAATTTGCAAGTGGCACCCACAGCTTCCTTTACAAAGGCTGCCTGGAGCAAATGGGTGAAGCACGTAGAGTACAATGCAAACTCTGATCACTTGTACTGAAGGTTACAGACGGAATCGTATAAATTGGTGCAACTTCCCAATCGTTTATTGAAGTTGAAATCTCAGAGCACACCTCAGGCACATAAATGTTAAAAAGAATGTAATTACCGGCAGCTAGTTCTATTTTCTGGAACAAACATAAAGGGAAGCAGTTAAAGGCTGTTCACCAACCATCCCAGCAACACCATGTCCAATAGTGCCATTCCTAATGCTGATCCATGTCTTTGGCTATATGCACCACCATCTTCTTCAACAGACATTCAGTCCAGCAAATTTATTTATGTTATCTAGATTATAAAAACCTTAAGAAATAACAGAGAAATCCAAGTGTTCACCATTTTCCTATAGTTTTGAGCTGAAGGGTTTACCTGAGTGGCATATATGGCTCTCTTCATCATAGTGAAGTCCTCACGATTCAGAATTGCGCTTATATCGGGCATCTCACCTCTGTAATCAAATTAACACTGCTTGAAAAGTCATGGCCTTACAGTTCTCCAGATTTCACATTTCATTTCCCCCACAGGAAACACCACATTTCTTTTGTTTTTTGTGTGAGGAAGACTTTGTAATGCTTATCAGGGGTGGGCTAACAGAGTAGGGGGAAACAGAACATCCTCTTCCTTCTAATCTGGATCAAACACAGGAAGGAGTGATGCAAAGTCAACCTAATTGTGATCAAACACAAATATCTCAGTGTCATTGCCAGGCACTACAGCAAATATCTTTATGACACTGCTGGTGAAGTTTGATTCATTTCCTTAGATGCATGTTTCCAATTTATTAGCATTAATGGAAGTTAAGAACCAGGCTCTGGGTTGTTAATTATGCTACCCTTTTCAAACAGAATCAAATTGATTATGTTGCATTTATCCACGTAGGAATTACAGCTCCTGTATTAACTGCACTGTGAGAGGAAAAGTGTCACTTATGAAAATCCACTCAACATAACCATTGTATGGAGCTTGACTGAACAATCTACCAAGTCAGAAGTTGGGAACGTGAGTATGTGTCAGCTTTGTATATGAGCACCCAGGCGGCAACGCTTCCCAGCTGTTTGAATATATTCAGCGTTTGTTTGATTAACAATAGAGTTTACATGCCAATCAAAAGGTACTTACTCCAAGAGCAATTCATAAAGCTTTTTGCCAAACTTTTCTTTGATCACATTGGCGGTATCCCTGGAACAAATACACAATAATTCAGATAATCGAGATTCCTCTTTTTCTACCTCAGCCAACTTTATAACATCAAATTACCTTGGGTAATTATTAAAGTGGTGTTCTCTGAATTAACTGGTCTCAAATGTGAAGTTGCCTGTAATACTAGTCTTCCCAGTCTTAGGTATTGGCAATACAGACTGAGGAAGATAACGAGAAGAAAACTATTGGTTACAAATTTCAAAATCTATGTCAATCACAGTGATCTGTTTTACGCAACTGCACATGTCAATAAAGACTCATTAAAAGCACTGTGGGTACAGCTGCAACTTTTTAAAGTGCAGCAATGTTTGAGACACAGGTGGGTGAATCAGTTCCTTTAGAATCACAGCTGCCTGCTCTAGTACTACGTTCTTCCTGGCAATTGGCTAAACTCAGAATCACTTTGATAAACATTCACATTCGATAACACTTGAGGCACACATTAATTTTTTTACACTTAGAACACTGATAAGTACTTCTGCGTACTAAAAATCAACTAGAATAATGGAAACAAAATTAATTAGTTGTCCAATTAATTATTAGAAGTATGATTGAGCAAACCCCTCTGTTTCTGCGGCAGTCAACAGGAGTTCAGTGGAGTTCAGCTTCCCGCATTCAGCTGGATTGGTTGGTTGTTTGTACAAAAGTTGAAAAGGAAAGATGCCTGATGACTGGCTCACGATAGGTGGTCTGTTGCAGGTGCCAGCAATTGAATTACCTCCAGATTCATATCCTGAAGTTGGTGATCAAGAACATCATGCAGACCGTGACAACAATGACACAGATTCTGCTTGCCAAAAGATGAGAAATTTCAAACTCTTCTGTCTACAAATCACCAATCAGAAATCAAGTTCTTGTAATCAAAAACCTACACAAATAAATCTCAAATCTGTCACAGTAGCAAGTGGGATTTAAACACGATCAATGAAGACAGAGAATTGGTAGAAACAAGGGTGAAAATACACGAATGGTCTAGTTATCCTTACCCAATAATATTTTGTTTACAAAACAATTACAAAACTACAAAGTACAGAGTAGATGTAGAACATAGAACATAGAATAGTACAGCACATTACAGGCCCTTTGGCCCACAATGTTGTGCCTACCCTTAAACCCTGCCTCCCATATAACCTCCCAATTTAAATTCCTCCATATAGCTGTCTAGTAGTCTCTTAAACTTCACTAGTGTATCTGTCTCCACCACAGACTCAGGCAGTGCATTCCACGCACTAACCACTCTCTGAGTGAAAAACCTTTCTCTAATATCCCCCTTGAACTTCCCTCCCCTTACCTTAAAGCCATGTCCTCTTGTATTGAGCAGTGCTGCCCTGGGGAAGAGGCGCTGGCTGTCCACTCTATCTATTCCTCTTAATATCTTGTACACCTCTATCACGTCTCCTCTCATCCTCCTTCTTTTCAAAGAGTAAAGCCCTAGCTCCCTTAATCTCTGATCATAATCCATACTCTCTAAACCAGGCAGCATCCTGGTAAATCTCCTCTGTACCCTTTCCAATGCTTCCACATCCTTCCTTCGATAAATGTATTTTCGAAATACATACTGTATCTGTCACCAAATACAAGCTTGAGATTCAATTTTCTCATTGGTGTGCTCAGTAAATCTATAGAACAATAACCTTAACAGTTATCCCCTTCAGTTTAAGAGCCTGATAGTAACTGAATCTGGCGGTGTGGGTCCTGAGGCTCCTGTACCTCCTTCCCGATGGCAGCAGTGAGAAGAGAGCATGGCCTGGGTGTTGGGGTGTCCCTGATGATGGGGGCTGCTTTCCTACAACAGCGTTTCGTGTAGATGCGCTCAATGGTGGGGAGGGCTTCACCCATGATGCACTGGGCCGAATCCATTACCTTTTGTAGGATTTTCTGTTCTAAGGCATTGGTGTTCCCCTACCAGTCCGTGATGCAAACAGCGCCCATCTGGATGCTGCTGTGCAAAACCCCGGGCAGAAGGACCTCATGCAAGAAATGTTTAGGATGGAACTGCAGTTCTGCAAGAAGCTTATAAAAGAGGCTCATGTACAGGCAGGACTAAGACTTGACAGCATGGTATACTGTCTCCACTATTATATGCTCTGCCCTGTAATGTCTGGAGACTCAGTAACAGCACAGACTGCACTTATCCACATCTGCACAGATTCAGCAGTGGCCTCCTCCTGCTCTCATCGACTTTGCTGCTTGAAATGTTTTGCCACATTGCAGGTCACCCTTAGACTGGGATGTACTTTACAAGCAAATCTAAAGTAATTAAAATCACAAAACAAAAATCATAGAATGAAAATGGCCTGTAGCTCCCTCAGCAGTTGTTCTCAGACTTGTTTAGTTAGCAGCCCACCCACCACTGAGTGGGAGAGTTATTCACTGGTAAGTAACCTAACCTGTCACTACTATATGATCATTAGACAATCAGAATCAGGTTTAATATCACCGGCATACGTTGTAAAATTTGTTGTTTTGCAACAGCCGTACAAAGCAATACATAATAATAAAAAACTATGAATTACAAGAAATATAAATGTATGATTATATATTAAATAAGTAGAGCAAAAAGAATTAAATAGTGACTTAGTGTACATGGGTCCATTGTCCATTCAGAAATCTGAAGGCAGAGGGGAAGAAGCTGTTCCTAAAATATTGAGTGAGAGTCTTCAGGCTGTTGTACCTCCTCCTTGATGACAGCTATGAGAAGAGGGCATGTCCTGGATGATGAGGGTCCTTCATGATGAAACTGCCCTTTTGAGGCATTGTCTTTGGAAGATGCCCTCACTGCAGGGGAAACCGGAGCCCACGGTGCAGCTGGCTGAGTTTGCAGCTTTTCCCAATCCTGTGCTGGGGCCCCTCCCTACCAGGTGGTGATCTGACCAGTTAGAATACTCTCCATGGAACATTCGTAGAAATCTGTGGTCTTTGGTGAAATACAGTGTCTCCTCAAACTCCTAATACAATATAGCCACTTGTCCCTTTTTTGTAATTGCGTTAATATGTTGGGCTCAGGACAGATCTTCGAGAGGTTGACACTCAGGAACATGAAACTGCTCACTTTTTCCACTTCCGATCCCTCAATGAGGATTGGTATGTGTCCCTCAACTTCTCTTATTCTGAAGTCCACTATCAATTCCTTGGTCTTACAGATGTAGCTTGCAAGATTGTTGTTGCAACACCACTCAACTAGCTGATCTAACTCATCCCTATATGCCTGCTCATTACCATCTAAAATTCTGCCAACGATCAAATTTATAGATGGCGTTTGAGCTGTGCCTAGCCACACAGTTGTGGGTGTAGAGAGTAGAGCACTGGGCTAAGCACAGATTCTTGAGGTGCAGCAGCGTTAATTGTGAGTGAGAAAGTCCACAAAGACAATGGTCTCCTGTGAGGAAGTCAAGGATCCAGTTGCAGGGGGAGGTAGGCAGGTCTAGGTTTTGGATCCCATGAATTAGAATTGAGGGTATGATTGTGTTAAATGCTGTGCTGTAATCAGTAAACAGCAACCTGATGTAGGTATTAATATTGTCCAGGTGATCCAAGGCCAAGTGGAGAGCCAATGAGATTGCATCTGCTGTAGGTCTATTGTGATGACAGGCAAACTGCAGTGGGTCCAGGTCCTTGCTTAGGCAGGAGTTGATTCCGGCCATGACCAACCTTTCAAAGCACTTTCATCACAGCAGATGTGAGTGCAACTGGGTGATAGTCACTGAGGCAGCTCACCCTGCCCTTCTTGGGCATGGGTATGACTGTCGCCCTTTTGAAGCATGTGGGAACCTCTGACTGCAGCAGTGAGAAACTGAAGATGTCCTTGAACACTCCTGCCAGCTGGTTGGTACAGGTTCTCAGTGCTTTGCCAGGTACAACATCAGGCCCTGGCACCTTGCAATGGTTCACCCACTTGAAAGATGTTCTGATGTTGGCCTCCGACACCAAGTTCACAGAGTCACTAGATCCTGCAGGGATTCACACAGGTGTAGTTTTATTCTCCCTCTCAAAGTGTGCGTAATAGGAAGTAATAGCCTGTAAACCTACCTGAACTGATGTGCATCCAATTCTATCTCTAACTTTAACTGGAATTGGTTTTTCACTCAAACACATAGCCTTCCATAGGTCGTACCTGCACCTACATAGTTCTGGATCACAGGTCATGAATGCCACAGGTCGAGTCCTCAGCAGATTATGAATCTCCTAGTTCATCCACGGATTTTGGTTTGGCTATGTCCGGCATGTTTTCAAAAGCACACACTCATCCACAAAGGTCTTGATGAAGTCGGTGGTATCTGTCATATTCCAAGAAGAATCCCTAGTTGAAATCCCTGCAGTGATAGGGAAGGCATTCTGGTGCACAGTTTCGTTACTGCTGATAATGCTGTTCAGCTCCTCCAGTGCCTGTCAAACACTGGCCTGAGGTGGCAGGTGCACCGCTACCATCTTTTATGCAGATCTCATAACAGTAATTTAACAAGGGAAGAGGAGCTCTTTTGGTGTGGTAGCAAAAACCTCTCCGCAAAAAAACAACAAGAAAAAGTTCAGTTGGTAATACTTTGTAATTTGGTTTGAATTATTCAAATAGCAGGCATAATGGTTCAAAAACCATTACGAGGTGATAAGACCATCATGAAACACTGGATTTCCTAGAACTAGTTAACATGAATTGCAACTGGAGATACTATTTATTTGTCTTGCTAGCTACAAGAGGCAATTCAAAGCATATTCATCCTCACTTATTCACTACTTTGAAATGACTGAGAACGAAAAGACCGTCAATCTAGCAGGTCATGAAGAAGAGGCAACCACATTTGTACTGCCAATGTACACTAGGTGAGCCTGTGAATTCTTGAGTTTTTCAATAACAGCTGAAAGAGTTACTATGAAACTTGAAGGGAGGGACACAGATAGGAGATGGGGAGGTTATTAGTATAGTGGCAATTGGATTGGAAGTGGTCTGCGAAGTATTTCTGTGCCCACAACTTAATATAGCATATTGCTCAATGTGAACTCCAGTCAATATTGCAGCAATATCGCATTTGTGTCAAAGCTGCTATTTACAGCATGTAGGTAGTATATGTAGCTTACAAGCTTACATATTGTAAGCTTACAGCTAACAAGCACATTAAACCACAGCTGCTTTAGGCTTCAGGTGACCACATATCTTTAAGTACTTATCAGCTCTAATTTCCATAGCATAGAGGAGATTAAGGTCTGCCAACTCCAAATAGTACTTTTTAATCACACAGATAGTCATCTGAAAGAGAAACTAACTCTGCTGTTTATTTATCCACTGCCTAACTCACAGTTACATATTGGTAAGTTTCTTCAGATGGCATGAATATCGATTTTTAGTTCTGGTTAAAAAAAAAATCTTTCTCCACCCCTCGCCTCTTGTATTCTCCACTCTGGCCTCTTACCTCTTCTCACCTGCCGATCACCACCCCTGGGTCCCCTACTCCTTCCCTTTCTCCCATGGTCCACTCTCTTCTCTGTCAGATCTCTTCCTCTCCATCCCTTTATCTTTCCCACTCACCTGGCTTCACCTATCACCTTCAAGCTATCCTCCTTCCCCTCCACCCACCTCTTCATTCTGGCATCTTCCCCCTTCCTCTCTAGTCCTGAAGAAGAGTTGCAGGCCCAAAACGTCTACTGTTTATTCATCTCCATAGATGCTGCTTGACCTGTTGAGTTCTTCCAGCATTTTGTGTGTGTTGCCCTAAAAAATGCTTTGTTTTCATAATGGTAATTGTTGGCTGGAAGAAATCTCAAAATATTTTCACCTTCCAGAGGAAAGAAAAATGCAGCCACAGGGGGAAGGCGGAAGTATGTTGAAAAGAATCAAAGGCACAGTCAAACAGAAAGATTAGATGATTTTCAGAGCAGTTAGACTTTTGCCAGATAGGAATTTGCAGTATGTTCACATTTTGGCAACTACCTAACATAAAAATGCTGAAAATATTTAGTAAGTCAGGCAGCATCTACAGAGAGTGAAAGATAGGTGACGTTTCAAAACAATGTTTCAAACAGAGCTAGTTATTGGGGTTCAAGTGAAACTGTTCAATTCATGGTATCAGATAAGGAGCAAGATTTTACTTTCTTTAAAGCCAAAATGAATCTTTCACATTCACTGTGCTTAAATTCTATCTTATACTTTTGCCCATTCATCAATCTAATCTCTGACACCGAATTATCTGACCTGCCTTCAGATTTTGAATTTTTCTATATAATTTATTATTTTTGAGTTAGTTCTGGTAGCATGGCATGCTGTGTAGGTGGGAGGCATGGTAGTGTAGTGGTTAAAGTAACCTTATTATAGCACCAGCTGGAAGATCAGAGGTTCGATTCCCACCGCTCTCTGTAAGATGTTTGTACACCCATGCCGGGATCATATGCGTTTTCTCACACATTACAAAGACGTATGGTTAGGGTTATTGAGTTGTGGTACGCTGTGTTGGCACCAACTGTGTGGCGGCACTGGCAGACTGCCCAGCATAGTCCTCACTGCGTTGATTTGACACAAATGATGCACTTCCCTGCATGTTTCAATGTAGATGTGAAAATAAAGCTAATCTTTATCTTTTCTGGAGATTTTACATGGACCGTTTTCCATAATTTATCTCAGTTGAATTATTTCTAAACAGAACACTAAAATCTATTAAGATATATTCAGATTAATGAGAATATTGTTTTAAACTTAATGCACTCATCTATCCTGTGTATATATTGCAGCTTGTGAGAATAAATATTTAGACAATCATGTAAAAAAAGATTTAAAAGTAATTAAAATAATTCATTACATATGTATTTTCTTAATTATTTTCTCAAACATCATATAAATGTAAATTTTGTTTTACCCCTCATATTTCCTCACACTCTCTCCTCTTCTAAGTATTGGTTTATGCTAACAAGAAACTATTATGAATCCCTTCTCCCACTGTTTTGTATTACACTGTAGCTTGTTCTGAAATGTCTTTAATTGTTTGTGTGATGTGAGGCTCACTCTTTGCACTCCTATTTCTTATGGGATGCATAAAGATCTAAAAATAGATATTTTCAAATTGATTAAATTCTTATTTTGGATATTATCACTTTTTAACCACAATGAAAAAAGGCAAACTTATTCCTGAAAAGCATTGAGAGACTATGGGAACTTAGATGGCAGGGGGTTCAATCAAAGGACTAAATTTGCATGTTCAAAACTTAGGGAAAAAAACATACGGGCATTTATCATGAGAAAAAGTTTATGCAAAAGACTTGAAAATAAGAAGTTGAATGGTGTAAGAGTTGAATATGACAACATTTTACTAAGAAATAGCTAATTAGTGCTAAATTTGCATGATTTCACCAGGGTAGACCATCTCTGTTGTCGGAAACTGTGAAGTTAGGTTGGATTGGTGAGATGACTACTAAAGAACGGACGAACTCTTGGAAACTCTTTTATGGGCTGACCACGAAGGGTTATGAATAATGCTAACGTATTCCTAGAAAAATGTGATGGGTATAGGTTACAGGAAAGCAAGTGGGGCAATGGGACTCATGGGACTGTTTTAAAAGCCAGCTTTGACTTGATGACCTAATGACCTTATTTGATGTCTGAAGAAAATATGAAATCATCAGCCTCTTCACTCTGTCTGGGACCAGAGTCCAGATATTGACAATGGCATAAAATAGATAGAAGAAGACAATGCCTAGGGTGTAAGTGAGAAAGCTGGCAGTAGCAGGAATCAATCTAGTACCAGGGTTAATTATCAGGAAATACTGGAGAAGTGAAGTAGAAAACAAAGAGCAAAAATGCCAAACAAGCCACCAGACATGTTATTTCCAATATTCACCATTATCTCTATCAGGTTCGTCTCTTTCCGGGACAGGCCCTCTTCTTATTACTACCATCAAGGAGGAGGTACAGGAGCCTGAAGACCCACATTTAATGATTTGGGAACAGCTTCTCCTCTGCTGCCCGATTTCTGAACAGTCCATAAACACATGAAGACTATCTCAATATTCTTTTTTTCCACTATTCATTTTTGAAATTTATAGATTTTAATGTTTTCGCACTTTATTGCTGCTGCAAAATAACAAATATCACATTATACATCAGTAATAACAAATTTGACTTTGATGCCAGTGGTGACCTTTTCTACAACACGAAAGGATGGCAGGGCCTGCTTGCTCAGTGCAAGTATGTCCTTGTCAGGGTGGAGTTGGTAAAGGTACAGGCTTTCAACCTCACCGTGCATGCACCGTACACACAGCAGCAGAAAGCGGTGCAAGAGGAGGTGCAATGAGTCTGTCTTTGCTGATGATTCATTGACAGCCACAGGAAATGGGGAAGGAAACGACTGACTATACAATGGCAGAGATGAGATTTGTTACAACTGTAAAAGAAGTGCAAAATATGAAAGGGTGCTCACACTGAAATTATTATTTGCCCTTGTCACAGACCATTCCTGGAAATAATGTGGTGATGCCTCTTGACAAGGTTCTTCTAAATTTGCCTCAGCATCTGCAGGGTAACTACATAGAAACCACATCTATACATTTTAGTTGCATTTGAAACACACAGGGCTTTTGGAAATGACACTTTTCTACTCATCTCTTCCCGTAACTTCACAATAAAACTGCAAAATATGTCTTATGCTATAACCTAGATGTTCTCGGCCTTCCGTTACTGAGCAGCAAGCTATGAGAATTGCCCCATGTAAATGAGGGGAATCTGAAGTGGGGACAAGATCCTGGTTGGCTCTTACAGTCCTGGGAATGAAAATCACCTATAATCCCATCCACAGAATACATCAGGGCATATCTTTTAGTTCTCAAAGATGACAGAATGAAGTTTACTAAGATAGTCAAGAACAAACAAGTGATGGAGTGCTGGCAACCAGTATTACAACCAGTTTCAATAGTCTTAAAGTTAGGAGAGATGCAAGATGTTCTGCTGACCCAGCCTGCACCACTTTACCAAAATTAACATATGGCCCTTGGTGTGTCATGGAAAGCGCGTTACTGGTGTAAATCCAAGCTTTGAAAGAAATTTAGGTAACAGCAATTTTTTGCCTCTGAAGAAAATTAAGTACGTGCATTGGTTTTCAAGTTGTTTTCAGTCTTTTGTTAACACATTTGTTTGTAGATAATGTGCTCAGTATTCTGATGAAGACTCCCAGACCTAACTATTGATTCTCCAAGATGGTGTCTGACCTACTACTGTTTCCAGAATTTTCTGTTTTTGTTAGGGCTCAAATATCACAGTTTAGTTTTATTAAATCATCTTGCCCCTTATTTGTTCAACATTTCATAGTTTTTATCAGTAATATCTGCCTTATTTCCAGGGAACCATTGGAATAAATGTACTTTGCTTACCAAAGCTGTTTCCGTACTGCTTGTCCCTTCAGGGTTTCAACATTGAAGTTATTGGTCTTCGCAGGCATGATGAAAAATGCAACTACAGTAACATCACTTCGATTTGCCTGTTTTAGGTACAGAGAAGCAGAAACATTAAGTAAGCCATTCCCCTTTTTCCAGGGGTAAGCTACCAGTTACAATACTAGTTCATCATAAACTCAGGAGTGCAGCTTAACTTGATAATATTTCCTCCCAACACACTTCCTGTAAGGACTCCTTACTAGAGTACAAGGAAAAAGGCAACTTGTTCTGCCAAGTACGTGGAAACTCTAGGCAAGAACAAGCTAGCCAATACATTCTACTTTCTCCTAAGTTGCTTTGAAGATTCATCCACTTATCCAGCCCCATTCCAAATGCTGCTATCAAATCGCCTCTGCTTCTATCCCAGGCAGTGCACACTAAACTCTTTTTCTTCACACCACTTTTAGTTCTTTTGCTAATTAATTCATTCTATATTCATTGATTCTTGATCCTCTGACCAAAGCAAACTGTTTTAGTTATGCCACTGCCCTTCATGATTTTAAGTACCCGATCCCTTTGCAATCTAGAACAAGCCTAACTAAAGACTCTAATCCCTGGAATCAATCCAGTAAATTTCTTCTGTACCCCCTTCAGAGCATTTACAGTTTTCTAGAACTGGATATAATACACCAGTTGTGGTGAACTACTGTTCTGCAAATATTCATCATAATTTTTTTTTACTCTTATGAGTCCAAGGCCAAATCTGCCCTTTAAACCTCTTTCTCAATCTGTCCTGCCACTTTCAACAAACTAAAAACAAATACCCTAAAACAGTGCACGGAAAATGCTGGAGGAACTCAGCAGGTCAGGCAGCATCTATGGAAATGAGTTAACTGTCGGCGTTTCGAGCCGAGACCCTTCTTCAGGACTGAAATGGAAGGAGGAAGACGGCAGAATAAAAAGGTGGGGGAGGGGAAGGGGGCTAGCTCAAAGGTGATAGATGAAGCTAATTGGGTGGGAAAGGTAAAGGACTGCAGAGGAAAGAATCTGATAGGAGAGGAGAAAGGGGAGGGGGGGCCCAGGGGGAAGTGATAGGTAGGTGGGGAATAGAAGATGGAGGAGGAGGGAAAAAATTACCAGAAGAAGAAATACCCTAAAATTCACTCTTCATGTATCCCTTTTAGAAATGCAAATCACACTCCTCAATGCTTCTCCTCTTTCTTCCGACCAAGCTTATTGTCACTTGCATAATACAGTAAATAAATCTTGGTTGTAACAGTACCACAGGCACGTAGGTGCAGACATCACACAGAATATACATTATACATACAGTTATACTATACAGTGAATGAAGACTGTGCCAGAACAAGACCTTAGTGCGAAAACACAGGCACCATCAAAGAAAAGTCTACAGTAGTTCAAGAGGTGGTCCGTAGGTAGGATTCAGGCTGTGCAGGCAGTTTGCTGATAGTTGTAGGAAAGGAGCTGTTCCTGAAACTGATGGCATGGGACTTCAGGCTTCCCTATCTCTGCCTGATGGGTAGCAGTGAGAAGAGGGCATGACAGGCTGGTGGGAATCCTTGATGATAGATATTGCCTCTTTGAGAACAGCGCTTCCTGTGGACATTAACACTAAATACACACCTTATATTTCTCAACATTACATTTCAACAGCTATCTATGTCCCCATGCCATCAGCCCTTGTATGTCCTCTTTAAATCTGTTAAGATTTTCACAGATCCTAATGCCTCCAGGTTCGGTGCCATCTGTAAATCTTGAAATTACCTATACATCTTATCCTCGTTATATGCGTCTTCAGACTATGTGGATTCATAGTTATGTGAGGAACCTATTTCTACCAATGTCTCCTTTTTTGTGTCCAAAACTCACAGTTATGCGAGGGGCACTGCTTTCCCACCAATACAAGTCAGGTGCGCGCGCCTTACAGTCTCACTCCCGCCAGTCTCGCATTGGTTTTGGCAAGCTGTGGATGCGCGATCTTGCACTCTTAAACTTTTGTTGGCTTCACCTACGGTACAGTGATTTTGTGCTTAAAATATTTAACTATGCCTCCTAAGCATCCAATGTCATGACTGGGCCATCAGCCAAGCGGCAGAGAACTGCTTTAACACTTGAAAAAAAGTTGGAAATTATAAACAGCGTGGCATCAGCTGAAGGTAACACACCTCTGGGATGCTACTGCCGGGAACAGGATCTTGCCTTTAAAGTTCTTTTGTTGCTTGACAATGCACCAGCCCATCCTAAACATTTGGACAGCATTCATCCTAACGTAACAGTGCGTTTCCTGCTGCTTAACACATCGCTGATTCAACCACTTGACCAAGGTGCGATCCACATTCAAGGCTTTTTTTTACGGCAAACTATCTCTCAGATGCAGCAGGCAACAGACGATTTTGAAAATCCCGGGAGTTTACCAACAGTGAGGGAATGGTGGAAGTCGGAACACTTGGCACAAATGGCGATGGACATGGACCCAAGTTTAGAACGGAGTCAGCATTTCAGTTGTACTCTGCCATCAACCCTTCTTCCCTAACAAGCAAATCTATGCTGAAAAACAAAATGCTGCCAAGCAAACAACCCTCACCAAACCAGTGCTGGCAGTTCTAAGAGTTCTGTGAGTCTTCCTTCACCCCTTGCTGTGCTTGATATGATCCTGACAACCACAACCATCCACCTTATCCATGTAAAGCTGCCCAACACCACAACAACTACTCATCTCCCAGAGTGAACACACCTGCCACTGTTGGTGAGTGCTGTACACCCTAGTATGTTAACTTTCTATGATTTATTACATTGAATATTACCTTAAATTGATGAAATATAATACGAATGTGCCTTGTGGTACTGCTTTTGTGTCGTATTGGTATGAAAATGTGAATAAATTACAGATAAAACATATTTAGGAAGCCCTCTGGAACGCATCCCTATTTTCTCCATTTAAATAATTATTCACATTATGCGATTTCACGTTATGCGTCAACTGCGAGGAACGTATCCCCCTCATAAAACAAGGATAGGGTGTATTAAGAAAAACAGTACTGGGGAATTTCACTGTACATCTTGTTCGGTCTAAGAAGCAATCTTTCAGCACACGTGGTAGCTTCCTGTTGCTCAGCCAAATTTCTAAAAGTGCTGCTACAACCCCTTTTATTGCAAGACCTGAACTTTAATTTTATCTGCAGAGTGACATTTTATTAAATGCCCTTTTAAATCCATATATAATTCCTTCATCAACCTTTTCATGTGACTTCATCAGAAAGTGCTGTGAAATTCGATAGACACAATGTGTTTTAACCAATCTACCTTGGCTTTCTCCAGTCACTGTGACTGTTAACTATCCCTAATTTTCGTTTCTAAATATCTTCCCACCACTGAATTACCTGCAGTTATTACTTTTTGCCTCAATTACATTGACTGACAGAACCATCAGCATTGTCCAAACCAATTCCATAACTCTATCAACTACCATAAGCTCTCATTACCTCCACCATTAGTCATTAGTGCAACAGGACCTCCCAGACCTGAACTCGATTGGCTTCGGGACACACTTTAACCATGGTTGGATTTTCTCTGGGTGCTCCAGTTTTCTCCTAAATGTATATGTTGGTAGGATAAAGGGCTCCAGTGCAGATGAGTGGCAGAATCTGTAATAGGTGTGGTAGGGGTGGTGGGTTAGTTAACAGGTATGTGAGGAGAATAAAATGGATTAGGATTATTGTAAAAAATCGGTGCTTGATAGTTGGTACAGACTCAATGGGCCAAAAGGCTTGTTCCTTGATGAATGTCTCTGATTCCAGGCAATGACCCAGCTTAGTTACAATATCATCTATTCTTTCATCATCAATTGAAACCAACGTTCTGCATTTCACAACACTCTTCACTTACCATCATATGCAGATTATTAAAATGACATGAACAGATATAAAAAATAAAGATTTTGCTTTCTGAATACTTTTGGGCACATTGTACGGATTTTGGGCTGCTGATCGTGAAAATCAGCATGAAATTTCATGCAACATTTTAAAAAAGAATGGTCTATATTTGTTCTGCCAATTCATAACTTAAGTCAGAATAACTGATGTCTAGATTAAGGAAGGCATTTTTTGTTGGTCTACAAATCAAATACCGTAGATGTCGGATTATAAGCCGCTACTTTTTCCCCACATTTTGAACAGCTTTGAACTCTGCGGCCTTTAATACGGTGCGGCTAATGCATTATTTTTTTCATGCCGCCAAAAACATTTTGCCTCGTAACAGTAGACCAATAAAATTGATGAGTAGTTCACAGAGGTCCAATGAAATTGTACGATAAATCAAGCGCACTTTCACAATTAAATTATTGTAAATCAGTCATTTGTACTCACCCTCATCAACATTGAAAACACTCGAAGAAAAGCATTGTTCTGCCTTTATGGCAGTTATTTAGTTTATAATATTTTCGCTTAGTAATTCATTTGTTAGTTAAAGTTAGAAGTGTTTTAACTATATTTGTTTTCTGTACTACATCGCGGGATGCTATGACGTCACACCCGGTTTCGCCGCGTCTTGTGGGAAAAATGCCGTTTGCGATAAACGGGACGGCGGGGGGGGAGCGGCATTACGCGAGCGGCTTTGGATCTGAGCGAACACTGCTTTTAAGTTAAAGGCGATCAATAACTTTTCCTGGTAGGCTGCAGTATATATATTTTTTACCAGTCGTTAGGAGATATTGGAATGTTGTTCAGTAAAAAAGTATACGCAACGTATATTTAAAAGTAGCCGCGTTACAGGCACGGTTCGAAAAAAAGCATTTGCAATATGTATTTGTTTATGTTACCATATGGATTTAATTAAAAGTTAAAAAATCCTCACGTGTAATATCTTTCTGTGTAAATATCTCATATTACAACGTGGGACACCTGCGGCCGAAAATCCGGTGCGGCCTAAAATCCGGTGCGGCCTGTACAAGTAAAAAATTGATTTTCTTTCTAAAATTAGAGCCAGCGGCTTTTAATCAGGTGCGCTCTGTAGTCCGGAATCTACGGTAGGTAATCTATGACAGGCAATTCAAATAGCTTCTAGTGGAACTGGAGAAAATCACATGGAACGTATTCAAGGATGTTGTTGAAAAATTTCTTGGCCACTACAGAGCACCAATCTATGCGTAGCTAGTTGGCAAACTGCTTCAAGCATTCAAACCATGAAGTGCAATGTGTCACTAAAGGTTAATTTTCTGCATTCCAATTTAGACTTTTTCCCTGCAAATCTTGGCACAGTCAGTGACGAGCATGGTGAGAGGTTTCACCAGGACATCGTGGTCATGGAGAAACAGTATCAGGGCAACTGGAATCCATCAATGCTGGCTAATTACTGTTGGATACTTAAGTGAGAAGCCTCAGACACTGAGTACAAACGAAAATCATCAATAAAACATTTTTAGCTCAGTCGAACTTTTGCAAAGCATCTGAACCATAATGCAATTAAATGCATTACATTAATTAAATGTTACTTTCTCATTTCTCCAAATTCCTACATGATATAAGTAGCCTGAAATTATATTTGTGTTCAGCTTCAAGCAGTCTATCATAAACAAAAAAAATTCAGAGGGAGCAACACTTTGGAAAAAAGTATTTGTTGAGTGTAAACAAATCTAGCCTTCACATGATGAAGCTAGATTACAAGTGAGTAGAAGCCATGCCTTAGTGAGAACACACCTGTGAAACTGAGTTTACTTTAGGAAGAATACACAAGCATTATAGAATGTACAAAGTATATTTGCCAGAATAATACTTCAAATTGAGTAGTACTCCCTGGAGTTTAAAAAGTTACAAAGAGATTGGACCAAAAATTTCAAGATTGTAAGGGAACAGACAAGATGAATGGGGGCAACACACACAAGAT
The DNA here is from genome assembly GCF_048418815.1 of Hemitrygon akajei. NCBI lineage: Eukaryota > Metazoa > Chordata > Chondrichthyes > Myliobatiformes > Dasyatidae > Hemitrygon > Hemitrygon akajei. The sequence continues at coordinate 136,607,730 of NC_133129.1, forward strand.
GCTGGAGGAACTCAGCAGGTCAGGCAGCATCTATGGAAATGAGTAAACTGTCGGTTTTGAGCCAAGACCCAACCATTTCTGCTCTTTTGGGCAGCTAGGATTCAGAGGATACAGTCTGAAATGAGCTTGTATGGGCAAGTTCTCATCTGACAAGCACAGTACCAGCCTGGTTCGTATGTTATTTTGATACAGGCACAGAGAGTTTGACTAAGTGTGGAGATTATGGTTGGTAAAAACCATGTGCTAAGTTTCTCACCTTTGCTCTCCTGATTACGTGGTGAGTACCGCTGTCAACATTTGCTTAATGAGAAAGAAAACTATCCGGGCAAAGTGATGTTCCACATCTTTCAGTGCTCATTGAACAATCTTGATATGTGTTGGTGGTGTGGGTTGTCCAGGCTTCTCTAACTCCTTTATGTCCTCAATATTGATGCCGAGTATGAAAATAAATTGATTTATCTTGCTTTGTGTGTGTTAGAATGGCACATTCCTCATCAGATACAAGTGTAAAGATTGATGTTCACTTAGTTGGACTATACATGCATACAGGAAGATTGAAAAGCATCCATTTGGTACTGGATGGTAATGCCTGGTAGGAGATAATCACTAGGAACAGGATGACAGCAAGATAAATGGTGGTTTCAGCCCGAAATGTTGACTGTCTACTCTTTTCCATAGATGCTGCCTGACCTGCTGAGTTCCTCCAGCATTTTGTGTGTGTTGCTATATAGATGAGACAATAACAGCCTTGCTCAACTTCAGTGCTGATGGGAATAGGATCAATCTCTAAACCTCTACATAGAAACATAGGAATTGTGCAACTATGCAGAAGAGTCAGAATGGAAATGAACATTGTGGGCAGCTACGTTTCAGCAGCAGCAACCACATGGCTTCACAGTGAATAAAGTCCAGGGCGTTGGAGAGGTCACTAAAAACCACAAACAGTTCCTGTTGTTCTAAACAATTTCTTAGCGTCAAATGATCAAAGGTCACTTCAGTGGTTCCACTTACTGGTCTAAAGCCACAGAGAAGCTTCAACAGTGCTTATCAGAAGGGAAGGACATCAAACGAAGAGAACTTAGACAAGTAGTTCCCCAGTAGTTGATAGACATGTTTTGATAGTCCCGACAGTCAGAAGAATTCCACTCTCTGAGATGCTGATTTTACTGTTCCACAGATGAGCAGAAATTTCTTCATAAATCCCAGAACTCAGCCATGAGCCTGTGGATTCTGTTAATCCGAACCCCTTTCCCAGCTTTGAAGCTTCTATGGACAGATTTTTTTTAATTGTTTTACATTATGAAGATCATTAAGAGATGGACAATTAGATAGATGGACTTCTGCTTGGTGTTGGGGGGTGGGTTCAGTGGTTGTGTCTATTACCCATAGCCCCCTATGGGTAGCACTTATTCTTTGGGCTTTGATGGTCTCCTTCTGGGATCATAAGGGAGTTTAGCGTGAGACCTTGGTTATGACCTGACCTCTATAACACTAAAGCATGCCAGTCTACAAACTTCGATTTTTCTCAACTCTTCTCTCGAACTATTATGAGAACCAGAAAAAAAACAGAATATAATTTGAACAGAACTTTTGTTCATGAAGAAAGGAAAGCAACAATGTTCTTCTGTTTTCATAACCATCCTACTATCTTTAGGGATATGTTAAGTGCATATTAAAACTTTATTCTTGCACAGTACTCAATAACCTTCCCTTTATTATATTTTCCATTACTCTGTAACATCCCCTCCAAATGTATACTGTATCTAACACTTCTCTAGTCTAAAATCTATTTGCTATTTCTCTGCCCAAATGATCAGACCATTGATACCCTCTTCAATTCTAATGCATTCCTTCTCACTGTCAATCATACAATCCTGCTCGAATCACATGTAAACCTCTTTATTGTGATCCCTACATTTGTGTTTAAATTATTATACTGTATATTCCTGTGAGATCCCATTGGTAGCGACCATTTCCTTTTGCTTCCTGCCACTGAAGCAAATGCTACTCGTCCTAGGATCCCAAAGGCATTCACCTTTTGGATCAGTGAGACCTGCTTTAAAAGTCAGAGTCATGAGCAAAGGAACAGGGCCTTTGGCTGACCGAGACCCCCTGGCCATCCACCACACTCCATTTCTTCCCCCCTCCCACCACATTTCCATCAACATCCCGCAAGACTCCACCACTCAGCGACCGACTAGAGGCAATTTACAGTGGCTATTTATCCACTTATAAATACACCTCTGGGATGTGGGAGGAGACTAGTGCAATCACAGGGAGAATATGCGAAAACCACACAGCCCCAGGTCAGAACGGCAACTGGATCACCCACCCTGAGAGACAACAGCTCTGCTGTGCTACTCCAGTCACTCCGGTGATTGAAATGTCCTTCACAATGATACCAGAGTTTTGAAAGGGAGGGCTTCTGTCTGACCTTGTGTTTGTTGCATTCTCTATTAATTATGTTGGTAATTGCAAGGATATGTTCTGCAGACTTGCAGAGGAGGAGGACTTAACTTTGATTCTTTCATTATCAACTCTGTTATTTTTTTCTTTATTAACTCTTTAATAACTCCTAAAATGCAGTCTCCAATCAGGAGGACCTGCCATCCCCTGGGATGTTAGTCTACACTGAAAAGGGTTAAAACCCTCTTTTAGTAATCTTTCTCAGCCAAGAACGTCAGCGAGTTAGACAAGTGGGAAGAGTTTAAAAGGAGCCAGTTTTATAGAGCAGGTGTTGGAGGAGCGGGTGACAGAGTAGGGGGGCTTTGTCTCAACGGGGCTTCAGCGATAATGGGTCGAGGAGAGGCAGGTCACCTATGAAGAATAGAAACAGGAAGTATGTCTGTGAGGCCGGTGTTCTGTACTGGGTGTCAGATGTGGGAGGTCTAGAAGACTCTCAGCCTCCCAGAAGGCCACATCTGCACCAGATGTGTTGAGCTGCAGCTCCTTAGGGACCAGGTTAAGAAACTGGAGATGCAGCTTGATGACTTTCGTCTGGTCAGAGAAAGTGAGGAAGTGATAGAGAGGAGCTATAGGCAAGTAGTCACACCGGGGCCTCAAGATACAGATAAGTGGGTAACAGCCAGGAGAGGGAAGAGCACGAGTCAGATACTAGAGAGTAGCCCTGTGGCTGTCCCCCTTACCAATAAGTACTCCTGTTTGAGTACTGTTGGGGAGGGACGGCCTACCTGGGGGAAGCAACAGTGGCTGTGCCTCTGGCACATTGTCTGGCCCTGTGGCTCAGAAGGGCAGGGAAAGGAAAAAGGCAGCAGTAACAGAGGACTCTATAGTTAAGGGTTAGACAAGTGATTCTATGGACGCAGGAAAGAAACATGGATGGTAGTTTGTCTCCCAGGTGCCAGGGTCTGGGATGTTTCTGATCGCGTCCACGATATCCTGAAGTGGGCAGGAGAACAGCCAGAGGTCGTGGTACACAGTGGTACCAACAACATAGGTAGGAAAAGGGAGGAGGTCCTGAAAACAGACCACAGGGAGTTAGGAAGGAAATTGAGAAGCAGGACCTCAATGTTAGTGATCTCGGGATTACTGTCTGTGCCATGTGACAGTGAGTATAGGAATGGAGTGAGGTGGAGGATAACTACGTGGCTGAGGGATTGGAGCAGGGGGCAGGGTTTCAGATTTCTGGATCACTGGGACCTCTTTTGGGGCAGGTGTGACCTGTACAAAAAGGACAGGTTGCACTTGAATCTGAGGGGGACCAATATCCTGGCAGGGAGGTTTGCTAAGGCTACTGGGGAGGGTTTAAGCAACACACACAAAATGCCGGTGGAACACAGCAGGCCAGGCAGCATCTATAGGGAGAAGCACTGTTGACGCTTCGGGCCGAGACCCTTCATCAAGGAGGGTTTAAACTAGAATTGCTGGGGGGGTGGGAACCGAACTGAAGAGACAGAGGAAAGGGCTGTTGGCTCACGAATAGAGAAAGCTTAGAGACAGTGCAAGAGAGAGGATAAGTAGGTGATAGAGAAGGAATACGCTCAGACTGATGGTTTGAGATGTGTCTATTTTAATGCAAGAAGCATCATAAACAAAGCCGATGAGCTTAGCGTGTGGATCAGTACTTGGAGCTATGATGTCGTGACCATTACAGAGACTTGGATGGCTCAGGGGCAGGAATGGTTACTTAGAGTGCCAGGCTATAAGTGTTTCAGAAAGGACAGGGTGGGAGACAAAAGAGGTGGGGGCGTGGCACTGCTGATCAGAGATAGTGTCACGGCTGCAGAAAAGGAGGAAGTTATGGAGGGATTATCTACTGTGTCTCTGTGGGTGGAAGTTAGGAACAGCAAGTGGTCAATAACTCTACTGGGTGTTTTTCATAGACCACCCAATAGTAACAGGGACACCAAGGAGCAGATAGGGAGACAGATTCTGGAAAGGTATAATAATAACAGGGTTGTTATGATGGGAGATTTTAATTTCCCAAATATTGATTGGCATCTCCCTAGAGCAAGGGGTTTAGATGGGGTGGAGTTTGTTAGGTGTGTTCAGGAAGCTTTCCTGACACAATATGTAGATAAGCCTACAAGAGGAGGGGCTGTATTTGACCTGGTATTGGGAAATGAGCCGGGTCAAGTGTCAGGTCTCTCAGTGGGAGAGCATTTTGGAGACAGTTATCACAATTCTATCTCCTTTACCATAGCATTGGAGAGGGATAGGAACAGACAAGTTAGGAAGGCGTTTAATTGGAGTAAGGAGAAATCTGAAGCTATCAGGCAGGAACTTGGAAGCATAAACTGGGGACAGATGTTCTCAGGGAAATGTATGGGAGAAATGTGGCAGATGTTCAGGAGATATTTGTGTGGCATTCTGCATAGGTTTGTTCCAATGAGACAGGGGAAGGATGGTAGGGTACAGGAACCATGGTGTACAAAAGCTGTTGAAAATCTAGTGAGGAAGAAAAGAAAAGCTTCGGAAAGGTTCAAAAAACTAGGTAATGATCAAGATCTAGAAGATTATAAGGCGAGCAGGAAGAAACTTAAGAATGAAATTAGGAGAGCCAGAAGGGGCAATGAGAAGGCCTTGGCGAGCAGGATTAAGGAAAACCCCAAGGCATTCTACAGGTATGTGAAGAGCAAGAGGATAAGATGTAAGAGAATAGGACCAATCAAGTGTGACAGTGGAAAAGTGTGTATGGAACCGGAGGAGATGGTAGTAATATTTGATGAATATTCATTAAAAGGATCTTGGCGATTATAGGGATGACTTACAGCAGATTGAAAAGCTTGAGCAATCAGACATTAAAAAAAGAGGATGTGCTGGAGCTTTTGGAAAGCATCAAGTTGGGTAAGTCACCGGAACCGGACGAGATGTACCCCAGGCTACTGTGGGAGGTGATGGAGGAGATTGCCTATCCTCTGGTGATGATCTTTGCATCATCAGTGAGGATGGGAGAGGTTCCGGAAGATTGGAGGGTTGTGGATGTTGTTCCCTTATTCAAAAAAGGGAGAAGGGATAGCCCAGGAAATTGTAGACCAGTGAGTCTTACTTCAGTGGTTGGCAAGTTGATGGAGAAGATACTGAAAGGCAGGATTTATAAACATTTGGAGAGGCATAAGTAATTAGGAATAGTCAGCATGGCTTTGTCAAAGGCAGGTCGTGCCTTACGAGCCTGATTGAATTTTTTGAGGATGTGACTAAACACATTGATGAAGGTAGAGCCGTAGATGTAATGTATATGGATTGTAGCAAGGCATTTGATAAGGTACCCCATGCAAGGCTTATTGAGAAAGTAAGGATGCATGGGATCCAAGGGGACATTGCTTTGTGGATCCAGAACTGGCTTGCCTACAGAAGGCAAACAGTGGTTGTAGACGGGTCATATTCTACATGGAGGCTGATAATCAGTGGTGTGCCTCAGGGATCTCTTCAGGGACCCCTTCTCTTAGTGATTTTTATAAATGACCTGGATGAGAAAGTGGAGGGATGGGTTACTATATTTGCTGATGGCACAAAGGTTGGAAGAGTTGTGGATAGTGTGGAGGGCTGTCAGAGGTTACAGCGGGACATTGATAGGATGCAAAACTGGGCTGAGAAGTGGCAGATGGAGTTCAACCCAGATAAGTGTGAGGTGGTTCATTTTGGTAGGTCAAATATGCTGGCAGAATATAGTATTAAGACTCTTGGAAGAGGACCAGAGGGATCTTGGGGTCTGAGTACTTAGGACGCTCAAAGCAGCTACACAGGTTGACTCTGTGGTTAAGAAGGCATACGGTGTATTGGCCTTCATCAATCGTGGAATTTAATTTAAGAGCTGAGAGGTAATGTTGCAGCTATACAGGACCCTGGTCAGACCCCACTTGGAGTACTGTGCTCAGTTCTGGTCACCTCACTACAGGAAGGATGTGGAAACCATAGAAAGGGTGCAGAGGAGATTTACAAGGACGTTGTCTGGATTGAGGAGCATGCCTTATGAGAATAGGTTGAGTGAACTTTGCCTTTTCTCCTTGGAGCAACAGATGATCAGAGGTAACCTGATAGAGGTGTATAACATGATGAGAGGCATTGATCATGTGGATAGTCAGAGGTTTTTTCCCAGGGCTGAAATGGCTGACATGAGAGGGCAAGTTTTAAAGGCACTTGGAAGTAGGTACAGAGGAGATGTCAGGAGTATGTTTTTTTTTTACACAGAGTGGTGAGTGTGTGGAATGGGCTGCCGACAACAGTGGTGAAGGCAGATGCGATAGAGTCTTTTAATAGATTCCTAGATAGGTACATGGAGCTTCGAAAAATAGAGGGCTATGGGTAACCCTGGGTAATTTATGAGTAAGCACATGTTCGGCACAGCATTATGGGCCGAAGGGCCCGTATTGTGCTGTTGGTTTTCAATGTTTCTATGTCTATCTTTCTAAGAAATAGTGAATATGCGCCAATGACTATTGTAGATTGCTAATTAGTTGACTTGACTAAGATTTATGAAGTATTCATTAATTCAGCAGTAAGCATTGTTCATTGACTTAATGTGATACAAGATTTTCTTCATTGACCGAGCAGGCTTGTGGGATCACACTGCATCCTCCTGCTCTTTCTCCCACTTCTTGTGAATGAACAGGACATTAAAGAACACACATTACTAAAAGAGTCATTGGTTAAAGTTAAACCAACTTTAAAATACACTTAAATATCCTTACAAAAAAGGATAGCTTTCTCTCTTTGCAACCAGTCGTCTACGTAATCATGTACAACTCATCTTGTAACAAAGTTCTCAACACCAAACCAGAAATAAGTGCTTTCAAACTCCTTATTGAGACACTACGTATCATGTGCTGTTGAACAATGAAGATGAGGAACTGTCCATTCCTGTCCATCAATGCTTAATTGACTGATTTCAGTTAAGAGATTGAAGACATTGTAACCCAGTGGGAGCTCTCGGTCCTTCTAATGGCTGGGTAAGGAAACCAAAAATTATTTATTTTATCATGTAACAGGCCACTACTCAGAACTGTGGAAGGGGAGGGGGCAGAGGATTTGGAAATGGGTGAACTGAGCAAGAGAAGCCAAAAGCATTAGGTGTATGTGGGGGCCAGGATACAATCACATTAAGCCACGTCATTAAGACACGGCTGGTGAATTTTGGTTCCAGTCTACAAACACTGAAATAGAATATCTTTTTTTAAAATTACCCGGTGTCTCTCATTAATTCAACTGTGAAAAAGCATGTGCAGCATTTCAAAGACTGTTAACTACAATTATCTAAAGAAAGATCACTGAATCTGAGAGATAAGTAACTTTTCCATTTTATTCAAATCTTTCTCCACGCTGCGCCACCCACAATCTACTCATTGTCTGTCAAACAATGTGGTAATCACTATTGACAGAAGGACAGATGAAAGTAATAGAGCAGGATAGAAAGTCATAGCATGAAAATAGTCCCTTTTGCCCAAATCATTCACAATGATCAAGTTGAGCATTTGCTAGCATCGATCTTACCCTTTCCTACCCGGTAACTGTTCCCACTTCCACAGCTTCCTCTGGTAGCTTGTTTCATATACAGTTGCCTCTTTTAATCTTTTCCCTCTCACTTTATACATATACCCTCTAGTTTTGGGCAACTCTGCCCTAGGAAAAAAGACTACACATTTATCTTGTCTGTGACCCTCATGATTTTTTATACCTCCATAAGGTTGCCCCTCAGTCTTCTAATCTCAAGGGAATGAAGTGCCACCTCACGCAGCTGCTCCTTATAACTCAAGCCCTTCAGCCTCAGAAGCAGACTTGTGAACATTTTCTTTCCGCTTTTTGGTTAATGACATCCTTCCCCGTAGCTGGTCAGCAGAACTGCACACAAACTCCAGTTGTGATCTCACCTATGGCTCATGCAGCCATAACGAAACATCTCAACTCCACACTCTGACTGACGAAGGCGAGTGAGCTGAAGGCATTCTTCCCCACTCTGATTATCTGTGTCTCCACTTAAATGGGAACTGTGCACACTAGGTCTCTTTAACCTCTCGTTGACCTCTCAGGAAGTCAACTCTGTAAGCCACATGAGTAACTTAACCAGTCATGCCATTATATAGGTCAGCATGATGTATCTGTAGGAAGAGGATGTTTCAAACACAACCAGCTTCAGGAGTCTAAGTTATGAACCAGAGGTCATTAAGTCTACTTCTCCTGAATTATCTTTCTGTTTCAAACACCAGAGTTTTTGGAGCAGCAAACCACCCTTCGGTAGCGTAAGGCTCGTGGGTTGGTACATTGATTGGCCACAGTTCCTACAAATCTCATCTCATGTTCTCGATATTTATTATTATTATTTTTCTTTCTTGTATTTGCGTAGTTTGTTGTTTTGCACATTGGTTGTTTGTCCGCACTTTTGGGTGCAGTCTTTCAATGATTCCATTACGGTTCTTGGATTTACTGAGTATCCCCGCAAGAAAACAAATCTCAGGGTTGTAAACGGTGACACATATGTACTTCAATAATAAACTTACTTTGAACATTGTAAATTGCCCTGACTGTGGAGGTGAGTGCTGGAATCCGGGGAAATTAATGGAATGTGGAGACTATAAAGTGGAATTAATGTAGGATTGCTGCCTGATGACTGACACAACCTCAGTGGGCCAACGAATACATATCCATTCTGTGTGACTCCATGAAATCATTAAGACATTTGCTCCTAAGAGTGGCCTCCTGGCTGCAGGACCAGAGAGGTAATTCCCCAGCAAAACCCAGCCTGTCTACTTGAGAAGACAGATCCCATTTCTGCCAGCAGGAAACAGAATCAGATTTATTATCACTGACTTACATGGTGCGATTTGTTGAATTGCAGGAGAAATAAAATGCAATACATTCAAAAATTACTATAGGTTACGATATGAAACATTAAAATAAACAATAAATAGTGCAAAAAGAGAGCAAAATAATGATATAATGTTCATGAACTTCAGCATCAGTTTTAATATCATTGGCATACCTACATATTCAAATTTCAATACATAATTTTTACAAAATTATAAATTACAATAAGTATATATTAAAAAAATTAAATTAAATAAGTAGTGCAAAAAGAGAGGAAAAAAGTAAGGTAGTGAATCCTGACATGGGTTCGTTGTCCATTCAGAAATCTGATGGCTGAGTGGAAGAAGGCGTTCCTGAAAGATTGAGTATATGTTTTTAGGCTCCTGCACCTCCCCCTTCATGGTAGCAACCTGGGTGACTGGAGTCCTTAATGATGGATGCCACCCTTCTGAGGCATTGCCTTTTGAATGATCCTCAATACTGGGGAGACTAGAGCCCATGATGGAGCTGGCTGAGTTTACAACTTTTTACAGCTTTCTCCAATCCTGTCCAATGCCCCTTCCGCACCAGATGGTGACGCCGCTAGTTAGAATGTTTTCCACAGTATATCTGCAGAAATGTGTACGTGTCATACCAAGTAACTTCAGACTCCTAATGAAATATAGCCACTGTTGTGCCTTCTTTGTAATTGCATCAATATGTTGGGCCCAGGGTAGATCTTCAGAGACGCTGACACCCAGGAACTCGAAACTGCTCACCCTTTCCACTGCTGGTGTGTGTTCCAACTTCCCCTTCATAAAATCCACAATCACTTCATTTGTCTTACTGACACTGAGTGCAAAGTTATTGCTGCACGTTTCAACACCAGTTAACCAGATGATCTATCTCACTCCTGTACACCTCCTCATCACCATCTGAAATTCTACCAACAATAGCTGTGTTATCTGCAAATGTATAGATGACATTTGAGCTGTGCCTAGCCGCACAGTTGTGGGTGTGGAGAGAGTAGAGCAGTGGGCTAAGCATGAATCGTTGAGGTACTCCAGTGCTGATCGTCAGCAAGGAGGAGTTCTGATCCGCACACATGGTGGTCTCCCAGTGAAGGAGTGATGCAGAGGGAAGTACCGAGGCCCAGGTTTTGGAGCTTGTTGATTAGAATGGAGGGTATGATTGTGTTGAATGTTGAGCTATAGTCAATAAACTGCAGACTGATGTTGGTATTACTATTGTCCAGGTGATCCAAGTGAGAGGAGTGGAGACCTATTATGGCAACAGGCAAATTGCAGCAGGTCCAGGTCCTTGCTTAGGCAGGAGTTGAATCTAGCCAATGGCAAACTTTTCAAAGCACTTCATCACAGTAGATGTGAGAGCCACTGGGTGATAGATGATGAGGCAGCTCAACATGCTCTTAAAATATAGAAACAGAGAAAACCTACAGCACAATACAGGCCCTTCAGCCCACAAAGCTGTGCTAAATATGTCCTTACCTTAGAAATTACCTAGGGTTACCCTTAGCCCTCTATTTTTCTAAGCTCCGTGTACCTATCCAGGAGTCTCTTAAAAGACTCTCTTCTTGACCACTGGTATTATTGTTGCCCTTTTGAAACAGGTGGAAATCTCCAACTGGAGCAGTGAGAGATTGAAGAAGCCTTTGAACACCCCTACCAGGTGCACCATCACGGACTGAAACAAGGGTTCGCCCTCTTGAAAGATGTTCTGACATTGGCCTCTGAGACAGTGATCACAGGGTCACCAGATGCTGCAGGGATTTGCACAGGTGTAGTTTTATTCTCCCTTTCAAAGCATGCGTAACACGTGTTGAGCCCTTTTGGGAGTGAAGCATTACAGCTATTCCTGATGTTAGGAAGTAATGGCCTGCAAACCCTACCAGAGCTGGCATGCATCCAATTCCATATCCAACTTCAAATGGAATTGTTTTTATCACTCTTAAAATAACCTTCTGTAGGTTTTACCTGGACTTTTCGTATAGTTCTGGATCACTGGTCTTGAATGCCACAGATCTAGCCCTCAGAAGACTGCGAATCTCCTGAGTCACCCATAGCTTTTGGTTTGGGTATGTCAGGTATGTTATTGAAGGCACACACTCATCCACACAGGTCCTGGTGAAGTCGGTGACAACTGTGGCATATTCTATCAGATTCAAAGATGAATCCCTGAATATTGTCCAGTCATGTGTGCTTGGTCCTCACCTCTAGCTGTGATTTTAGTCTCTGACTGCTCACTGGGAGTACAAGTACAGCCAGGTGATCAGACTTTCCAAAGTGTGGGCATGGGTAAGCATTCAAAGTTCAAAGTATATTTTATTATCAGACCACACACAACTGAGATTCTTTGTGTAACATGACATCTCAATCCCTGTACGACAGCTCCAACTGACCTCAACCCCCGTACGACAGCTCCGACTGACCTCAACTCCCGTACGACAGCTCCGACTGACCTCAACCCCCGTACGACAGCTCCGACTGACCTCAACCCCTGTACGACAGCTCCGACTGACCTCAACCCTTGTACGACTGCTCCGACTGACCTCAACTCCCATACGACAGCTCCGACTGACCTCAACCCCTGTACAACAGCTCCGACTGACCTCAACCCCTGTACGACAGCTCCGACTGACCTCAACCCCTGTACGACAGCTCCAACTGACCTCAACCCCTGTACGACAGCTCCGACTGACCTCAACCCCTGTACGACAGCTCCGACTGACCTCAACCCCCGTACGACAGCTCCGACTTCACCACTCTATTTACCCGTGATGTACTGTGCGAATCTACTACCTTTTGTAGGATTTTCCATTCAAAGGCATTGGTGTTCTCATGCCAGTGCATAATGCACCCGGTCAATATACTCTCCACTTCACATGAATAAAAGATTGCCAACATTTTTGATGTCATGCTGAGCCTCTGCAGACTCCTAAGGAAGTACCGGCTCTGTTGTGCTTTCTTTGCAATCACATTTATCTATTGGGTTCAGGACAGGTCCTCTGCAATAGTAACCCAGGAATTTAAAGTTACTGACCCTCTCCACCTCTGATCCTTAAATGAGGACTGGCTCAAGGACCTCTGGTTTCTCTCTTCTGAAGACTGCAATCAGTTCCTTGGTCTTGCTGGAATTGAGTGAGAGGTTGTTGTCATGACACCACTTAGCCAAATTATCAATCTCCCTCCTGTAGGCTGAATCATCGCCACCCTTGATATGGCCCACAACAATGGTGTCATCAGCAAACTTGTTGGAACTGTACTTAGCAGGGAGCTAAGTACACATCTCTGTGGTGCTCCTATGCTGCTTGAGATTGTGGAGGAGATGTTTTTGTCAATCCGAACTGACTGATGTCCACAGGTGAGGAAATCCAGGATCCAATTGCACAACAGGCCTAGGTCTTGGAGTTTGCTAATTGGTTTTGAGGAGATGATGGTATTAAACGCTGAGCGGTAGTCGATAAAGGGCATCCTGATGTATGCACCTTTGCTGTCCTGATGTTCCAGGATTGTGTGAAGAGCCAATAAGATAGCATCTCAAGTCAAGTCGTCTATTGTCATTTTGACCATAAACTGCTGGTACAGTGCACAGTAAAAACGAAACAACGTTCCTCCAGGACCCTGGTGCTACATGAAACAACACAAAACTACACTAGACTATGTGAGACAGCACAAGGCTACACTAGTCTACGTAAAACAACATAAAAACTGCACTAGACTACAGACCTGCACAGGAATACATAAAGTGCACAAAACAGTGCAGGGCAGAACAATAATTAATAAATAAGACAATAGGCACAGTAAGGACAAATTACAATGTCAGTTTAGACTCTGAGTATTGAGGAATCTGATAGCTTGGGGGAAGAAACTGTTGCATAGTCTGGTCGTGAGAGCCCAAATGCTTCGGTACCTTTTGCCAGATGGCAGGAGGGAGAAGAGTTTGTATGAGGGGTGTGTGGGATCCTTCACAATGCTGTTAGAGAAGCCCCGATGATCTTCTCAGCTGACCTCACTGAGAAGTCAGCTGAGACAGTGCAATTCCCGAACCAGGCAGTGATGCAGCTGCTCAGGATGCTCTCGATACATCCTCTATAGAACGTGTTGAGGATGGGGGGGGGGGGGGGGGGGGGGTGGGAGATGGACTTTTCTCAGCTTTCGCAGAAAGTAGAGACGCTGCTGGGCTTTCTTGGCTATGGAGCTGGTGTTGAGGGGCCAGGTGAGATTCTCCGCCAGGTGAACATCGAGAAATTTGGTGCTTTTAATGATCACAATGGAGGAGCCGTCAATGTCCAGCGGATAGTGGTCGCTCCATGCTCTCCTGAAGTCAATGACCATCTCTTTTGTTTTGTTCACATTCAGAGACAGGTTGTTGGCTCTGCACCAGTCCGTTAGCTGCTGCACCTCCTCTCTGTAAGCTGACTCGTCGTTCTTGCTGATGAGACCCACCATGGTCGTGTCATCGGCGAACTTGATGATGTGGTTCGAGCTGTGTGTTGCAGCACAGTCGTGGGTCAGCAGAGTGAACAGCAGTGGACTGAGCACGCAACCCTGGGGAGCCCCCGTGCTCTGTGTGATGGTGTTGGAGGTGCTGCTCCCGATCCAGACTGACTGAGATCTCCCAGTCAGGAAGTCTGCTGTAGACCTGTTGCTTTGGTTGGCAAAATGGAGCGGATCTAAGGCACTATTCAAACAGGAGCTGAAATGCTTCAACACCAGCCTCACCAAACACTTCACCACTGTGGATATAAGTGCCACTGGGCATTTGTCATTTAGACAGGTTACCATGCTCTTCTTGGGCACCGGCTTGAAGCAGGTGGGTACCACACATTGCTATAGCAAGAAGTTGATGAACACCCCAGCCAGCTGGTCAGCACATGTCTTTAGTACTTGGCCAGGTACCCAGACCAGTTCTGATGGTTTCCTTGGATTCACTCTCCTGCAGGCAGCCCGCACATCAGCTTCAGATACTGAGACCAAAGGATCATCAAGAGGTGTGGGTGTTCGCGAAGGTTTCTCCATGTTCTGATGGTCAAAGCGAGCATAGAAGACATTGAGCTCATCTGGAAGCAAATCTCTGCTGTCCCCCTTGTCACTTAAATTTTTTTGTAGGAGGTTATATAAACCCTGCCACAGTTGTTGAGCATCCCTCAGTGGTTTTGTTTTGGTCTGGTATCTCCACTTGGTCCATGAGGTAGCTTTCAGGAGATCATCCCTGCACCTTGTGTAGCATTCTTGGTCTCCAGACCTGAATACAGATGGCCCTCGTTTTTCAAACGTTCACTTTACGACAGCTCGCTGTTACGAAAGACCTACATTAGTACCTGTTTTCGTTAACCAAAGAGGATTTTTGCTTTTATGAAAAAAAGACACCCGCTTTATACGTGTGTTTACCCCGAGAAAGACTACCATGACAGTGAAGCCTTGTGCGGGCAGTTGTGTGCGCATGCGTGTACGTGCGTATGCGTGTACGTGCCGATTTTTTTTCTCCAAATCAATTTTGGCTTGCTGTCTTCCTGAGTTTGATAAGTGAAACTACATCATACATACAATATTTCTACTTTATATAGGCTGTATATTTATCACATCATTCCTGCTTTTACTATATGTTCGTGTTATTTTAGGTTTTATGTGTTATTTGGTTTGATTTGGTAGGTTATTTTTTGGGTCTGGGAACGCTCAAAAATTTTCCCATATAAATTAATGGTAATTGCTTCTTCGCTTTACAACATTTCGGCTTACAAATGGTTCCATAGGAATGCTCTACCTTCGGATAGCGGGGGAAACCTGTACCTCTAATCTGACTCTCAGCAAATTTCAGATTTCATAGTTCATCCAGGGCTGATTGGGGAAGACTGAATGATTTTGTGGAGACACACTCATAATAAAGTCTACAACAACCCTAGCATAGTCATTCAGATCCACAGTTGAGTGCTTGAACATGGGCCAGTCCACAGATTCAAAGCAATCCCGTAAAAGTTCCTCCACCTCCCGCGACCACCTCTTGGTTGTCTTAATAACTGGAGCCTTGCTCTTTAGGGTCTGTCTGTGTGCAGGTAGTAGGAGGACAGCCAAGCGGTCTGATATACCAAAATGTGGTCCAGGCAAGGAACGACAGGCATTCCTTATCGTACTGTAGCAGTGGTCTAGTGTGTCGGGACCTCTGGTGCTACAGGTTATATGCTGGTGATAACTGGGTAGGGTTTTCTTCAAACAGGCCTGGCTGAAGTCTCCAATTATAATTTGAGATGGGATGGGATGGGCTGTTCCTCGTCTACAGGCAGCACTGAGCAGTGTCACGGGTTCTTGGGTAAGTGGCCAAGTGTGTTGGCTCCTCCGGCTCCACAGGTTGGTGGTGGTTGCTCAGAGACTTCCTCAAGCTGGCCTGGTTGAAATTCCCAATAATGCCAGGGAAGGCATGGGAGTGCGCTGTTCGTGCTTGCGGATTACTGTGCTCAGCTCCTCCAGTGGTTGCCTGAGGTGGAATGTACACTGCCACGGGAATGATGAGGGAAAACTCCCTCGGCAGATAAAACGGATGACATTTTTAACCGCGGGATGTTCCAGGATGGGTGAGCAGGACTAAGACTGAATTGCCACATCTGTGCACTGCGATGCGTTAATCGTAAAGTGTAGTCCACCGCCTCTATCTTCCTGCCTCTGTGGAAAATGGTCTTTGCTTTGCTTCATGGAAGCATGGATATCCCCCGCTACTTCCAGATCCCAGGTGGTAATAATGAGAAGAAGGCATGTTCTGGATGGTGAGGGTCCTTAATGATGGATCCCACTTTCCTGAGGCACTGCCTTCTGAAGACATCCTTGACAGTAGGTTGGCTAGTGCCCATGATGGATCTGGGTGAGTCTACAACCCTTTGGAGCTTTCTTTGATCGTACGCATTGGAACCGCCATACCAGGTAGTAAAGACCCGTCCAAATGCTCTCCATTGTACTTCTGTAGAAACTTGCTAGTCTTTGGTGACATAGCAAATCTCTGCAAACTCCGAATGAAATACAGCCACTCACTTGCCTTCTTCATGACTGTATCTGTATGTTGGGCCCAGGAAGCATCTTCGGAAATGCTGACGCACAAAAATCTGAATTTCTCACCCCCTTCCACTGCTAACCCCTTGATGAGGACTGGTGTGTGTTCCTCAGTAACGGCTGGCATAAGTTCACATAACTTCCCCTTCCTGAAACTGGGGAAAACAGAGCAGAGCACGTGGCCCATACTCTGCAAGGTACACCCAGCTCCTGGATCCTCAGTACAGCTGCCATGGCCTCCACTTAGCACAAATACAGTGCCTATAAAAAGTATTCACCCCCTTGAAAGCCTTCGTGTTCTATTGCTTTACAACACTGAATCGCAGTGGAATTAATTTTGGCTTTTTTGACACCATTCAACAGAAAAAGACTCTTTCATGTCGAAGTGAAAACAGATCTCTACAAAGTTATCTAAATTAATTACAAATATAAAACATCAAATAATTGATTGCATAAGTATTCATCTTCCTTTAATATGAAAAACCAAATCATCACTGATGCAGCCAATGGGTTTTAGAAGTCACATAATGTGCAGTCAAGGTGTTTCAATTGATTGTAGTAAAAATACACCTGTATCTGGGAGGTCCAACTGCTGGCGAGTCGGTATCCTGGCAAAAGCTACACTATGAAGACAACACTCTCAGCAACTCCGTGAATAAGTTATTGAAAAGCACAAGTCAGGAGATGGATACAAGACAATTTCCAAGTCACTGAATATTCCTTGGGAGTACAATTAAGTCAATCATCAAAAAATGGAAAGAATGGGGCTCAGCTGTAAATCCGGTTAGAACAGGCCATCCTCAAAAACTGAGTGACCGTGCAAGAAACTAGTGAGGGAGGCCACCAACAGACCTATGACAACTCTGGAGGAGTTACAAGCTTCAGTGGCTGAGATGGGAGAGACGATGCATACAATAGCTGTTGCCCAGGAGCTTCACCAGTCACAGCTTTATGGGAGAGTGGCTAAGAGAAAGCCACTGCTGAGAAAACTCACATGAAATCTCAGCTAGCATTTGCCAGAAGGCATGTGGGGGACTCTGAAGGTTCTATGGTCTGATAAAACCAAAATTAAGCTTTTAGGCCATTAGACTAAATGCTATGTTTGGCACACCGCACATCAACAAAAACACACAATCCCTACTGTGAAGCATGGTGGTGGCTGCATCATGCTGTGGGGATGCTTCACTGCAGCAGGCCCTGGAAGGCTTGTAAAGATAGTGTGTAAATTGAACGCAGAAGAATACAGAGAAATCCCGGAGGAAAACGATGCTGTCTGCAAGCGAACTGTGATTTGGGAGAACGATTTGTTTTCCAGCAAACAATGACCCCCAAGCATAAGCCAAAGATACACAGGAATGTCTTAAAAACAACAAAGTTAATGTCCTGGAGTGGCCAAGTGAGAGTCCAGATCTCAATGCAATTGAGAATTTGTGGCTGGACTTGAAAGGGCTGTTCACTCACGATCCCTGTGCAATCTGACAGAGTTTGAGCAGTTTTGTAAAGAAGAAAGGGGAAAAATTGCAATGCCCAGATATGCAAAGCTGACAAAGATCTATTCACACTGACTCTATGTTGTAATTGCTGCCAAAGGTGCATCTATTAAATACTGTCTTGAAGGTGGTGAATACTTAAAGGGGTGTTAGGGTTAATGTTAGGGTTAATTCGAGACTGCCATTACAGGTCAGGAGTGGCTCACGTAATAGTAGGAGGCCGGAATGCGAGGGAGGGGGGAGCGAAACTAGGGACTCCGCTACACCGAAACTATTAGTGTCACGCGATTCAGTAAACAAAAGAAACAGGTAACTCGTGAGTGTATGGCGTCGGGCCAATAAGATGGACACAAGTGCCCGATATTACCTAATATGTAGCGGGGGGTTGTGCTGGGGGAAAAAAGGGATATAAATAAGAGAAGATTGTAAGGGGAAGTCGGAAAGCGCGCCTTCTCCAGCGACTCCGTCGATTCGCTGTGCCAGTTACGATTCTGCCAATAAAGCCACGTTTTGCTATATTCCGATGTTGGTTGTCTCTCTTCCAAATGAACACAGGGCATAACTTGAGCCCAACATTTGGTGACCCTGACGTGGGGAGGGAGAGACAACACAGGCTGGCGGGTCCGACGGCAGACAACTTGCGGCCGCGTCTTGAATAAGGTAAGGAAGTGCCTGTTATATCTAAGACTTCCACTAGATAGTTAAATTACTGAGTTAGATCTTGTCTGCTGACGGAACCTCACCAACCCCAAATTACCTCGAGAAAGTTCATTCCAGGTGCAGAATCGTGACTGGTAAGTACTTATTTTTCTTATCCGTTTTAGCAGGATCCTCCGCCCGTGGAAAAGTCTTCTGAGTGAGGGGAGTTGAGAAACCCGCTGCCCAAAAGGGCATAAAAGTCTCAGAAGTGAGGAGGAGAAACTGTTCCGCGGTACACCTTAGTGCACGGGGATATTGACGGCGCCTACCTTAGACTGGTTGTTAAGAGGAGAAATCTCCCACGCGAAGGTCAGGTTTTGAAAGGCGACTGTCCCACATTTGCTCCTCTCTGTGCACTAGGGAGCCATGGAACACTTCAACTTTAAGTTACCAAAACTCAGACACCTGCGTGTTGAACACCCCGGTGTCCCGTGGTGGCGACTGAGCCTAAACCACGGCACTAATCTTACATCGCAGCTATTGTTAGATAATGCCATTATGGACCCCAACAATGTACTTCAGGTACTAGACCAGGCACCCCACCAGAAAGACCACCTTCTAAGTGAGGTTCGACGCACCCTTGTAGAATTTTAGTTCACATGACTAAAATTTTGGATAACCTGGCAGCGAATCCCCAAGCATCTGCCAGAACAGTGATAAAGTTAGGTAATCTACCTGGGAGGGAATTAAGGCCCCGCCACACAAATGGAAGACGGAGCTCACAATGAGTCTGACCCCAAAGTGGGAGTCGCGGGATTGGCCTGAGAAGGGATCAATGCAATCAAACTTTCCGCGTGGCATTGGACCTTTAAAAACCGTGTCCCTATTGGGCACCGCCCGTCCGGCAAGTACAACCGCGGAACTGGGGTTTGTGGCGGTCCACCTCACGTATCCCCGATTCAGACTTCACCCAAAAGGAGTCCGCGACTGTGGCCCCCGCCACTGTCGCTGCAAATAGACCACGCACTGGAGAGGTGCTCCAGAGCGTCAGACACTCGATCTCCCATAACAATACAGTAAAGGAGGGAGAAAAGAAATTACACATGTTAGAAAAAAGCCTTCAGGCGTGGAGAGACAAAGGATGGTTCCCAGCCAATGACCAACCATTTCTGACCCTCTCCATGCTGGCTGAATTTCAACTTCGTGTCCTCGATGATCTGGAAAACAGACGAGGGGAGGCAAAACGAAAGTTATTTGGAAAATCCAAGTCCGTAGCCAAATTAGAGGATGAGGATGTGTATCTCAAGGAATTCCTGTCCCGGTTCCAGGCGCATGCGGACAAACCGCCAGAGAACTCCGAGCTCCCGCGCCCCACCCCAAGGGAGTCAGCCACATGTCCAGACCCCGAGATTGACCCCGCAGACCCAGAGTGGATCATAGACCACCAGCCTCTTTACCCACCGTTTCCCTCCGGATGGTCTAATGCCTCTCACGCCCCGCATCACATTATCCCAGCAACGGCCCCTCCACCATATGCGGAGCCCCCCCAGCCACCCAAAGCAGATCTAGCACCATCAGTCCCGTCAGCCCCACAGGAGAATGTCCAAGCTCCTATGATGGAAATAAAAGGTGGTATTATTGACGTAAAGGACCCCATCCGAGAACATATGCTCACCCTGCTGACGCAGCACAGCCAGCAACTAAAAGAACTCACTGCCCTGACGGAGGAGGAGGCGAGGACTCTCAAGGCCCATGTCGCCCTCCCGAGGGAAGGGGAGGACTGGCCGGACTGGTGCCTGCCCTCCGAACCTCCCCACTCGGAGTCATTCCAGCACGTCGCCCAGGCTGGCCGACATGCCGCCCTCACGATTCTAGGTGGCAAGGGAGACCCTGAGCTGAGGCGACAGACCGAGCCTCGAGGGCCTCCAGAGGAGGACTCGGTAGTAGTCACAGGGTATGGACTGCATGCCACACTGGTAAAAGGCAGCCCGTCCATAAATCAGACTAACGAACCCGACCCCTCGGAGGATAGGGATAGCATGGACGCGGTTAGCACGCCGGGGGATGGTGTCTCCTGGCCGGGTCTACAGGGCCCCCTACTGGCCACACATGGAGGAGGAGTAAAGTATGTCCCCTGGGCCCGTACTGATCTGGACACGTTAATAAAAAAGCTGCCGCCACTAACAAACGGGGCGGCGGCGTGGATACGGACCTTTGAGAGGGAGACCTGCCAGGACCGCTTAGCCCTAGCCGATATACGTACCATATTGCTGGAGGTCCGGGCGGAAGAGGCACTGAGCCGAGCACAGAAGCTGGCAAAGTGCACCCGCGCAGATGAGTCATCCCTATTTGACCCGTTTAGGAACCGGTTTTCGGACTCCCCCAGGGAGAGCTACCCCACCTCCCTCTCTTTGGACGCCTTGGCCACCCTCCGCCTCAGGGAAGGGGAGGACACCCACGAGTACCTCAGTCGGGCCTGGGAACAATGGGAGGCAGGAACAGGGGAGCGGCCCGATAGTTCAGCCCTGGCAGTGGCCCATTTCCGCCACGGCATCTTGGCGGGGCTGCCGTACCCCGTCCAGTCAAAATTGCGAGATAATATCGTTGGCCTTGACGCACTCCCTGAGGATCAGTGGAAACGCCAGGTAGACCACTATCTGAATAGATATAGGAGTTCAGAGAAGAATAAGGCAGAAGGCCAGGCGTCGAAGATTTCCCAGCAGGTCATGGAACAGCTGAGCAAGGTCTTAGAGCAAGCTAGCGCCAAGCTTTCGGCTCAGGCTTTGGTCCCGCAGGTCCCCGTACTCCCCCAGCTCCAATTCTATCAGCCCCCGTACGGCCACCCAGCCCCACTAAAGGGCCAACCCCGGGGCTACTACCCACCTGGTCCCCCGCACTCGCAGGGACGCAATCCGCAGGTAATGTGCTGGAGCTGTAATGAGTTCGGCCACTATGCCAGGGATTGCCGGGCCGAAAATCCGCCTATGGGACGGGGTCGGCCCCGGGCCGTAGACGCCCTCCAAGGAAGGCACGGGCGAGGACAAGGACCTCCCCCTAGAGCTAGGATAGGGGCCAGTAGAGGCCGGTCAATGGAACCTAGGCCGAAACAACCCCAGGGTAGGGAAGAGGTGAGAGGGGGATAGCATGGATCACAGGAGAACCAGGAACTGCAGGGGGTTCAGGATGGCCCGCTGGTCGATCCAGACGAGGAATATGATTACCCCCCTTATCCCGAGCAATTCTGACGGGGCCCACGAGAATCCCCGAGGGTGACGCCTCCCCATAAGCCCCCCATGATCCGGGCAAAACTTTGCGGGGAGGCTATCGAGTTTATGGTCGACACGGGGGCAGCAGCCTCTACGATCACCAAATTACCCCGCCATCTCACCCTCTCGGGCAATACATTGGAAACTGTGGGATTCTCGGGGACGGTTGAGGCCCGACCATATACTCATCCCGCCATGCTTGTTATTGGAACCCAGAGAATTACCTTGCCCTTTCTGCTGGCCCCGAAGTGTCCAGTCAATCTCCTAGCCCGTGATGCCCTCTCCAAATTGGGGGCGAAGATTTTCTGCTCCCCAGCCGGGCTCCGGCTGGTATGGCCGGGTCAGAAGGGGATCACTGACCATGCCACCGGCCAATACATCTTCACCCCTGCACCAGAATCCCAATCTAAAGAGATCAGTATTTACTGGATTAGGCTTTTGTATGACCAACGGACTGTGGGGCTCCTTCGTGAGTTCGAGGAGTGGCTCCCCTCCGTACCCGGTTCACAATTCTACCATCCACCGCGCGATCCCTACCACGTGACCCTAAACTACATAACCATAAGTGACCCCGAATACGACGCACGGTTCACTGTCCACGCCCGGGGCACCCGCACCGCTGTTCAGTTGGCCTACCTAATAGCCGGAAGGGAGGGGATGGCAGCGGCAGTGAAATTAAGCGACGAACAGACTGACTGGTTTCAGGCTGGGGATGAGTCGGCACCGCATGTCACGCTGGCCATTGCCCCTGGATACGCAGCACGGAATCTTGGCCCAATGGTCTGCGCGGCGCTCCGGTGCCAGTACAGGATAGTGGGATTGGGACCGGAAGAAGTGTCCCTAGATGGCTGCTTCCAGCGGCGTCCTCTTGCCCTCAGGGAGGAAGGCTTGTACGAGAAGCGTACAGTGGAGCGCGCCCTACGCCTGGATACCGTAGATCACGGGAAGGCCGCCCAGATCCTTCGGGATACTAACCCCACCCTATGGACCACTCATCCCCATGACACCGGGCGCCTCAAAGGGGCAGTGCGACTCCAGCTTAAACCCGAGGTCAAACACTGCATCTGGGTGCCCCAATATCCCCTGACCCCGGACCAAGTCGCGGGGATCGGGCCCACCATTGAGGGACTCCTAGAGGTCGGGGTGCTGCGACGTATAGAGGGAGGTCGGTGGAACACACCGATCCTTCCTGTGCCCAAGGGCCTGGGCAAAGGGTGGCGAATGGTCCACGACCTCAGGGCAATTAATGACGCCACTGAGACCTTGAACCTGAAGGTCCCGGACCCTTACGTTGCCCTCCACGCCCTTAACCCATCCATGCAGTATTATTCGGTGGTGGATTTGGCAAATGCCTTCTTCTGTCTCCCCCTCCATCCCGATTATCAGGCCTGGTTTGCCTTTACTTTCCAAGGCTGCCGGTACACTTATAACAGGCTCCCGCAGGGCTACAAGGACTCCCCTGGCCTTTTCAGCGCAGCACTCACACCCATCCTTCGGGCCCTTCCGCTCCCGGCGGACACCACCATTGTCCAATATGTTGACGACCTCCTTGTTGCCAGTGTTACCGGTGAAGCTAATCTGGAGGCTGTTCGCGTTCTCCTGGACGCGCTGGCGAGGGAGGGATTCAAGGTCAAAAAATCGAAATGCCAGATAGCGCGCCAATCGGTAGCATTTATGGGCAGAATCATAGGAAAGGGGGGTACGACTCTCTCGGATGCCCACCGCGAGGCTATTCTCTCGTATGGGCTTCCCCGGACTGTGCAAGATATGATGGCTTTCCTTGGTCTATGCGGCTACTCTCGGACTTACGTCCCAGGCTATGTCGGTCTCACTGGCCCCTTGCGAGCCATGATCACGGAGGCCGGGACTAAGCGCCTCAAGAGCACCCTCCGCTGGGACTCTACGAGGGAAACTGCTTTCCGACAGGTAAAGCAGGCTCTTGGGGCTGCTGCTGTACTGGCCCATCCCGACTACCGCCGGGAATTCCACCTGGACGTTTCTGAAACTGATGGGCGGGCGAATGCGGTCATCTATCAGCGCGACCGAGAATCCCGACGGGTCCTGGGCTACTATAGCTGCCGACTTGAGCCCGTTGAGCAGGGACAGCCTGCCTGTGCCCGTTTCCTAGCGGCTGTCACTCGCGCGGTGAATCACACCTCCCATATTGTCCTGTGCCATCCCCTGCTGATCCACACGGATCACAGTGTCAGCGCGCTGCTTGCGTCTGATGCTTTCAGTTTCTCGGCTAATCGACAGATAAAGATGGAGGACACCCTCCTAGCCCCGCACATCTCTTTCAAGCCGACCCGCGACCATTCCCGTAACATGACCACGGGGGTCAATTCCGGGACGCTAGAGGCCCACGATTGCGTTGCACGTGTGGCCGAGGAACGGAAGGTCCGGCGGGATCTATTCATGGAACCCCTTGAGGAGCCCGATTGGGACCTCTTCACGGATGGTAGCAGTCGCCGGGATGACACCGGAGTACGGGCCTCGTACGCGGTGGTGCAGCGGCAGGGCCAGGCATTCCGGACCCTGGAGGCGGACGAGATCCCACAACCAGCCTCAGCCCAACTGGCCGAGGTCTACGGCCTCCTGCGCGCCTTACAGCTTAGTGAGGGTTTGTGAGTCAATATTTACACCGACTCTAACTACGCGTGGGGGGCTGTGCATATAGAGGGAGCAGCTTGGATCCGGCGGGGTTTCAGGACCGCGGCTGGTACCCCGGTGAAGCATGAGAGACCTCTCCGCAGGTTAAGGGCAGTCCGCTTGCCGACTCAGGTCGCAGTGATAAAGGTGGTAGGCCACAGCTCCTCAAACACCCCCGAGGCTAGGGGTAATGATGCGGCCGACCGGGCGGCAAAAGCCGCAATTCAAATGCCCACCCTGAGGTCAGGGAGGGACACCTCAGACTGTGAGCCTCCTGGCTCGCCCCGCCTGGAGCCGGTCCAGCCGGAATCCCGAGGTTTACAGGTCGCTCCGTTGCTCCAAGCGGATGCTATGCTCCACCTTGTTGAGTTACAGGGGGCAGCATCGGCAGCAGAGCGTCGGGAGTGGATTAACAAGGGAGCTGCTCGACACCACTTCACTGTGGGTGATACGGACCACCATATCTGGCGGTCCGAGGGAGGGGAGATAGTAGCACCCAGGGCATTACTACCGTCACTATTTAAGGAGATCCATGGGCCCACCCACATAGGGATAGCCAAGGTAATAAAACTTATAAAGAATCACTGGTGGGCCCCAAAATTAAAAGAGCACATGGAAAATTTGAGAGCTGAATGTAAAATCTGTAACGAACACAATGCCCGGAGACCACTGCCCCATCCGATGCTCAAATTCCCCAACCCCACGGGACCAAGGCAGGAAATTTGTATGGATTTCACGGACATGGGAGCAAGGTTAAGGACCCCCAGGAACCACCGATACCTGTTAGTTATAGTGGACCGATTCTCGGATGGGTAGAAGCTTTCCCCACGAGGGCAGAGGATGGTGAGACGGTGGTCAACGTCCTTACCCAGGAACTGATTCCCCGATACGGAGTCCCCACTAAAATCTGCACAGACAATGGCACCCACTTTAAAAACGAACACTTGGCCAGAGTAGAGGGCGTTCTAGGGATAACCCATCGGTTCGGCAGTGTCTACCACCCAGAAAGCCAGGGTCTAGTGGAAAGAGCAAATCGAACCATAAAAGACAAAATTGCAAAAGTAATGGCGGGCACCCAGCTCACTTGGGTGGAGGCACTCCCCCTGGCTCTGATGTCCATGCGGCAAGAAAAGAATGGGGAAACCTTTCTAACACCACACGAGATACTAACGGGGCGCTCCATGCCGGGACCGCGCACATCGCCACGGTGGGAGGAAAACTGGGAGACAATGAATCAGGACATGACCCAATACATGAGAGTCCTGGGCCAGATGGTGAGGCTCATAGCTAAACAAGTCAGGAATGCCCACCCTGAGGATGCAGCCCCCGAGCTGCCGCTAAAAATAGGAGATGAGGTCTACCTGCGGCAACCAGGGCGCTCCTCCTGGAGCGAGCAGCAATGGCATGGCCCGTACCCTGTTACAGAAATTTCAAACAATACACTCAAGGTGGGAAGGGAGGGGGACAATAACTGGCACCATTTCTCGCACTGCTCCAGGACAAAGAAAGGAAGACCGATTGATCCCGACTCCGACATAGAGGAGGAGGAAGCCGAGGGGGATGACGCCATGGAAAACCCTGATATGGGTAGGAGTGATGCTCCTAGGTAAGGCGCCGATGGCCGAAGCGGGAAGGGGAGGAGATGCGTGCGGGGCGAATATCATCCTTAATGCGGACCCTCATACGGGTAGGACATTCCAGTTCGACCTGTGCGATGTGATCAACTGCTGGGGCGACAAGAGAGCCTGGACTGGGTATAATGTCTACATGTGTCCATTCACCTTGGGATACCCGAACCCATGGGTAAAGGAGTGTAGCGCATGGATAAATGTATGGTGGTGGACGGGCCCAGACCAGTCCTGGCTGGATAACAGGCCAATCAATCAAGGGTCCTCCAAACCCTACTATGAGTTTAAGAGGAAGGTGAGCCTTTACAGGGGCTCCGTTTGGGGAAGAAAGCAGGGAGCGAACCCGTTAATCCTGACACTCAAGGAAGGAATACACAACCCTTTTAGTATGGAGGGATGGTCGTCACAGACCTGCTCCACTCGTCGCGGGTCAGAGGTCAGGGAGCATGGGGCGGGGGGCGTGCTCTACCTGATCATAAGGGCGGACGTGACAGGCCGAGACCCATGGGGAATTATTCGGATCAATCTGGGAACTTACACAGACCCAGGATTGGGTCCCACAGCCAGCCCTGTTCTGGTAAAGAGTTCGGACTCGAGTAAGAACACTCCCCGGGAGTATATTGCAATTGAGACAGGGTACGTGGAAGCGAACGCCTGGGTTGACCGAGTGGTCCAATACACCACCCAGGCAGCGATAGGGGACTGCTGGGTATGTGCTACGGGGAAACCCACACTCCTCATGAGTCCTAGCCCCTTCGAGGAAGGAAACGACACCTTCCGTTGCGCCCTCGAACTCATGTCACTAACCAACCCCTCCGCCGGGTGCAAGTCCTGGGAAACCTATTTCCCCATGGCCCCAGCCAATGTGACCCCACCAGCCTTCAGGGTGGACCCGATCAGGAACATCACTTGCGTTACTAATCTGTCCCCATCGGATCAGCCTTACAGAGTGGGAAACTTACCTGACAGTGCCTGCTCTACCCGGATCAGTCTTACTGGCACCGAAAACGCCACCATGCTGACTGTCAGCAGAGCGGACCTCTGGTGGTACTGTGGGAAACGGGTCCTATATAATTGGCTACCTGTAAACTGGGAGGGGACCTGCACCCTGATCACCCTAAATGTACCTCTTTTCATTGCGGCAAAGAACCCAGGGGACTACACCCTCAACCCAATTCCTGATGAAATCGGGAGGTGGTATAGGAACAAGAGGGCGCTCACTGAAAGGGGGGAAAGGAACCCCGATGGGATGTGGATCGATGCTATCGGTCAGGCTAGAAACATCCCGGACGAATATAAGCTGGCAGACGAGGTAGCTGCAGGCTTTGAGAGCTTTCCACTTTTTTCAGCCATATTCCCAATCACCACCAATAAAAATGTTAACCGGATCAACCTGATCCACTATAACGTTCAGAGGCTGGCTAATCTAACCAGGGACATCATGGAAGCCGTCCACGAGCAGCTATCACAGACGTCCCTAATGACCCTGCAGAACAGAATTGCCATAGACATGATCTTAGCAGAGAAGGGCGGAGTGTGCGCCCTGTTTGGTGACATGTGCTGTATGTCCATAGCGAACAATACAGGCCCGGACGGATCACTGACCAAGGGTTTGACTAAATTGCGGTCCCTGGCCAATGAGCTAAAGCAACAATCGGGAGTCAATAACCCAGTGCTGGATTGGTTGAACCGTACGTTTGGGAAATGGGGGGTCCTACTTGGACAGTTGGCTCTAGGACTGTCTATTTCAATTGCTATCTTTATCACGTGTGGTTGTTGTTGCATACCCTGTATCAGGACCCTAGTCATCCGGACTATAGATCGAGCCTTGACTGGAAAGGATGGACCTCCACCGGCGTACCAGGCACCCTTGTTCCCGGTGGAAGGGGAGATCGAGGCCCTCCCGAAAGCGGACGCACTATGGGAGAACACGGACTGGAATGGGCCATGCCAAGGAGGAAATTGAGAGTTGCTTTTGAATAAGTCTTCTGAAATGTTGCATGCTACTTGTATAAATTGCGTATGTTTAGGGAACCCCTACCCATATTTTGTGACCCTAGGTCGGACAAATCAGGATATGCAAAGAGGGAGGACACGCCAAAGAGTGCCGGGGGACGCTCACCTCCCTGCCTGATCCCGACAGCTGCGGAAAAGCTTGTAAGGGATGTGGCCTCTGGGAGGCCAAGGGAGGGAGTGTTAGGGTTAATGTTAGGGTTAATTCGAGACTGCCATTACAGGTCAGGAGTGGCTCACGTAATAGTAGGAGGCCGGAATGCGAGGGAGGGGGGAGCGAAACTGGGGACTCCGCTACACCGAAACTACCAGTGTCACGCAATTCAGTAAACAAAAGAAACAGGTAACTCGTGAGTGTATGGCATCGGGCCAATAAGATGGACACAAGTGCCCGATATTACCTAATATGTAGCGGGGGGTTGTGCTGGGGGGAAAAAGGGATATAAATAAGAGCAGATTGTAAGGGGAAGTCGGAAAGCGCGCCTTCTCCAGCGACTCCGTCGATTCGCTGTGCCAGTTACGATTCTGCCAATAAAGCCACGTTTTGCTATATTCCGATGTCGGTTGTCTCTCTTCCAAACGAACACAGGGCATAACTTGAGCCCAACAGGGGGCAATCAATTATTTTGTGTTTTATATTTGTAATTAAGTTAGATTACTTTGTAGAGATCTGTTTTCACTTGGTCACGAGTCTTTTTCCTGTTGATCAGTGTCAAGAAAGCCAAATTAAACCCACAGTGATTCAGTGTTGTTAAACAATAAAACATGAAACTTCCGCAGGGGGGAATGGAAGTGAACATTATTTATAGGCCCTGTACGTCTTTGATTCTCAGCAGACACAGTGTGGGAAAGTGCAGTCAGCATTCACAGGGCACAGGCGGATGCTCTGTGAGAAGTCATTGACCAGAAGTGGCAAATCTATTTCTCACTCCACAGATAGTGCCTAACCTGCTCATATTTCCACCAATTTCTGTTTTTATTGCAGATGTCCCCAAAAAAATTTCAAGTTATTTTTGGTCTTTCTGTTGTAACACTTACCCAACAGGCTGGTATATGTCTAGGGGAAAAGGAGATCCAGCCACACACCAACCCCACCTCCTGTACACGCAGGTGCTGTGAGAATCAAGTTTATGCTGCGCGCACACACACGGTATCAAACTCACACCAGATACCGTTATGAAATACACTTTAAAGATTTTACTAAAACTAAAAGAGTACTATGCAATACAGTATATATGAAAGAAAAGAAAAAGTAAAAGGCGCCAACTTATCAAAGTTCAGTCAGTTTAGTGCACATCGTTGGAGCTCAACCATCGAACCATTCAACACCTCGTCACTTTCCTCCGACCTCCACGTCCTCGCACCTGGAACCACCCGGGTGGTCAACCGAGCAGTGCGGCGCACATCCACCTTCCTCGGCGTCTCCTTCCCGACTCCCCTGAAAAAACCGCGAAAACCCCCAAGCTCCCAGCCTCACAAGACAAAATAACATTCCCCATTGGTCAACAAATGAATACAATCCCGATATCAGCAAGTCCAAAGCTAAACAACTGCGAGAAAAACACTTATCAGACAAAGAAGCATTCCTACTCTTAACAAACCAAAGAAGCCATTTTGAGTAACATACACAGTACATTGTACACTGTTATTAGGATTCTGATAACTGAATGCCAGCATTTCTACATTACAGCCAGTGAGATTTGGCACAAGATCTCAATGTAACCTAATTGAAATTCATGAGATGCAAATCAGACTAATAGAAGAAAAAAAGACTTTTTCCAATCGACACGAGTTTACATCATTGAAAAATTCACACAAAAGGGAATGAGTATGTGACAAAGACAGTCACGGGCATCCAATTTGAAGGAAGCAGTATTTTGGAAATTGAAGAAGTACAGAGCAGTAGATGAGGCAATTCAGTCCACTGTAAGTGCTGATTATTGAATTTATTTATTAATTCAGAGATACAGTGCATAACAGGCCATTCTGGCCCAATAAACTACACAACTTACCCATTTAATCCTAGCCTAATTACAGGGCAATTTACAATGACCAATTGGCCTACAAATCGGTAGCTTGTTGGACAGTGGGAGGAAACCAGAGCACCCAGAGGAGACCCACATGCTCACAGGAAGGACGTACAAGCTTCTTACAAACAGCGCTGGAAATGAACTCTGAACTCTGACGCCCCAACCTGTAATAACATCGCTCGATCCACTTCGCTACCATGGCACCTGTGGAAATTTGGTGCATTTCCCCTGCTCCGCTCCTACTGGCATGCTAAATTCAAGAAGTCATGTAACCAGCAGGAAGCTGATCTAACATGTTTCACTGTCTTAGAAGTTATTAAATATCAATCTGCAATACGAACTTAACAGGTTCTACCTCTGTGGCTGCGTCAACAGAGCGAGACGTTGGAGTTTGCTGCCATCTTGTGGCTAAATACCACACTGATCCAAATGGCAAAAAAAACACAGGAAAAAGAAATGACAGCGGAAAAGTATCCCTCTGCTCATTAACTTTCCTTTTACTATGATATTCTCTGTTCAGACAAGTTTCTTTTCCCCCTGTTCACTGATATGACACTAAGTTTGCGAGCGGATGGAAATAATCTCATTATTACCAGCATGATCCACTGCAGAACTGAGGGAATTTAGTGAAAATCTGGAAGCAGCCTAAGACTCCTGTGGGGTATGATATTTTCAAAGCACTGACATGAGCCACTCCCCAAAATCGCACCTGCAACAAGTAGCTTCAGACTGAAGGCAAAGGATAAACGGAAATGGTTTTGGCCCTCCTACCTTGAGCAGATAATTCAGGCGAGCCAGAGCCTCCAGGAACACATCAGCCCCCTTGTTGGAGAACTCATACCTTCCCGCAATGAAAATGAACAGGGTCTTGTCCAGGTCGAAGTTCAAACATCTGCAGGAGACAGACAAAAAAATCTTTCAAACGCATGACGGTGATAACACACACAGGGCATAACTAAAGCCTGAGAGGACGAGTTGTGGTTGTCCGGCTCAGCACAACCTGTTGCTGAAGAAAAGGAATAGGCGTGCCCGTCTTGAACTACTCCTGAAATGAGTTTTTTTTTGCTCAGCCACTTCCAGTAAGAGGTAACAACTCTGTTATAGATCCAGGTTCGTATTGAGGCCTGACCAGTCAGGTCTGCAGACTCCTTCCCTGAAGGACACTGTGATCAGATGCACTTACTGTGTCAATTCATCTTCATGATCACCAGTTTTTAACCTCCTGGTTTATTTAATTAGCCTAATTTAAATTCTCCAGCTCTCTTCATACCTTCAGATCATGTCATTATCTAAAGAATTCCACCATAAAAGTAGAAAAAGTATTAAAATGATTGTGGAAGTTTTATTGACTGTGATGAGAGAAACACCTCTAGAATCAGGTGGTCCAATGTCAGTTTAGGTGAAGCGCACTGAGACACAGGTCAGTTTGTTGGGGAGAGATGAGAATATCAAGTTAACTCCCATCATTTCCCATACAGCAAGTACTTGACCTCAAAGGGAAATGCTGATAGTACAGAAGAGAAGCAATATAATGTACATTAACCTAAATTACATCATGTGAGTGATATACGAGCTGGACAAGTTTCCACTTGCTTGTACCAGAAATGAATGTACACGAGTACCCGGCCCAACATAATTCAGCAGAGTGCTGATTCATTACAGGACTCTGGGTCCTGGGTCCCAGAGCTTAAGCACCCAGAAGGAAGCTGCCTGAGCTGTGTGCTGTTGTGCTGGAGCCTGGTGCCAATCCCTGCCGTTCTCTAGCTCTTCCCAACCAGGAACGTGGCCTGGTGTGATGTGAGCGACTGAGGCAATACACAGAGAGACCACCTGTGAGGGCTGGGCCGAGCTTTGAGACTGTGGGGTCTGGCAAAGTCCTCCACAAAGATGTAATGGAAGCTGCTGTTTGTCTAAATGCCTCTCCCCAGCCCAAAGCTTACACAATGGCCACAGTTCCCACTACATCCTACAGGAGGTAACGAGAGAGACTGCAGGATCTGGACGATCCATTAACACGTGGAACAGGATCCATTAACACGTGGAGCATGTGCAGGCAGTCCCCAACAATGGCCCCTACTCAACACATGCAGACCTCACCACCGAGTGACTATACACTCTATCCAATCCACCAAAACGCAGCCATTGATCACTCCACACTGAGCCACATGGCAAAGATTTCACTTCAACCACTGGTGAGCCCTCAATCCAGGCTCCTGGAACAGCAGTGCTCTCAGTAACATGACCTCTCTGCATATCATGCCATATTGACCTGTGATAGTGCTGACTGCACGAGTGGACTTGTTCCTGGGAATGCATTCTGAGCATTCCGGCAGTGGTAAGTTGTCTAATGAGTGTTGTATGGACAAGTAAGTTATACACTTGTTCATGTCTTCCATGATCATTTCCACTGACCCATGCTTAAAATTTCTTACAAACTGGCTGTCCTTGTCAAAACTCTGAGATTTCATTGAATGTGCTGCTTTGGGACGTCTCTGCAAATTACGAGGTATGATCACTTCCTGTGTGCACAAGTAGTGACATTTATATCTGAAAACATTCACAGCATCAACAAATTGACACATGCCCAATTAAAATAATAAATTGCTTGGTGTAGTCTTTGCATTATTTTCAATTATTTTAAAAATCAGGTTACACACAGGTACCAAAACTATTTGTCCCAGAATTTCCACTAAAAGACAAGCAGCAATGGGTACCAGTGCCAGCTCTTAGTTCAATAACTGAATAGATGTTAGGACCAAATGCACGGAGCAACCATTCCCCGCTGAACATCGACGGCTCCTCGGTAGAGATCGTTAAGAGCACCAAATTTCTTGGTGTTCACCTGGCGGAGAATCTCACTTGGTCCCTCAAGACCAGCTCCATAGCAAAGAAAGCCCAGCAGCATCTCTACTTTCTGCCTGCGAAGGCTGAGGAAAGTCCATCTCCCACCCCCCATCCTCATCACATTCTACAGGGGTTGTATTGAGAGCATCCTGAGCAGCTGCATCACTGCCTGGTTTGGAAATTGCACCATCTCGGATCGCAAGACCCTGCAATGGATAGTGACGTCAGCTAAGAAGATCATCGGGGTCTCTCTTCCCGCCATCATGGACATTTAAACTACACTCTGCATCCGCAAAAGAAACAGCATTATGAAGGATCCCATGCACCCCTCATACAATCTCTTCTCCCTCCTGCCATCTGGGAAAAGGCTCCGAAGCATTGGGGCTCTCACGACCAGACTATGTAACAGTTTCTTCCCCCAAGCTAACAGATTCCTCAATACCCAGAGCCTGGACTGACACCTTACTGCCCTATTGTCCTGTTTATTATTTATTGTAATTCCTGCACTGTTTTTGTGCACTTTACGCAGTCCTGTGTAGGTCTGTAGTCTAGTATAGCTTTCTCTGTGTTTTTTTATGTAGGTCAGTCTAGTTTTTGTACTGTGTCATGTGTTATGATCCCAGCCCCCTCCTTCCTGAGAATCGCAAGATCGCTATTAATTCGGGTCTTGGACCCAGGAAATGAGAGAGAGACAACGCAACAGATTTTGACCATTGTTTCTTGGAGACGCCTGTGTGGATTGCGACTCTATGCTACGTGCCAGCGATCAGGGTTACGTACACACCCTCGGGCAATGTGGGGTGGGGATTGTATCACCCCACCTTGATTGACATCTACAACTCTGCAAGTCAAGATAAAAAGGGACTGCAGGAGGCAGTCCCCTAGCGATGCACCAGAAGGAGACACCATCGCTCATCGCTCCTGTGATGACGGGAAGCTATTCGGAAGCCAAGTGTAGTTCATTTCCCCTAGCCTGGGGAGCGAGTGGCTGATAACACCGAAAAGGACTTCGAACTGACAACGGGGAACCCACGTTCCCGATTCAACGATTTGAGTCCAAAAGGCTGGCAAGTTTATTTTCTCACCAAAAATTCTCTCTCTCTCCAACACGTGAAACCCAGCGGTCCCCAAAAGGCTAAAAGCCTGCATGAACTCCAGAGACTTTGATATTTCCATCGGACAATATTTTTACCCCTAGACAAACGATAGAGCTACTTCTTATTGTTGATTATTACTATACCCGCGCTTTAGATTGAGTAGTGACGACGTATGTTATCTGAATGTTTGTATTAACCTTACTTTTGTGCCCCTTTATAAATAAAAACGTTTAAAAATAGTACCATCAGACTTCAGCGGACCTCTCTATCTTTGCTGGTAAGTGACCCAGTTATGGGGTTCATAACACATGTAACACCATTTTTATGTTGTCTCATTTTTACTATGTACTGTACCAGCAGTTATGGTCGAAATGACAATAAAAGTGACTTGACTTGACTTGAAATAGAAAATGCTAAACTTTCAGACAGCTGATCGATGCAGTCAGCCAGTCTGTGCCCCATTTTAGACATCGTGGAATCCAGTTCTGCATGTTAACATCAGTTTCCCAGCAGCTACACTGAGCTATCTGCCCACAGTACCCGGTGGAGAGAAACTGTTGAATGGGGGGGGGGGGGCAGCTTAAGTTCAGGGGATTGATTTATTTAATTTCGTATTAGAATATATTTAATTATCTTTGTTACTTTCCCATTAGTACTTCAAATCCATAATTTTTAAACAACTTCAATATTGTAATTTTTAATGGCTTGGCTTTGTAAAAAAATTGTTTTTGACTGTTTATGAACACCAGAGATATTTGCACACATTCAAGCTCCATAATACCTAATTGAGCCTAGGGGCTTTGTTTAACCAGCTGTCAAAGCAGTTCTGTGGCATTAATGATCGAAAGGCCATGTGTTATGTAGGGCCTCTCCAATCAGGTCAGAGTTGCCTTTCTGGGTCATTCTTGATGTGCAAACAGTGAACTGCTCTGTGTAAGTTCTGGGCCCTAATTTCTGGTGATGATTCAGCATCTGGTTATTACTCTTCACTAAAACAAAGAGCGCAGTTTAGTGACAGAAATGAAGAATTGCTTACATTTCTAATACACTTCCTGATCACAAAAATCATCACAGACTTAGAATAAGATATTTACAGCATAGAAACAGGCCTTTCAGCCCACATTCTTACCATCGTGCTGATCAGCACTAAAACAAGATTCTGCAGAAGCTGGAAATCGATATCCCACAATGCCTTTCACATTCAAGCACCTGTCCAGATGTCTCTTAAATGCTGTTAGTGTTCCTGCCACCATCACCTCGCTTGGCAGCTCATTCTAGATACCGTTTGTTTAAAAAAATACCCTTCAAATCCTCTGTAATTTTTCTCTCTCATCTTAAACCTATGCCCTGTAGTTTGAGACACCCTTACACGAATTGACTCCCTACCCCTTTCACAGTTTATAAACCTCTATCACAAGGGTTCTCAACCTTTTATGCCAAGGAACCTACCATTAACCAAGGGGTCTGTGGGACACAGGTCAGGAACCACTGTTTTACTGTGTCACTTCTCAGCCTCAACTACCTCATTTGCACCCACCTTCCTTCCTGCCTATACTTGCTATGCACCTCCTTCTTTTTCTTAACCAGGACCTCATTATCTCTCAAAAATTAAGCTTTCATAAACCTGTTATCCTTGCCTTTTATTCTGACAAGAACATACAAACTCTGTACTCTTAAAATTTCACTTTTGAAGGCCACCCATTTACCAACTACATCTTTGCCAGAAAACAACTTGTCTCAATCCACATTTGCTAGATCCTTCCTTATACCATCAAAATTGGCCATTCTCCAATTTAGAATTTTAACCCGAGGACCAGCCCTATTGTTTTCCATAATTATTTTGAAACTAATGGCAGTTATGATCACTAAATGCAAAGTGTTCCCCTACATAAACTTCCGTCACTTGCCTGATCTATTCCCTAATAGAAATTGCACTCTCTCTAGTTGGATCTCCACGTACTGATTAAAGAAACTTTCCTAAGCACATTGAGAAACTGACCACCCAGCCCTTTTACAGAATGGGAGTCCCAGTCAATATGTGGTGAGTTAAAATCACCTTCTATCACAACCTCATCTTCCTTGCAACAGTCTGTAACCTGTCTACAAATTTGCTCCCCTAAATCCCACAGACTGTTAGATGTTCTATAATATAATCCCATTAATGTGGCCATCCCTTTCTTATTCCTCAGTTCCACCACACAGCCTCGGAAAATGAGCTTTCGAGTGTGGCCTGACTAAGTAATGCTGTGACTTTTTCTCTGACTAGTAATACCACCCCTTCCTCTCTATCATGTCTAAAGTTACTGAATACTGGAAAAGTGAACTACCAGTCCTGCCTCTCCTACAAACACGTCTCACTATTGGCTATTATGTCGTAATTCCACGTGCTAATTCCTTTACCTTGCCTGTCATCCCCATTGCTCTAAAAGTGCAAGAAAGAATAAATAATGAAAAAAGCTACCTCCAGCCTGCACCTCTCCTTGCTGAATCCTTGACCAGCCAAAACCTCAACTCCCCACTCTGGTAGTGGCCCACTCACTCAATGGCCACTCCACTTAAACCTAACTTCTTTTTATTGGCCCTTGCTAATTGCCTAATTATGCATAATCCAATATTTCCTCAGGAGCTGTGGCGT
This sequence comes from Hemitrygon akajei, assembly GCF_048418815.1. Lineage (NCBI taxonomy): Eukaryota > Metazoa > Chordata > Chondrichthyes > Myliobatiformes > Dasyatidae > Hemitrygon > Hemitrygon akajei. The sequence continues at coordinate 136,644,319 of NC_133129.1, forward strand.
GCAAAAAGTGCTGAATGCTCTTGCACACTTCTTTTAAACTCTGTCTCCCTCTACACAATCTGATGTTTCCTCAGGGAATGGCGGTACTCAAAATACTGTAACCAGTTTCCTAGCTAACCCTGGATGTCTTAATGTTCTGAAGAAACCTACACATGGGACCTTGTTAAAGGCTTCGATAAAGTGCACGTAGACAACATCTACCAACACGCCCTCATCATCCATCTTGGTCACCTTGTTAGGGATCACTCCAGGGTTATGAAATTAAGGATAGCATAATTATGGATTAATTAAAATGAGAACCAGTCTTCAGGAAATAAAACATGCATACAATTTTACTTCCAACTGATACTTGTGGCAAGTGAAACCAGTCGTTGGGGTAGGATATTCTCTGTCCCAGCGCAACTACATAGGAAAGGGTTTTGGATGAATGTTCCTGTTTTGAGCACATTGTTAAAGGTGTATCCCGGCCACCTGAGGCACAGTTCAGGACAGATGTGTTTTGTTACTTAACCTTCTGTTTAGTTCTATATTCATGGAGCCATCCTTCAACACTGTAACAAAACAGGTATATTTGGAACAGACTCTAGCATTGAGTATTCAAAGAGGTTCTCCTAGTTGAGATGTGCTACCACCGTAAATATGCAAGTCTGTAAATTTACCTGACTATATTAGAAGTATTTAAGTAGGTGATTATAGCCATTGAAACTGCAGTTACCTTTGTGCTAAAGTACAAAACATTGTGTCCAGAGAGTGAGATTCTCTTGGATTCTCCTAATTCTCCCCCCTCCCCCCGGAGGTTTGTTGTGTGAATAAAAACTTTTTATTTCCTAGTTACAGCTTCTGTGTGGCTCAGTTTTAGTCAGTGACAACACACCTTGTCAAAAACTCAATCGAGTTTGTGAGACATGAGTTCTCATGTTGACTATCCCTCACTAGTCCTTCCCTTTCCAAATATAAAAATAAATCCTGCCCCTCAGAATGACTTCCTGCACATTTCCCACTCCTAATGTCAGGCTCATTTGTGTTTCAAGACCTTTCACACTTTCTAACCTTTTTCATGCTTAGCTGCTCCAGGATTTGCTGTCTCCCCATCCCCCCCACTGAGCTCACTAGCTTCCACGTCCTTCTTCACAGTAGGCACAGATGGGAATATTCATTTAATGGATATCCCATTCCCCCTTGTATCCCTCCTAATTTCCTTATTAAGTGTGTTTCTACATCCCTTAGATCCTCAAGGGATTCGCCTGGTCTCAGCTACATATACTTACACATGACTGACTTTTTCCTGACTAAACCCTTAATACCTCTTATTAATTAAGGTCCACTAATCTTGCCAGTCTTGCCCTTCACTCTAACAGGATCTTGCTGGCCCCCAAATTCTTCCTGTCTCACTTTTATAAGCCTTCTACTTACCAGACGACCTTTCACCTACAAACAGCCTCTCCCAAGCAATTTTTGAGAGTTCATGTCTGATGCCGTTCAAATTATCTGTCCCCCAAGTTAGGACTTGAGGACCAGTCCCACTCTTATCCAAACTACCTTGAAACTGAGAGAGCTATGATCACTGACCCCAGAGTGCCCCACCCCCCACAGACACATCAATCAGTTGCTCAGGTTTTCTCCCCTAACAGGAAGTTGAGTATAGTCCCTTCTCTCGGAGGGCCTTCTACGTACAGCTTCAGAAGACTTCCTGGACACACTTAACTCATTCTGCCCAGCTAATCCCTAAGCACTGAAGCACACCTTGGTGATATTGAGACGCAGGTAGTTTGAGTTGCACCATATCACAAAGTCCTGTATCAGTTTCCTATACTCCTCCTCCTGTCCATTCCTGACACACCCCACTATGGCTGTGTCATCAGCGAACTTGCCCCTTTGGGGCTGGTATGAACTCTCCCGGGACTGCCTGGGGCGCGCTGTACACCAACTCGGCTGACGAGGCGTGCAGATCCTCTTTGGGCGCTGTGCGAATTCCAAGCAGGACCCAGGGAAGCTCGTCCACCCAGTTAGGTCCTCTCAGTCAAAACTAGTGAAGTTAAAACCACCAATTATTAAAATCCTATTATTCCTTCACCTATCTGTGATATCCCTACATATATGCTCCCTTAATTCCCCTCATTAGTTTCTCATTGTTCCTAAGAAAGTGATCACTCCTTCCTTATTTCTAAATTCCACCTGCATGGCCTCCAGGTCTCTACCATATAGCATGTCTGATGCTGCCGAGAAAAATTAGTGGCACCTTAAACTGTAGCTTAGTCTCTTTCAATGCCGAGTGCATTGTGTTCAATTTCTTATTGCACTCAAAGCAGAGACTAACTTTCTTCTTAGCTGAGTCCATTAGTTGAATAAATGGTGGCAACCTCCACTCTCACTTGCCCCATGGTTTTAAACTTTTGAACTTACCCATAGAAGTGCCCTCTGACAAACTCCTGGATGTGAGCCTTACTGCGGGCATGCAAGTTCTGGAATTCATGCATCGCAGAAAACTTCTTTATGTTGAGTCCATTTGGAGTAACCACGTCTGCGTAACAGAAATATACCTTAAGACATACATAGAGAATTGGGAAGGCCAAAAACATTAGTGAGACTAGAGTGCACACTTACGTCAAGCACAACAATCTGACAGGAGTGGAATAGCAGAAATCTATTCAACTAGGCACGGAGATCACAACTATTCTCCCTGGTAACACCACAATTCTGTTCCAGCTCTTGTCTCAGAAAACTGGAGCAGGTTGAAATACACTCAAGCAAAGTGCAATGGTTCTTGGTAATAAAGAAAATAGGCAGAAATGCTCAGTAGGTCATAAACAACTGAGGAGAGAGAACCAGAAATGATATTTCAAATTAATATACTAACTTTGTCTCCTGCATGTTCTGGTTTGAATACATGAAACAATTTATGCAATTTTAAGGAAATTTTTCTCTGTCCTGAAGTAATCTGAAGGTTCAGGGAGGTCCTGATACCGACCCCAGACTTCTGGAGAATCAGCTGATCTCAGTTTTACTAGAGGTTGAATATGTTAATGGACTCACTGCCCAATAACAGTGCTGAGAAAAAGCCATCTATGGCAGTTACTCGTTGGTTGGAAGATGTCACTGCGACAACAACAAACAGAGATGGGTATCGGCTAAACTGCACTTCTTGTTGATCCTGACTGCAGACAAATGGTAATACCTGGACCAAGTACAGTAAGACACAATACCCCACACACTGTACAGGTCTCGGTCAGTAATGGAATTGGGGAATGGGATGGGATGTACCAGGTCTCTGTCAGTAATGGAGTTGGGGAATGGGATGGGATGTACCAGGCTTGCTAGATCACAAACCTCACAAGGATCTGTCAGTAACGGAGCTGGGGAATGGGATGGGACGTACACCGTCTCTGTCAGTAACGAAATTGGGGAATGGGATGGGATGTTCCAGGTCTCTGTCAGTAACGGAGTTCGGGAATGGGGTGGGATGTACACCGTCTCAACCACACACCACTCAGGGATCTGCCCCATTGGGGAATGGGATGGGACGTACCAGTTTGCTCAACCACACACCACTCAGGGATCTGCCCCATTGGGGAATGGGATGGGACGTACCAATTTGCTCAACCACACACCACTCAGGGAACTGCCCCATTGGGGAATGGGATGGGACGTACCAATTTGCTCAACCACACACCACTCAGGGATCTGCCCCATTGGGGAATGGGATGGGACGTACCAGTTTGCTCAACCACACACCACTCAGGGATCTGCCCCATTGGGGAATGGGATGGGACGTACCAGTTTGCTCAATCACACACCACTCAGGGATCTGCCCCATTGGGGAATGGGATGGGACGTACCAATTTGCTCAACCACACACCACTCAGGGATCTGCCCCATTGGGGAATGGGATGGGACGTACCAGTTTGCTCAACCACACACCACTCAGGGATCTGCCCCATTGGGGAATGGGATGGGACGTACCAATTTGCTCAACCACACACCACTCAGGGATCTGCCCCATTGGGGAATGGGATGGGACGTACCAATTTGCTCAACCACACACCACTCAGGGATCTGCCCCATTGGGGAATGGGATGGTACGTACCAGGCTTGCGCTTGAGCAGATGCTCGGCCTCCATGGCGGTTATCTCTGACACTGTGGTAAAGACGTGAGCACAGTGGACAGCGGCTCGCTCCATACAGTACCGATGGTAAATCTGTCTCGTACCTGCTTCCTTGTCAACATCAAACTGTTTCAAGAGTGGAGATGAATAAGAAAGTAAGTGCACAGCTATTGGTTCAGATGATAAAAGGATCATTAAAATGGAACATCGGAAAAATTATGAGGGGTAATAAAAAAAACAAATTCAAGCAGGCTTTTTCCACTGGGGTTGGGTGAGACCAGAACTAGAGGTCATAGGTTAAGGGTGAAAGGTGAAGCACTTGAGGGGGAGCTTTCTCACTCAGAAGATGGTGCAAATGTGGAACGAGCTGTCAGCAGAAGTGGTGGATGCAGGTTCAACTGCAACAGTTAAGTGGTTTGGATAGGTCCATGGATAGGAGGGAAATAGAGGGCTGTAGTCCAGGTGTGGGTCAATGGGACTAGGTAGAATAACAGGCTGACTAGATGGGCTGAAAGGCTTTGTTTCTGTGTTGTGGTGCTGCATGACTCTATGGAAATACAAATACAATGGCCAGGGTGCAAAATAACCCTGTGCGCATAATCTGCCACCATCCTTCATACCCACCTCTGCCCCACATCACACCTGTCCAAGATCCCCATCACAACTGTTCAGTCCCCATCAGCTACACCCTTGTTGACATTAGACCTGCCCTTGAACCCCAGTGAATATCCCACCAACCCATCCTAGAACGACCCTTACCTGCTCTATATGTGGATGCGTCAGCCTGGCCTATCCTGTCACACCCTGCCACAACGTCTCCATCAGATCCTCCCGTGATTACATCATAGGCACTTCCTGCCCCGTGCCGCGCATGAACTGTCATAGGAACAGATTTGCTCTCATCCCCATTCTCCATCACATTCCACCCCACAGGGCCTCAAAACCACTGAGACACTTGTAGCATCCACTCCTGTCCCTCCACCTCCTCAGCACTTAGTCCTAATTCAAACTAGATGCAATGGTGCAGGAAATGGGTGTGACAGGGGCAGGAGATGTGAAGGAAGAGAAGTGATGGACACGACTTGGAGCAGGTGTGAAAGTCAGGGGGCAGGGGAATTCATCAGGGTCAGGGGAAAGTGACGCAGACAGAGGTCATGTGTGAGTGAGGCATAGACCTTCCCCTGTACCAGAACCTATTTAAATCTTCTTGCTATCTACATCCTCAAACTCTCATTCACCCTGCCTTACTGCCAGACAGAAGCAAACATATCCTATACTTTACAATTTCCCAATTCCCATGAATTCCCTCACAAAATGCAGTAGCTAAAGATGTGGAAGACAAAGTGGGTGAATAATGGTGAACATAAATTGGAGGATGAAATCCAGAAAGAAGTTAATGGTTTAATAGATGTTTCTGGACATGGGAGTATCTTCTCCAAAAATTAATTATTTTTGTTATCTCTTTGATGACACTTGCATCTTAAATGTTAAGAGCAGTTAAATCTCCAGTTTGACTTCACTGACACAAAGACGATTTCCTTTGGAAGAGGAACACAGTAGTCCTTACCCAGCCTGTACTTGAAACCAGATCCACACTTAACTGTGCTCTGAAAGGCATCGCAAGCCCCTCAGCTGTAGCATAAAGTCTTCACAGAGAGGACATCCTCCATCACAAGGTATGGCAGTACAAATGTACTAACTGGGATGGTCTCAGAACAGACCAAAAGTGGGCAAACATGAGGAACTGTGGACTATCAGCAGAAATGTAGAACACTACAACCTGTAACTTCAATGTCCTAACTCTATCATTACTATCAAACCTTTTTCTACAAGGTGTGAAGCTGCAATGTGGGACAACTTGCATGCTAAACAATAAAGTTCAAATTTCAACATTCAAAGTAAACTTATTAACATAGTACATATACGTCACCATATACAACCCTGAGATTCCTTTGCTTGTGGGCATAGTCTGTAAATCCAAGAACCATAACAGAATCGATGAAAGACCACACCCAACAGGGCGGACAAACAACTAATGTGCAAACACAACAAATTTTGCAAATACAAAAGTAAGAGAAATAATAATGATAATAAATAGATAATAAATATTGAGAACATGAGATGAAGAGTCCTTGAAAGTGAGTCCACAGGTTGTTGGAACAGTTCAGTGATGAGGTGAGTGAAGTTATCCTCAAACACATCTAAGGAAAAACGTACAGTCGATGTTTTGGTCCAAAACCTCTCCCCTCACTACCATCAGGGCTCTAAGCTGTCCTTCCAGGAGAGGTGACACTTCACCTGCGAGTCTGTTGGGGTCATTTACTGCGTTCGGTGCTCCCAGTGTGGCCTCCAGTACATCAGTGAGACCCGATGTGGATTGGGAGACCGCTTCGCCGAGCATCAACACTATGTCCGCCAGAACAAGCAGGATCTCCCAGTGTCCACCCATTTTATAGACATAGAACATAGTATAGTACAGCACATTACAGGCCCTTCGGCCCACAACATTGTGCCAACCCTCAAACCCTGCCTCTCATATAACCCCCCACCTTAAATTCCTCCATATACTTGTCTAGTAGTCTCTTAAACTTCACTTGTGTATCTGCCTCCACCACTGACTCAGGCAGTGCATTGCACGCACCAACCACTCTTTGAGTAAAAAACCTTCCTCTAATATTCCCCTTGAACTTCCCTCCCCTTAACTTAAATCCATGTCCTCTTGTACTGAGCAGTGGTGCCCTGGGGAAGAGGCGCTGGCTGTCCACTCTATCTATTCCTCTTAATATCTTGTACACCTCTATCATGTCTCCTCTCATCCTCCTTCTCTCCAAAGAGTAAAGCCCTAGCTCCCTTAATCTCTGATCATAATCCATACTCTCTAAACCAGGCAGCATCCTGGTAAATCTCCTCTGTACCCTTTCCAATGCTTCCACATCTTTCCTATAGTGAGGCGACCAGAACTGGACACAGTACTCCAAGTGTGGCCTAACCAGAGTTTTATAGAGCCGCATCATTTCATCACAACTCTTAAACTCTATCCCTCAACTTATGAAAGCTAACAGCACATAAGCTTTCTTAACTACCCTATCTACCTGTGAGGCAACTTTCAGGGATCTGTGGACATGTACCCCCAGATCCTTCTGCTCCTCCACACTACCAAGTATCCTGCCATTTACTTTGTACTCTGCCTTGGAGTTTGTCCTTCCAAAGTGTACTACCTCACACTTCTCTGCATTGAACTCCATCTGCCACTTCTCAGCCCACTTCTATGCCTATCAATGTCTCTCTGCAATCTTCGACAATCCTCTACACTATCCACAACACCACCAACCTTTGTGTCGTCTGCAAACTTGCCAACCCACCCTTCTACACCCACATCCAGGTCGTTAATAAAACTCACGAGAAATAGAGGTCCCAGAACAGATCCTTGTGGGACACCACTAGTCACAATCCTCCAATCTGAATGTACTCCCTCCACCACGACCCTCTGCCTTCTGCAGGCAAGCCAATTCTGAATCCACCTGGCAAAACTTCCCTGGATCCCATGCCTTCTGACTTTCTGAATAAGCCTACCGTATGGTACCTTGTCAAATGCCTTAGTAAAATCCATGTAGATCACATCCACTGCACTACCCTCATCTATATGCCTGGTCACCTCCTCAAAGAACTCTATCAGGCTTGTTAGACATGTTCTGCCCTTCACAAAGTCATGCTGACTGTCCCTGATCAGACCATGATTCTCTAAATGCCCATAGATCCTATCCCTAAGAATCTTTTCCAACAGCTTTCCCACCACAGACGTAAGGCTCACTGGTCTATAATTACCCCGACTATCCCTACTACCTTTTTTGAACAAGGGGACAACATTCACCTCCCTCCAATCCTCCAGTACCATTCCCGTGGACAACGAGGACATAAAAGATCCTAGCCAGAGGCTCAGCAATCTCTTCCCTCGCCTCGTGGAGCAGCCTGGGGAATATTCCGTCAGGCCCCAGGGACTTATCCGTCCTAATGTATTTTAACAACTCCAACACCTCTTCTCCCTTAATATCAACATGCTCCAGAACATCAACCTCACTCATATTGTCCTCACCGTCATCAAGTTCCCTCTCAGTGGTGAATACCGAAGAGAAGTATTCATTGAGGACCTCGCTCACTTCCACAGCCTCCAGGCACATCTTCCCACCTTTATCTCTAATCGGTCCTACCTTCACTCCTGTCATCCTTTTGTTCTTCACATAATTGAAGAATGCCTTGGGGTTTTCCCTTACCTTACTCACCAAGGCCTTCTCATGCCCCCTTCTTGCTCTTCTCAGCCCCTTCTTAAGCTCCTTTCTTGCTACTCTATATTCCTCAATAGACCTATCTGATCCTTGCTTCCTAAACCTCATGTATGCTGACTTCTTCCACCTGACTAGATTCTCCACCTCACTTGTCACCCATGGTTCCTTCACCCTACCATTCTTTATCTTCCTCACCGGGACAAATTTATCCCTAACATCCTGCAAGAGATCTCTAAACATCGACCACATGTCCATAGTACATTTCCCTGCAAAAACATCATCCCAATTCACACCCGCAAGTTCTAGCCTTAAGACTTAATTCCACTTCCTATTCTCATTCCCATATGTCCACCCACAGCCTCCTCAACTGTCGTGAGAAGGCCACACTTAGGTAGGAGTAAAAATACCTTATGTTCCGTTTGGGTAGCCTTCAACCTGATGACATGAATATTGATTTCTCAAACTTCTGGTAATGCCTTCCACAACCCCTTCACCATTTCCCATCCCCCTTTCCCTCTCTCACCTCATCTCCTTGCCCACACATCTCCTTCCTCTGGTGCTCCTCCCCGCATTTTCCTTCTTCCATGACCTCCGTCTCTTTCACCTAACACCTGGTGGTTCTCTCTCTCCCCTTCCCCCCACCTTTTAAATCTACTCCTCAGCTTTGTTTCTCCAGTCCTGCTGAAGGGTTTTGGCCTGAATCGTCAACTGTAATTTTTTCCGTAGATGCTCCCTGACCCTGCTGAGTTCCTCCAGCATTTTTTGTGTGTTGTTGAGTGAAGTTATCCTCACTTGTTCAAAAGTCTGATGGCTGAAGGGTAGTAACTGTTCCTGAACTTGGTGGTGAGCGGCCTGTCTGTCCTGAGGCTCCTGTACCTTCTTCCTGAGGGGTGCTGCTTTCCTGTGACAGTGCTCTGTGTAGATGTGCTCAACGGTGAGGAGTGATGGACAGGACAGTATCCGCTACCTTTTGTACGATTTAGAGAACTAAATGTGTGGCTCAAAGATTGGTGTGGGAGAAGTGGGTTTGAATTTGTGGAACATTGGCACCAGTATTGGGGAAAAAGGGAGCTATCACAACGGGTTGGGCTCCACCTGAATCATCCTGGGACCAGAGTCCTGGTGAAAAGCATAACTAGGGCTGTGGATAGGGCTTTTCACTAGATGCTATGGCAATGGGTTCAACAGCTTGGAAGAGTGTTGAAGAGGAAAGGTTACTAAAGTCTCCAAAATAAAGAAAAAGAGAACAAGTTTAGTAAGTGTTAAAAATTTAAGTGGAGTAAAAAAAATTGAAGAGGGTGATGAATGTGGTATAAATGAATGACGCAATGTATGAAATAAAGCAAGTGATCTTGTAGCGTGGTTACAAATTGGCAGGATGACATTGTGAGCATCACAGAATCATGGCTGAAAGAAGATCACAGCTGGGAGCTAACATTCAAGGATATGCATAGTGTCAGAAAGACAGGCAGCTGGGCATAAAAAAGGTGGGGTGGCTCCGTTGATACAAAAACAAAAACAAATCCTTAGAAAGAAGTGACATAGGATCAGAAGACGTAGAATCCTTGTGGTTAGAGTTAATGCAATGCCCTGGTTCATATTTTTACTGTTAGGCTGTATGCGTTTTGTTTTGGCAGTTCTGTAAGAGCAGTCTGTTCTGTTTTCTTGCTTGTTTGGGTTATTGTTGAAGATAAGAGATGAGGAGAAACGTGTGCCATTCAGTTAGGATGGTCAGATTAATGGGAGGTTTCCCTGGTGAGGGACACTAAGGTTGGGCTTGGTGCTTTTGTTAGAGAAAAGACGGTCGTAGCATACGATCCGGCGGGAGACCCATTTGTTCGAGATGGATTGCAAGCGACCCTCGGAAGGTGATGTGTGCTTTCACACTGACCAAAGGCCCAGCGCGTGAGTGAGTGACAGAGAAGTTCAAGATGAGCTCCAACTTGTGCACATCTGTCTGCTTAATTAGAATGGGCCCTTTTCTTTTTGTTATTCTTTACTAACCCTTTAGTTAAGATTCATTAATATAATTCCTTTAATCGTACGCGGTGTACAACATCCACTCAACTTACTCACATAGGCTGCTCCAACAGCACCTCCCAAACAAATGAGTACTTTCACTAACAGGGACATCTTCACATGCAAGTTGCCCACCTAGTCGCACATCAACTTGAATTGGAAATATCTCATCATCACTTCATTTCCACCGAGTCTAAATTCTGTAATTCCTTCTGCAACAGCACTGTGAGAGAACCTTCATCAGATGTACTGCAGAAGTTCAGGGTGGCAACTCACTGCCACCTTTACTTATTGTTATTTATTGATCTTTGCATCTGCACAGTTTGTTGTCTTCTGCACTCTGGTTGAATAGCCTAGTTGGGCAGTCTTTCATTGATCCTGTTATAGATACTATTCTCCAGATTTGTTGAGCATGCCACGAGAACATGAATCTCGGGGATACATATGGTGAAGATATGTACCTTGATAATCAAATTCACTTTGAACTTTTCAATTAGAGATGGTCAATAAATGCTGGCTAAATAGCAGCCTCACCAATGATAAATGAAAAGTGAAAATAAAGCATTAAATCTCAATGGGAAATTTAAGTTAGTCTAGGGGAAACAGCACAAATCAAATTCTAACCAAATGACACATGCTTTTTCACTTTCAATGTTTTCCCTGAACATACACGTGGCTTTAAGTGCAATTAGTTTCTGGAGAGTATTGGAAGGCATCTTAGCCTAATTTTGAAAGTAGTCGGACAAATAGCTAAAACTTCTAAAATAAAAAGGCTTTAGAGATTGAGAAATACATTGTCAAAAAAGGGAAGTTATAATAAAATATTAACTGCTAGTTGGCTTTCACTGGAATTTCTAGCTTGGGGCATCACAGTAAAAAGAAAGCTGTCAACAACTTGCAGCAAGTGCAGAGGGAAGTCACAGAATGGAGTTGGGAATGGGGGCTGATAGCAGCCGGAAGATGGAGGAGAGAGAGAAAGTAATGGAATTGACTGAGTAAATAGGGAGAAATGACAGTAGGATCAGAAACCAAAGGATGCAAATTTAATCGCTTTGTATGAAAAGCAGAATGGGGTTAAGGGACAAGGGACTGTTTTTCTTCATACTGGCTAGTCTTGAATGCACTCTCTGAAATATGGGTGGGGGCAATGTTCCTTCTAATTTGTAATGACCAGTGTGCGCAAAAATATTGTACTGTGCAACATTCTTGCAGTGACAACATGTGCACACTGGATTTTATACATAAAGATAATCGTTTTAACGGCTACCAAATACTCTCAATAAGAACTCTGACCTCTGTGGGTTTGATCGTTTTCAGTCTCGTTCATTTGCACACTCACAAAACGTAAGTAGCAGGCTTGTAGTGGGTAATGAAGGAGCTTTTGCACACTGTCCATATGTGATCTGCTTACTAAAGGAAGCTTTAAAAAGTCAGGTTTCCAAATATCACTCCACTTCTTCCCACTTGCAAATTCTCCATTGCAACAACACACGCAGGTACTCTAGTTTCTGTATTGCGCATAAATATTTCTCATAGCGGCACATTCCTGACCTCAAGAGCTTTCAGTGCAGCTGTTTCTACTGTTTCATTAAGCTATTCTGCTTTAAATGAACTAGCAGTTCTTTTGCATTTCACAACCTTTGTTTCATTGGAATTGAACATAGCGAATGAGTAACTTCTTCTGTAAAAACAGCATAAATAAGCCAATTCTAAACTCTACAGACAAATCATTGCAAACTCCACGTTGTCAACACTGTCCGCATCAGAAACCAGAAAAAGAACTGTAATTGTGTACGATTGTGAAATATATTTAACATGCCAATGAGGCAGAGGGCGACAATCTTTTTTGTGTGGTTTAAATGCCTTTGTGCACGTAGCAAAAGATGTGTGCGTCACACACACACACACCTTAGATGGAACATTGAGTGGGGTGAAGTGGGGTGAGGGGAGAGGGAGGCATTGAAAATGAACCATTTTTTCTGCACTTCAGAACTGGTGACTTTGTGTTCTCTGTCTCACCGATGAACCTTTGACTCCTCTGCAAGATTGTAAACCCCTTGATCAGTCTGAAATGGGCAGCTATCGTGACTCTCCACGATGCTTCAAAGAGTTTCAAGATGCAGGAAGAAAAACTTTGTTAAAAGTGGGGCAGCCATATAAATAATACTGCGCACCATATTTCCATATCAAACACCGTATTTCAAAACAATATTTCCATTCGATAGTTTAGGCATTTTATGTCTTTGTGCCAGGTTTAAACTATATTCAATTGCTTTTTTTCCATTTTTAAATCCACCTGCTAGATCAAATGACATTTCCTCATTAACTTTTTGTATATAGCAATAATTTGTCCAGTCATGTTCCAGAAATGAAAACATATTGTTCCTCATTTAGGGCATTAATTTCCAAGCTGGGTTCTTGCATCAATATGCTTTATCTATACCATTTGATGATGGTATTAGTCTAAACAACATGGAAGCCAGAAACAGACTCCAAATGCAGACTTACTTTTTTCAGACTATTGTAAAAGTCCACGTTCCCAGCACAGAGGTAGCGTCCCAACAGAGTTGCATGTGTTGTGAAGATCGTTGCCACGGGGATTTTTCTAATGCGGCTCAAAACAAGGCCAATACCTGACAGCCATTCATGGAAATGAGCAAGGAGAAAGGTCCCTTTCTCACACTGGGCCACAAACTACAAAATAAAGTAAGGTTAAACTTAAACACACATATTGCAATAAGACATATTGTCAACATTATAAATCTCCAGACTGATTGCACAGATAGGTCCATTACAACAAACAATTCCTGAACTCTGATTTTCTAAAAAGAAGTGCATCCTAAAAATAAGATCACATGCAAAAATATTTAGAAATGTTACTTTTATTTCATTTATGATCGGTAAGTTTTGAACTTCATGATTGGGGCAACTCATTTTTCCGATTAAAGACATTTATAGATCAATAAGATCTTATAAAGATGGAAAGTGTTGTAAGGATTTTGATTTTGACATAGGCAAACAGCTGGTGTTTAGAACCAAACTAAACTCCAGAACAGGGAAGCACAGCTGCCATTGGCCAGAGCAGAGAGAAAACTGGCAAAGGGAAATAAGCAAAGAGAAATGAAACATAATTATGCAATTCACAAGATGGAAAAGACAGTATAAAAGAAATGGCCCAGGGACCATCACAGAAGAGGGCCCAAGTTAAATAAACAGCCCAGGCAATGTTACAAATCAACAAAAGAAAACAAAAACGAAGCAGAAAATGCTAAAAACACTCAACAGATTTGGTAACAACAGGTCAAAGACACAACTAGAAATAGGAAAGAGACAAAACAGAGTTAATTTTAAGTTGCTGAGAGAATGGGAAGGACTGGATCATCACAACAATCCTGGCTTCAACTTATTCCCTGGGAAATATTTCTCATAAGATGAAGCCAGGGTTGTTGTGGTGATAAGCTCTCTGGCATTCCAGTTACGAACAATCCAACTTCTCCTCTCCTCTAACTTCTACCATATCTGGACCTAAATATATAAGCAATGACTACGTGCAGCATCTCAGAGTGGTTACTCTAACAGGAAATTAACTCCCCAGTGACAGGAGCTTGTAATACACTTCTGTGATCTTGCCTGCTTACCAAACCAAAGACCCAAAAGAGAAATCCCAAGGAACTTTTACCTGGCACATAGCCAGTACTTTTCGCCACAAGGATAACAGTCAAGCAAACAATTTTTAGCTTGTTCAACTGCAAGCAAAATATTATATCAAACTTTCTTGTTCACAAGTGTTATCATAGGAAACTCTTAAGGTTTCTGAATAGTTAAAAACCACAAGAAGGTTGTGCCCTTTGTGCCATCTTGTCCCCTTCATTTTGGACTGTTCATGAAGGGAGAGATGCTAGGCCAAAGAAGATGCATTAAGGAAAGCACATATACACAGTTGCAAAGCCAGAATAGTTATTCTGCAGGCAGCCTGCATTATTAAAGACTTCCAGCACCCAGGGCATGCCCTTTTCTTACTGTTACCATCAGGCAGGAGGTACAGAAGCCTGAAGGCACATACTCAGTGATTCAGGAACAGCTTCTTCCCCTCTGATTCCTGAATGGACTTTGAAGTTTTGGACACCACCTCACTTCTTTTAATATACAGTACTTCTGTTTATTTGCACATTTTAAAATAAACTATTCAATATATGTAATTGATTTACTTCTTTATTTATTATTATTCTTATTTTCTCCCTCTCTACTAGATTATGTATTGCATTGAACTGCTGCTGCTAAGTTAAGAAATTTCACGTCACATGCTGGAGATAATAGACCTGATTCCGATTCTGAGGTGTACTGTAATTTTTACCAACCAAAATTGTATTCTATTTCAGAACTGTGAAAGGTGTTTCCACAAAAGCATAAACCACAAAACAACAATAATAGTCAAAAATCTGGTCTTCATTGGAGGCAGAAGCAATATGAGGGCCAAAAGCACCCCTCTTTGCAAAGTACTCTATTGATGGCAGAGGAAATGGGAAAAATGAACAAATACATAGACTATGGCACAACATATAAAGACAATATCGTTTTCAAAAAAATCACAATATACTGATTATGTTTAGGACAAATTGGTCTAGCTCCACTAAAACCTAATGTAAAAGATATGACTACTTAAATTAATTTATTTTCATCTCTCAGAAATTAATTGCGCAACCTTTTGATGGGTAATCACATTGCAAAATTTATAAAACCTGTACCTGACAAAAATATTTGCTTGGAAGACTGAGTCAGAGATCACAGGGTCACAAAATGCCGCAGGGATTCACGCAGGTGTACTTTTACTCTCCCAGCTCATCTGGGAGTGAAGCATCACAGCCATTCACGTTGTTAAGTTTTGCCTTGTAGGAAGTAGTGGCCTGCAAACCCTGCCAGAGCAGTTGTGTATCCAATTCAGTTTCCAACTTCAATTATAATTGCTTTTCCACTTTTAAAATAGCCCCCTGTAAGTCGCACCTGGACATCTTGCCTAGTTCTGTATCACCAGTCTTGAGTGCCACAGATCTAACTCTCAGCAGACAACAAATCTCCTGGTTCATCCGTGGCTTCTAGTTTGGCTCAAAGTGTGTTGGCTCCTCTGACTCCACAGGTTGGTGGTGATTGTGCAGAGACTTCTCAAGCTGGCCTGGTTGATAGGGAAGGCATCAGGGTGTGCTGTTTCGTGACTGCTGGTCATGGTGATCAGCTCCTCCAGTACCTGTCTGACGCTGGTCTGAGATGAATGACGGCAGAAAACTCCCTTGGTGGATAAACTAGATGACACAGACACTGCTAGATGTTCCAGCTCAGGCGAGCAGGATTAAGACAGAACCGCCATGTCCGTGCACAACTATGAGTTAATCATAAAGCAAACTCCATCTCCTCCTACCTTTAAAAACATTGGCCTTTCTGGCGGACGGTGAAGCCTTTGGGCTGCAATTGCTACATCCAAAATGGTGGGTGTGAGCCATGTTTCCATAAAACAAAGTACAACAAAAATGTTTCTCGGGCACCGCAATCTTGCTCTGAGGTCTTCAGTTTTATTTTCCAGAGATTGTACATTTGCCAGCAGGATAGTCAGGGGTGGCGGTGCAAGTTCTCTTCGCTTCAATTGTACTTGCAGACCAGCTTATTACCAAGCTCTTTATTCTTAAAGGGGAACAACACTTGCGACCCGAGTCTGCTGATTTTGAGGATCACGTTCTGACTCTGGGTGTGGTGCTAAGATTGGGCCAGGAACTGTAGGTATAATGGGAAAAGGGAATCTCCGTAGCACACTCAGGGTGAGTACTGTACGTGGGCTAATATAAAGCTGGTGACTTTTATGAATCACAATACAGAGAGTGTATTAGTTTATATCACTGTCCATCATTAACCGTTTCAGTGAGACGGTACAGGGGAAACCTTTTGATTGTTTTTTGGTTTATGAATCCTTACAGTAACAAAGACCATTGGAGGATGAACGGTCAGTTGACGCTCAGTTACAGATCTCCTTTGTGAGATTGGGAGCGCTGAAGAAGGGGAAGGGGCCAGGCCACCTGGCAGTTACTAAATGAACTTTTGAGCTGTTGAGGAATCCCTGGAATTTCAATTGGCAATGTGGGTGGTGTTGTAGTGCAGGATGCCTCATTTTCACATCAGATGAAAGCAGGTAACTACTTTGGTGAGGCACTTGCTACAGAACAACCCATTAATGCTCTTGTAGCCATCGTATGTATATGGCTGGTCAAGGTGCGTTTCTGGTCAAAGTCGACCGCCTGGAAAGTTGGCAAGAGGGAACTTGGCAATGGTAATACTGCTTAAGGTCACGTTTTAAAAGTTAAAATCCATCTGTTCGGAGATAAACATTAACCTACAATTTGCGGTGCCAATACTTGTTACTTGCCGAGTCATGCATGAAAGTTATCCAAGTCTTGCAGTATGCAAGCCGTAGCGGTCTCATTTGTCAAGCAGTACCAAGTGGTACAGCACCTGGTGGAATCATCAGTGAGCATTCCTACGTCTGACCTTATAAAGGAAGGAAGTCATTGATAAGGCAGTTCTGGATGGTTAGATCAATGGCACTGTCGTAAGGACATCCCGTGGCTGAGGTGACTAGCCTCCAACAACCTCAGCAATCGTTGGTGCTGAGGCCCTGTGCATGGAACTGTGCCTGTTACAGGGCCTCTTCCTTTCAGCACTGGGGCAAAACTTGATCCAGGCACTGGGGCAAAACCTGATCCAGGCACTGGGCCACCAGTTTGGGGCTGATGGTGAATCTATGCTGTCCTTTGAACAGCGTTAATGGCGGAGAAATAACAGGTCACCTCCTTCATTCATTCTGCAGTGCGGGAGGCTCTGACCTTGACATTTCGCAAATATCTCACTGGCTCTTTTAAAATATCAAATACCATATTTTGAAAGTTCAAATCTTAAGATGGTATTTTAAAACATTTATGTTATCCAAAACAGTCTTTAATCTGGCAGTGGCATTTCTACCACTAAAATTTGTTATTTGTTCATCCACTCTGATTTTGAACAACTCTAAGGAGCACAAACCCACCCGCGCCCATGTAACGAGCACCGTTCTAGAAATCTCATCCTGCAAGTCCAGGCCATGCCCTAATCCTGAACGGAGAAGGTACCAGTATACTTACTTCGCCCAAGAACCATGCAGTGATAAAACCAAACAGCACTGCATCATTAGCTTCCTTGTCAAACCAGGGAATTCCAATATTGCACACATCCCATAACTCTGTCTTCCACTGATCTAGACTCCAGCTGGAGGCAGCAATGTCTAGCAGCACAACGTAAGGACTTCCATCAATCAGCCATCTGCCAAAATGGACCTGCAAGACAGAACAAGCTAAATGTCAGAAGCCTCTAGGATCGTGTCATAATGAATGATACTTACATTACCTGTTTTCACTGAGATAAACAAAGAAATATGACAGCAACTTCATCCATTTTTTCAGATTATTAGTTTTAATAACAGAATACCCGAGTACTCTTGACTCTTACAATATGTCAGAATATGAGCGCAGTCTTGCTTCCAAATGTATCTCATAACCACTGTTATCTCAATATATTTAAACACGTACAACAGCCTACACAACTGTGAAGGGAAGGGATTAGTTCATCCTCCATGTTTGACAGGCCCTTCGCCCTATGCATTGTTTCCATGGGAAATGGAATGCATTTCCCCCACCCTTCGAACCACGATAGGGATTTCTGTTTCTGTTCCTTTCACAAATGTCTGCTGCACATCTCCCTTTATTTCTGGCCCTGCCATTGTCTTGCCGTCCTTCCCTCTTGCCATTCTGAAGGACCATTCCATCCGGGTTTATCAGTTCACTCCAAGGTACACTCCTGTTTTTGTAGCTCCTTTGAGCTAGCTACAGGAAATGCAGTACCTGCCCTGTCACTTTCCTTTCTGCTGTCTAGAACCCCAAGCATTCTCTACAGATGAAACATTCATTCATTAGTACTTTGCATTATTGGCAGCATATACAGCATAAAAATTTGCACAGTTTCCTCCCTACACGACACCGATTTGCTGACTAATTTGGATAGATGTTCAATTTGCAAGTATGACACGGTACTTCCAATTATTATCATATGAATCCTCAATCTCACTCTCATTCTAACCCCACTGTTGCAGGTTTCCTACATTTCATTAGTACTGTTCACTGTTTTAAACATTCACCACATTCACAACCAGATGTGACTTGGAAGAAACAAGCGTACAGTAGCCAAATTTGCTCACAACATAAGCGGGAAGGCAATTTGCGAGGATATAAGCTGCCTAGAGAGATATTGAACTGTTCAATGAATGAACTAAATATGGGAAAATTGAGTATAGTGTAGGAAAAATTCATCATTTTTGGAAGGAAGAAGAAATTTGATACTCTAAATGAAAAAAAACATTTGTAGAAAGTGTCTGTAGGGAGATGAGTCTCAGGGTTGTAAAATGTAGGCACAATTTGATAATAAATGTACTTTGAACTGTGACAAACTTATTTTCTGAAGCAAAGTCTTGTGCTTCAGTGTCTCTTGGGTGGCACCTCATTCATAGGTGTGTCCTTTAGAATGTAATGCACTGGCAAAGATTGAAGATTGTTTAATTGACAAAAAGTAGGAGGAATAAATGGTCATTTTCAAGCCTTGACTAATGGAATACTCACAAACAAAAATGTTGGAGGAACACAGTAGGTCAGGCAGTACCTATGGAAACGAGGAAACAGTCAATGTTTCAGGCTGAGACCCTTCATCAGAACTCTAATAGAAGGGGGAGGAAGTAGAATATGAGGAGTACATGCAGGAAGGTGATAGGTGAAGCCAGTAAGTAGGGGAGGGGGTATGAAGGAAGAGACTGGGAGGTGATAGGTGGAAAAGGTAAACAGATGGAGAAGGAGGAATCTGATTGGAGAGGAGAGTAGACCATGTGAAAAAGAGAAGGAGGAGGGAGGAGGTGGAGGTGAGAAGTGAAAGGCAGTTGAGGTGAAGAAAAGAGGCAAGGGGGTGGGGGCAGAGTGGAGAATTGAAGAGGGAAGGGGAAAAATTACCAGAAGTTGGAGAAATCAATACACAAGCAGAGTGCGAGGTGTTGCTCTTCCAACCTGAGATTAGATACATCATGTCTGTAGAATGGACCAACATGTGAGAACGGGAATGGAGAATGGAATTAAAATGGTTGGCCACTGGGAAATCATGCTTTTTGCCGATAGAGTAAAGCTGCTCAACAGAGCGGTCCCCCAATCTACATCAGGTCTCACCAATGTAGAAGAGGCCATATCTGGAGCACCGGATACATCTACTGAAATGTTGCCTCACCTGGAAGGACTGTTTGGGGCCCTAAATGATGGTGAGGGAGAAGGTGAATGAGCAGGTGTAGCAGTTCTTCCACTTACAGGGGTAAGTCTAATAAATAAGACCAATGGAATACCATAGTAATTGGTGATGGGGCACAGCTGTTCACAGTTTATGCTAGTGATTTAGATGAACAGATCAATTATAATATACAAGTTATTAATAACACAATATTAGAGAAACCTAATAATACAATGTTGGATGGCAGTGTGGGCAGTGAGAAGCTTTAGGGGGATACACAGATTAACTGAATGGATAAAAGTAGTTGGAAAATAACATGGAAGATTGTGAGGTCATTCACCCTGGTGGCAAAAATAGTCAGGCAGAACAAAGGTGTGAGACTGAAAGATGTCAGAGTTCAAAGTGTACAGTACATGTATCAATGAAACTTAATATTCAGGTACAGTCAGCAATTAAGGAGGGAGTTTATTGGCCTTTATTGCAAGAAAGATTTGTGTACAAGACTAGAGATGTCTTGCTTCAGTTATAGTCAGGCCTTGATTAGATTACACCTGTATTTGCAAAAGGCAGACTATGGCGAAGTTCACAGCATTGAGTTCCGGTATGTTGAATTTGTTATGAGGTGGTATTATTGGAGAATAAAGTTGCAACGTTTGCTGTGTGGCCAGAACTATGTGACCAGCCTTGTGTTTGCTATTTACTGTGTATCCAGCTTATTATCCAGAATGTAATCTCTGTATTGTCTCTGTACTATTGAACACATCAGTGCCTTGAGAATGTAGTTAACAGTGAAAGTAAGCTCAGTGCCTTAAGAATGTAGTTAACAGTGAAAGTAAGCTCAGTGCCTTAAGAATGTAGTTAACAGTGAAAGTAAGCTCAGTGCCTTAAGAATGTAGCTAACAGTGAAAGTAAGCATGTAGAGATAACGGTGGTAGACGGGATCGTGGAGTGGTGTGATGGTATGGGGGCCAGTCAAGGCCGGGAAGGGGGACACGTGTTCCAAGGAGTAGACTAGACAGGATCGTGTGATGGTGTGATGGTGTGAGAACCAGTCAAGGCACTAGAACAAGTATATACCAATGAAACCAAGATAAGAAATTACTATAAAGAATACTGTGAACTAGGCTTGGCAGACAATTAGTGACACGCTCATTAATTGTCTCAGCTTTTGTTTGCAAATAAAGGCTTAAACTTCTCGAAGAACCTTCTGCGTCTCCTGGTTATTTCAAGAAACCACGACAGTATTAAGCAGATTTCATGTAGCTCTCGAGTTTAGAAAACTTACGGGTGGTCTCAATGAAACAGAATTGTTATAAGGCTAAACAGGATAGATACAGTAATGAACTCTCCCTGTCTAGGGTATCTAGAACCAAGTATCACAATCTCAAAATAAGAGGTCAGCCAATCAGTGAAGAAGTAAGAGAAAGTTTATTTATCTGGAGTTCAGTGACAAGTGGATTTTTAGAAATTAAGGGATCCATCCCATTTGGATGCTGGCACAGAAAAGGTGCTGGAGGGGGGAATAAATCAGCCATGAACTTCCTAAATTGCAGAACAGACATGAGAGGCTATGTAGCTTGCTCCTACTTCAATTTCTTATGTCCTTTTATAATGTACACAGCTCGAACAAAGCACAATGCAAGACAAACAGCATCTTTCAGTACGGCATTTTAGAGCCTTCAATAACGTCAGAGAATTATTATTCTATCTACACCTCCACCACACAGTTCCTTTTTCAGCCTTCTTGCAATTTGTGCCATCATCTGCTTCATCCCTCCTGTGTTTCACCAAATCACAAACTTCTCCTCCAAGTTCTATCATTTCTGTACTTTAAAATGTCATTACCCAGCTTCTGCTATGTCTGAGGGAAGGTTATAGATATTAAACATTTCTCCACAGTGGCTTCCTGAACTGCTGAGCATTTCCAGCATTTGCTGTTTTTAATTTAGATTCGCATCATCTTCGGTATTTACTTTGTTATTACTTTAAGCATGACTGAGAGAACTTCAGAATCCCTAGTGTCCAACCAGCCTGGAGTTCCCTCCATCCCTCAGGTCCTCATTCCAAACTCCTACACAAGCTACACCATCCTACACTATCCACACAAGCGTTCTGACTCCCTTGCAGTATGATTCGGGTGACACTATTACCGCTCGGGATGTCCCATCGTCCTCTGGAAGGAGTATGTATGTCCTTCCTGTGGAAATGCATACAGTTTCTCCGGACGCTCCAGTTACCTTCCACAGTCCAAAGACATACAGGCGAGTAGGTTAATTGGTCAGTGTAAATTGTCCCGTGGTTAGGCAAGGGTTAAATTAGTAGTTGCTGGGTGGCACAGCTCAAAAGGCCGGAAGGGCCTATTCCATGCTGATTCACAAAATTAATAAAATAAATAAATAAACAATCTGGCATGGGCTGATAATTGATAATGATCATTTATGTCACCAAAGGGTCAAGCAATCACCATCCAGCAAAGAGTCTCATGATCTATCTAGATATTCAATGTAATTACCATTACTGCATCTTTCATTAATCACATCCTGAAGGTGAATGTTTTTCACAAAATAAGCTGGACCAACTACACAAGTACTATTGCCACAAAGCAAGTTAGAAATTGGGTATCCAGGGGTGAGTGACTCACACTTAATATCTCAAATCCTTTAGAAGATCTAGAAGGCAAAAAAAGTTAGTAAATTTCAGAGTGCAAAGTGCAGCTTCAATAAGACCCACTTATAGTCCTTTGCGCTGAAATTGCAATGTGCACCATCCATAAAACACACTGTCGTTATCTGCGAAGGCCTAAGCTAATATCACTTGGAAAACCCCTGCAACCTCTACCTCCAAGGCAGCCAAACATTCCACATGCTTGGGGACATCACCGCATTCAGGTTCTCCTCCAAGTCCATCCTGACCTGACAATACATTCCTTTGTTGGCACCAGGTATGAATCCTGAAACCCCCTCACCAGCTACGTTCTAAGTGTACATTCACCAGAAGGACTTCATCAGTTTAACAAGCAGGCCACCTATTCATGAGCAATTAAAGCAGATAAAATGTTGATCTTGCCAGTAGCATCTGTTTCTGAAAAACAAAAGGATCAGATATCAATCTTGCTTTTCAAACTGTCCATAACTGCTCAATTACTGATCATCCGCACTCCGCAGTGATGATCAGACCCCTTCCAAACACACTCTGACCTTCCAGCATCACTGATTCCCAGTCTATGACCCTTCTCCTGATCCCTTTTTCCTCCTTCAATGAGAAAACCTACCTCCCTCCGTACACACACTCACACTCTCAAGCTTCTATCTCCAAGAAGCCCCAGAGTCAAACACACTGCAGAATGTCCATGATTTTCTTTTGTGTGTTCTGCATTGGGAGAGCTTGTGCAGAAATGATCTTGAGTTAATCGACATGGCACTTGCAAAGTTCAAAGTGCATTTATTATCACAGTATATATACATTATACAACCCTATCAGGCACCCCTGAAACAAACAAACCCAGAAAAACTCACATAATAAAAGAAAAAGACCATCGAGCACCCAGTGTGTAGAGAAAAATAAACACATCATCCCATAAAACAAACCTACATTAAAAAAAGGCCGTCGGACACCCAATGTGCAGAGAGAAAAAAAAACACAAGAAAGTAGTGTCCTGAAGTCCACAGGAGAGTCCCATAGTTGAGCGCAGTTCAGCACAGAGCGGAGTAAACCCAGTGAAGCAGTGATCTGAACCCACCCTTCTCTTGCCTCGCGCCCTGACTCCCTGACTCTTTCAATCTGGCCCAGCACCCAAATCGACAACCAAACATTGGGTTTAGTTGCCTCAGAATGCTCTGGGCCTGATTCATCACTGAATCATCCAGAGACAGACCCTCCATCAAAACAACATCCACCAAAAATAATAATGCCACCTCTTTCCATTATCATTTGAGTTGAAGATTTTTGCAGCAGGCATATTACCTGAGGGACAGATATGCTGCCAATAATCTCCCAAAACAGGAATGAGCAATCTATTCTGGCCTCACCAAAACTGTTAAGATTGCAAAATTGAATAAAAGAATGATTTATCAGACACCCTCTGGTCTCCCTTTGTTTTAATCATTTCTACACACTTACCCACACCCAGAACCTGTAGTCTCACCTTGATGCCAATCACTATTATTTCCACAAACTTTCTAAAACATCATAACTTCATTTACAGAGCACTTTCCATACAGACGATGCAGTTCAAAGTGCATTACAGAAGTATAAACTTGAAAACAAAATAAAAAAGAAAAATAAACTTGATAAAAAAATTATGAATTCCTCTCATTTTGTGGCATTTGCTTGACTGAGGACATTATCTGCTTGGGCAGGTTTCAACAGTTGGTTTATAGTAGAGAACAATATTCTTGAATCATCATTATTCCCTATTATAATGTTGGAATTGTGCTCCTCTTGCAGAGCATATAGCAGCATTAAAAGAGGCTACTTTTCCCTTGAAAATATTATGCTGGATGTCTAGTCCAGTTTTCCTCTATTTTATCTCAGCCACTCTGCATGATCTTGAGTGTGCAGACAGAATTGTTTAACCATGGCAAAGTTTCACTGACTGATTTTATTTTAACTCTTAAGTGGGACCACTGTGGTTAATATACTTGTCAAGTTATTATTGAAAAAAATTCAACCAATTCATTTATTGTACAGTTTTGGTCACATGGGTCAGTTAAACTAGGCAGCTCAGAAAATTTAAGTTGTGTTGCAGCATCAAGAACCCATTTTTAACTATAATTTCTTTCGAGGTCTCAAGAGGGCATCAAAAAGTACAGAAAACTGATCAGAGAGAAGGATGTTAATAATATTTAACCCTTCTGTCATTAGCACGTTGATGGGTGGGCTCAGTGACATGCTGGGCAGGATCTAGGTGGTCTAGTAAGTTCATGAATTCAGCTGCCATAGAGTTTGCATTGGAGAGGTCATTAATATGAATACTGTAATCACCAGCGATGACAATCCTGTCATAGTTCAATATAATAGAAGATAAGAACTCTGAGAATTCCGAGAGAAAGCAGGCATTGGATTTAGGAGGGTGATAAATGATAAGCAGAGGACAGGAGCTATACCACATATTTTAAACATATGTACCTCAAAAAATTGTTGACATACAGTAGATTGGACCTAAAATGTCTTTTGAACACAGTGGCAAACCTGCCACCTTGGTACCCTGAAACTGTCATTGTCAGGGGGACACAATTCAGATAACTGGCTGTACTCATTTAGCTTTAACTAGGTCCCAGCTAAGAACATAAAATTAAGGTCTATGGAGGTAATACAAGATAAAAGTCTTATTTAGAAGGGATCTCATATTTAGAAGAGCTATCTTAAGCAGAGTAACTTGGAGTGTGCAACAGGGGAGGTAGATTTTAAGAGTAGAAGGTTATTTCTGTTGGCACCTATAACAGGATAGTTCAATCTGGGGCCCTTCCATTGACAATGGTCTGA
The DNA here is from genome assembly GCF_048418815.1 of Hemitrygon akajei. NCBI lineage: Eukaryota > Metazoa > Chordata > Chondrichthyes > Myliobatiformes > Dasyatidae > Hemitrygon > Hemitrygon akajei. The sequence continues at coordinate 136,669,541 of NC_133129.1, forward strand.
CTAGGACTGGTAACATTTGCAAAGCTGGAGGAAGTAGTTAAGGATGGATCACACGTGCCATTGATGCTAAATATTCATACACATGGGTTTGTCCGAGTGCAGTGGAAAGGGTTTGCAGACAACATCTGCGAGTCAAAACTGTTTCGGTGAAGACCATCAGGTTTGAAAAACGTGGCGTGTTCCCAAAATAGATTAAAATTGTCAATGAGGTCAAAGTTCATCTCTCTACATTGCCTCAAAAGCCAATTATGCTGAGTTGCCTGCTAAAGACCAGAACCATGACCCAGCTTAGGAATTGGTCTGGAGATAAAATATCCTCGTCACTGATTTTTATAAATTCACAGAGACCACTAAAGTCACGTTTGAGCAGCTCAGATCATTGCTGAGCAATGACATTCGTGCCAACGTGGAGAACGATCCTTTTTTAGAGGGGTGGTCAGTTAGCAAGCATGTGAGCTCATACGTTGTGTCATAAACTTTAACGCTGGGAAAACAAACAGTCACACTTAGCTTTGATTTGATGTTCTTGATGATGAAGTCACCAATTATCAGCATTGGTGGAGGCGGGGGAGAAGATCACGGAATCCGCAGTGACATGGCAGACAAGGAGGTAACCTGAAAGCTACCCTGCGTAAGGTGTAGTGGAGGTGGGGAGGTACCTACTGGCAGTCCGGAGTGGCATGGAGCTGCTGGTGGTGTCTCACCATTCACAAATGAGTCCCTGATGCCCCAGGTGATGGAGGATGAAATGAGTCGGTCAGCAGAGAAAACTCTTGGACGTTGAATCTTCTCCTTGTAATGCAAGTGAAGGATTAGAGCACCTACGCGTTCCTACAACTGTCCAAGGTCCCGCTAAGCAGGGAGTTGAGCTGGCTGATGCCTTGGGCCTGGCTCCCAGTTGAATCCAGGGCTTGTTTGGCTTGGCTAGAGTGGCCTCCAAAGGAGGCCCAATCCAGGGGACAGTGGAGTGAAGCTCTTCTCCAGCGATGGCTGTGACACCCGTAGTGACGAAGGAGTCGAGGTACTGCTTGACATCCTTAATCTGACAAAGTTGAGATACTTTCCCATCTAGTTTGCCAATTTTTCGGTCACAGCAAAGACAGCCCTCACAGACAGGCAGGATGGTGAAAGGTGACATGGTCCCAGTCTAACAACCAGTTGTGTGCTGTACTGAGTAAAACATGGCCATCTTCACCCACCTCCTCCTAATCTTAGGCTCTCCCATCCCATACTTAAACTCCTTGTAATGAGATTTCTTTTTCCTGTTAGTCATTGATATTCAATCAGTTATTTCCACTTGGCATAATTTACTTATTATTATTTAATTATTTCTGGTTTTATATTGCTATATTTCTACACTATTCTTGGTTGGTACAACCGTAACGAAACCCAATTTCCCTCGGGATCAATAAAGTATGTCTGTCTGTCTGTCTAAGTCTCTGGAAACTTTTCCATTAAGACGACTTTCTGCTTTAGGCACTCACCAATATTCCACACAAAACCCATCTCACAATTCCAATTTCCTCTCCAAATCACATAGTACAAAGATAAAATTATAAACAGCATCTGATGGGCTCACTGATGAGGATTAAGTGAGGAAGATCAAGTGTCTTAGGTTTGGGATATCAAAGAAGTTGACAGTTTATTTTAAAGTTCATGATGTACCATCTGCTGTAAATTATAAGCTTTCAAAGATAAACTGAAATTATTTGCAAAATCATACGGATAATCATGGTTCAAATATTTTGCAACTATTTCCCAAGAAAGCTCAGGCTTGTTTTATAGGTTCCACCTGAAAACGAGCACTGTAATTAACAAGAACATGTTCCCACAAGGCAGTCTTAGCCCACCTCCTCCTAAAGTTCCCATGCCATTCATAGAAATGGTAGCCATCTCATTCTTTACAAGAAATGTAGCAAAGTCTTAAGAGTCAAAATTGAGATCATAATCACAATAAACATTTCTTTTGTTTAAACATACGTAACATGGTATCAATAAAAGTTCATGGCATCAGGATCTCAGAACTCTTAAGAGCTAAGTGGCTCACAGGAATGATTTATTTAACTCTTCATAACTTTTTTACAATATTCTTTAAAGTTAGTTCCTTTGCCACATAGATCCCCATTAAATTCCCAGCCCGTTTATAACTCTCTCTCTCTATTTTAACCATACAGTGAGTCATACCCCATCTAGGCAGAACGGAGGAATTTACAATACCTTACAACCCCTGGAGTTCATCGTATCAATAGTGCGCTTAATGGCTGGATTCGGTGGTTCAATCAGCTCAACTTGTGTCTTGACACTGTTCTCAACATATGGGCCAATCAAAATGTAATTCTCTCCATGCTGATCCACTGTCAGCTTTGTTTTGGTTTGGATGACAGTGTAGATACCACCCACTGGAACAAAGAAAGGGCAACGAGAAAGTGAACACAGGAATACGCATTCAAGTCCATAAAGCACGAAAAAAAAGTCATTCTTCCAACAATCCCATGCACAATCACCTTTTAATGAAAACTGACCCTCCAAAGGAAAAGATGTGTTGAAATTCCAAGTTACTTAGACTAATTATCTATTTTATTTCATACAGGTGTGCCTCTCGACAGTGAGATACTGCTACGTATCCCGCTTCATAACCTTGGTTTATGGTGCATGTTTTAAAATATCCACATCTAATCTTAGCTAGATAATTATTCTATCTCTTCAGCAATGTGAATTCTCTGCATTTTCCAAACAAGTTATCACGTGGCTTCTCCAATGAACACACTTTATACCGTGCCACGACAGGACTCGCACATCCAGTTGATGGAAAAGACTCTGGGCTGAATTACAAATTGTCCCCTCACATATCCTTCACTTATGTCAGCCCAGAATCAAAGCTGTATCTTCAGTGGGCTGTGCGAGAGACTCTAGAATTCCCATCTCTCTAATTTTTTATTCCATTACGTACATTTTTACAATCTATTTTAACCTTTTATCCATTCTTCCAATTATCTCTGAGCCTTTGGCTCCATGCCAATAGTTCCTGTGAAAGGCTTGGGCACGTTTTCCTACACTGAAGTCAAGCAGGAAGTAAGTGTTTTTTTTTAACATTTCCTCGCACATTAACATCAGAGAATCCATTAAACAATTACCTGTTCTGGCAGTCAACACAAGTCCAGCATTGTGTCCTTTGACTAGCAACAGGTATTTAATGAAAATGCATGGATAAATTCATCTAACCCAAAATGGGCAATATCGCCCCCGGGGAGCGGTGGGAGTTTCTAAAGTGGTGTTAAAGATAAAGGGGGTGGTGGGGGGTGATTGGTAGCAAATGAGGCAGCTGACGGATTACCGACAATTTCAGAAATAAATTACTTATGATAAGCATTTGATCCTCAGTGCCTCGTAATTGATTACAATGATCACGTAATCGCCTCATCGCTTGTTAACCCACTGTCCTCTTAGGCTTGGCTCGAAGCGCATTATAATTGTGGAAAAGCAATGTGACAACTCTGTATTTGGCATATCACGAGGAATCTGGACTGAAGAAAATCGACACAAAATGCTGGTGGAACACAGCAGGCCAGGCAGCATCTATAGGGAGAAGCGCTGTCGAGCTGCCCTTACACTTCCTCCCTCACCACCATTCAGGGCCCCAGACAGTCCTTCCAGGTGAGGCGACACTTCACCTGTGAGTTGGCTGGTGTGATATACTGCGTCCGGTGCTCCCGGTGTGCCCTTTTATATATTGGTGAGACCCAACGCAGACTGGGAGACCGTTTCGCTGAACACCTACGCTCGGTCCGCCAGAAAAAGCAGGATCTCCCAGTGGCCACACATTTTAATTCCACGTCCCATTCCCATTCTGATATGTCTATCCATGGCCTCCTCTATTGTCAAAATGAATCCAAACTCAGGTTGGAGGAACAACACCTTATATACTGGCTGGGTAGCCTCCAACCTGATGGCATGAACATTGACTTCTCTAACTTCCGTTAATGCCCCTCCTCCCCTTCTTACCCCATCCCTGACATATTTAGTTGTTTGCCTGTTCTCCATCTCCCTCTGGTGCTCCCCCCCCCTTTCTTTCTCCTGAGGCCTCCCGTCCCATGATCCTTTCCCTTCTCCAGCTCTGTATCACTTTCGCCAATCACCTTTCCAGCTCTTAGCTTCATCCCACCCCCTCCGGTCTTCTCCTATCATTTTGCATTTCCCCCTCCCCCCACTACTTTCAAATCTCTTACTATCTTTCCTTTTGGTTAGTCCTGACGAAGGGTCTCGGCCCGAAACGTCGACAGCGCTTCTCCCTATAGATGCTGCCTGGCCTGCTGTGTACCACCAGCATTTTGTGTGTTGTTGTTGTTTGAATTTCCAGCATCTGCAGATTTCCTCATGTTTGCTGAAGAAAATCTAGTCGTTTCCAGACCCAGCCCACACATTATTGTAGTCCAGTGTTAGCTAGAACGATGCCCATACTCTAATCACAGTGACACATTTCCTGTGAATTAGGGTATGGTGTTCAATGGGGTAAAGTTCAGAATCTGCCTTTTTGAATGGTTTTGATCACTTTTCTTTAGCCCATGGCCCAACCAAGCCATCACTACCCCCCTTTATATACCTTCAGGTGGACAGTCAGATTTTGCCTGAACTATGATGACATCCTAACTTTCCCCGTTATTGATTGCAGTGCTTAAGGTTGAACTTAATCAATACACAATTGACTGTGGTCTTTAATCTGCCATGAGAATAGCAGAAACAAACCAAATGAAAAGGTATAGAGTATCTGAAATATGAACTTATACCAGCACCAAGCAACTAACAACAGCCAGTACGTCTGCTGTATGAAAAAAAGATCTTTCAAATAAGGCAATAAAACCAGACTCCTTGAACATTTGAAGAGAATATGCTCTGATAAAACAAACAAGAACTCGGTCTATTTGCAGTCACTTCGTGAAAACTTTTTGGAATGAAAAACACTTCAAAATGTGTGCCAGAACAATAAAACAATGATGGTTTGCATGCTTCATCAGCTGCACAAATCATTAAATGCAGTTATCACAGTGGTAAATAAAGTCAAATCTCATGCTCTTAATTCTCAACTATTTTCAGAGTTTTGTCTTGAGAATGAGGAACAGGTTCTTACACTTGCTGCACACAGAAGTCAGGTGGTTCTCAAAAGGAAACTGCCTGAGACACTTCTATACACTTTTTGAAACTCCGATAAAATTCTTTGAAGACTCGAATGCTTCATTTAATAATTAACTTAACTCAAGAATATTAGGCATGACATTGCTTATTTGTCAGAATTATTTTCAAAGTTCAATGAAATCACTTTTCAGTTGCAAGGAAACGATGTGAATCTTATCAAAGTCAAATTAATTGTCCCCATATTTCTGTCCCTTTTTAAGTGCAACATTGGCCTTGCAACCTTTTTCCGATTTCCAAACCTCTCGGAGTTGGAAGGGAAAGAAAGAATACCAGATGATGATCTTCAAGTTTACTGTGCCCACCTAGGGGAGCTGTATAAAGACCCGTCAGAGAGATTTCAGGATCTTCTCTCAATCCAAATTTCATATTGGGTAATACATCCATTCCTGAACATTTGTAATGTGGAATTAACAGGAAGGATAGATGAAGAACTGATTTTGCTACAAAATGACTTTGAGCTGAAGTCAGGGTTTAAAAAGTCATATCAAGACTTTTGTTTGCAGGAAAGAAATCTCTGAATGTTATCCAGCACTGTGGAAAAAGGACAAGATGTTCTTTGTCGCCTTTCCAACATCATACTTAGAGGAGCGTGGCTTCAGTGCTGTTGCCCAACTTCTTTCAAAGCAAAGAAATACCGTATACTGAACGTGGGGATCTGAGACTCCTTCAGAGTGACATTGAGCCTGATGTTGAGAAGCTGATATCACTGCACCAAGCCCATCCATCTCATTGAAAGGTGAAAAGCAATGAGGCAGTGAATGGTTGGATTACTAATACACGCTCTAAAATTGTTGATAAAAATTGTTTCTACTGTAATTAATTGTTTTTATTTGTAGCTTTAAATAGATCCGAATTATTTTGGCAATTATTCCTCACTACTTTGTTCCTACTTTCTTTCACTGTGCATCATATTTGTCCCTTGCTGTACTTAGTGTAGTAAATGGCTGCTGTGTGTTCTTCATGCCAGATGTTGGAGTCCTGGGAGACCCAGAGTCTCCCGGGGAACTACATCTGCGTGAAGTGCATCCAGCTGCAGCTCCTTGAGGACCATGTTAGGGATCCGGAGCAGCAGTTCGATGACCTTCGGCTTGTATGGGAAAGAGAGGAGATATTTGATCACAGTTACAGGCAAGTAGTCACCCCAAACTTGCAGGAGGCGAGTAGCTAGGTGACTGTCAAGAGTATCCAGTGACCCTGTCTCAGAGACTGATGTTAGGTTGTCTTTAAAGAGGATGAACTCTCACAAGACAGAAGGCCCCGACAGAGTACCTGGTAAGGCTCTGAAAACTGGCGGAAGTATTCAAGGACATTTTTAACCTCTCACTGCTACAAGTGGAAATTCCCACTTGCTTCAAAACAACAATAATACCAGTGCCTAAGAAGAATAAAGTGAGCTACAATCACCCAGTATCACTCACATCTACGGTGATGAAATGCTTTGAGAGATTGGTCTAGACCGAACTCCAGCCTCAGCAAGAACCTGTACCCATAGATCAATGGCAGACACAATCTCAATGGCTCTTCACGCAGCCTTAGACCAGCAGGACAATACAAACATCTATATCAGGGTGCTGTTCATCAACTATAGCTCAGCATTTAACACCATAATTCCCACAATCCTGATTGAGAAGTTACAAAACCTGGTTCTCTGTACATCCCCCTGCAATTGGATCCTTGACTTCCTAACCCAAAGACCACAATCTGTGCGGATTGGTGATAATATCTGCTCTTCACTGACGATCAACACTGATACATCTCTGGGGTGTGTGCTTAGCCCACTGCTCTACTCTCTCTATATCCATGACTGTGTGGCTAGACATAGCTCAAATACCATCTATAAATTTGCTGATGATACAACCATTGTTGGTAGAATCTCAGATGGAAATGAGAGGGTGTACAGGAGTGAGATATGCCAACTAGTGGAACGGAGTCGCAGCAACAACCTGGCACAAAGTCAGTAAAACCAAAGGACTGATTGTGGACTTCAGGAAAGCTATGACAAAGGAACACATACCAATCCTCATAGAGGGATCAGAACTGGAGAGAGTGAGCAGCTTCAAGTTCCTGGGTGTCAAGATCTCTGAGGACCTAACCTGGTCCCAACATATCGATGTAGTTATAAAGAAGGCAAGACAACGACTGTACTTCATTAGGAGTTTGAAGAGATTTAGTATGTCAACAAGAACAATCAATAGTTGTACCATGGAGAGCATTCTGTCAGGCTGCATCACTGTCTGGTATGTGGGGCTACTGCACAGGACCGAAAGAAGCTGCAAAGGGTCATAAATTTAGTTGGCTCCACCTTGGCTATTAGCCTATAAAATACCCAGGACATCTTCGAGGAGTGGTGTCTCAGAAAGGCAGTGTCTATTATTAAGGACCTCCAGCACCCAGGGCATGCCCTCTTCTCACTGTTATCATCAGGTAGGAGGTACAGAAGCCTGAAGGCACACACTCAGTGATTCACTTCCAAATTCCTAAATGGGCATTGAACCCATGAACACTACTTCACTTTTTTAATATATATTTATTTGTTCCTGCATGATTTTTAATCTATTCTATATACATATATATATATATATATATATATATATAGATTGATTTATTGATCTTTCTTCTATATTATGTATTGCATTGTACTGCTGCTGCTAAGTTAACAAATTTCATGACACATGCCAGTGATAATAAACCTGATTTCTGATTGTGAAATGGAAATGTGAATAGGAAGTTAACACAAAGCACCCCTGTGGCCATTCCCCTCAAAAGTTAGTATACTGCTTTGGATTCTGTTGTGGGGGATGACCTTCCAGGGGAATGTCATAGAGACCAGGTTGCTAGCACTGAGCACAGGTCCGTGGTGCAGAAGGGAAGAGGGAGTAGAGGGGAGTGGTAATGATAGGGGACTCATTAGTCAGGGGAATAGACAGGAGATTCTTTGGATGTGAACAGGACACCCAGACGGTATGTTGCCTCCCAGGTAACAGGGTTAGGGATGTCTTAGATCGCATCCACGACATTTTGGAGAGGGAAGGAGAGCAGCCAGATCTCTTGGTACATATTGATACCAATGACAGAGGAAGGAAAAGCAAAGAGGTTCTGAAAAGAGAATTTAGTGAGCTAGGTAGAAAGCTAAGAAGCAGGACCTCCCGGGTAGTAATTTCTGGATTGCTGCCTGTGCCACATACCATTGAGAGTAGAAACAGAAAGATTGGCAAATTAATGCAAGGCTGAGAAGCTGGTGCAGGGGGCAGGGCTTCAGATTCTTGGATCATTGGCATCTCGTCTGGGGAAGGTTTGACCAGTTGAAAAGTGACATGTTGCACCTGAACCCGAGGGGAACCAGTATTCTCATGGGCAGTTTTGTTAGAGCTGCTGGGGAGGGTTTAAACTAATTTGGCAATGGGGTGAGAACCAGAGTGAAGGGACCCAGGATAGGATGGATGGTAAATAAGCAAAGATAGTGTGCAGTCAGGCTGTCAGGAGGAGCAGGCAGATGATAGGACATAACTGCAGCCAGCAGGGTGAGTATCAGTGCATTAGGGATGCAGAATCAAAAGGGGTAGCAAATATAGCACTCAAAATGTTATCTCTCAATGCACAGAGTATAAGAAATAAGGTGGATGATCTTGTTGCACTATTACAGATTGTTAGGTATGATGTTGTGGCCAATCTCTGAACTACGGCTGAAGGACTGTTGTAGTTGGGAGCTGATTGTCCAAGGTTACATGTTGTATCAGAGGGATGGGAAGGTCAGCAGAGGAAGGTGGCGTGGCTCTACTGGTAAACACTGACATCAAATGTGACGTAGGATTGGAAGCTGTCGAATCCTTGTGAGTTGAGTTAAGAAACTGCAAGGGTAGAAGGAACCTGATCACAGTTGTATACAGGCCTTTCAACAGTAGCTGGGATGTGAGACACAGATTACAACACGAAATAGAAAAGACATGTCAAAAGGGCAATGTCATGATATCATGGGAGATTTTAACGTGCAGGTCGATTGGGAAAATCAGGTTGGAAATGGGTCCCGAGTGAGTTTAATGAATGCCTATGAGATGGCCTTTTAGAACAGTTCATCGTTGAGCCTACTAGGGGATCAGATAACACACACAAAATGCTGGTGGAACACAGCAGGCCAGGCTGCATCTATAGGAAGAAACGCTGTCGACGTTTCGGGCCAAGACCCTTCGTCAGGACTGCAGGAAAGGTCTCGGCCTGAAACGCCACCTGTACTTCTCCCTATAGATGCTGCCTGGCCTGCTGCGTTCCACCAGCATTTTGTGTGTGTTGCTTGAATTTCCAGCATCTGCAGATTTTCTCATGTAGGAGATCAGATATACTGGATTGGGTGTTATATAATGAACCGGAGTTGATTAGGGAGCTTAAGGTAAAGGAACCCTTCGGAGGCAGTGATCACAATATGATTTTCAACTTGAAATTTGAAAGGGAGAAAGTAAAGTCTGATGTAGCAGTATTTCAGTGGAGTAAGAGAATGAGAGAGGGGTTGGCCAAAGTAAATTGGAGGGAGATGCTGACAGGGGTGACAGCAGAGCAGCGATGGTATAAGTTTCCAGGAAAAATTAGGAAAATGCAGGATAGATGTATTCCAAAACTGAAGAAACTCTCAAATGGCAAAATAGTACAACCGTGGCTGACAAGGGAAGTCAAAGCAAATGTAAAAGCAAATATGAGGGCATACAACAAAGCAAAAATTACTGAGAAGGCAGAGGATTGGAACGCTTTTAAAACCCTATAGAGAGCAACTAAAAGAATCATCAGGAGGGAAAAGATGAAATATGAAAGCAAGCTAGTAAATAATATCAAGGTGAATAGAAAAAGCTTTCTCAAGTATGTAAAAAATAAAAGAGAGACGAGAGTGGATATAGAAACATAGGAAGTCTAAGCGCAATACAGGCCCTTCGGCCCACTATGCTGTGCCAAACATGTCCTTACCTTAGAAATTACCTAGGGTTACCCATAACCCTCTATTTTTCCAAGCTCTATGTACTTATCAAGGAGTCTCTAAAAAGACCCTATCGTATCCACCACATTCCACACGCTCACCACTCTCTGCATAGAAAAACTTACCCCTGTACCTACTTCCAAGCACCTTAAAACTGTGCCCTCTTGTGTTAGCCATTTCAGCCCTGGGAAAAAGCCTCTGACTATCTACATCAGGGGTGTCAAACTCATTTTAGGTCACGGGCCGGATTGAGCAAAATGCAGCTTCATGCGGGCCGGATCAGTCGGACACGTGCGAACGCAGCTTTCGTTGCCTCCGTTTTTTCAGCCTGCTCTCATGTGTCTCAGTCTCTGCTATAACTACAAAGTGTTTCACTTTACAAATTCCGTTTCTTATGAAGAAGACTGCCGAGCAAGACTGCCGAATAAACACTAAAAACCCTGAAAACCTGGTACCTGAATAAACTCAGCATTAGCCATATCATACGCCATAGGCGCTTCGATTACTGGGGCCAGCTTTAATAGTAATTAGATATTATCTCGCGGGCCAAAGATAATTCCACCGCGGGCCGGATTTGGCCCGCGGGCCTTGAGTTTGACATATATGATCTACACGATCAATGCCTCTCAACATCTTATACACCTCTAATAGGTCATCTCTCATCCTCCATCGCTCCAAGGAGAAAAGGCCAAGTTCACTCAATATATTCTCATAAGGAATGCTCCCCAAACTAGGCAACATCCTTGTAAATCTCCTCTGCACCCTTTCTATGGTTTCCACATCCTTCCTGTAGTAAGGCGACCAAAATTGAACCTGTAACATTACTTCTCGGCTCCTAAACTTAATCACACGATTGATGAAGGCCAATACGCTGTATGCCTTCTTAACCACAGAGTCAACCTGCGCAGCTGCTTTGATTGTCCTATGGACTCTGACCCCCTCTGATCCTCCACACTGCCAAGAGTCTTACCGTAAATACTATATTCTGCCTTCATATTTGACCTGCCAAAATGAACCACCTCACACTTATCTGGGTCAAACTCCATTGGCCACTTCTCAGCCAAGTTTTACATCCTATCAATATCCTGCTGTAACCTCTGACAGCCCTCCACACTATCCACAACACCTCCAACCTTTGTGTCATCAGCAAACTTACTAGCCCATCCCTCCACTTCCTCATCCAGGTCATTTATAAAAATCACGAGGAGTAGGGGGATCACAGAACAGATCCCTGGGGCACTCCACTGGTGACCGACCTCCATGCAGAATATGACCCGTCTACAACCATTTTTTGCCTTTTGTGGGCAAGCTAGTTCTGGATCCACAAAGCAATGTCCCCTTGGATCTCATGCCTCCTGACTTTCTCTATAAGCCTTGCATGGGGTACCTTATCAAATGCCTTGGTGAAATCCATATACACTACATCTACTGCTCTTCCTTCATCAATGTGTTTAGTCACATCCTCAAAAAATTCAATCAGGCTCATAAGGCACGACCTGCCTTTGACGAAGCCATGCTGACTATTCCTAATCATATTATGTCTCCCCAAATGTTCATAAATCCTGCCTCTCAGGATCTTTTCCATCAACTTACCAACCACTGAAGTAAGACTCACTAGTCTATAATTTCTTGGGCTATCCCTACTCCCTTTCTCAAATAAGACAACAACATCCGCAATCCTCCAATCCTCTGGAACCTCTCCTGTCCTTAAAGATCATCGCCAGAGGTTCAGCAATCTCCTCCCTCACCTCCCACAGTAGCCTGGGGTACATCTCATCCAGTCCCAGTGACTTATCCAACTTGATGCTTTCCAAAAGCTCCAGCACATCCTCTTTCTGAATATCTATATGCTCAAGTCTTGGGAACACTTCTTCTTATGCTATTAAAAAAAATACACACACACATTTATATATATATATATAAAATGGAATAGATGGCTTTATTCCCTAGTTTGCAGATGATACAAACATTGGTGGAGTGGTAGGTTGTGTTGAGGAAACAGATAGGTTGCAGAAGGAATTAGACAGATTAGGAGAATGGGCAAGAAAGTGGCAAATGAAATACAATGTTGGAAAATACATGGTCATGCACTTTGGTAGTAGAAATAAATCTGCAGACTATTTTCTGAACAGGGAGAAAATCCAAAAATCTGAGATGCAAAGGAATTTGCGATCACTTGTGCAGATCACCCTAAAGGTTAACTTGCAGGTAATGTTGTTGGTGAAGAAGGTAAATGCAATATTAGCATTCATATCAAGAGGTCTAGAACACAAACAGGTATGTGATGTTGAGGCTCTATAAGGCACTGCTGAGGCCTCACCTTGAGTATTGTGAACTGTGTTGGGCTCCTCATCTAAGAAAAATGTGCTGGCATTCGAGAAGGTTCACAAGGATGATTCCAGGAATGAAAGGGTTATCATATGAGGAACATTTGGTGGATCTGGGTCTGTACTCGCTGGATTTTAGAAGGACAAGGGGAGATCTCAATGAAACCTTTCAAATGTGGAAAGGATGTTTCCCATGGTGGGGAAGTGTAGCACGAGAGGGCACTGCCTCAGGATAGAGGGGCTTCCATTTAAAACAGAGATGCGGAGAATTTTCTTTCACCAGAGGGTGGTGAATTTGTGGGATTTGTTGCCACAGGCAGCTGTGGAGGCCAGGTCGTTGGGTGTATTTAAGGCAGAGCTTGATCGGTTCTTGATTAGACATGGCATCCAATGTTACAGGGAGAAGGCCGGGGAGTGGGGCAGAGGAGGGGGCAAAAAGGATCAGCTATCATTGAATAGCGAAGCAGACTCGATGTGCCAAATGGTCAAATTCTGCTCCTATATCTTATAGTCTTCTAAATCAAAATTCTTTAGTTTTTAAGTAATGGCTGGAAAGGGAGAGTAACAGCCTGGAGGTATCGTCTGGGAGCCAAGGAGGCGGTAACTCAAAAACATTTGGGAACTTTTAACCACTATTATTGACAACTACTGGAACATTCCCCACACTCAGCCTGGCCCAGTGTTCCCCACTCCTGTCTGAACCATCACCCCCCACTCCCCGTCTGAACCACCCCCCACTCCCCATCTGAACCATCCCCCCCACTCCCCGTCTGAACTGCCCCCACTCCCGTCTGAACCGCCCCCCACTCCCCGTCTGAACCATCCCCCCAATTCCCGTCTGAACCGCCCCCCACTCCCCGTCTGAACCACCCCCCACTCCCCATCTGAACCCCCCCACTCCCCGTCTGAATCACCCCCCCCCCACTCCCCATCCGAACCAGGATTATTACCCCGGACATAGGTTATGAACCTCCAGGAAGAACCCAACCTTGTAGGGTAATGTGCCTCAATAACTCAGAGAGCTGTGCTGGCTGGAGTCAGGTCCTTGTGCTTTGACTCTTGCTAGTGTCACCCATGACCAAACAGGTCAAAGGGTAGAGGCCAGACTAAAAGCAGTCCTCCAGTCTTCCAGGTTCAGGGGTTCACCCCAGGGCTAACAACTCAGACTGGTAAAAAAAAATTGGTACGGAAGCAGCAATGAAGAAACCTTCTGTATCTGCGTGTGACTGTATGTACAGACAGAGATGACGGACCTTCATTGCTTCATTGCAGTGTTACAGGCAGTAAGATATGCTATGAAGTGTGTTGTTTTTGTGGCAGCAGTACAGTTGAAGACATAATACGTTAAAAATACAATAAATAAATAGTACCCAAAAGGAATAATGAGGTGGCGTGCATGGACCATTCGCAAATCCGATGGCAGAAGGGAAGAAAATGTTCCTGGAACATTGAGTGTGAGTCTTCAGGCTCCTGCACAGAGACTGGATACTCAAGAGTATAAAACTGACCAGTCCAAAACTGATGAGATGCTACAGCGTGTATTGACTAGTGGTTGGAGAGGATTAAGATGGATATTATTGTTTGTTATTTATTTATTTTTTGTACATTCGATTAGAGTAGATGTTATAGATAGAACAGGGCCAGGAATGCATATTTGCTCTATTTACCCAGCGCAGCACCGACAGTTTAAAAGTGATCTAACAGCAGCGTGACTATGATGAGCACAACGGTCACATGCACCTACACTGGGATGCTGGAAACGTACAGAGAACGGAATTCTGGAACCGCTGAATAGGTCATGAGGAGAGCTAGTGTACAGATCAGCAACCTTTCAGCCGAGCTCAACAGCTGCAGGATCCGAGAGCCGACTCCCAGGGCAAATGCCAGTGGCTCCCAGCAATGCTGAGACCCAGTGTGGACAACATGAGCAGCCACTTGGACACAAGCAATGCAGGGCTGCACAGCAAGGCCAGGATTTTCATATCTGACCCCACACAGGTAACACCCTGGACTTGCTGGCACTGACAGGGGTGAAAATGGACAGTTCTCACTGGAACTGCCTATGTCTGGGCCATTAACTTTGTTTTTCCTCAATCCCTAAACACTGCCTGTCTGGCTGAACATTTCCAACATTGTTCACATTTTTAAATTACACACACTCCTCACTCAGTGAATGGGAAAAGCTATTTCCTTTCTCTACAGAACTGATTTTTCCAGTATACAGGTAAGACAGGGTAGTAACAGGTTGGACTGCTAGAAATCTATGGCAAAAAAAGAGGCCATTTTGTGTCACTGTATCACGCCAGTCAAAAAAAAATCATCCACTGAACCTCACTTCCCAGTTCTTACTCCACAACTTTGTAGGTAATAGCACTTCAAATACTCATTCAAGGTGTTAATAAATATGAGGAGGGTTTCTGCCTCTGATCTTGAGAAAAGAAGTTCTTCAACTACTTTATGTTTGCTGCCTCTTATTTATTTATGAGTTTGACTAAGGGAAAGACATGCTTCCAAACCTGTCCATGCAGCCCTCATTTAATTTTAAACTCCACAGTGTCATGTTTCAAAGAAAACTACCACAGTCATTCAAAAATATTCCAAAAGCTAAACTTATCCAGACACAGCAAAATCCTGTAAAATCTACAGCAGCTCAGATGCAATGACATCAGCCTGGACAGCTGTGCCTAGAACCATCGATGGTACTCCAGCTGTGGCCTAACCAGTGAAGACAGCCACTGTGCTCCTATATTGTTGGGCTTAGCCAACAATGGAAAGAATTCTATATGCCTTCTTAACCTAATCTACCTCCTTTATTCTGTCAAATGTACTCTTGTGTCCCACTTCCTAATATTCTTCCACGAACATACACTCAGTAGCCACTTTACCAGGTACCTCCTGTACCTAATAAAGTCGGCACAGAGCACATGTTTGAGGTTTTCTACTGCCGTAGCCCATTCACTTCAAAGCTCGACACGTTGTGCATTGAGAGGGGCTCTTCTGCACACCACTGTTGTAATGTGTGCTTATTTGAGTTACTGTCGCCTTCCTGTCAGCTTGAACCAGTCTTGAACCAGTTTTTTGTTTTTGCACCATTCTCTGTAAACTCTGGAGACTGTTGTGCATAAAAATCCCAGGAGATCAAGTTTCCGAGATACTCAAACCATCCCATCTGGCACCATCAATCATTTCATGGTCAAAGACACTTCGATCGCATTTCTTCCCCATTCCGATGCCTGGTCTGAACAACAACTGAACCACTTGACCATATCTGCATGCTGCTATGCATTGAGTTGCTGACACCGGATTGGCTAATTAGATATTTGTGGGAGTGCAGTTCCTTATTTTATTTCTCTCATTCAGCCCTTCCACTTCCACACACTGAGCAGGTCAAAGGTCCCGAACACTTTTTTTGAGTTATCTACGTTCTTTCTTTTTCATTTTTTAAATTTCCTTTCTGATTTCATTCCCTCCGCTTCGAAACTACTTGAAGCCTTTTGCAGCGTTAAGTTCACTGTATCGATACAACACACACAAAAATAGGCGTGTATGTGACACCATTCACGTCTCCTTCCCTCTTTTCAATTGCAGGAAAACACCACTCAGCTCTAAAATAGATTTAAATTTCCCAATGCCCTTGTGATTAATAATTTTAAAAAACCAGTTCAAATACTGACACTCTAGTTTTCTGATTAATAATGTATCATGTTGCTTTACAATTTATAATATAAATAAAATATCAGCAAAGTATCAATAGATTTGGAATATATGTGTTGAATTCCAACAAGCCTATTTTTCCCACCTGTTTTGGGGACACTTTTCCACTTACTATTCATTTTTGCTTTGCATTTACCACATTTTGTCATGGGGTAGGTGGTGAGGTGGAGCCACCCGTGGCTACAGGCTGCATCAAAGTGAGAGCGAGGAGGAAAATCTTGAGTCTCCTCTTGAGACTCTTTCCTCAACCCCTGCACAGAAATCTGCTGTGAAATGCGGGACAAGGCTTTCCCAAGTTTGAGCTCTTACTTTAATATTCAATGCTTTCTACTCATCCACTTTCTATCACCGATCAATAAACGGTTGCCAAAATACTGAAAGCTTTATTTAATGCTAAAAGGGTGTTTTTTTTTAAAAAGGATCATATAGATTTATATTCATGTTAAGAGAATTTTGAAATTGTATACGTGAAGTCTTGGCCCAAGTGACTGACCTATATTTAGATGAATTCAAAGCTAATCCCAGCTGCAAATGTACTCCAGTTACAAAATAGCACAATCATCCCCCGCTAAATGTATGCGTCATATGACCAGCAGCAAATGCTGATCCTGAGGAAGCCCGACAACCTCACCAAATTTAGGGAATTGGAATGTAGTAGCTTTAAGTGGCAAGTTTGGTGTTAACTATTCTCCAACCTAAGCACATCCTACTATGCAATATTATAACTGCAGGAACTGAAACCTATCAAACTACTCATCTCCTTCAGTTTTCCCTTGCACTACCATCTGTGAATCTTTAAATAGCAAACTTGAAATCACTTATTCATTCATCCCAAGTGATCTCAGGATAATGTTGGCGACCCAGCATGAGTCAGTAATTTCTAGTATAAGGAAGGGAACACTGAAATAGGAATCATTACCTTGCAGCAAGTCAAAGTTATTGCAGTTTCTCACTCCATATAGAAGCTGAACTCACTGCCCAATTCTTTCCCAGAATCCTGCATTACCAGCCTTCCTCTCCTGGATTTGCTAACTAAACCCAAAGCCCAAATCAATTGTTATCTGAAATAAGCAATGGCTTTTATTCAACAGATGTGCACAACCATTTAAATGACGACGCCTAACCACAAGCAGGTCAGGCAGCATCTATGGAGAGAAATAAACAGTCAGCATTTCGGACTGAGACCATTCATCAGGTGATGATAGGTAGTTAAGTAAAATACTGTAGAAAATTATCAGCAAAACCCAGTTCAAGCTCCTGAGTGAGCCCGTTGACCATTTCTTGGATGAGAGAGTTGCTAATTTGGTGTTTGGAGATACAAAGTCTAGAAGTCCGAGAGCCCAGGGCCAAGGACAGTTGGTCAGAGGCCTGGAGGCCTGTCTATATGTGTGAATGGGTGGAAGGGTGAGAAAGCAGCTTGCTCTGCTGTTGTTTCTTGTGTCGTCCTGCTCAACGTGATGGGCACACTGTGTTGGTGCTATGACACTCGGGGGTCTGCCCCCAGCCCACCTTTAGACTGCGCTGGTTGGTTATCACAAACTATGCATTTCACCATGTTTTTAATGTACATGTGATAAATTAATCTGAATCTGACGTTCCATCAATGTCACAAACCGCATTTCTCATTTGCAATTTTTGTCTTCCTCCTCGGGTGCTGGATTATTCTTGAAAATGATTGTGAATACTATAACGCTCTGTACTCTCAGATAAGTGACTTCAGTCTGAATGAATAAATTAATGAATTAAGTTCAATTGGCAAAAGCACTAATCAATATAGAATTGCTCTGCACAGATCTAGAAGGTCCCAGTTTCAATCCCCAGTTCTTGTTCCAGTGAGGTACCTCAGTTAATTAAGGAACATATCGTGCTCGCAGTTTATGATGACATTTTAATATCCACAATCTGGTCAAAGCTATGGAAGAGAACTGCATCATGACACAGTATGGCTGCCTTAGCCAGACTGAGCACAGGTTGAGGAGGGAACTGAGCATTTGTCAATGACAAGAGAGATACTTTATAGCTCATTTGTTACATCACCTGGTTTCAGTCATTTACGGGGAAATGCTTTGAAGTATAGTATCTGATTTTTTTTAAATGAATACATTGTTTTATAAATAGAAGCAACCTTTCTGGCCATGGGATTATGTAAGTAAATACTGACATTCACAGCTCTGCTCCATTTGGTTCCTGAACTGTCAACAGGGCAAAATGCCAGGAAGAGGTTGGGACACTTCCAAATGAGAGAAATGATCCATTAGGAAAGCAGAAACTGAAGAGGTTCTGCAGATGCTGGAAATGCAGAGTCTCTCTCTCTCTCACACACACACACACACACACACACACACACACACACACACACACACACACACACACACACACACACACACACACACACACTCACACACACACGCTGGAGGAGCTCAACAGGTCAGGCAGCATCTATGGAAAGGAATGAAGTGTCAAAGTTTTGGGGCGGAGACCCCAAGTCCTGATGAAGGGCTGGGTTGGCTGGGTTGGCTCTCTAGCTGCTGCCTGACCTGCTGAATTTCTCGTGTGTGTCACCCTCACACTACGCTGATCCAGTCCTGAAAACAGCCCCCCGACCCACAGTTCCCTGATTCCAGGCCTCGACTGCCATGACCTGATATTAATGACCTTGTCGGCAACATTCACAACTCCATATTTACGAACAATATTCCTTACCTCTGGCAATGGTTACAGGGAGAGGAGAGATTTCACCCCGATTCCCAATCACTCCAACTTTATTAGGGTTTTTGCCGCCACACAAATAAATGTTAACTTGATATCAGATCATTAGATTCAGCGCTCTGGTCCAATTGGACCAAAGTTCTCATGAGAACAATAGCGTTCGAGTGAGCACAACACTGTTACAGTGCTAATGAATCAGATTCAGCTCTGTACGGAGCCTGTGTGTTCTCCCCGTGATCGTGTGGGTTTCCTCCCACGTCCCAAAGACGTACGGGTCAGCAGGTTAATCGTTTACATGGGTGTAATCAGGTGGTGCGGCCTTGCTGGGCCAGAAGGGCCAAAAACGGGGCTGTATTTCCGAGTAAAAAAAATAAAGTGGGGTCTGAAACCAGACTGACAGTGAGGTTATGGTCAATAACATCAATGATAACGGATATGATCACACTGACTGTGCGCTGGAGTACTGCCCGTCAGCTGCTCCTGCCTTCCGCACCTATGCACTCCAATGCAGAGGTTAGGAACACGCTGGAAGTCAGACGTATTGGAAGGCAGCATGGAGATCTGCGTAAATCAAGTGAAGCCGCTGTTTCACAGCTCCAGTGCAGTCTGTGTGATGCCTAAATGTCCTCTAGGTGAGTGTGTGGATCCCTGCTCGGTGTTCTTCCTCTCACATCCCACAGACGCAAGGGCTGGTAGGTTAGCTGGCTGCTGTAAATTACAGCTCACCTGCACAAGCACCCTCTTTATATAAAAATCGGATTAGATTTTTAATCTAATTTTTTTTTAATTGGACTAGAATGGATGGATGCTTGACGTTCACTGCAGACCTGCAGGTTGGAAGGCCTGTTTCTGATGCCGTGACACTGTGACACCCAAGTTTCCGCTCTGGGCTCAGTGTTGAATGTAGAAGAGTTAAATGGCTCAGCCCTCAGCTTTATATCACCCATGACAGGTGCATGTAGCTTGGCACCACTCAGCTGATGCTGATTAAAAAGGCACCTGTAGGAAAAAGGTCTCCATTTTTCTTTTTCTTTGTTTATTTATTGAGATACAGAGCTGAATAGGCCATTCGGCCCTTCGAGCCATACTGCCCAACAATCCCTGATTAACCTACCAACCAGTCCGTCTTTGGACTGTGAGAGGAAACCAGGGCACCTGGAGGAAACCCACACGGTCACAGGGAAAACAAACAAACAGACAGCACGTACAACACGCTGGAGGAACTCAGCAGGTCGGGCAGCATCCATTGAAATGAACAGTTAAGGTTTCGGGCCGAGACCCTTCGTCAGGACTGAAGAAGGAGGGGGCAGGGGCCCTATAAAGAAAGTGCCAGGTGAAAAACCAATCAGAGGAAAGATCAAGGGGTGGGGGAGGGGATAGGCAGGAAAGGTGAAGGAGGAATGTAAGGGGAAAGCACTATGGGTAGTAGAAGAAGGCAGAATCATGAGAGAGGTGATAGGCAGCTGGAGGAAGAGGCAGAGTGAAAGTGGGATGGGGGAAGGGAGAGGGAGGGAATTACCGGAAGTTGGAAAATTCAATTCAAACAGACAGCAGCAGGTTTTGTTGTTCTTAATTGAATACTTAGTATTTTTAAGAACATTGATCAACTACTTAAATATCAACTAATTTAAAATGCTTCTGGTTATAAGAAGCATTTTAAAAAGTCAGAAAAGGCCTTTGACTGAACCTCAACATTAGGACCACACCTTCCTGAGAGTCACCCTGCACCTGCCTCCAGCTACAAACAAGAGAAAATCTGCAGATGCTGGAAATCCAAGCAATACGCACAAAATGCTGAAGGAACTCAGCAGGTCAGGCTGTGTCTATGGAAAAGAGTACGGTCAATTTTTAATGATGAAACTTCGACTGTACTTTTTTCCCTTAGATTCTGCCTGGCTTGCTGAGTTCCTCCAGCATCTTGTGTGTGTTAACCATAGAACCATAGAACACTACAGCACAGTACAGGCCCTTCAGCCCTCCATGTTGTGCCGACCCATATAATCCTTAAATAAAAGTACTAAACCCACACTACCCAATAACCATCCATTTTTCTTTCATCCATGTGCCTGTCCAAGAGGCTCTTAAATACCCCTAATGTTTTAGCCTCCACAACCATCCCTGGCAAGTCATTCCAGGCACTCACAACCCTCTGTATAAAAAACTTACCCCTGATGTCTCCCCTAAACTTCCCTCCCTTAATTTTGTACATATGCCCTCTGGTGTTTGCTATTGTTGCCCTGGGAAACAGGTACTGACTATCCACCCTATCAATGCCTCTCCTAATCTTGTAAACCTCTATCAAGTCCCCTCTCATTCTTCTACGCTCCCAAGAGAAAAGTCCCAGCTCTGCTAATCTTGCCTCATATGACTTGTTCTCCAAAACAGATGACAACCTGGTAAATCTCCTCTGCACCCTCTCCACAGCTTCCACATCCTTCCTAAAATGAGGTGACCAGAATTGAACACAATACTCTAAGTGCGGTCTCAGTTGCCCTACCCCTGGTTAGTTTGTCCTGTGGGTGGGGATTAAACACAACCAGAAATAGTGATACTGATTAAAAAGTATAATTCTGTACAACAACGTCAGGCTGCAACAAAGAGGTGACCTATCCCCATTTGGGACGTCCTTAGATATTAGCAAGGACTCAACCAGGCTGGATCTGTTTCTGTAGTTTTCAAAAACACTTCAGTATACCAGAAGTAGAAAGTAGATTTAAAAACAACAATTCTATTTATGTAAAATAACTAAGATTATTTGAAAGTTAGTCAACAAAATGTAAAATAGAATAAGCTTTGATACTATTAATTGCTGGCCAGGCAGTAAGTCCCGAACAGGAAACTTGAGCATCTCTCATAGATTCCTTCAGACATTTACCAGAAGTCTGTTCAGACAGAAGCTATGACCTTTTCCTGTCCTTGCCATTTATTTTCTTCTCTGGCGTATGCAAAATAAAGGACTAAAGACGCTATTTCTGAATGTTTGTAGAGCACAATGAGCATAAAATGTACGTATGCAAATCTTGGCTTTGCTGCAACATGGCATTTTAAACGGTAGTGATATAAGTAATTAAATATTCATATCTGATGGTTCGCGTTGTTGCATTGTAGGAAGGCTGAGGAGGTTCTGGTAGGTGACAACTCTTTTAAAGCTTCCTCCCAGCCAGAGGCTGAGAGTCTGCCAGCCTCGGCTGATCCTGCTGCCGGTCAGCCGGAACCTTCACCACCTATCCCTGTTGCGTTCTGTCGCCTTACCTTTATTCGCCACCTCCCAGGCGATCTCGAACAGGAAAAGGTTATCGGCTGGGAGATCGTCCTCAAAGCCGGAAAGCGAACCATACGACGGCGAGTTACTCAGGAACGACATGCTGCCGAGATCTCAGGAGGGAGAAATCCGACGGCAGCGCAGCATCGGAACTGATCGCGCCCAACTTGGAACCGAGCATGGGCAATGAGCAGCGCGGCACGGAGTCAGTGGCGGCCAGTGCATGCAGCAACGCCACCGGGCTCCAGGGGCGCGCTTCTGCGGGACAGGACCCACGATCACGCCTGGCTCCACCAGGGGGAGGCGGGTTCCAGGAACCGCCGAATCCACCTCGTAAATGAACCGGGAAGGAAACTTTCAGTAGTTGCGCAACTGGTCGTGTTTCATCCAGGTAGAGTTGAATAATCTCGAGATGTCCGTAGGCTGCCGTCTGGCAATTCCAGGCTGTAGGAGTACGTGCGGAAGTTTACAGCAAGGGCTCGACGGGGAAAGACCACAGTACTGGGTTCTTCTGCTACTGCAGGGAGGGCCCGGTTGTGTGATACTACCCTAGAGGCAGCAGTGTTCTTGATGTGTTGGAATGTAATAGAACAACACTGAAAGCATTGACTATGAAAGTAAAGAATGAAAAGGTTTTGCACAGTTTATACACGGGAATTTTTTTATTATGAATAAAGTTCTTTTTGATTGAAAAATGAACTGTCAATGAAAGTGGTAGATGTGGATTCAATTTCAAAGGGTTGGATAGGAGGAGTATGGAGAGATATGGTCCCGGTGTAGATGGGACTAGGTGGATTAGGTCAGCATGGACTAGATGGGCCACAGGGCCTATTTCTGTGTTGTAGCACTCTATGACATTATGATAACTAGGGAAGGGGGGAGGCATGCATTGATGTCCTAAATGAGTACTTTGAATTAATATTTTCCAAGGAGAAGGACATAGAGGATCAGGGGATCAGTCTGGAGTGTACCAATTTGATAGGGAATTCCGAAATAGAGGGGGTAGAGGGTTCTTAAAAACATTATGGTGCATATGACTCCAGGGCTCTCTCCTACTAAGAGAGGCAAAAAAAAACCTCTTAGTTCCTGAACCAATATCTCCTTGTGGAGGACTGGTGAGTAGCAAATGTTCCTTTATTCAAAAGGTGAAATAAGGATAATTCTGGAAACTATAGACCATTGCACTCAGCTCAATGGCAGGGAAGATACTAGGGAAGATTCTAAGGGATAGGACTTATGAACAAATGGAAAACCATGGCCTAATTAAGGATGGTCATCATGGCTTTGTGCAGGGCAAGTCATAACTTACTAACCTGATTGAGGTTTTTGAGGAGGTAGAGTTGTGGATGTTACATATGTGTAATTTAGTAAGGTGTTTGATAAAAGTCCCTCATGAGGGGCTTGTGCAGAAAATGAAGATGCATGGATCCATGGCGAGTTTATTGTTTGGATTCAGAACTCGCCTGGCCAGAGAAGAGCACAGTGTAGTAGTCTATAGGATTTATTCTGGCTATAGGTCTCTGACAAGTGGCAGTTCACAAGGATCTGTATTGAGACCTCCATTGTTTGTGATATATGTATTGTAAATTATATAGATTACTGAGGCCTAATTTGGAGTATTGTGTACAGTTCTTGTCACTCACAGTCCCTACAGGAAATATATCAATAATATTGAAAGAATGTAGAGAAAATTTACAATGATGTTGCCAGGATTTCAAGACCTGAGTTATAGAAAAAGGTTAAATAGGTTCGGTCTTTATTCCCAAGAGCATAGGAGAATGAGAGGAGATTCAATAGAAGAATGCAAAATTAGAAGTGTCACGAGACTGGTAGCACCATGTTCATTCCAGGGCAGCTGTCTCACCTTTGGTCCCCAACAGACACTGACCTCTCACCCATGGCTCCCAGTAGCTGTTTGCGTGCAACAACGGCCATACATGGTACTCCACGTTGCCATTTGGTCTAAACTAGGCAAGGGAATTATGGCAATGTCGACATTAGTGAGAGTTGGTTACAGGAGGGGCAGGCCTGGTAGCTCAATGTCCTGTTGTTTTAGTCATGATCGGTGGAAAGGATTAAAGAGGGAGCAGTGGCATTATGAGTCAGAGTGCCTAGAAAAGGCAGACTGGAGGTCATCTACTGAGGCTATATAGGTAGAAATGAGGAATAAAAAAGAGATGACCATTTTCATGGGTTTATATTATAGACCACCCAATAGTCCATGGGATTTCAAGACACAAATTTGTAGAGAGATCATAGGCTGCTGCAAGAAACTTAAGGTTGTTATAGTAGGTGATTTTTACTTTCCACATATTGACTGGGTCTCCCATACTGGAAAAGGGATAGATGGGAAAGAGTTTGCCAGATATGTTCAGGAAAGTTATCTTAATTAGTACGTGGAAGTCCCAACTAGAGAGAGTGCAATACTAGATCTCCTATTTGGGAATGAGACAGGGCAGGTGACAGATGTTTGTGTAGGGAAACATGTTGCATCCAGTGATCATAATGACATTATTTTCAAGGTAATTATAAAAAAGGATCGGTCTGGTCCTCAGGTTCAGATTCTAAATTGGAGAAATACTAATTTTGGTGGTATCAGAAGGGATCTGGCAAGTGTGGATTGAGATAGGTTGTTTTCTGGCAAAGGTGCACTTGGTAGGTGGGAGGCCTCAAAAATGAAAATTTGAGAGTAAAGGGTTTTTATGTTCCTCTTGGAATAAAATACAAGAATAACAGATTTAGGGAATCGTGGTTTTGAATTGACTTTATTTCTTATACCTTTCACATATATGAATAAAAATCTTCAGTTTACATCTCCAACTAAATATGCAATTTATAGTAATTTGTAATAAATAGTATGTACAACAGGATAGTCAATACAACATAGAAATACAGTTGAGTCAGTATGAATTAATCAGTCTGATGGCCTGGTGGAAGAAGCTGTCCCAGAGCCTGTTGGTCCTGGCTTTTATGCTGCGGTACCATTTTCCCAGATGGTAGCAGCTGGAGCAGTTTGTGGTTGGGGTGACACAGGTCCCCAATGATCCTTCGGGCCCTTTTTATGCACCTGTCTCTGTAAATGTCCTGAATAGTGGGAAATACACACCTACAGATGCGCTGGGCTGTCCACAACACTCTCTGCAGAGTCCTGCGATTGAGGGAAGTACAGTTTCCATACCAGGCAGTGATGCAGCCAGTCAGGATGCTCTCAATTGTACCCCTGTAGAAAGTCCTTGGGATTTGGGGACTCGTGCGAAACTTCTTCAACCATCTGAGGTGAAACAGGCACTGTTGTGCTTTTTTCACCACACAGCCAGTATGAGAGATACTGTCAATTCTTAAGAAAAGGGAGGTGCATAGCAGGGATAGGTATGTAGGAACAAATTCAGTACTTGAGGAGTTTAAATCGTGCAAGAGAACACTTAAGAAGAAAATCAGGAAGGCTCAAAGAAGGCATGAGGCTGATCAAGGTGAAAGAGAATCCCAAAGTCGACTAATGATATATTAAGAGCAAAATAGCAAGAGACAAAACTGGTCCTTTGGAAGATCAGAGTGGTATTACATGTGTGGAGCTGAGATGGGGCAATATTAAATAGATTTTTGCATCTGTATTTACTTGGGAGACTGGATATGAGGTAATTCAGCAGCAAGGTCATGGAGACTATACAGATTATAGAGGAAGAGGTGATTGGAGGCAAATGAGGATGGATGAAACCTCATCCATGGACAAGGTATTCCATTGAACCCTGTGAGAGGCTAGTACAGAAATTGCAGTGTCCCTTGTAAAGATATTTAAAACATCCATAGCCACAGGTGGGGTGCTGGAGGATTGGAGGATAGCTAATGTTGTATTGTTTAAGAAAAGCTCTAAAAATAAGCCAGGAAGCTATAGGACAGTGAGACTGTTATCTGTAGGGGAAAAGTTATTGGATGGCATTCTAAGAGACTGGATGTATAAATATTTGGAAAGACAAGTACTAATTAAGCATAGTCAACATGGCCTTGTGCATGGTAAATTATGTCTAACAATTCTTATAGTCTTTTGAGAAAGTTACCAGGAAATTTAAAGGCAATGTAGTGGATGTTATCTACATGGACTTTAGCAAGGCACTTGACAAGGTCCTGCATGGGAGGTTGGTCAAGAAGGTTCAGTCACTTGGCATTCAAGATAAGGTAGTAAATTGGATTAGACATTTGCTTTGCATGAGAAGCCAGAGATTGGTAGTAAATGGTTGCCTCTCTGAATGCAGGCCTGTGACTAGTGGTGTGCCACAGGGATCGGTGCTTGGTCTGTTGTTGTTTACCATCTATATCAATCATCTGAATGATGATGTGGTTAATTGGATCAGCAAATTTGTGGATGACACCAAGATTTGTGATGTAGTGGACAGTGAGGAAGACTATCACAGCTTACAGTGGGATTTGGACCAGCTGGAAAAATGGGCTGAAAAATGGCCAATAAAATTTAATGCAGAGAAGTGTGTACTGTTGCACTTTGGGAGGAACGAAAAGGGCAGATCTTACAGGGCGAGTGGTAGGGCACTGAGTGAGGTAGAACAGAAGAATCTGGGAATACAGGTCCATAATTTGAAAATGGTGTCATCAATGTACTGGGTACAGGCATTGGGATGTTATGTTGAAATTTTATAAAACACTGGGAAGGCCTAAATTGGAGTATTGTGTCCAGTTTTGGTCACCTACCTCCAAGAAAGATGCAAATAAGATTGAAAGAGTGTAGAGGAAATTGGTAAGGATGTTTCTGGGACTTGAGAACCTACAGTACTATGCAAAAGTATTGGGCACGTAGCTAGTGTGCCTAAGACTTTTGCACAATACTGTAATAATTTTATGTATTGCACAGCTGCTGCCAAAATAAAGACAAATTTCATGACATGATTGATGATAAACCTGATTCTGATATGGGTTACTATTATGGACTGAGAGTGGCAAGGGGGCAGGGAGAGGGGATCAGGATTGGGAAAAGAAGAAGGGAGAAGGGAAGAGCAGGTAGCATTAGAGAGACATTCTGTAATGATCAGTAAACCAATTGTTTGGAATCAACTTACCTTGCCTGGTGTCTCAGGGCTGTGCGTATCTGCACCTGAGCCACCCTACCCTGGTGCTCCTTCTCTATCACCTGTCCCGCACTCCTCCACTCTTGCCATTCCCAACATCCTTTGCTCCCACCAGATTTACAAACACGCTCTTTGCTCCACGTTGACAAATACAGCACTGTGCAAAAGTCTTAGGCACATGTATATAGCTAGTGTGTCTAAGACTTTTACACAGAACTGAGAGTTACAGGGAAAGGTTGAATAGATTATGACTTTATTCCCTAGAATGTAGAAGATTGAGGGGAGATTTGCTAGACGTGTACAAAATTATGTTGGGTATAGATAGGGTAAATGGAAGCAGGCTTTTTCCACTGAGGTTGGGTGAGACCACAACTAGAGATCTTGGGTTAAGGATGAATAGTGAAATGCTTAAGGGGAACATGATGAGGAGCTTCTTCATTCAGAGGATGGTAAGAGTGTTTTATGAGCTGCCAGCAGAAGTGGTGGATGCAGGTTCGCTTTCAACATTTAAGAGAAATTTGGATAGGTACATGATGGGAGGAGTATGGAGGGACATGGTCTGGGTGCATGTAAATGGGACTAGGCAGGTAAATAGTTTAGCATGGACTAGATGAGCTGAAGGACCTATTTCTCTGTTGTAGTGTTCTATGGCTCTATATGAAAACATCAAACAGTGAGGCAATGTGCAGATGATACAAAGATTAGTGGTGTTATGAATAACATAGAAATCTAGTGAAGAATGCAGCAGGCTATAGATCAGATGCAGATATGAGCAGATAAGTGGTAGATA
Source organism: Hemitrygon akajei (assembly GCF_048418815.1). NCBI lineage: Eukaryota > Metazoa > Chordata > Chondrichthyes > Myliobatiformes > Dasyatidae > Hemitrygon > Hemitrygon akajei. Next base: position 136,697,568 of record NC_133129.1, read on the forward strand.
GAGTTTAACTCAGTCGAATGTGAAGTGTTGTACTTTAGGAGATTAAATGTATAGGGATAGTACACTGTTGATGAGCAGAGGGATCCTGGGGTCCAATTGAATTGCTCAATATGTTAAGGTGGTAAAGAAGGCAAATAGCAAGTTTGCCTTAATTAGTTGAGGAATTGAGTTAGAGTCAGGAAGTTATGTTGCAGCTTTAGAAAACTTTAGTTATACTGCATCCAGTTCTGATTGCCTCATTTTTGGAAAGATATTGAGGCATTTGATAGGGCGCAGAAGTTGTTTACCAGGATGCTGCCTGGATTAGATGGCATGGGCTATAAGGAGAGGTTGGACAAACCTGGATTGTTTCTTCTGGACTGGCAGAGGCTGAGGGAAGATCTCAGAGAGGTGTATAAGGTTATGAGAGGCATAGATAGGGTATCTTTATCACAGGTTTGAAATGTGTTTAAAGTGAGAGGAGGTAAATTCAAAGGAGCTGTGTAAGGCAGAATTTTTGCAGAGAGTGGTGGGTGTCTAGATGTGTTACCTGGGTTGGTGGTGGAGGTAAATTCAACAGAGGCATTCAAGAGGTACTTAGATAGGCACATGGATGTGCAGGAAATGGAAGAGTATGGACACGGTGTGGGCAGAAGGGATTCTGCAGATGCTGGAAATCTGAGCAACATGCAAAATACTGGAGGAACCCAGCAGGCCAGGCCAGGGTTTTGGCTGACATTTTGGGCTGAAACCCTTTGGCAAGACTGAAGGAAAAAGCTGAGGAGTAGATTTAAAGGGTGGGGGGAGGGGAGAGAGAAAAGCCAGGCAATAGGTGAAAATTGGAGAGGGAAGGATGAAGTAAAGAGCTTTGAAGTTGATTGGTGAAAGACACACAGAAGGCCATGGAAGAAAGAAAAAGGGAGGGCGGAGCACCAGAGAGAGGCAATGGGTGAGCAAGGAGATAAGGTGAGAGAGGATAAAGAGGATGGGAAATGGTGAAGGGGGAGGGGGTCAGGGGACATTACCATAAGTTTGAGAAATCGATGTTCATTCTATCAGTTTGGCTACCCAAACAAAATAAGGTGTTGTTCCTCCAACCCAAGTGTGGCCTCATCATGACAGTGGAGGAAGCTATGGATGGACATATCTGAACAGGAATGGTAATTAAAATGGGTGGCCACTGGGAAATCCCACCTTTTATGGCAGAGTGTAGGTGCTTGGTGATGCAGTTTCCCAATCTACGTTGGGGCTCACTGACATATAGGAGGCCACACCGGAAGCACCAAACACAGTATATGACCCCAACAGACTCGCAGCTGAAGTGTTAACTCACATGGAAGGTGCTTATTTGATTACTAATTTACTTAGTTCAGCACAAAATTGTGGGCTGATGGACCTGTTCCTTATAACATTGTTCTGTTATAAGAGGCATAAAAATTAAAAAGGTGTCAGTTTTAAACTAAAGTAAATTTTATATTACTGAGATAAGCAGGAAAACACTGGTGTTAAAATGAGGCTGTCAGCTTTATCAGAATCTTGATCTTCAGGAAGTATTGAGGCAAGCAAGTAACCTGGAAACCCCAGGATTTTTTTCTCACTCTGTTTGACCTTCAAAGAAATGATTGGAAAGGCTGTGGCAGTGGATGGAGCAATGAAGATGGGGGCTTTTTTACATATACTGTAATTGATAGCAGTTTGCAGAGTAAGTTACAGTCTCACACCAATATTATGGGTTTCATGATCCTATTTTTTTCTTCCAATCATGTAGTCTGTAAGCATAACTAATTTTGTAAACTTTTGGTTAGTTTATCTACATGTTCATCATGACATTCCCCTTCATTAACAGCATGGTTTAATGAATATATTACTAATACTAGATTCTCAGCCATTCTATATGTCATTTGATTATTAATTACTCAGTCTTGAAGTTGGGATAGATCTAGTAGCCAGATGACATTGAGGGACAATACAGAAAGCATGGCCATTTGGCAAAATGATTAAGTAAATGATGAAATAGCAGGAGAGGGAATTGGAATGCGAGTTGGAGTATTTTGACAGTCAATGCTGATGAGCTGTCGGACCGTGGAAGGGATTTACAGATGATTATTACCTTCATAAGAAAGACCACAACAGATTTACAGATTACAGATTTATAATTTGGAGAAAGAATGCTGCTTAGTCATTTTCCTTTTCTACAGAGACAATATTGAGCAATGAACTATGGTTTTTGTCATATCATGTTGCAATTAAGGCTACATAACTTTTGATTGTAACTTTATTCTGAAATTGTAAGGACAAAAAGTTATATCATATTTGTTCCATTTCTGTTAAACTGCCAAATTCATCATAGAATTACATTTAAAATTCATTAAATATAAGAAAGATGATCTTTAACAATACTACCCAAATATTAAAATGTGTACAACAGGAAATCTTACAGATATTAAAAAGTTCTTTCAATATCATTTTAAATGTGATCCACTAAAATCATTTAAAATCTGCTTCAATAAATAAATATTTCAATAAATTAATTTAAAATGTCTCAATGAATAATTTAAAACATTTCAATGTGTAAATTTGTTACATTTCAATGTATTATTTGTTAATGACCAAAACATGAAATGCTTTAAAATTAGTTCCTCATTTATACTTAGCTTTTCAAATATTTCATCAGCTTTCTGTTAACAGGAAGCCGTTAACAAAAAATAACACCAATATGAAGAATTTCCAGTGAATGATGAGATCTTGTTATTATGTCATTGAAGGTTCCAGGTTACTGTGAAATATTAACCTGCTTTAACTGTTCAATTGGGTAATGTCAGCTGTACTCATTGACTGGGTCATAATACAATAGGTACTGGATTTGCTGGGTCTCATCAGCAGCTAGCCCTGTTTGGTTATGGTGTATTTGAGCACTACATTATAGTGCTACAGGATCAGGTAGTGTTGTAGTTGTAACAACAGGAGCTCCCTCTGCAGCCAGTGAAGAGATAGTGTGCTGATAGTGGGATTGGTGCAGGAGCTCTCCTGCAACAGGGCCTCCTCCACTTGAGATCCACTGGAGCCAGCTCCTTTTTATCATGACCCAATATAGGCACAGTGTCACAACAGGATTCTGAAGCCACTGAATCAAGATTCTGCAAGAATCAGTGCCTTGGATGTAATGCTGCAACAATCCTGGTTGTTGTGATAAGAGCTGGCTCTGCTGGGGTTATGGTGCTGCATGAATGGGCTCTGCTGGGATGGGGGGATGTAGGCACTAGCCCTGCTGGGGTTATGGTGCTGTAGGAACAAATACTGCATGGAAAGAGGGGCCGGAATTGGGTCTGCTGGAGTTGGCAAGGTAGAAGCTGGCTCTGCTTGGGTTATGATGCTGCAGGAATGGGCTCTGCTGGAATTGGGAGGGGCAGGCACTAGCCCTGCTGGGGTTATGGTGCTGCAGGAGCTGGGTCTGCTAGGTATTAGTGCTGCAGGGTACCATTTTGTTTGGGTTCATTCAATGGGCCTGATTGCTGGACTGTGGCCAACACTGGCTCCTCTTTTACTTCAAGGTAATACTAAATTTAGAATTTTTCTTTTAAAATCATGCTATCCACATTGAATCTACATAATATTTCTAATTGTTTATCATGGCATGTTCCCTTTGCAAAATTTAAGACTGACTTGCAAGCGACAGGCATTGGGTACACTTGTGAAAATCAAGTGCCTATTGCTCACACTGTTGTGTGTCAGCAGCCCAGCCCTGTTTACATAATCTTGGCATTCACAATTACTTTCCAGTAGGGATCACAGAATAGAAACTGTGATATCTTTTTCCACTATTCCAGCTCGTAGGCATAGTGGTTACTTACCAACTACTTACATAAAATCACCAAATTCTCTACAGAAGACTGTAGATGCTGGAATCTAGGCCAACAATTTACTGGCGGAACAAGTCAAACAGTGTTTGTGGGAGGAATGGAATTGTTGATATTTTGCATTGAGACCCTGCTAGGTTCTGATTCAGGTAATTTTGACCTGAAACTTGACAATTCCTTTCCTCCTATGGATGCTGCTCGACCTGCTGAATTCCTCCAGCAGAATTCCTCCAGCTCTACATATACAGAAAGCTGTTTCTCAAATGTCTGATCTGGATGCTTCCATCTTTACCAGGGATGGAATTCATGCTGAGCCATCTTAAGAGTTTGTGTTTATTTTTTGTGGTCATTTACTCTGATTTCTGAAAGGGATAATTTTGTTGAAATGTGTTTCCATGAACTATTTAGAGAAGGTGGATAAAATAGGCTTGCATGTACTGTATCTCTAAATAAACTTCGAAATTAGTAAACTTACAAAATGTACAGAGTAGGTAGCTTGACAAGTTACTAATGAATTTGCCTGATTTCTGCCCCTTAATATTAGTTCTAACCAGCTCTCTCTACACATTCTAAAACTTTAAACAATTATTATGGCAGTTGCTTTTTTAAAAAAAATGTGTGCCTCAGATTTTCAATTGCAATCACCATAATTCTGGATAACATTTTTTTCTGGTTTGGAAGGCCAGAATATAGATCCACAGGCACCATTCACCTTCATTCATGTGGGTATTCTTCATGTGTGAGCCCCAGACAATTGTGCTTGAGAAGTACCAGCTCACATTTCCATCAGTAGGATTGGTAGTCTTTTTAAATTTTGGTGCCTTCTAATTGTGCTGCTCACTCATAGTGGAAGCTAAAGGATAATTTGAGGAATTAAGTGAAATTTCATTAGAGTAAGGCTCTACATTTCATACTTTTTAAAATTTAGGTAAAGTATTTGTAAAATGCTGATTTTAAAAAGTAGGACAAATTATTTAATTTTTAAGTTTTCTGAAAATTATATTTAGCAAAACCTTAAATGTTAACTTTACTTTTGTATTTGGAGTCAATTTCAAAATTAGAAAATACTTATGATGGCACACTATGTTACACTTAACAAATTATTTTAAAATGCTCATAGCAACCTAAGAGATATTCCTTGCACCCTGCCATAAAATATTTCTGTAAATGGAGATTGCTTAAGAAAACCTGTAGCAAATTACAATACTGACCATGCCTAATACAAAACAGAAACTTGTTCCAACATGCATCTGGGGAGAGTTCCAAACCAGGGTTATCTCGGCATGGGAAGAGTAAGATAAAACTCATCTATTGGCTATAAATATAATGAAGTACCATCTGTTATGCATTAATGTAAAGTTCACAGGCATTGCATTTCTTCTGCTCTCCATTCTAAATGTAGAATTTGTGCCAAGCAACGACCAAATTCTTCCAGGATCATATGTTCTGCGACAGGGAGTGAATGATGAGCTTTCTCTGCTTCTTCTGCCTGGGCCAAGAGGCAGCCACAGGTTGCATCAACAACATCCCAAGTGATAAAAGTGAAAGGGTGCCTGCAAATAGTTTGAAACAATTAATAAAACAATGGACAACATAAGCTTTACAATTAATCGAGTCACAACAACAAAAGCAGCATCAAATCAAGGCTGAACTCTAGGATTGTAGAAGTATGTTCCATTTACACCATGAATCTGCTTACAAAAATATATGCACAAAATTATTACAAAGTTATTTTCTATAAAAATTATCTATATGGGACAGCAGTAGCAAACAATCATTGTTTTAATTAACAAACAAGTTGAGTTAGATATTCTGTGGTTAGTTCAACAATGGTTGAGGCCACCTGCCAAAAAGGATCGGAGTCTCAATAACAGGTTTGCGTCCAATAGTAACTGCTTCTTTGTGTAAAATGAGCCTGGATGTCTCAAAGGATTCTCAGTATCTTAATTTCATGAGTTGAAAAGTGTCTATTGAGATGAGCAGTAAATGGCTATATTATGTCTTTGATTTCCATTTAGACTAGCATATTTAATTTTCATATAGACAGTTAAGCTATACAATATCTATGCCAGGACCACTACATTTAAAAACGGTTACCCCCCAAAGCCATCAGGCTGATCAACACCTCCACTCATTAAGCCAGAGATGTTAATAGAGAGACATTTGAGTTTAAAAAATGCAAAAAAAGGCAAAATTCACAGGTTCATAAACAGAGAGTACTGAGTGATAATAATAATAAATAAATAAAGCAGAAATGGCTGGCTACATTGGAAAGTTAGATGTGTTCAACTGCACAACAGATAACTGGATGTTCTACACTGAATGAATTGAGCAGTCTTTTGAAGCTAGTTATATAGCCAATGAGAAACGAGTGCCAATGTTACTGAATGCAACAGGTGTTAAAGCATACAGTTTGCTAAAATGTTTTACTATTCCAACCAAATCAGCTTTGCTGATATCGTCAATGCAATGCAGGAAGCTTTAGAACCAAAACCATTGATTACAGAATGCTACAGGCTTCATAAGCAGAATCAAAAGGAAGGGTAGCCCATTTCAGCTTATGTGGCTGAATTGAAGAAATTGTCTGAGCATTGTGTTTTCAGTGATAGACTTAATGATGATGCAGTGAAAGATTGTTTAGTTTGTGAAATCTTACAAGAAAACATTCAAATACAACTACTAACTGAAGCACAACTTGTATTTAAAAGAGCTGTTGAAATCATACTATCCACGGAAACTGCAGACAAGAGACACAAGCCAGTTGCAGTCAGGTATGAAAGTGAACAAGAACAAAATTGCAATGTCTAAACAGAAATCCAACTGGCTAGAACAAACTGTCTTACCATTGTGGCAGGGGCTCATACACACTAGACTAATGCAAATTTAAAGGCAAGACTTGCAAAAAATACAACAAAATAGGATGGATACAAAGAGCATGTTGGGCAGACAAAAACAAATGAATTGTACAGGAAACAAAAATAGATTAAAATTCAAGTTGCATTTTCAAAGAGTTGATGAAAAATCTGATAATGACTGACATAGAACAGGCTAGCTTGACATTTACACTGTGAAAATTAGCAGTAGACAAAACATGGCTTATACCAGAAGTGAATGGAAAATTAATTACAATGGAATTGGACACTGACTGATTTGTTTCAGTCATTCCACAAAATGAGCTTGTACAGCATTTCAAAGATACTGAATTGAAGCTTACAGATATCCAACTAAGAAGATATATTGGTGAAAAGATAACTTGTGTGGGAATAACATTGGTAACAGTGAAATACAACCACCCTCAAGCCACATTGAGCCTTTATGTGGTAAAAATAGGAGGGCCAGCATTGTAGGGCATGATTGTCTGAGACAACTATAACTTGATTGAAGATCCATCCGCCATTTGCATGCTACATCACCTGCAATACAGTCAACTGAAAGTGAATTAAGAAAGGTACTGGATGATGCCATAGCAGTGTTCAAGGATGGCAGTGGAAAACTCAAATATTTCAAGGGGAAAACAGTATTAAAAGAAAATGCAACACCAAAGTTTTACTAAGTCCATCCTTGTACCATCCGTGATAAAGTAGCTGATGAGCTAAATCACATGGAGGCTGAAGGAATTCTTTTCAAGGTTGAGTAATAGTCCACAGACATGGCCAATTGTCCTAGAAGCCAAGAAGGCTAGGTGTATCAGGATCTCTGGTGATTTTAAAGACACCATCAATGCAGTACTGAAAATAGATCAACATCCTCTGCTCAGGATAAAGGATATCTTTGCAATACTCCTGCCTCAGCAAGGACTTGGACCCACTGCAATTTGCCTATCATCACAATGGTCTATGGCAGATGCAATCTCAATGACTCTTCACACGGCCTTTGATCACTTGGACAATACAAACACCTATGTCAAGCTGCTGTTCATTGACTATAGCTCAGTGTTTAACACTACCATTCCTACAGTCCTGATCAAAAAGCTACAGAGCCTGGGCCTCAGTAACTCCCTCTGCAATTGGATCCTCAACTTCCTAATCAGAAGACCACAATTTGTGCATATTGGTAATAACAAAATCAGAATCAGGTGTATTATCACCAGCATGTGACGTGAAATTTGTTAACTTAGCAGCAGTATTTCAATGCAATATATAATCTAGCTGAGAGAAAAAAAACATAATAATAAATAAACAAGTAAATCGATTAACTGTATTGAATAGATTATTTAGAAGTGTGCAAAAACATAAATACTGTATATTTTAAAAAGTGAGGTAGTGTCCAAAGCTTCAAAGTCCATTTAGGAATTGGATGGCAGAGGGGAAGAAGCTGTTCCTGAATCGCTGAGTGTGTGCCTTCAGGCTTCTGTACCTCCTGCCTGATGGTAACAGTGACAAAAGTGCATGCCCTGGGTGCTGGAAGTCTTTAATAATGGACGCTGTCTTTCTGAGACACTGCTTCCTAAAGATGTCCTGGGTACTTTGTAGGCTAGTGCCCAAGATGGAGCTGTCTAAATTTACAACCTTCTGCAGCTTCTTTCTGTCCTGTGCAGTAGCCCCTCCATACCAGACAGTGATGCAGCCTGTCAGAATGCTCTCCATGGTACAACTATAGAAGTTTTTGAGCGTATTTGTTGACATGCCAAATTGCTTCTAATATAGTGCTGTCTTGCCTTCATGACTACATCAATATTTTGGGACCAGGTTAGATCCTCAGAGATCTTGACACCCAGGAACTTGTCCACAATCAACTCTTTCATCTTACTGACGTTGAGTACCGGGTTATTGCTGCGGCACCATTCCACTAGTTGGCATATCTCACTCCTGCACACCCTCTCGTCACCACCTGAGATTCTACCAACAGTTGTTGTTATTGTCTACAAATTTGTAGATGGTATTTGAGCTATGCCTAGCCACACAGTCATATGTATAGAGAGAGTAGAGCAGTGGGCTAAGCACACACCCGAGGTGCACCAGTGTTGATCGTCAGCAAAGAGGATATGTTATCATCAATCCGCACTGACTGTGGTTTTCCGGTTAGGAAGTCAAGGATCCAGTTACAGAGGGAGGTACAGAGGCCCAGGTTCTGCAACTTCTCAGCACTAGAACACCTCAGGGAGGTGTGCTTAGCCCACTGCTCCAACTTTCTATACTCATGACTGTGTAGCAATATACCATCAAATACCATCCATAAATTTGTTGATGATACAATCATTGTTGGCAGAATCTCAGAAGGAAATGAGAGGGTGTACAGGAGTGAAATATACCAGCTAGTTGAGTACAGTAGTGTCACAGCACCAACAGTAAGACCAAAGAACTGATTGTGGACTTGAGAAATGGTAAGACTAAGGAACACAAACCAAACCTCATAGAGTGATCAGAAGTGGAGAGAGTGAGCAATTTCAAATTCTGGGTGTTAATATTTCTGAGGATCTAACCTGGTCTCAGTATACCAATGCAGCTATAAAGAAGGCAAGACAGCGACTATATTTCATTAGGAGTCTGAGATTTGGTTTGTCATCTAAAATATTTGAAAATTTTGACAAATGTACCGTGGACAGCATTCTAACAGGCTGCATCACTGGTGATATTAAATATGCATACATATATTTACTGTAATTTAAAAAAAATATTTATCATGTACTGCATTGTACTGCTGCTGCAAAGGTAACAAATTACACAACAAATGCCAGTGATATTAAACCTGATTCTGAAAAACAGTTCAACAAAGTGGACTTAGCTGAGGCTTATCTACAGATGGAGATGAAAGTACAGTCCAAAGTGTTTCTCCTCATAAACACTCACAATGGGCTTTATTGCTACAATAGGCTTATTTATAGAGTAGCATCTGCACCTGCACTCTGATAAAAAGCAATGGTCTAGGTGCTGCAAAGCTGCTCAGACACTCAGTGTTACCTAAATGACATCATCGTCACCAATGAGGATGACAAAGCGCACTTCCAAAACCTCAAAACAATGTTAAAAATATTAAAAGACAGTGGGCTCAGAGTACATTGCAACAAGTTTGAATTCTTTAAACTAAGCATCACTTACTGTGGTCACATCATTGACACACAAGATTTCGCAAGTGTACTGAGACAATTCAAGCAGTGGTGAATGTCCCAAGGCCAAAGGATGTGTCACAGCTGCAGTGCTTTATAGGATTTGTCAATTACATAACAGGTTCCTATGAAACCTGACTCCAGGGCTCCACCCTTGAATTCATTACTACTGATCAGGAAAAAAATGGGAATGGGCAAAACAGAGGGAGGTGGCTTTCCAATAGGCTAAGGAAATGGTGACATCATATACTATTGGAAGAGCTACATGCTGGTCGTCTAGGCATGGTCAGAATGAAAGTGTTGGCTCAAAGCTTTGTCTGGAGGCTTGGGATAAATCAGCAGATCGAGCAGCTTGCCATGCAATGTTCAGAATGCCAACACGTCCAGAAGCAAGGTGTCCACAGCTGTCAGAATCACTTCCTGCAGTCTCCGAGTCTACTCCTGCAACCACCACGGAGGAGGCCCCAGAACCTGAGATTATTTCACAGCCACAAGACCTACCTGCCAAGCAGACTGAACCCCCCCCCCCCCCACCCCCAGCCCTTGCCTGTCAGGAAAGATGTTATCCCACAATGATGAAATCTTTAGGCCTGAATGGGACAATTAAAAATTTACTATGAGTGTTTTTAATATTCAATTAATATTTGAGTGATATTGTAAATATTAATCTATTATTTGTTGTTTACATAATTCATGATGGGTTATATGTAAGAAGTACATGAATGGCATACGTCATTACACCACCACATCAAATATGTGGGCCTTAATGAAGAAAAACAAAGTAGATGTTATGCTGGGCTCCTGTGTTTTTCATTCAATTAGTTTCTGGAGTTATAAAACATTATGATATTTATCTTGCAAGCCTTTCATGCATCTTCAAGTATATTTCAAAGTGTATTACAAAAGTGGAATGCAGTTCATTTATTGTTTTAAGTACATAAATTGATTGCTGATTGTAAACCGCCATTTTACCACATCAGTTCCTGCACATTGTTTCGGTTGGGTATCTAGTGCCATCTTAGATTTTCATGAGTCATTATCAATGATGAATTGTGGATGATACCAATTTGCAGAAAAATAACAACACCAGCAAGAAAACCTTATACCTGATCATTTGAAGTAATGCTTAGACATCCTATGATTTATAGTGTATATCTACTCATCTTCCTTTTCACTTTTTTCTTCTAATTATAGGTCAGCAACCTAGGTATAGAACTAAATACATAAACATAAAAAGGAAAAGAATCCAAATGTGTAACATCTTGTAGCATGTAGACAAAATAGACCATATATGATGCTTGTTTGTGGGGGGATGATCAACAGTGAATGATTTTCTTCAGCCACGGTAAATGGGTATGGGAATCCAGAAACATTTGGAGGAAATTATTGATAGCTAGTATGCCGGTAATTTACAAGAAGTTGATCCTTTTTCTCTACCCTTTCACCTGTATAGCATACTGATGTTCAGAATTGAAGCTTAAATGTGAACAAAAAGCATACTGTAGCTGAATGAATGAGGAACTGTAGCAATATGCCATGTTAAAGTAGACAGTGGAATTTGAAAAGTGAAAAATAAATTCTGTTCAGTTACCGCTCTCTGTTCATTTTCACTTGTTTTCCATAGTTGAGTATTTCAGGAAAGAGATTTGTTCTAGGCTGACAAATGCTTATGTCGCTGAAATCAGGAATACTCATCAGTGTTCTCCTCTCAGGACTCTCTTCATAATTTCTGCATCCAATACACTTGCAAATAGAGGAGCACATTATTTTTGCCTGACAAAAGAAAGGGCAATGTTATCCATTATCCCCCATTCCATCAACACTCATGAAAGCATAACACATGCAATTCCATTATTATTTAATTCCCCACAAATTGAATGCATAAAATTAAATCATTCCTTGACAGTGGAATGTAATTTAATCTTGGTTCACTGCAACATCAGCAAATTGTTGACTCTATCTTGACCCAGTGATTTAATATACTCTGTCAATAAAAGAAGAGCTGTTGTCACAAAAAAAGGTAAAATACTATCATTCACATTGAACATTACAAGGTATCTGATATGGTTTTATAGAGAAAGGATTCTTCACAGTATTTTACTGAGTTTTTATTCTTTAAATTTAGAAGGTTTTCAGAATCAGTTTAGAATGATCTAGTATCTTGTGATTAGCAATCAAGAGCTAATCTTCTTCATACTTGAAGATGCCAGAAAATGACTATTTTGATAAAAACATTGAATCCCTCTATAAATATGACCTGGAATTTATGTTCTGACTTTATCTCTTTGATTCTCTGCAATTTTTAAACTGAGCTGAGCACTATTTCATCTCTCTGGTGGCAAATCTAATCCTCTGGTCCAAATGTTAATGAATTAAGATTTTAGTTATATTCTCTATTCTTTTCTACCACATGGACTATCGGTTATGTTTTATGAGTCCAGGTGAATTTGAGGTAACTGTGCTGACAGTAGGGTACTAATCACTTATTTGTTGCATGTCTACGATGGCTATTGATATTGATAGCATAGTCTGTTTAAATTAAAATCTACCACTGCTGCTCCATTTTCACCATTGCTTTTATCATTATTTCTGGAGGCATCTCTTTTTCCCCCCTGACGTTTATTACATTTGCTGATCTCTCCAAACATAGATTTTCCACTCAACAGTTTGCATTTCATTCAAAATATTAACTCATTTTGTCTAATTCAGAACAACTATTCATTCATGCTGGCTACCTTACTCTCTTCTCTCTCTTTTTTCTTGCTTCGCCCCATATTTCTGTTTTACAACATTTATAGTACAGTAGTAAAGCCATAGATAGGTGTACCCAGCTTTACGAATGTTTGCTTTACGTCACTTTGCTTTTACAAAAGACCTACATTAGTAACCTGTTTTCACATTACAAAGATGATTTTCACTTTTACAAAAATTTTTCCCATATAAATTAATGGTTCTTCACTTTACGCCATTTCGGCTTAAGAAAGGTTTCATAGGAACACTCTACCTTTGTGGGGGGGGGGGGGGGGGGACACACACCTGTATTTTGAGAATAGCAATAGGATGGCGCTAACTACTGCCTACAAAGATTTAGTGGACTTTGTGGCAGTACTCTAGTACTGGCCTTCCTCTGCTGCCACCTGCAGGAAACATTTGTCTTCCAAGAATAGTGAAATATTACACAAATAAAAAGGCTTTAAAACAAAACCTTTTGAGTTCTCTGTTCTATGTGGTGAGTTAATGGCTGATCTGGCGCCTAATGCATTATAGCCACCTACGTCCTGTTTTCCTTAATATATTTGATCATGTTTAATATTAAAATTGACCCAGCATCATTTACCATTTCTTGTGGAGTTCCACAGTGACTACTAGTTACTTGCAGGAGTGTTTCCCAAATTTATTCCTGAAAGATTTGTTCCACATTTTAGACAATGTCTCTCAGCCTAGATTCTGCAAAAGTGGAAATAATATCTTGCTCTCTTTTTTACTGATACTCCTTGGCAACTGAGGCTCCAGTTATAAGGAGTGATTAAATGGGCTGGGTTTATTCTTATGGAACATTGGAGGCTGAGTGGTTTATAAAATTAGGAGAGGCATAGATAAGACAGATGGTCAGAATATTTATCCAGGACAGGGAAGTAAAAACTAGAGAGCGCAGGTTTAAGGCAAGCAGGGAATAAATTAAAAGAGATCTCAAGAATAAATTTTCACAGAGAAGGTGATATAATGGCAAAGTTTAAAGGGCATTTGGAACTTAGATATGAAAGACAGAGGGATACAGGGCTAATGTAGGCAAATGGAATTAGTGTAGATAGGCATCACATTTGGCGTGGATGAGGTGGGCTGAAAAGACTTGTTTCAATACTGTGGGATTCAATGATTCTGAGAACTACAAACAAAACATTCTCAACCTTCTAAACTTCAGGTAATAAACTGAGAATTTGTTTAATCTGTTCTCTTTGTCATCAGATATCAATGTGGTACATCACTACTACACTTCTTTCTAAGACCATCTCTACTTCCCTAAATGTGGGGCCCAAAAGTGCTCGCATGTGTGTTGCATACAGACATTTTTTAAATTAAACTCAAATACTACCTTTTGTGCTTCAGATATGAAGATTATATTCCATTATTTCCTGTACCTATCTATATTTTAACAATACATGCACATGTAATCCCAAAAAATATTTGGATCTCCACCTTTAATTTTCTCCTATTTATAAAATACTATCTTTCTCACACGTGTCTACATTTAACTCATTTTGCTTTAGATGTGTCAGTATGTTTGATCCGCTAGGCAGCATTGGTACAACCAGTAGAACCCCTGCCATACAATGCCAGAAACCCAAGTTCAGTTTTCACTTCCTATACCATCTGTTTAGAGATTGCTTGCTGTCTAGTTGACCAGCTGGGTTTCTTCTGGGTATTCCAGTTTCTTCCCACATTCCAGAGGTGGAGGTTGGTCGATTACGTGGTTGCTCTACATTGCCCCTAGTGTGTAGGTGAGTGACTGTTTTGTAGAGATGTGGGTGAATTAAAAGCAGAATTAATATAGGATTAGTTTAAATGGGTGGTTGATGGTTGATGTGGACTCGATGGGCCAAAATGCCTATATCTGTGCTGCAGTCCTTTCTGATTCTCTTAATATTTCTTTGTATCTTATGTATCTTTGTATTCCTCCCGAAACTTCTGCATGGAGTGCTGCCTAATTGCATGTCAACATCAAACTTGGATCTGTGACTGAATGTACCATCATCTGAATTGTTTAGAAGCACAAATTGCAGCACATCCTCCATGCACTTCATGTTCTTTATTCCTTCTCTCTGCTGTTTCACTGATTCCAGTCAACAAGTCAATAATTGAACTTCAGTTCCATGATCTCTGAGAGCTTAGTCTTAAACAAGGAATGTTATTAAATACTTTCTGGAAATCCCTTTGTATAACAAACATAAGCAATCAGCTCTTCAAGAATTTCAGTCTGTTTTACCACATATGTTGGGCAGCAATTATGATTTAGTATGGTGTTAAAGATCATTTGAACCTCAGCATTTTTAAGCTTTTCAATGGTTTTTGCAACAAATGGTCTTGTTGACATCAAACATCTGATTCTAAGATGATTGCAGTGGTATCTTGCTAAATCATAATTGCTGCAGAACGTACTGGGCAAAATAGACTGAAATTCTTGAAGAGTAGGATGTCATGGAAAGGCAGTTCCAGGAGGCATTTGATAACATTCCTCATATGAGACTGTAAGCTCACTGGTACATTGGTAAATTGGTTTATTATTGTCATTTGATTGAGGTAGAGTGAAAAAACTTTGTTTTGCATGCCACCTATAATGAGCATTTCATTATATTAGTGTATTGAAGTAGTATAAGGGAAAAATAACAGAATGCAGAATCAAGTGTTACAGTTACAGAGGAAGTCCCATCAACAGCTTCTATATGTAATCTTCCATCGATTTGGGCCTATTTCCTTGCTGGGTAACTCTTGTGACTCTAGATGCCAGAATTGTTATCATTCTTACAGGATAATGATTACAAACCTTGATCGCCTTGTCATCATTACAACAGGAAATATTAGGCAAAATATTAATATTAGGCAAAATAAAATATTACATATGTTTTCAGCAATTTTGTTGCCAATATTGATTCTACTTACCATCTGGACATTACATCAAGCTAACACTATTTTTTTGTAGATCTGTTCTTTTAGTATGTTATAAAGGAGAAAAAGAAGACTTCACCAATTCCATTTGGCTCACCTCATAACATTCACAATAATTTTTTAGACATCCTGAGCGTTTACAGTTACAGCCCTTGTTGTGCCGTAACTTGATTTCTCCCAGCATCCCTTTTCCTATTTTTGGCCTGAAGGCTTCAGGGTTCCGATCTAAACAAGCCTGAAGTAGCAGAAAGATGTTATGTGATAGAAACTGCAATTTTTTTTACTGACTTTTCTTTCAGCTCTTAGATTAACAGTTACAGACATTGCTATATGTAAATCAATGGGTATTGTCACACGTATATGCCAGTTGTCTGTATTTCACCCAAACCTCAGATGATCAGCTGTAGTGTTCCTTGTCTTACATTTGTGAAAGTAGATGAGCACCATTTTGCAGTCCAAAGTCCCACGGTTCTTTTCAGAAATCAATGGTTCTACACAATAAGGAAATTAATTTTCATAAGTTCAGGAATTTCCATCCACTGTGCAATGGACTTCAATGCTCAACACCTGGATCTGTCAGAGATAGGAGTAGAGGTCATTGGCTGGTGATAGTCAGCAACCAGAAGCTTTGTTACTTGGCTTTAGTTTCAAAATCAGATGTTGTATTAAGTCATTTTCACAATTATGCTCAAGCTATGGTAAAGGGCTTACACAGGCAAAGAGATGCCATCATTTACTTATTGGATTCTGGGAAAACCTAAGTTTAGAATGATGTTTAGATTTAGAAAATAAGTTTAGATTTTCAAAAGGCTTTTGACAAGTTGTGGGTTTTATGTGTTCTGATGGTCTTCTTCCTTTTGCAAAATGTCCTGTGATCATTCATAGATATTAGTGAGTACTTTTCAACACAAATGCAGGAATCTTAGGCTACATCCACACTACGCCGGATAAATCCATAACCGAAGCTTTTGCTCTTCGTTTTTACCCTCTGTCCACACTAAAACGACGTTTTCGTCTCCTGAAACCGGAGCTTTTCAAAAACGCTTTCCAAGGTGGATATTTTTGAAAACGCTGCTCGGGCAGATCAGTGTGGATGGGGTAACCGGAGATTTCTGAAAAAGCTATCAGACGGCAGCGCGCTATTTCATTGTTTTCTTGAACGCAACCTAACAATTTCAGAACAGATGGCAATGAGACTGAAGCCAGAAGAGTTAGAAATGTACTCACCAAATACTTTGACCCAGAACTTACTGAATAAATAAGTATAATCACTTTGCCCTGTTTTCTGTCCTTGCTCATATGAAGGTGGTTTACCTATTTATGCAAGTACTTCTCTGACAATAGATGTGTAACAGCCTAATGTAACATTGTATGGAAATACAAGATAACACTGATGCAGACTTGTTTTATACATTTAACAAAGTGCTTTATTAATGCAACAGAGTTCGTTAGTTTTTCAATGTTCATCGTCAGCCGGGTCAATCTGTCCGTGAACTCCCTGTCGGTTGCCTCCGTATGTTCCAGTATTTGTTTTTTTTAGTTTTAAGTTCTCCTGCGTGAGAGCCAACAGCTGTCCATTGTTTTAAGTTTTTCTAGTCTGTAACTACACAAATGCGCACTTCTACGGCGAGATTCGACACCAAACATGTCGCTCGTTTTCAGTAGATGTGTCCTGTTATTGAAGAATAAAGTTGCAACGTTTGCTGTGTGGCCAGAACTATGTGACCAGCCTTGTGTTTGCTATTTACTGTGTATCCAGCTTATTATCCAGAATGTAATCTCTGTATTGTCTCTGTACTATTGAACACATCAGTGCCTTGAGAATGTAGTTAACAGTGAAAGTAAGCTCAGTGCCTTAAGAATGTAGTTAACAGTGAAAGTAAGCTCAGTGCCTTAAGAATGTAGTTAACAGTGAAAGTAAGCTCAGTGCCTTAAGAATGTAGCTAACAGTGAAAGTAAGCATGTAGAGATAACGGTGGTAGACGGGATCGTGGAGTGGTGTGATGGTATGGGGGCCAGTCAAGGTCGGGAAGGGGGACACGTGTTCCAAGGAATAGACTAGACAGGATCGTGCGATGGTGTGATGGTGTGAGAACCAGTCAAGGCACTAGAACAAGTATATGCCAATGAAACTAAGATAAGAAATTACTATAAAGAATACTGTGAACTAGGCTTGGCAGACAATTAGTGACACGCTCATTAATTCTCTCAGCTTTTGTTTACAAATAAAGGCTTAAACTTCTCGAAGAACCTTCTGCATCTCCTGGTTATTTCAAGAAACCATGACACTGTGCATGCGCAGGAGGCGATTCGCCGAAATCTCCGTTTCAGTGTGGATAGAAATATTTTCAAAAACGCATCGTGTGGACGCCTATCGTTTTTACGCGAAACCAGCATTTTCAAAATTATCCGGTCTAGTGTGGATGTAGCCTTAAACTCCATTTCCCTGTTTGAAAGACAGCCTGAATTGTGAAAGCGCATGTGCACATCTACAACATTAGCATTTTCCCTACAGTTACATAGACTCAGCAGGGAGAGAGTGGGTGATCTTAAGACAAACTAGAAGGAGGAGTACAAGCACTGCAGAAATACTATGAGTGTGTGAAATCAGAAGTAAATGCACATTTTGCATGATTCAGCTACATGAGATCAGTAGCATGGTCATTGGTCTTTGACAGTGTTAGGCAAATTGATAGGATATTCAGAAAGGATATGGAATACTTAGCTTTGCAAATAGCAACAACGGATGCAAAAGTAAGATGTGTTATTATTTTACAAATATCAGTTGATACTAATCTGAAGAATTGTGCACAATCCAGACACTTTACAAACAGATCTGAAGGATTTAGAAATCTACAATTACATGGGACATAAATGGCATATTAAGGAGAGGTTGTGAATTGCTGACTTTGCTGGAAAGATGGTTTCAATTGGTTAGAGGACCAGTCACTAGCAGATACAGATTTAAAATAATTGCTGAAAAAGAGATAAGGTGAATTTGGAATGCATTGCCTAATAGGATATGAAATGTTTCTAAATAAGAGTTGATCATTACTTAGAAAGGGAATAGTAGACAGGGTTATGGTGTTGGAGCAGGCCAATTAAATTAATTGATATCTGTTGTTGAAAATTTGTGCAAGCACAATGGGTCCAGCTCTTGTAGAGTGTAATTCTACCACTAGGAGAAAACCAGAATTGTGTAGTAAAGAATGAAAATTTTAAGAGGAATTCCAAAAAGGTGAACAGTTTGAAGGGAGTAGAGGATCAGAGGGGAATCTAGTGATGTAGTCCACATTGCCATTAGCCTTCAGTTAAGTAAAGAGGTTGAAGTTGGAATTCTTGGAACAGAACATCAGAAGGAGATCTAACAGAGCTTTCCTAAATGATGAAAGAAAAACTGTTCACCAGTGTAAATGGGTCAGTAAACTGAACTCATAATTTAAAATAAGTAGAAAAGAAAATGCAAGTTCTTCCAAGATTATGGCAGGGTTACATGTGTGTGAGCTGTTTGTAAACAGGCCAGTTTGCAAATTGGAAAATACAACTGCTAAATGATTCCCACATTAAAGAAGATGTCTGCATTCCCACAGGAACCATCAAATCTGTCCTAGCGGTCCACCAAATGCTTGCTCATATATATCGTCTGCACACAATAGTGTGTTTGTAAACTGGGAACCACCTATTAGGGCAATTAAATTATTTTGCATGGATTTGTTTAAGTTATAGAATGGACGCTGAGAATTGTAGAAAGAGCTTCATTGGAAAATTTCAATAATCACTTGTATGAGTATGAAAAAATACTAATTTGTCAAGAGTATGAGAGTAATTAAAACAGATTGTCTAATTCCTTTAAAGAATAATCATGGCATCTTACTTTGATTTTATATTCAATATAAAGACAATTTTACAAATGTCTAGCTGTAGAGATGGTATGAAAAATGAATAAAGCAGTTTAATCCAGTTCCTACTATGCTCTGTGGTTATAATCAAGAAGTCCATGGTTTAGCACTCTGATAAGTGATGCTCTAAAATAGCTAATACAAAATGTTTCTCTGAGATAAGTGCTCAGATAACTTTCAGGGTCAGAATAGGCATTGGAACATCGTATGGATGTAGAATAGTTAAATTTAAAGATAAGATCTAATCCAGGTGTCTTGATTTCCTAGAAGGAAAGTCTTTCCTTAGCTGGGCATTGACTTTCTTCACACTACCATGCAAAGTACGTAATCACAATACAACATTACACCTCAGTGATTTAATTAACTAGTCTGCTGTACTACAGAAGGAGAAAACGTTGTTTGATCTCCAATATAAAATTAAAACCTTGGCATCGTTGGTGAAATAAATTAACGTACAGAGGATTCCAGTTAGCCGACGCATCAGGACCAGTATATTTTGCTGCAGTTTAACTGCTGCCTCAATTAGCTGGAAGTTTCATGGAAATATTTAAAAAGATAAAAGGATAAATTGTGGCGACCCACTTCCTAGCGCACTCGAACCGGCTCACAAATAGCCAGCACAAAGGCCAGTCCCAAAAGGGCGCTAGGTCTGCTCCACCAACAAAGGGAAAAGCCCGCACGGGACTGTGAATACGTGCCCCCTACAGCATCCACGCCCAGGGAGGGCGGGATCAGGGAGGCTTTAAAGCGAGGCCACGAAGTTCGAATAAAATCTTTTTTAACTGCAGTTTACCGACTCTGTGTCGTTATTTCAGCGCTGCGTGTAGCACACCGCTACAAAATTACCATTTAATTGAGTAAAAAATTATATATTTAAATGAAATACAGAATAAATTAGAACATTGCCAGAACTTCTGCAGTGCTATAGAACTGTGTATTAGTTCCCAATAGTTAACAATGGAGGAATTCATTCACTGTACGCCGGTGTGTTCAAAAATTTTGATTGACTATAAATGAACAAAGTCAGTGCAGACATCTAGTCCACATAGTGCATTACCTTCATACAGTGCTTTGATGATTGTATCCTCCAAATCTTCATTTTCATTGTAACAATCAAGATGATTGTCAATATCTTGAAATTATTCATAGTTCCTAACTTTTTAAGTAGTAGAATTGTTTCATTTTCACTCCTGGCCCTTTTCTGACATCTCCAAGCCTGAATGCTTGAAACCGCAGTAAACAAAACAGTTCTGAATTGTCTTACAGTTTATTACTCGCCAACTGTTAATGACAAAAATCACTGCTTTTTGAACACAAACTTGCAAGTGATGCTATTT
The DNA here is from genome assembly GCF_048418815.1 of Hemitrygon akajei. NCBI lineage: Eukaryota > Metazoa > Chordata > Chondrichthyes > Myliobatiformes > Dasyatidae > Hemitrygon > Hemitrygon akajei. The sequence continues at coordinate 136,718,350 of NC_133129.1, forward strand.
TAAACAATTTGCTCCAAGCATGGAGTAGTCTAATGGCCACTCAACATGCACACAACTAATGCTAGTTAGAAAATGTTCGGCAACAGTCACCTGCCCCAATTAAACAGCATAGTGTCCCAAATAAACAAAGGGAATCCCGGCTATTTTCTTGATCTGTTTTTGTTCTTTGGGAGTTGTCCCAAATAAACAGCTGTCCCAATTAATCAATGGCCCAATTAACCAGAATTCACCGTATTTACTAAGCCTGCAGACCAGTGTTATTGTCTAACCAGAAAACTGGAGAAAAAAGGAAAGCAATAAGATTGGAGTTAGACTTATGCTGTGTATTTAATATTACAGTAGTATTTGAGTAATATTGTAAATACATTTTTAATTAAGCATTCTTTGTTGTTCACTTAATTCATTTGGGTAAAATGTACGAAGTACATGAATGGCATAAGACATTATGACACCATATCATTAGTGTGCCCCTCATCAAAGCAAAAATGAAGTACTAACACATGTCTGAGATTTCATGTTTATCTTTTAACAGCACAGCATTTTTTTCTTCGGAAGGGGGAGAGAAAAACGGTCAATTTAACAAAAAAGCACAAAACAAAATAAATTCATGGGTTCACAAACAGTGAGTAATGGGTGACAATAGGAAGAATTTTTTTAAAAGACCAGAAATGGCAGGCTACATCAGAAATAAAGACGCTCTTGATTGCACAACAGGTAACTGGACTACGTATACTGAACAAATTGAACAATATTTTGAAGCAATTAACATAGCCAATGAAAAGTGAGTGCCAGTGTTATTGGTGGAAAAACATAACATTTGCTTAGAAGTTTGACTGCTCCAAGCAAACCAGCTGCAATTAGCTTTGCAGGGACATAACTCAGGAACATTTAGAACTGAAACTATTGTTGACTGCAGAATGCTACAAGTTTCATAAGTGGACTCAAAAAGAAGGGGAATCTATTTCAGCTTGCATGGCTGAAATGAAGAAATTATCTGAGTATTGCCAGATCAATAATTGGTTTAATGATGCACCAAGAGATCATTTAGTTTATGGAATCTTACAAGAAAGCATTCAAAAACAGCTACTAACTGAAGCACAACTCATATTTAAAAGAGCAGTTGAAATCACTGTATCAATCAAAACAGCAGCCAGAGACACAAGTGAGTGCATTCAGCTATGAAAGTGAGCATGAACAAAATTTCAAAGTCTAAACAGAAACCTGACTGGCTAGAACAAATTGTCTTACTGTTGTGGCAGGGGCTCATACACACTAGACTAATGCAAATTTAAAGACAAGACTTACAAAAAATGCAAAAAAAAGTAGGATAGAAACCAAGAGCATGTTGGGCAGACAAAAACAAATGAATTGAACAGGACACAGAAAAAGATAAAAATTCAAGTTGCAGTTTCAAAAAGAGTTGATGAAAAACATTGATGAAAAATCTGATGAGAGTGACTTACAACTAGCTAGCCTTGACATTTACACTGTGAAAATTAGCAGTAGACAAGAAATATGGCGTACACCAGAAGTGAACGGAAGATTAATTACAATGGAATTGGACACTAGCTTGGCTGTTTCAGTCATTCCACAAAATGAGTTTGAACAGCATTACAAAGATACTGAATTGAAGTCTGCAAATATCCAACTAAGAAGTTATACTGAAGAAAATGTAACTTTGTGAGATTGACATTTGTAACAGTGAAATACAACACCAACAAGCCAAATTGGGCTTGTATGTGGTAAAAACAGGAGGGAAGAATAGTGAGGCTGTGATTGGCTGCACAACTACAACTTGATTGGATATCCACCCACAATTTGCTTGCCACATCCCCTGCAAGAGTCAACTGAAAGTGAAATTAAGAAAGTGTTCAAGGATGACATTGGAAAACTCAAACATATCAAGGGTAAAACAGTGTAAAATGAAAATGTGACCCCAAGTTTTACAAAACCCATCTGGTTCCTTATACCATCTGTGATGAAGTAGCTTGTAAGCAAGATGACATGGAGGCTGAAGGAATTTTTTCCAAGCTTAAGTGGAGCCCTTGGGATGGGTCTGTGGTGATTTTAAGGTAACCATCAACTCAGTGCCGAAGGTACAGTAGATCAATACCCTCTGCCCAGGATAGCTGATAACTTTGCAAACCTTTCTGGAGGAAAATACTTCAGCAAAGTGGACAGCTGAGGCCTACCTACAGATGGAGATGAAAGAAAAATCCAAAGTGTTTCTCACCATAAATACTCACAAAGAGCTTTATCACTCTAATAGGCTTATTTCAAGAGTAGCGTTTGCACCTGCACTCTGGCAAAAAGCTATGAACCAGGTGCTGCAAGCTGCCCAGATGACATCATTGTTTCTGGTGAGGATGACAAGAAACATCTCCAAAATCTCAAGACAGTGTTAAAAATATTAGATGAATATCAGCTCAGAGCATATTGCAACAAGTGGGGATTCTTTAAACCAGGCATCACTTACTGTGGTCAAACCATTGATACATAAGGTTTACAAAGTGTACTGAGAAAATTCAAGCAGTGGTGGATGCCCCAAGAATACAGGATGTTTCACAGTTGTGCTCCATTATAGGATTAGTCAATTACTGTAACAGGTCCTGCCAAACCTGGCTCATGTGCTCCACCCCTTGAACTCATTACTACAGATCGTGAAGAGATGACAAAGGAGTGTGAGGTGGCTTTTCAAAAGATAAAGAAAACAGTGGTATCAGACATTGTACTCACACATTATGATCCACATCACCTAGTAGAGCTTGCCTGTGCCACCTTGCCTTAAGGTATAGATTCAAAGTAAAGTAAATGTTGTATTTTATTATCAACGTACATATAAGTCAGCACATGAAACCCTGAAGTTCTTTTTCATGCTGGCATACGCAGCAAATCTATAAAATAATAACTATAACAGGATCAATGAAGGATCAAGTATGGCATAGAATACAACAAACTGCAAATGCAAGTATAAATAAATAGCAATAAATAACAAGAGCATAAAATAACAAAGTAAAGAGTCCTTAAAGTGAGATCATTGGTTGTGGGAACATCTCAACAGAGAGTGTAGTTATCCCTTTTTGTTCAAGAGCCTGATGTTTGAGGGGTAGCAATTGTTCTTGAACCTGGTGGGATGAGTCCTGAAGCTCTTATACCTTCTACCTGATGAGAAAAGAGCATAGTGAGGATCTCTGATGATGGATGCTGATTTCCTATGACAGCATTTCATGGAGGTGTGCTCAATGGTTGGGAGGGTTTTTAACCATGATATACTGGGCCGAATCCACCACCTTTTTAAGGATTTTCCATTCAATGGCACTGGTGTTCCCATAGCAGGCCATGATGCAGCCAGTCAATGCACTTTCCACTACACATCTATAAAAGTTAGTCAAAGTTTTTGATGACATGCAGAATCTTCGCAGACTCCTAAGGAAGTAGAAGCATGTCATGCTTTCTTTGCAATTACACTTCTATGATGGGTCGAGGACAGGTCCTCTGAGATAGTAACACCTAGGAATTTAAAGTTACTGACCCTCTCCACTTCTGATCCTCCAAAGAGAACTGGCTCATGTACCTCTGGTTTCCCTCTCCTGCAGTCATGTCACATGTTATGAGTGATGGAAATGAATGCCCCATAGACTTTGCAGAGAAAAGTTATGCACAGATTGACAGAGAAGCCTTAAGTCTGGTTTGGGGTGTAAAACGTTTCACCAGTACCTGTATAGGAGAGATCATCAACCACTAGAGTCCATTTTCAACCCACAGAAGAGTGTCTACTGATAGCAGCAGCATGAATGATGGACTCTGCTTCTTGGATGATACAATTACATGATTGAATTCAAGAGGACAACTAATCATGGAAATACTGATGGATTTTCCCTTTTACCATTGGAAAAGGAAATAACTGAAAAACTTTTTATAAAAGAGGACACTCCTCTTGTCATAAAATCAAATGCAAATTCGATGCAAATCAAAAGTCTCCCCATTACATCAGAAATTATCAAAGGGAAATTAGAAAAGACCCCACACTGTATCAGGTTTACATGGCAACTCAAAATGCCTGGAATGTGCAGCCAAAACTCCAGTTCCCCATTTTTACCAGCGCTAAAATGAACTTGCCCTTAACGGAAGTTGCCTTATAAAGGGATAGAGAGTTTTTGTACTATCCAAACTGAGAGTTAAATTGTTGGATGAGCTACATGCCAGTTATTTAGGCATGGTAAATTAAAGAAATGGCTCGTAGCTTTGTCTGGTGGCCTGAAATAGATCAGCAGATTGAGCAGCTTGCCATGTACTGTTTAGAATACCAACACATTCAGAAGATGCCAAGAGCAGCACCTCTCCATCCCTGGCAATGGGCTACATTGCCCTGGTAGAAATGGAAGGTGTCCAGAGTTGTCAGAACCACTTCCTGAAGTCCCAGAGTCAACTCCTACAACCACCATGGAGGAGGCCCCAGAACTGAGATTGTTTCACAAGTCTCTCCTGTCACTCCTTGTCAGGAAAGACATAATCCCACAAGAGTGAGAATCCTCCACAGAGATGAAATCTTTAGGCCTTAATGGCACAACTTAAAATTGACCCCGCTGTGGATGTCTATATCATCATCATCATCAGATGCCATGCCCAGTTTGAGCTTTGATTGCCATGGCCCACACACTCCTATTTTGGGTCAAGTGGATCAATTCATTGGTATTCATTTCCAGTTCTCTGGCTGCTGTCTCCATCGTCATTTGTCTTTGCCTTCTTCTTGCTTTCTTCCCTTCAATCTTTCTAATATTACCGTGCATTCTAACTGCTCTTTCCTAATCACATGTCTAATGAAATTACATTGCCTTTTCATCATCTCATACATTATTTCTCTTTTTGTGTTTGCTCTGGTCATGACAGCCTCGTTAGATATTCGTTTCGTCCATGATATTCTTTGCATCCTCCTCAAAAACTACATCTCTGCTGCTTCAATTTGTTTCCTCATGTTACTAGATATCTTCCAACATACTGAACCATATAACATAACTGGATAAACGTAACATTTCAGTACTCTGAGGCAGGTTGTCATGCCAAGTTTAGTGTTAGTCAGTATATTCTTCATTCTCGTAAAGGTGTCTTTTACCATCCCTATTCTTCTTTTGAAGTCCATGTTGCACCTGCCATCTCATGTCACCCAGCTTCCTAAGTAGCAAAAGTTCTGTAATTGTTTTCTATCTTCCCTGTTCATTCTCAGCCTGCAGATAAGATTCTCCTTCTTTTTGGAAATCACCATACATTTGTATTTTTGCAATTGATGGGTAGACCCATTTTTGTACTTTCTTCAACAACTGTATCAATTAAGTTTTGTAGTTCTTCCTCCATACTTGCAATTAACAGTGTCCAAATATAACCATATAACAACTACAGCACAGAAACAAGCCATCTCGGCCCTTCTAGTCCATGCCGAACGCTTATTCTCACATAGTGCCACTGGCCTGCACTCAGCCCATAACCGTCCATTCCTTTCCTGTCCATATTCCTATCCAATTTTACTTTAAATGACAATACCGAACCTGCCTCTACCATTTCTACTGGAAGCTCGTTCCACACAGCTACCACCCTCTGAGTAAAGAAATTCCCCCTTGTGTTACCCCTAAACTTTTGCCCCCTAGCTCTCAACTCATGTCCTCTTGTTTGAATCTCCCCTACTCTCAATGGAAAAAGCCTATCCATGTCAACTCTATCTATCCCCCTCATAATTTTAAATACCACTATCAAGTCCCCTCTCAACCTTCTGCACTCCAAAGAATAAAGGCCTAACTTGTTCAACCTTTCCCTGTAACTTAGGTGCTGAAACCCAGGTAACATTCTAGTAAATCTTCTCTGTACTCTCTCTACTTTGTTGACATCTTTCCTATAATTTGGTGACAAGAACTGTACACAATACTCCAAATTCAGCCTTACTAATGCCTTGTACAACTTTAACATTACATCTCAACTCCTATACCCAATGCTCTGATTTATAAAGGCAAGCATACCAAAAGCTTTCTTCACCACCCTATCCACATGAGATTCCACCTTCAGGGAACTATGCACCATTATTCCTAGATCACTCTGTTCTACTGCATTCTTCAATGCCCTACCATTTACCATGTATGTCCTATTTGGATTATTCCTACCAAAATGTAGCACCTCACACTTATCAGCATTAAACTCCATCTGCCATCGTTCAGCCCACTCTTCTAACTGGCCTAAATCTCTCTGCAAGCTTTGAAAACCTACTTCATTATCCACAACGCCACCTACCTTAGTATCATCTGCATACTTACTAAAAAAATTTACCACCCCATCATCCAGATCATTAATGTATATGACAAACAACACTGGACCCAGTACAGATCCCTGAGGCACACCACTAGTCACCGGCCTCCAACTTGACAAACAGCTATCCACCACTACTCTCTGGCATCTCCCATCCAGCCACCGTTGAATCCATTTTACTACTTCAACATTAATACCTAACAATTGAACCTTCCTTACTAACCTTCCGTACGGAACTTTGCCAAAGGCCTTACTGAAGTCCATATAGACAACATCCACTGCTTTACCCTCGTCAACTTTCCTCGTAACCTCTTCAAAAATTCAGTAAGATTTGTCAAACATGACCTTCCACGCACAAATCCATGCTGCCTGTTCCTAATCAGACCCTGTCTATCCAGATAATTATATATACCATCTCTAAGAATATTTAATTTACCCACCACTGACGTCAAACTGACAGGCCTATAATTGCTAGGTTTACTCTTAGAACCCTTTTCAAACAATGGAACCACATGAGCAATACGCCAATCCTCCGGCACCATCCCTGTTTCTAATGACATTTGAAATATTTCTGTCAGAGCCCCTGCTATTTCTACACTAACTTCCCTCAAGGTCCTAGGGAATATCCTGTCAGGACCCGGAGACTAATCCACTTTTATATTCCTTAAAAGCGCCAGTACTTCCTCCTCTTTAATCGTCATAGTTTCCATAACTTCCCTACATGTTTCTCTTACCTTACACAATTCAATACCCTTCTCCTTAGTGAATACCGAAGAAAAGAAATTGTTCAAAATCTCCCCCATCTTTTTCGGCTCCACACATAGCTGTCCACTCTGATTCTCTAAGGGACCAATTTTATCCCTCACTATCCTTCTGCTATTAATATAACTGTGGAAACCCTTCGGATTTATTTTCACCTTACTTGCCAAAACAACTTTGTATCTTCTTTTAGCTTTTCTAATTTCTTTCTTAAGATTCTTCTTACATTTTTTATATTCCTCGAGCACCTCATTTACTCCATGCTGCCTATATTTATTGTAGATATCTCTCTTTTTCGTAACCAAGTTTCTAATATCCCTTGAAAACCATGGCTCTCTCAAACTTTTAATCTTTCCTTTCAACCTAACAGGAACATAAAGATTCTGTGCCCTCAAAATTTCACCTTTAAATGACCTCCATTTCTCTATTACATCCTTCCCATAAAACAATTTGTCCCAATCTACTCCTTCTAAATCCTTTTGCATCTCCTCAAAGTTAACCTTTCTCCAATCAAAAATCTCAACCCTGGGTCCAGTTCTATCCTTCTCCATAATTATATTGAAACTAATGGCATTGTGATCACTGGACCCGAAGTACTCCCCAACACATACCTCCGTCACCTGACCTATTTCATTCCCTAACAGAAGATCCAACACTGCCCCTTCTCTAGTTGGTACCTCTATGTATTGCTGCAAAAAACTATCCTGTACACATTTTACAAACTCCAAACCATCCATCCCTTTTACAGTATGGGCTTCCCAGTCTATGTGTGGAAAATTAAAATCTCCCACAATCACCACCCTGTGCTTACTACAAATATCTGCTATCTCCTTGCAAATTTGCTCCTCCAATTCTCGCTCCCCATTAGGTGGTCTATAATACACCCTTATAAGTGTTACTACACCTTTCCCATTCCTCAATTCCACCCAAATAGTCTCCCTAGATGAGCCCTCTAATCTATCCTGCCAGAGCACCGCTGTAATATTTTCTCTGACAAGCAACGCAACACCTCCCCCTCTTGTCCCTCCGATTCTATCACACCTGAAGCAACGAAATCCAGGAATATTTAGTTGCCAATCACACCCCTCCTGCAACCATGTTTCACTAATAGCTACAACATCATATTTCCAGGTATCAATCCATGCTCTAAGCTCATTCACCTTTCTTACAATGCTCCTAGCATTAAAATAAATGCATTTAAGAAATTCTCCACCTCTTCCTCTCTGTTTATCTCCAACAGTACAAAGAACTTTACTGTCTTCTTTTTTTTCCTTCTCCCATACATCTGTTCCTACACTCTGGTTCCCCTCCCCCCTCATATCTAGTTTAAATCCACAGGAGCATCTCTAGCAAACCTACCTGCAAGAATATTCGTACCCCTCCAGTTCAGATGTAAACCATCCCGCCGGAACAGGTCCCACCTTCCCTGGAAATCTGCCCAATTATCTATAAATCTGAAGCCCTCCCTGCTGCACCATGTCTTCAGCCACGTGTTGATCTGCACTATCTTACTATTTCTAAACCAACCTGCACGTGGCACTGATAGCAATCCTGAGATTGCTATCCTGGAGGTCCTGTCCTTTAACTTGGCACCTAGCTCCCAAACTCACCTTTCAGGACCTCCTCTCTCTTCCTACCCATGTCATTGGTCCCTACATGGACCACGACATCCGGCTGCTCACCCTCCCTCTTGAGAATACTGAGAACTTGATCTGAGATATCGCGGACCCCGGCACCAGGGAGGCAACAGACCATCTGGGATTCTCGATCTCTTCCATGGAACCTCCTATCTGTCCCCCTAACTATCGAATCCCCTATCACTACTGCTCTCCTCTTTTCCCTCCTTCCCTTTTGAGCTGAGAGTCCAGTCTTGATGCCAGAGATGCAACCATTGCAACTTGTCCCTGGTAGGTCATCCCCACCAACAGTATTCAAAACGGTATACTTATTTTTGATGGGAACGGCCACAGGTGTGCTCTGCTCTTCCTGTCTATTCCCCTTCCCTCTCCTGACAGTCACCCAACTACCTGTCTCCTGACTCCTAGGGGTGACTATCTCCCTGAAACTCCTGTCTATTTCTGCCTCTGCCTCCCGAATGATCCGAAGTTCATCCAGCTGCAGCTCCAGTTCCCTAACACAGTTTGTCAGGAGCTGCAGCTGGATACACCTTTTGCAGGTGTAGTCATCAGGGACAATTGCACTCGCCCTAACTTCCCACATACTGCAAACAGAGCACTCAACTGCCCTAACTGCTGCCTCCATTACCTACTCCTAAGCTAATTAGATTAATTAAAGGAGCTTACCTGACCTTACCTCACCTGGAGTGAAACTCATACTCAGCCTCTGCTCGCTTTCTAAAATTCCCCTGCTGATCTCAGAGGCTGACTTTCATGCACTTGCGCAGTCGTGCCCCGTTCAACCTTGCCTCTGCCTGTTCTCGCTGAAGCCTGATTGAGCCAAAGCCGTCCCACTCTGCCTCAGTCCACTCCAACGATGGCTGCTGTATATGGCGGTCTTTCTTTTAAACCTTTGGCGCACTACATTACGCGCCTGTGCACTCTAACCTCTTTGCCCCGATCAGTTTAAAAAACAGCTTCTCTACGAGCTTCTTTTACCTGTTCCTTCTCCGCCTCTTGCTTCGATTTAAATGTGCATCCACATATCTGAAATTATTGATGTTTTCACCGCCAACTTTGATTCCCAAGATGTCTCTTATTTTTTGTAATATTGTTTCACTGTACACATTAAACAAATCAGGGGAGAAAACACACACTTGTCTAACACCTCTCTTGAGTTTCGTAAATTGACGCATTTCTCCATCTATTCTTACAGCGGCAGTTTGTTCCCAGTATAGATTTCTGATTAGGTAGAGGTTTTTCGAATCTAAATCTAGAGTTTCCTGTAATATTTCAAATAACTTACTGTGCTTCACTTTATCAATGACATTTATGAGACTGGAGTAATACCAGAAGAGATGAAAAAATCAGTATTTATCACTTTTCCTAAGAAACCTGGAGCAACAGAATGTGAATTACATAGGACCGTAAGTTTAATGAGTCATATCACCAAGATACTTCTAAGAATTTTGACGATAAGAGCTAAAAGTAAGATACAAGCTGAAATAGGTAAAGAACAATGTGGTTTTGTGAAAGACAAAGATACAAGAAATGTGATATTGATGTTGAAGATGTCTATATAGTAGTTCTATAATATAGAAGACTGTATACAGTATATATGTGTATATAAGTTGAGACATGTATCTACATATATAGGTGTATATACGTTGATATTGAGGTTTATAGCTTTTCAGTAATATTTGAGTAAGATTGTAAAAGTATATTATTTGATTAAACATTCTTTGTTGTTCACATAAATTATAAATGAAGTATGTGAATGGCATACGTCATTACACCACCACATCATAAATGCACACTAAAGTAAAAATGAAGTAGACAAAATGTGCCTGGGCTCCCGCATCTCTCTTTCGATTTGTTTTGGATTTACAAAACATAATTTTTACTGTTACTTCCTCCAAAAAATTGAAATGCGTAGTGAAAACCAATGACATCTTCTGAGTGCTGTCTCAGTGACAATCCCTGTAGGTGATGGATTGCCTTCTGTTATTATCACAAATCGTAACTTTAAAAACATATTTTCTTAAACATATATGTGAGCCAACAAAAAACTAAAGACATTTTACTGATTGTTTTCCAACATTCAATATGTTGGAGATAACTATGATGTCACGCTTTCTGCAACTATTTAAGATCTGACCCTGGAGAAGGTATTTTGGGATCAATATTTACTCTACAAGAAGTTGGAAATATGTGTGGAGAATGAACGAATGGAATTTAATCCAGACAAGAGTGAAATGCTGTACTTTGGGAGCTCCCTTAGGAGCATTGATGCACAGAAAGATTTAGGGGTACAAGACCATAGCTTCCTGATGTGTCAGCACAAAGAAATAGGTGGTAAAGAAGGCATGCATCATATTTGGTTGGGGCACTCAGTATAGGAGCTGAGAAGTCACGTTGCAGCAGCATAGAACTTTGGCGAAGCCATGTTTGGAATATTGTGCGCAGTTCAGGCCACTACATTACAGGGAGGGTATGGAGTCTTTTTAGAGAGTGCAAAAGAGGTCTATGGTTTTGACTCAAAACATTGATAATCCCTTTCCTCTTAAAGATGCTGTTCAACCCACTGAAACCCTCCAACAGATTGTTCATTGCAAAAAAGATTCACCTAGATATTTCCTACATTAGAGAGTATTAGCTATATGGAGAGGAGGAACTTGGAATGTTTTTTCTGGAATGTTGGAGGTTGAGGGGCAAACTGATAAAGGTATATAAAATTATGAGTGGCAAATATGGAGTACATAGAGCCTTTTTTCCAAGAATGGAAATATCTAATACTAGGGAACATAGATTTAAGGTGATAGGAGGAATGTTTAAAGGAAAGTTTTGACATAAATTTATTATACAGAGAATGGTAGGAGCCAAGAATCATTACAAGGAAAGGTGAAAGCAGATATGTTACCATTTAAAAGGCATTGCGAAAGAGATATAAACATTCATGGAATGGAGGGATGTAAACAATATGCAGGCAGATGCAATTAATTTAAGTTGGCATTATGGTCAGCATAAACATCACAGGCCAAATGAGCAAAAAGCTACAGAACCTGGGCCTCTGTACCTCCCTCTGCAACTGGATCCTCAACTTCCTAAACAGAAGTCCACAATCTGTGCTGGTTGGAAATAGCATCTCCACTTCACTGAAAATTAACACAGGGATGTGTGCTTAGCCTATTGCGCTACTCTCTCTACAACCATGACAATGTGGCTATGCATAGCTCAAACATCATCTATAAATTGGCTGATGATACAACCAATGTTGGCAGAATTTCACATGGTGACCAAAGGGCATACTGGAGAGAGATATACCAGTTATTTGAGTGGTGGAAATAACCTGGTACTTAATGCCAGCAGGACCAAACAGCTGATTGTGGACCAGGAAGGGTAAGATAAGATAAGAAAAGATAAGAGAACACAAACCAATCCTCAGAGAGATCAGAAGTAGAGAGTGGCCAATTTCATGTTCCTGGGTTTTAATATCTCTGAGGACCTAACCTGGACACAACATATTGATGCAGCTAAAAAGGCAAGACAGCAGCTATATTTCATTAGGAGGTTGAGGAGATTTGGTTTGTCAACTAAAACACTCAAAAATTTCTACATATGTACCAGGGAAAGCACTCCAACTGGCTGCATCACTATCTGCAGTGGGGGGGGGGGGGGTGCTAGTGTACAAGATCTAAATAAGTTGCAGAAACTTGTAAAATAGTTAGTTCTACCATAAGTACCAGCCTGCATATTATCCAACACATCTCAAGTGGTGATGTCTTAGGAAGGTGGTGTCCATCATTAAGGATCCCCACCACCCAGGACATACCTTCTTTACACCATTACTGTCAGGAAGGAGGTTCAGAAGCCTGAAGGCACACACACAGTGATTCAGGAACAGCTTCTTCCCCTTTGCCATCAGGTTTCTAAATGGACATTGAACCCATGAACACTACCTCACTACTTTATTTCTGTCATTTTGCACTAATTTTAACTTAACTATTTTATATACATATATACACATACTGTATACACATACACTTGATGTAACTCAGTCTTTTTCCTCTGAATTGTTTATCATGTATTTCATTATACTGCTGCTCTAAAGTTAACAAATTGCTCAACATATCCGGTGATATATCGGATTCTCATTCCGAAACGGGCTGTTCCATCACTGTACTATTCTATGTTCTAGTCACAGAAAGAGAATTGTCTTATAAACCTCTGCTTTATCTACCACTGTTAATATATAGCACCAGGTATAAAGTGGAATTGAGAGACAGTAGTAAATGTGTTGGAGGCTCTATAATATTTCAGATTTTGGAGCATTTATAAAGACTACATTCCAATTTTATAAAACATGAAACAGTTGTAGTTGAAGTGAATGATTCTGAGGTAAATGTTTATCATACAAATCCCAACTCTGTGCTGATTAAGTCAAGAATATTAATGAAAAAATACTGTTTTGCTGAAGGTGAGGATATGCACCTAATGTCATTTAAAGATGCCACAGTCTTACCTTAATTGCTTTGAACCTTTCTGCCTCGTGCTCAATGTTGTTAAAGCAGTTAGTGCAGTTGCAATTACTGCAAAACTCTCCATTGGCAAAGCAATCACAATACCTGCAGCAGAAACAGACACCTACAGAATATATCACAAATAGTAAGGTAATGACAAGATTTACAGGGAGGACTGCAGAGTATGGAATTACTTTTGTAAAATAACTTGAAGCCTTTAAAAATGATTATTAAAATATCAGGAGGCACTCTAATAAGTTCCTTGTATTTCTTTATTCGTTACCTTGTTTTTTTGTTGCAATATTGTTCTTTTTGGTTATTTTGATTTCCATGCACATAAACTCCTGTACCTCTGGATTTGAAAAGCAACCAAAATGTCTTTTTGTGTTTCTGCCAATTGCACTGTACAATTATAAAAACCTGCACAGTTGTTCAACTGACAGTCAGGAAAAAGGAAAAATGAAAATGTCAACTCATTGTGGTAGACTGTGAATAATGAAACATAACGATTTTTTCATTGATAAAGGAAAATCCCTTTAAAACTAAGCTGAGGAGTAATTTCTTCAGCCAGAGGGTGGTGAATCTATGGAATTTTATGCCACAGAGGGTTTTGCAGGCCACATTATTGGGTGTATTTAAGGCAGACATAGAAAGGCTCTTGATTGGTAAAGGGGTTAAAGGTTACAGGAAGAAGGTAAGAGAATGGAGTTAAAAGAGAAATCAGCCATGATTGAATGGTGGAGCAAACAATATGCACTGTTTGGCCCAATTCTACTCCCATATATTGAATGAAGGGCCTCTGGCATGTACTGTACTTCTCTTCATGCTACTTCCAATTGTTCTGAACTATATACACTTAGAAGTTATTAATTCAAAGGTACTCTGCATTCAACCTCTATAACACCACTTGCTTCCTGAGTTTCATAATTTAATTTCAGCCTTTTTAAACAGCCCAGCTAGTTGTTCTTTGTCGTCTGCAAACACTGTCAACCTTGAACTGTGGATTTATGCAGTTTAACTCTCAGTGGAGAGGGTTGTACATACCTAGCAGACAATACCCAATGTTCTTGCTGAACGAATCTCACACAAAAACAGTAGATGTTCTTACTGAAGGTCAACCATCCCTAGCAAATGGATTTTGCTGCCGGAGTTCCTCAGGGCAGAAGCCTAGGCCCAGTCATCTGCTACTTCAGCAACAACTTTCCTTTAATTATAACGTCAGAAAAGGGAATATTTGCTAATGATTGCAACCTTGTACCTTTTCAGGAAGCTAAGCTGTCCATAATTGCATGCAGCAAGATGTACAGTAGATGACATTTGCAGAAGAGCTGAGAAGTGGCAAGTAAAAAAAAACAAATTTCATGACATAGTGAGTAATGATAAACCAGATTCCGCTAAGGGTCTCTAATGTGGACTGAGAGTGGGAAGAGGGCAGGGCGAGGGGAATCATGGTTGGGAAAAGGGGAAGGGAAAGGGGAGGTATCAGGAAGCACTACAGCGACTTTTGGGAGTCCCACACCCCTCAAGTGGCACGCCACCCTCACCAGTTCCAACATCCTTTGCTTCTGCCAGATTTGCAAACTCTCTCTCCACTCTACGTTGGCAAATACATGCCATGGGGAAATTCTAGATGGTTTCTAGAGTAGGTTACACAGTCAGCACAACATTGTGGGCCAAAGGGCCTGTGAAGTGCTATAGATTTCTATGTTCTATGTTCTAATATGCCGGCTAAACAAACGCTAGGCCAAATGATAATCTCTAACAAAAAGCAATCTAACCAACAATCTTCAATATTCGATGGCATTACCATTGCCAAGAATTACACTCATAAAGATCTTAGGGACAATTGCATAATAGAAAGACAAATGGACTCCTCACATAAATACAAGAGCAGCAGGCCAGAGGCTGGGTATCAGACAGTCCAAAGGCTCCCATTAACTTACGGCAATGATGGAATACTTTCCATGCTTATGATGAACACAGTTCCAACTTTCAACAAGCACGATACTATCCCGGATAAAATGTCCTACTTGATTCACATCCCATCCACCATCTTAAACGTTCATTTACTCCACCACATGGCTGCAGTATGTGACCATCTGCAGAATTCTCTGGAGTTCCAACCACTTTGACGATTTTTTTTATCCCCATGTCTTTACTGCCAGATGCAGACACCTGGTAACACCACCATGCTGATTTGCAAACATGTTGTCATTCCTCCACCTCTGCTAACTCCAGACTTTGGAACCCTCTTGCCAACCACGCTTTGGTTTTTTCACCAGCAGCACTGCAGCAGTTAAAGAATGTAGGTTATAAAACTGTCAAAATTATGAGTGGACAATAAACACTGGCCTTGCCAGCAATATCTGGATCCTACAAAATTAATATAAACATGGAATGCAAGTATTGAAATGCGGATAGGCAACTAATCATCAAAAGTGTATACACTTTATCATGGTTAGTTTTACCAATCTGTCCACTCAAAGCAGGTGTTTGATACACAAAGTCATGTCCTCACAACCTTTCATCTCCAAGTAATGAGTGAACATACCTCCTCTTTGTATCTCTTGTTCAAAAACGAGTGAAAATAGAAACAACAGAGGTAAAATAGCTTCTTTCCAACTGTGATAAGACTGCTGAACAGATCCTGACCCGGATCTGGGCCGTTACCTTCCAAATATCCGAACCTGACTTGCAGTACCTTACTTTCCCGTTTCTATTTTCTAATTATGATTTATAATTTAAATTTTTATTATATTTAATTCGGTTTGTACTTCAGGGAGCGCGAAGCGCAGGATCAAATATTGCTGTGATGATGGTACGCTCTAGTATCAATTGTTTGGTGACAATAAAGTAAAGTAAAACTAGGCTTATGTATTCATTGCTGGTGAACAGGATCATATAAAAGCACTACCACATAATTCAATGAAATACAATTAAATATTTTCTACCATTCTGTGTATTGTTTATAAAAGTGAAAGAGCACCATTAGAGTGAGATTGTACAGTTACACTGTATTACTTACAGTTTGAGGCACTGGGACTTGGTGCAATTGCACGGCTTTTTAGACCTTGAGTCTGTTGTCATTATTGGCAATCTGAACAAAGCAAAGGAAATTTCTCACAATATACTTATGAATTATTTCTATGGCAGAACTGTAGAAAGAATATCCATTAGGAAAACTATGCACCTCTTTCCTCTGATAAATATGAACAAGCATGAATCCCTCTGTGTAAGTTCAGTGGACTGATACTGACAATAAACTCAAACAGTGACATTGTTGCTGCTATTATTATGACAACATAAGAGTAATCCGTTCAAACTGGGGGGGGGGGGGGGGAGATGGTCAATACTAGTCCCAGCAGAGTAATTCTTTGAATCGCATTCCCCATCTCCTTATTTCTCTGCGTCTCTGCAATTACTCTCTTTTAGATGTTCATCAGCTTCCTTTAGGCTCTATTTGCCACTTAACTACCCTAAAAGTCATTTACACTTGCAATTGATCTTTGGGACATGGGAGAGAAAAGGGAAAATTTATGAAGTGGCAGTGAGAACGTGGAAACCTCACACTGAGTCAGGATTGCACATCAGATCAACATCAAACCTAAGCTGCTGGAGACATGAGGCATCAATTGCTGCACCACTGTGCCACCATGTCTTAATGGATAATTTGGTCTTCATACTATTTAATTTATTTAATCGATGTGTATCATCTCAGCCAATAAATGCTTCCTTCCTAATTTCCCTTTCTTCCAATAAAATAAAAGTCTAACAGTTCTCAAGCACCAGAAACATTCATTAAAACGCCACTGCACAGACAACTTAAGCTAGTTTCCTGGTTGGAAGGGGAAGAGGAGGAGAAAGATTTTCTTTCAAGCATCACTTACAAAAATCTTCGGCACAATTAACCATTGTAACTATGTACAACCTTAAGAGTTAGATGAGAAGTACAAACTTTTCTAGCAAAAATTTACCACTATGGTGGGAACTCTTAAAAGTAATGGATTACATATACAGTTAATACCAAGGGAACAATTGGTATGGTCAGGTTTTCTTAACCCTATTTGCCTGCCAGCCCCAGGACAGAATCCCTTACTGGAACATTCAACAGGTCGAGATATTTGCACATGAGTGCAGTTTTCTTCAAAGCAGATATGCCCAGAGCATTTTGGGTGAAGATTGCTCATTTAATTTACAAATGAGGAGTCCTATTTCTTCTAGCTAAGATCTGCCTTTTCGTTTGAGGTCCATGTAATTTTGCTCCTAACGGTGACTCCTTTGCTTGCATCTTTGGAAATAGCTCTATTTCTATCTTTAATATCTCTATTTTTTTCCTTTCAGGGTTCTTTTGAAGACCCTGACCTGGAGTTACACGCCAACTTCGGTTCTTTGCTGGAATGGGACCTGCGCTCGGGGTCTCACAACTGGCCGTTATTTGATATACCAAGGACATGGCCTAGAAGATTAGTACGCCTTCGGAGTTTCGGGATTTCGTGGCTCTGGAGGCGGGTGGGCTCGAGGTTGGTGCCTCTGCAGGAAATTAGTATGTCGTGGGAGACGGAAGATCAAAAGCATCAAGGTGGCTGCTGGCTGTGTGCCCAGGGACCCGTGTTCTTTGGGCACAGAGCTCGGAAAAAAGCAACGCAACAGACTT